>NC_141700.1:610935444-611593210 GCF_964263255.1 Lissotriton vulgaris
ATGGTCTGTACTGTTCAGATAACGAAATGCCAATAAAAAAAAGTTTAAAAAAAAATGTTGGTAGGAAGGGCGAAATGAGGAGTAAGCCTGAGGTTTGTATTTCTGGTAACCACCTTGAAATTAATAGGCTGCTCTGCCGTGTTCTCCACAAAAGGTTTTTTTTCTGTATTGGACCGTGCCCAAAGCCTTAGCTGTGTCACTGTCAGTCTTAATGGTCTGTAAGGCATCATCAATATGTTTGCCAAAAAGCGACTCACCATCAAACGGCATGTCCAGTATTTTGCTTTGCACCTCAGGGCGGAACGATGTTGCTTTCAGCCAACCCGGACGCCTGAGGACAGCTGCCCCAGCGAGCTGACGAAAGGCTAGTGAAGCCACATACATAGAAGCATCTATAATTTTCGAAGCAGATCTTTACCCCTCAAGAAGAATCTTTCTTGCTTCTAGTCTTTTATCCCCCTCCAGGAGGTCCATGTAAGGAGTGCTATCGGACCACATCAATCTTGCTAATATCGCTACAGCATCAGCCGCTTGACAAATAGTACCTGAAGTGGATGTACATCTCTTGTCAATATTATCAAGGCTCCTTCCCTCCTTGTCAGGTGGTGCAGTAATAGACGCTAAAGGATTTCTTGATCTCTATAGGGCAGCCTGTGAGATAACAGAATCAGGCTTAGGATGACCAACCAGACAAGCTGGGGCATCATAAGGAGCTATATTTTTTGTCAATCATGAGCAAGACCGGGATCAACGAGGCAGGTGTTTTTATTACCTTCATGCCTTCCTTCCAGATGTGATATATAATGTGATCTATAATGGGTATTGTTCTCAGTCCTTTTATACAGATCCTTAAAATCATAAAGAAAACAGTCAGACTGCTTGACTGTCATTGACAACTGAAAACAAGAAGCAGCCATCTCCATTAGAGCGTAGAAGCCACCAATGTCTTCTGGCGGAGAATTTGTAGTTTGAGGAGATGGAGAAGCAGGCGTTGAAATAACGTAATCCTCCCATTCATTACCTATTTGCCCTTCTTTCTGAGGTTGACTCTCCACAATTTCTCTGTCATCAGAAGTATCATGTTGTTATGATGGCAAAACGGAATCCGTCACAGGAGACGCTGGAGGAGAAAGCTCCGACCTACGTGGAGGAGAAGCCACTGGTGAAGGTGCAGGTGGTGGCAGTAGAGGAGGTGGAGGAGCAGTTGATGAAGGAAAATGAGTGAGGTAGTCATGTAGCATGTCTTGTAGATCTTGAACTAAAGCCACAGGAAGGTGGACAATGGGCTCACCAACAGGCTTTATATATTGTATTTTTGCATGTGGAGGGTGATATTCATGCTGATAGTAATTTTCATAGTTATCCTCATCATCATCCAGATATTTAACATGAAGCTGAGTGGGACTGAGCAGGACAAAACATTCCAACATGACCAGATTCCTCCAAAAATGTTGAAGGTGGTAAAGGTAAGACCACTGCAGGATTCTTGAAAAAATGCCTCGTTGACGGATATACAGGCGTTAGTTGCAACGCCGATAGTCACTTACAGCCAGGCGTGGGATACAGCATTGTCAGCTTCGTTGACGGCAGCGGTGTCTGTGTAGTCTAGAGGGCATGATAGGAGCAGATGAAGAAATTGTTGTCACTATTGTAGAAAATACTGCAGCAGTCGTAGTTGAAGCAGTCGTAGACGATGAGGAGGAGGTCGTCGACTGAACCAAAGTCGTCAGCGGAGTTGGAACCCTCATTATTGTTGGAAGCGTCGTTGGTGGGGCTGTTGTCGATAGTGTAGTTGTATCCGTCACTGTCAATGTCGTTTTCAACTACAAGATCTTCAACGATTAGGTAGGTGAAATGCGTTCAGGTGGTGATTTTGTGTCGACGGGGAGCCAGAAGTTAACGCCGTTGAAGAAATAAGTTTCCTAGAGACTGTAATCTTCATGGATGGTTTTGAAGATTGTTTTTCATGTTTATGTATTAAATGGCTTTTCTCCTCAGTAGGAAATGAATGCTTTCCTTTTCGTGAGGTGCCTGCATCTTCATGACGAGACATTTTTTAAGCCTTTTGTCTTGGAAACTTCAGGAGATTCATGAGATATTTCTCTCCTTTTAGATGTTTCCTGAGAAGCATGTGAGGTAGAGCTTTCCTTATCCTCAGAGACGACATCAGAATTACTTTTCAGTCGCTGACGCCAAATCAACAACCTTCCTTCTAGGTCCTTAAGGACTTTGGTTTAAAAAGTCCAGCACATCTTGCAGTCTTTTACCTTATGTTGAAGGTAGAGACAGTAAATACAGTTCTTATGGGGATTTCCAGAATGCAGCCTCTTCTTACCGCATGTTCCACACGACCGGAAGAGACCTATCTATGAAGAATCTGACATTTTGAGTATAAATCTAGAAAATTGAAGAACACACTGAGCAGAGCTCAGGGAGACTCCCTTTCACACGAAGTGCAGTAGAAAATCTAAGGAACGTAGCTTCTCTTGGGATTGTTCTAGAGAGTGCCATCGCCTGATTGGCTGCTACTTAAGTTTGGTTCCTTTTCCAAAAGAAAATGGATACGCTATTGCAGTGACAAACAAGTTACTTCCCTTCGGCAACAATATATCTGTAAGAGACATATAGTAGTTATGGATTCCTTACCTTAGAATTACCCCCAGGCGTAAATCCTGGATCCGCAGAATTTTTTCTTCAGAAGTACCCCAGCGCTTCGGTAGGTGGCGTCGGTCGACCCCCACGTTCGTCTTTTGCGTCGTGATCGCTGGAATGATGTTGCGAAATCTACTGCTGCCCTTGCCAGCTGACATCAGTTCTTTACACGACATTCCACGCCAGAAGCACAGAGCCATGCATGACACTGACCACTGGTGCACAAACCTAGGGCCTTGAAAGGGATTCCCTTACTCTAGAAGTCAGTTCGCAGAACGGGACGGATGGGTGGGGCGGTAAAGAATCCATAACTAATATACGTCTCTTACAGATATATCTATACCGAAGGTAAGTAGCTTGTTCATCTGAGAGAGACTATTAGCTATGGATTCCTTACCTTCGAATTGATACTCCAACAATACCAACCCTGGAGGTGGGTCTGCGAACCAAGTTCACACCTGAAAGTCCTGGAGAACTGAGTGGCCAAAGAAGCCATCTCTCCAGACTTGGCTATCCAGGCAGTAGTGTTTAGTGAATGTATGCAAAGAAGCCCATGTGGCTGCCTGGCAGATGTCTCTGAGAGGGACTCCACTCCCCAAAGCAGTAGTGGTTGCCGTCGCCCTGGTTGAATGGGCGTGCAGTCCTACCAGAAGCTCCTTTTCCGCCAAGGAATATCAAATTTGAATGCAAAGGACGACCCATCAAGAGATGGTCTGCTTTTGCACAGCCCGACCTTTCTTGGCGCCCACATAGCCAACAAAGAGTTGATCATCCACCCAGAATATTTTGTGCGATCCAGATAAAATGAAAGTGCACGTTTAGGATCCAGACGGTGGAGCCTCTCCTCCTTTTTAGAAGGATGTGGGGGTGGGAAGAAGGTGGGCAAAGAGATGATCTGTCCTATGTGGAAAGAGATAACCACTTTGGGAAGGAAAGAAGGTCAAGTTCGAAGGACAACCTTATCCGGATGAACAGCAAGGAAAGGAGGTTTAGAAGAAAGAGCCTGAAGCTCACTCACCTAGCGAGCAGGGGTGATGGCAACCAGAAAAGCAGTCTTCAAGGTCAATAGTCTGAGAGGACAATTACGTAGTGGCTCGAAAGGAGCACACATGAGGTAGGTTAAGACCAGATTCAATCCCCACAGGGGCATTACGAATGGAATAGGAGGAAAGAGAAGATTAATGCCCTTAAGAAATCTATTTACAATAGGGGACTTGAAAAGAGAAGGTTGATCAGGAAGGAGAAGAAAGGCCAAAATGGCCGAAAGATAGCCCTTGAGGGTGCCCAGAGCAGAGCACTGCTGGGCCAAAGAAAGCAGGATGAGGAGAACCACAGAAAGGGGATCCACAGCTTTTGATGGGCACCATGCCACAAATTTGTTTCATCTACAGGTGTATACCAGTTTAGTGGAGGGACGCCTGGATGTCAAAATTACATTACAGACTTCGGGAGGAAGGTCGAAAGCTGTCAACTGTCGCTATTCAATTTCCAGGCACGTAGGTGGAGGCTGAACAGGTTCGAGTGAAGGACCGTCCCCTGCGGCTGCAACAGAAGATACTCCCCAAGAGGAAGTCTGATCGGAGGATCAATGGCCATGTTCAAGAGCTTGGGATACCAGACTCTTTGTGCCCAGTCCGGAGCCACAAGAATGTCTTGGGGCCGGTCGCACTTGATCTTCTTCAGCACTCTGGGCAGAAGTGGTATAGGCGGAAATGCATATAGAAGACTGCAATTCCACTCACGACGAAAAGCTTCGCCTACCGGGTGCCGCCTTGGAAATTCCAACGCACAGAATTGCTGACATTGCGCGTTCTCTTCGGTGGCAAACAGATTTACCAAAGTCTCTCCCCACTGCTGAAAGAGACCTTGCACCACCTCTGAGTGAAGACGCCATTCGTGATCCATCAAGGACCGACGGCTGAGTTTGTCCGCCCTGGCGTTCAGGGAACCTGCCAGGTGTTGAACCACCAAGGACATGCCCTGATGTTCCAGCCACTTCCAGAGATGAAGGGCCTCCTGACAGAATATCCGTGACCCCACTCCGTCCTCTTTGTTACAATAGCACATGGCAGAAGTGTTGCCTGTGAACACCTGCACTACTCTTCCTTTGACAGAAGGAAGGATTGCCTTTAGTGCTAGACTAATCGCCTGAAGCTCCAGAAGGTTGATGTGGAGCCCGGACTGCGCCGGAAACCAGAGGCCTCTGATCTAAGCCTCTCCCATGTGGCCACCCCATCCCATCCCATGAGTGATCCATCTGTCACCACTGTGAAATCTGATAGGGAATGGAGAGGGATCTGCTGCTGACCCAATCCTGGTTCGTGAGCCACCCCTGCAACTGGATTGCAGGCTGCGCCGAGATCTGGATGACATCTGACAGATCTCCCTGATGCTGTGCCCACTGGAAATTCAGGTCCCACTGTAAAGCACGCATATGCCACTTGGCATGATCCACCAGCAGGATGCAGGAGGCCATGAGGCTCAGAAACCTCAGGGTAATTCTCACCGAAATCCGGGAAAGAGGCTGGAACATCGATATCATAGCCCAAATTTCCCGGATTCACTGTTCAGGAGGATAGGCCCGAAAGTGCGCTGTGTCCAGAACCGGTCTGATGAAAAGGAGCTTCTGAGAAGGGTTCAGGTGCGACTTCAGCATGTTGACTGTGAACGTCAGCGAATGCGGGAGGTCCGCCGTAGTCTGGAGGTGGGTGACGACAGCCAGGATCGAGCTTGCCTTCAACAACCAGTCCTCGAGATAGGGGAAGACTGGAACCCCTGATCTGCGCAGATGACTGCGACCACCGCCATCATTTTCGTGAACACCCGAAGGGCACTAGTAAGGCCAAAGGGGAGCAAGGTAAACTGAAAATGCTCGTGGCCTACTGTGAACCATAGGTAATGCCTGTGGGCTGGCAGGACTGGGAAGTGAAAAAAGCACCCTGCAAGTACAACATTACCACCCAGTCTCCAGGGTCAAGGGCAGACAGGACTTGAGCTGATGTCAATATTTTCAACTTCTCCGTCCGGAGGAAGCGATTGACGTCCCCGAGGTCTAAGATAGGACGCAGGGCCTTTGTCCTTCTTGGGCACCAGAAAGTAGTGGGAGTAGCAGCCACGACCTACTTCTGGCACAGGGACTCGCTCGATGGCTTCTTTGGCCAAGAGAGCCGCAACTTGCTGACGGAGAAAGGCCAAGTGATCCTCCGACATGCGATGGAGTGTAGGTGGCATGGATGGAGGGGTAGCTCCTTCTGACTATCTGCAAAACCCACCTGTACAATGTGATGGCAACTGGTGAAACTGAGAAGTAGGACTAGGAAGGTTTGGAGGCAGCTGCAGAGGGGGCACTGGTGGACTGGCCCGCCTCCTGGCCCCCTGACCCACGGCGATGGGTCCCACGTCCCCGGCCCCACAGAGGCTGCGCAGTCTGCCCAGGCCTGTGGCTCTGGGCAGAACGAGGTGGGGCACCCCTTCCGTAGCCACGAAAGGGGTAAAAAGCAGACTGCATGGGCGAGAGGTGGTAGCGAGGCCCAAGGATCTGGCCATAGCCCTAGATTCCTTGAATCGCTCAAGCACATTGTCCGCCCTGTCGCCAAAAAAGCGACGGCCATCAAAGAATATCCAAAAGAGTCTATTGTATCTCACCTGAAAAGCCAGTGGATCTCAGCCAGGCGAAGCATCTCAGGGCTACTGATGTTGAAATCGTCCTGCCTAGCGATTCGGCGGTGTCTAGCTCACAGCAAATGGCGAACTTTGTTGCGTCCCTCCCCTCTGTAACCGCACGGGAGAGTACGGCCCAGGCCTCCTCCA
Source organism: Lissotriton vulgaris (assembly GCF_964263255.1). Taxonomy (NCBI): domain Eukaryota; kingdom Metazoa; phylum Chordata; class Amphibia; order Caudata; family Salamandridae; genus Lissotriton; species Lissotriton vulgaris. Next base: position 610,941,907 of record NC_141700.1, read on the forward strand.
TGCACTGTGGCAACACCTGCACAACCATGTCCCACACAGAGTGGGTGTAACAGCCCAAGAGACATGCAGTGTTCACCGACTGCAGTCCTAAGCTGGCGGAAGAAAATATGTTCTTTCCTAGATGATCCAGCTTCTTGGATTCCCTATTTGGAGGAGCAGAAGGAAACATTCTTTTGGACGTTGAGGCTTGGACCACCAAGCTCTCAGGGGTAGGTGTTGGGAGAGGAAAATGGGGTCGCCCGGGCTGGGCGGTGGCGTCGGACAATAATCCTATCCCCAGGAGCTCCGGTGCTGGGCTAGGACAAAGTGCCCAGAAGGATGTCTAGAAGGGCCTCACTGAATGGCAGAAGGGGCTCCGAAGAAGCTGCTGTTGATTGAAGCACCTTAGTCAGGAGGTTAGTCCTGACTGCCACCATAGGTAGCTCAGGGCCCAAGGCCTCAGTTGCCTTACGCAACAGCACAGATAGGAGGCTCCCTCCTCCTTAGCCACGGTAGGGGGAGAAAGCATACCAAGGTCTGAGCATTTATGCAGACCACTGGCCTCACCCAGGTCCTCTCTTCAGTTCCGCTCTTCAAGCTGGTCAGCCAGAGGGTCAATAGACCCCTCTCAGTCCTCCTCACACTCCTCTGGCTGCCACTCAGGGCAATAAGGAACTCCAAGAAAGAACAGGGGTACAAAAGTACCGGTCGGCGCCGGTCCAGCTCTGTGTCCATGTCCAGGGGGAGGCCGGATTCGATGCCGGCTGGGGACACAAACGGCATCGGAGGGGGCGGAGGTGTGGTCAATGGAATTGGTGCCGGAGGTGTCGTAAGGTCGACCGGCACAGATCCAGATCCAGGCCTGGATCCCTGAGGGACCTGCGGCGCCGGAGCCTCATACATCGAAGGCCTAGAACCCCCAGCCGAGTCTGCGGGCCCCGAAGCTATGCCGGCGGAATAGGGCTGCCCAAAGATGGAGTGGAGGGCTTCGTAAAAGGTACAAAGTTGAGCTGGGGTGGCTCCAGCTCCCTTGATGGGAGGGAAGCTCGGAGCCCACCCAACAGGCTCTGCTGGCAGAGCCGAAGGACGATGACCTTCCGTATCCTGCGTCGGTCGACGGACGAGGAGCAGGAGAAGAGCAACGGTGCTTCTTTGCCTTCTTCCTGTGCTTCGACATACCCGAAGACGAAGACTTGATGGTGGTGACTCCGCGACCAGTCCCGCGACCTCCCTCTTGACCGGGACCGCGAGTGGCACGGAGCTGACTGCAAGGCTTCGAGAAGCTTTCGAGACTGCTCCTCAAAGTTCTTCAGGTTCATGGGCCACCAGTCAGATCATGGCCCGACAGTCAGAGCACGAATTTGGGTTGCGGTCGCGCTCCAGGCACCAGAGGCACACGACATGTGGGTCCGTGACCGACATCAACTTGTGCCAGGAGTCACAAGGTTTGGCACCGGTCCGTCGATGTGACATCCCTCCGTGCACCAGGAGTTGAAAGACTCGGAAAAAGAAGTCGACAAAAAGTCAAAAAAACTCTAGTCAAAAAAGACTGAGGTTATGGCTCTCTCTGGATCTGCGCTATATGGAAAAAGAAAGAACTGATTGTGAGAAGTTGGCCTGGTATATGGTGTTCACTATTCTAGTGATCACCTTGCACCAGTCCAAACAACCCTTATGGTGATGGTTGTAAAGTCAACCTTATAGACCAGCTATCCTAGAGGTAGCGTGGACAGAACAGTTTTAGGCTAAAAGACTCTTGAGGGCATGTAAAGCCAGCTGTTTTACCATATGTAACCCCTTGAATACCAAATGAGAGGACACCACACAGGATATATATAAAATATATATGTATTTATTCACTAACACACTCCTCTGAACTCTTTATGAGGTCAGAGGCAAAAGCACATAACAAGTTACTCTCAGAAATACTTTAAATAGCACAATTTACAGTTAGGCCCTAGGGGCGCGTAAAACCATATACTAAGTAAGTGGTATAAGAACCACAACTCGGGAAAGGAGAAGGCCTAGGGCATTGCTGGAGCTACACTATCTGACCTTTAGGCTAGGAGTAGGAGGCCCACAGGAGGCGCGTGCAGCGTCAGTACATTCACGCGAGAGTCAATAGAAAGTCAATGGGTACGTAAAAGGTAAGTAAATGAAGATTTAGGACACTTTCGGTCTAACTAGGAAGATACAACTAATAAAACTAGACACTAGGATAGTCAATCCCTACAGGAGCACTGAAGTACTCGCGTTACCTCACCCACGGGCTGCGGGTGCATAGGTGTCAAAGTGTGTCGGGTTTTCTCGTTGATTCCTATGGAGCTGTGGAAGACGATGCTGCAGGCGACCAGGAGGAAGATGTCCGGGTGGATCCAAGGGTAGATTGGAGTTGTAGAAGACCTAAAAGCAGAGGGGACAGAGTCTAGGTCACTAGCCAGTGACCGGGTGGAACCAGGACGGAACCAGACGTCGTCGAGGAGCAATCAGGTGCTGTTGTGAAGCTTGTCGTTGCAGCCACGCGGACCAAAAGGCGTCGAGGACGACCAGGTGCTGGAGAGGAGCTATCCCATGAAGGTTCTTGCAGATGGAAGGGTCGACTTCAAGATCGGAGCCAACAAGCCTAAGCAAAGGCAACCCACGCAGGATACGCAAAAGGCTTCTGGTGCAGACCAGGAGGGTCTGAGGTACTTCACCTTTTCAGGGAAGCAGGGCCCAGTCTGGAGCAACCAGACCAGCGATGGATTTTCAAAAGGATTATCGCCACAGGGCTACTAGCCAACTGGCCAGCAACCGGACAACGCGTCGAGCAGAACACAAGCAGAAGGGCCCCACGCAGATCTCGTGGAGTGTGGAGGGCTGGTCTTCGGTGCAGGTGGAGCTCGGTGTCGGGTGTCTCAGTCCCCAGTGCACAGCTTCGAGGAGGCCTTAGGAGCTGCGCTGTTAGCAAGTTGCAGGCTTTCCAAGATGTCCGGTTCCACGTGTGGGGGTCAGAGAGGTCTGGGAGTCTGGATCTTGTTGGGCTCTGTGCTCGGGTTCCGGCGGGAACGGGGACAAAGCAAGCCGTCGAGTTGCTGGATGGTGCCTGGTTGCCCAGGGTGGTCACTCCTTGGCCACAAGGGAGATTTGTTCAGTCTTCAGCTCAGGTGAATGTCGAAGGGTCCAGAGTTTCGTTTCAAGTCGATTCCAGTATTAATCTAAAGTCTCCTGGGTCAGCTCCTACCTTTATACAACTAAAGGGGGATGGTTTCGTTTCTAGGTCCCTCCTGTGGGTGGGACCAGGAAGGGGGGTGGTTACACCCCCTTTCCTTTGTCCAGTTTCGCGCCAGAGCTGGGGCTGGAGTGCCCCAGCAACCGGTTTGAACTGGGGTATGCATGAAGCACCTAGTGTGCTCCAGGCAGTGTCTCAATCTATTCAGCCCCCCCTGTCCCAATACACATCCTCCTGTCTGGGGTGGTGCTCGCACCTCCCCAAGCAGGAAACCTATTGTCCAAACCTCCGTGACTGGAAGGACTCACAGCAGCAGGAGGTCAGACTTATTTATGGCATTTATAGAGCGCTCTGTAACCCTGCGGGCATCCTGGCGCTTAGTTATGTGGCTACAGCTTTATGGGGGGCAGGAGCGTGGACAGGAGAGTACGTTTATTTATGGTGATGAGTTTTGGGAGAGTTTTTTGGAAAAAGCCAGGTTTTTACTTTTTTCCGAAAGGTCAGAAGGTCATTGATTTTTCTGATGTCGATGGGGAGGTTGTTCCAGAGGTGGGCTGCAGCAATGCTGAAAGCTCGTCCCCCGCAGGTTGCTTTCTTGATCCTAGGGACACTAATAAAGTGTAGGGATAAGGATCGGAGGTACCGGGTGGGCTCGTACCACTTGAATTTGTTCTGGAGTGGTCGTGGGCCTAGTCCATGAACTGCCCTGAAGACGATACATAGGGATTTAAAGCAGATCCTTTGGTGAATAGGCAGCCAATGTAGGTCGGCCAGGGCAAGGGTGGTAGAGGATCTTCGCTCACGGGAAAGTGCCAGTTTGGCTGCAGCTGCCTGAACACTCTGGAGTCTGGATATGAGATAGGCAGGGGATTCCAGCAGGAGAGCGTTGCAGTAATCCAGGCGACTGAGGATAGTGCACCTGACTATGTCGGCTCTGGTCTGTGGGGGCAGAAGAGGTAGCAGCCTGGGGAGTCCTCTCAGTAGGGCGAAGCAGCAGCTGACCTGCTTGTTGACGTTTGTCTCAAGGCTTAGTTTGTTGTTGATAGTGACTCCGAGATTTTTGACTGAGCTCACTGGGGTAGGAGAATCCCCTATTGACTGAGGCCAAAAGTCTGGTGGAAGATTTTTGGGGATTTTACCTACCGTGCAGTGCAATATTTCAGTTTTCTCACTGTTAAATTTTAGTGAGTTCTGATTGAGCCAAAGAGACATTTCCAGCATACAAGTGTGGAAGGTTTCCATGGAGCTTGCTCAGGTACCGTCAAGCGAGATTATCAGCTGGGTATCATCTGCGTAGTTTGTCACACTGATGCCATGGCTTTTAATGATCCGCATCAGGGGTTGCATGTATATATTAAAAAGTATGGGACTGATAGCAGACCCTTGCAGGACCCCGTGCGGGACTTTGATGAATTCTGATTGGTAGGGGGGGATTGTCACTGCCTGCCATCTGTCTGTCAGGTAGGAGCGGAACCAGTCAAGCGCGACCCCTCCGACTCCGATGTTCCTCAGTCTTTCAATCAGAATGCCGTGGTTCACCGTATCGAATGCGGCGGACAGGTCTAGCAGAATCAGAGTTGCTGATTCTCCCCTGTCCGCCCTCATTCGCAGGTCATCCATGACTGTCAGCAGGGCTGACTCCGTTCCATGTACTGGTCTGAAGCCAAACTGCTCCTCTTCCAGGATGTTGTTGGTTTCTAGGAAGAGGGCTAGGGATCTGCTGACCCATCTCTCTATGATCTTTATTGGGTATGGTAAGAGGGATATGGGTCGGTAGTTTTTCTGGCAGTTGGGGTCCAGATTTGTTTTTTTTAAGAGCGGGGTGACAATCGCCAGTTTCCAGTCTTTGGGCACGGAGCCTGTACGCAGAGATTGGTTGCATAGTTGGTGCAGAGCTGGTAGAACATCGTCCTCAAATTTCTTTGCTATTCTGTGGGGAAGAGGGTCTAGAGGAGAGCCTGAGGAGGTATTGAGGGCAGTTTTTAGAAATTCCTGTTCCGAGGGGATCAAAAAGTTTTCCATGATAGCATTTGAGAGGGGGTGGGCGACGTTCGATAGAGAACTGTTGTCTGGCATTGAGGAGTTGGGATAGCTCTTCATGCCATCTACGATTTTACTGATTTTGTCCTGAAAGAACACTGCAAGTCCATCGCAGAGTTCTTGTGAGGGCTTGATTTGGCTGTTAGCACAGGCGGGGTGAGAGAGTTCTTTGATAATCCTGAAGGTATCTCAGGTTTTATTAGAGCTTTTGAGGATGATCTCGGCAAAGTAGTTGGATTTGGCTATGGTTATTTCTTTCTTGTATTGTAGGATGGTGATCCTCCAACGCGCTTTCTCCTGGTCTGAGTAGCTTTTCCTCCAGAGCTTCTCCGCCTTTTTACAGATGTTTTTTAGTTCTTTCAGTTTATCTGTATACCAGGGGGCGGAGGGTTTTCCCCTTTTTGTGATTGTTTTCAGTGGGATGATGGCATCAAGTTTTTTTGTGGTTTCGTAGCAAAAGGAGAGATAGTTTGTGGTGACATCATTCTCTATTTTGAACGAGGCCCCGATCTGGTGTAAATCGAGCTTTCCCTCGATTTACTTGTGTCTGTGGCAGCAGCATCCATTTTGTGATGCAGGGGCTCTGGTTAACTTTAACCGGGATCGTTGGACTTAACATGTCTTCTCCCTCTAGAAGGGTGGAATGCTACCCCTGTCGCCAGAATTGGCGAGGGGGTAGTATTCCAAAGCGTATGACACCTTACACGACATGTTTGGATAAAGCCAAACCAAAGTTAGCATCTAACCGCGAGGATTATAATGCACTTAAGAGTATATGGTATGGCGTTATCATAGACCAGCTACAAGGACATAGTTCCGAAAGCTGCAGATAGGCTCAGCTCATGCTAGAGCAACATCTCACACATAACCAAGCACTCTGCCTTCAGGATTGTTAAGGCCTGCCATAGGAGTGACTTATAGGTTACTATGTGTCTATATGTAAGTAGGTATAGGAATACTACACCTAAGCAAGGGGTGATTACACAACCTTGCCCCAGCTGAGTGATCAGCCAATTGTGTCTATTTGAGTGGCCAGCCAGGGGTGGCATAGTACATGGTGGAGCCCCTGGTAGGCCTTGGTTACACCTATGCCCTGAGTACCTAGGGTACACTTAGCACAGGGGCTGACAAGGTGAACCAATTCCCAATTGTGGTTGTACCTAGGGTACAGGTTAAATTTAGAGAGAGTGCATCTGTGCTGTGGGTCTGATTAGCAGGCCCACAGCCACATCTAAGTCGAAAACCAGTAAAGCAAAAGCAAATAGTGGGGGTGACCATAGGAAGCAGACCCTACTCTCCTACACAGTTGTCAGTGCGCAGGGGCAGCATCTTAGTAGATACCGCGACGTCATTCCGGCGAACACAAAGCAAACGATGAACGGAGTCAACCGACACCACCTACCGACACGCAGGGGTACTGCTGAAGAAGAAATTCTGCGGCTCCAGTCTGACGCCTGGTGGTAATTCTAAGGTAAGAAATCCAATATTCTCTTTCAGATTGTACATTGCATTGTAGCCCATGGTAGTATTATCTACTGCTTTTATATGTATACAGTGGGACTCCCGCTAGGACGACGGGGAAGATTCAAGCATGAGAATCTATGAAGGATCCAATACTGGAGAATCATAGAAGTCATAAGCACTGAATGGACCCGCCTACTTGCGGGGACTACGGAGCATATACAAAATACATATATAAATATGTATGTTTAGCCAAAAACATGTGCTTAGCACTTTCAAAACACACACACACACACACATATTATATAAATATATATATATATATATATATATATATATATATATATATATATATATACACACACACACACACACACACACACGCACACACACACAAACATGCAGCCTAAAAACATTCAATAGGCTAAGATGCCAAAATTGCATTGGATGTTTCGTTTAAAATAAAAATATGTTTATATAGCATTTCTGTAAAATAGAACATGCACTTCTTTAGTGCTTCAACGTAGCCTTTTATTTTCAAGGAAAAAGGCAAGTAATAGCAGGCAACTAGCCCATAGGCTGCATAGATTAACCACAACAGTAATAAACTGGTGCAGTGCCTTTAAGACCTCCAAGATCTCCCTGCTCCCATCATGTCCCACAGGTGACAGTTCAGTCAGGTCTTTTTTACGGAGTACCATCAAACTATGAAGAAGGAAAAAGCTACCATAGCAAAAAGTATTTTCGTCTGGGTAGGTGGGTGGGTTGCTTATGACTGTGATAAGCATACCCCTGGAAGAGAACTAGGATTACAGGTGAGTAACTGATCCTTCGCTTCCAGGGGATACTCATCAATAGTCATAGGCATTGAATAGAAAAGCAAGCACATACCCACAATCCTGTGGACGAACACAAGTATAGTTACAGACACTCTAGGGATAATTTATCCAAACAGGTTCCTTAAAGAGGCTTGCCCAAATTGAGCATTTGCCTGAGTGACAGAGTCTAAGCAATAATGGCGAGCAAATGTGTGTACTGATCGCCATGTGGCAGCTTTACAAATCTCTACAAGTGGAACATTCTTGGGGAAGGCTGTAGTAGAGGCCCTTCCCCCTAGTGGAATGAGCTTTTGGTTTACCCGAGAATTGTCTATTATCTAGCTGGTAAGACAGAGTGATGCATGAGACTATCCATCTACAGATGGATTGTTTGAAAGATGAAAAGCCAGTACGCATGAAACCATAGTTCACAAACAAAAAGTCTGATTTTCTTAGATCTTTGGTTTTGTCTAGATAGAATTTGAGAACTCTAATGAGGTCTAAAGAATGTAGAGCCCTTTCAGGAGAACATGAAGGGTTTGGAAAAAAGGTAGAATAATAGATTGGTTAATATGAAAATCCGAGACCATCTTAGGTAAAAAACTAGGATGAGTTCTAAGGACCACCCTGTTTGAATGGAAAATGAGATAGGTGCTTACAACACAGAGCTTGTATCTCGCTGACTTTGTGAGCAGAGGTAATTGCCACTAAAAAAGGGTCCTCCATGAAAAAAGTTGCAGGGAAGCTTTATGAATGCGTTTGAAAGAGGGATCCATCAACTTAGAAAGAACCACATGAAGCTCCCAAGGAGAAGAGGGAGATCTAAACGGTGGATAGATTTTTTTCAACCCTTCAAGGAAGTCCTTAACCATAGGCATCTGGAAGAAAGAAACATGATAGGGAGATTTATCTGTATGCTGTAAAAGCAGCCAAATGCATCTTTATTGAAGAAAACTGAAGGCCTGATTGGAGCACCATATGTAGAAACGCTTCCATTTGAAAGCATATGACTTTCTTGTGGATTGTCTCCTAGCCTCTCTCAGGATGTTCATACAGTGTGAAGACAATTCTAGATATCCATACTGGAGGACCTCAGGAGCCATGCAGTCAACCTCAGAGATGGAAGGTTGGGGTGGAACACCTTCCCCCTGGAGTTTGGATAGTAGGTCCGGACGGCACGGTAACCTCCTGTGTGGGGTCTTGGATAGATGAAGGTTGGGGTACCACCACTGGTGAGGCCATTCTGGTGCGATCAGGATTATCTTGGTCTTAGCTCTGTAGAATTTGTTGATCACCAGAGGAATGTGCAGAATTTGTGGAAAAGCGTAAAGTAATGTCTCTGATCATTCAATCAAAGCGCATTCCTTCTGGAGCTGGTTGATGTAACCTGGATGCAAAGATGCTGCATTTTGCATTTGTTGCGTCCATAAATAGGTCGATGTTTGGGACTTACCCTCGTTGGAAGATGTCCTGTGCGACTTCGTTGTTTATCTCCCAGTCTTGAGCTTCGACAAAGTTCAGACTTAGAGCGTCTGCATGAAAGTTGAGAGTGCCTAGTAGGTGAATCACAGAAATGGTTAGCTTCATTGCAAGCAGCCACCTCCATATTGTTTGAGCCTCCTGAGAGAGGGGACTCAACCTAGTTCCGTCCTGTTTGTTCAGATAACACATGGTTGTGGTGTTGTCTGAATCAACAGGGAGTTTACTGGATTGAAGGAAACAATGACTTGAGTGCAAGATGTACCGCTCTCAGATCAAACATATTGATATGATATCCCTTCTCCGCATCTGAGAACAATCCCTGTACTTGGAGAGGGTCCATGTGAGCTCCCCAACCCTCTAGGGAAGCGTCCGTGATCATCATCTGGTTGGGAAAATCCTGATGGAATGGCACCCCTTTCAGCACGTGAGAACGTTTCATCCACCATCTGAGTGAATCCATGGCTACATGAGGAAGAGACCCTTTTTCTTCCCAGCGGTTTGAGGTCTGTGACCACTGATCCTTCAAAGCCTGCTGGAGAGGGCACATTTGCAGCCTGGCATTGGGGGCAATGAAGATGCAGGAAGCCATTTAGCCCAGAAGGGAGGACATTTGTCTGTCCGTGGTGAGGTGTGTGCAGAGGAGACTGCTGCACTTGTTGATTATTGAGGATAGCCTCTCCTCCGAAGGACACACACTTTCACTTACGGTATCCCCAGTTGACCCCCAGGAAATAAATCTTTTGAGTTGGGTTGTGAATAGACATACTTGTAGTTGATCTGTAGACCTACACAACCCAGCATTCAAATGCAGCATTGGAGGTGTTTCTGCAGCAGGTTGGGTGACAAACTTTTCAGCAGCCAGTCGTCCAGGTACAAAGACAAAGATTTTCTGCTTTCGTAGAAAAGCAGCTACTACTGCTATGCGTTTCGAGAACGTGCAGGGCACTGACTTTAACCCAAACGGGAGGACTTTGTACTGGAAGCACTCCGACGCCACTTGAAAAGGCAGGAATTTCTGATGCTTTTTGGAAATTGGAATGTGAAAGAATGAGCCCTGAAGCTCTATGGTGTACATCCAGTTCCCTTGATGGAGTTGGGGAAAAATTTGGTGTAGCGCTAGCATTCAAAACCTCTCTTTGCGGAGGAACATGTTTAAGCGTCTTAGATCAAGTATGGGTCTGTACCCCTGGGTTAGAAATTTTTTCAAAACCAGGAAGTAACAAGAATAAATTCCTTGTTGGTGTTGGAATAAAGGAACCTCTCCTATGGCGTCTTTTTGTAGTAGAGTATTTACCTCTGTCTAAAGTAAATGGCGTTGATAAACAGACGTTCCCCGAGGGGGTATTATTAGTGGTGGGGACTTGAATCTGAGCAAGTAGCCATTCTACACAATGTTGAGCACCCATTTATCTTTTGTAATCTTTTTCCACTCGTCCAAGTGAGACAAAATGCTTCCCCTCAACAGAGTGGGCAACAGGGACGGGGGGAGTAAGTGCTCATTGCTTTGTTGGCTGTTTTGCAGAGGAGGGTGATGATCTAGAGGCTCCTCTCCCACGTCCTGGTCGACGCTGATGTTAATGCGACCTGGACTGTTGTGTCGACCAGTGAGGGGTTTGAACCCTCTGTTGGAAATGCCGTGGTCATAAGGTCTGTATTTGCGCCTGAAATCTTTGTGCTTTTCGAGGCCGACAGGTTTCAGGGTGTCAAATTCCGATTTCATTTTGGACATCCCATCATAGGCATGGGTGCTGAATAGGGAAATGCCGCTGAAGGGGAGGTTGATGATCCTGTGCTGCCATTCAGGCTTTAACCTGTGAGCTGTAGCCAGGCCGAGCGCCTAGTACAGATGCAGTGGGAGTACCTATGTGCTGAAAGATCGGAAGCATCAGCCGCCGCGCTGATCACCTGGTTTTGCTAAGAGACCACCTTCCTGCAAGATCTCTTGAAAATCTTGTTGGTCTTCCTTGGGTAGCTTATCAGTGAATCTTGCACGGGAGACCCACAGCGCTCTGTCGTATCTCCCTAGGAGCGCAGAGGAACTAGCCACCTTCATATATGACACACCAGTAATGCATATCTTTTTCCTAGGGAGTCCATGTGCTGATGAGGAGGCAGCCCCTGGATGCGCCTTCTTAGCTGCTGCCACTATTACTGAGTCTGGTGGTGGATCTGCTCTTAAAAACAGTGGTTATTCAGAAAAGGGGATGGTGATGAACAGAGTGTCTGAATTAAGCAGACCACTCTTACTCAGTCCAAAGATCAGGGCTTGATCCATCACCGTTTTTCAGCTCACTGCACCATCCCAGCTCAGAACTTGGCTATATGCAAATTAGTCTGACCCTGGCCCAGTGCATCATGGGAACAGGGCAGACCAAACTACCAAGCCAATTCTTATACTGGGAAGGAAACAAGCTACCGGGGACTGGTTTCTGGCATTTCAGCCGTCTTCGGCCCGGCTTGCTTGAATCCTGATGGTGCAATGAGCTAGGGACTCACATCTGAGTATACCCTTCCACGCTTATGGTGGACAAAAATTATTCAGAAAAGGGGATGGTGATGAACAGAGTGTCTGAATTAAGCAGACCACTCTTACCCAGTCCAAAGATCAGGGCTTGACCCATCACTGTTTTTCAGCTCACTGCACCATCCCAGCTCAGAACTTGGCTATATGCAAATTAGTCTGACCCTGGCTCAGTGCATCATGGGAACAGGGCAGACCAAACTACCAAGCCAATTCTTATACTGGGAAGGAAACCGGTCCCCGGTAGCTTGTTTCCTTCCCTTCCTTCATCACCACCCCCCTTTTCTGAATCGTTTTTGGCCACTATAGGTGTGGCAGGGTATACTCAGACATGAGTCCCTTTCTCACTGCACCATCAGGATTCAAGCAAGCCGGGCCGAAGACGGCTGAAATGCCAGAAACCGGTCCCCGGTAGCTTGTCTCCTTTCTGGTGAAGAATTGGCTTGGTAGTTTAGTCTGCCCTGTTCCCATGATGCACTGGGCCAGGGACAGACTGGTTTGCATATAGCCAGGTTCTGAGCTGGGATGGTGCAGTGAGATAAATAACGGTGATGGATCAAGCCCTGATCTTTGGACTGGGTAAGAGTGGTCTGCTTAATTCAGACACTCTGTTCATCACCACCCCCCTTTTCTGAATCGTTTTTGGCCACTATAGGTGTGGCAGGGTATACTCAGACATGAGTCCCTTTCTCACTGCACCATCAGGATTCAAGCAAGCCGGGCCGAAGACGGCTGAAATGCCAGAAACCGGTCCCCGGTAGCTTGTCTCCTTTCTGGTGAAGAATTGGCTTGGTAGTTTAGTCTGCCCTGTTCCCATGATGCACTGGGCCAGGGACAGACTGGTTTGCATATAGCCAGGTTCTGAGCTGGGATGGTGCAGTGAGATAAATAACGGTGATGGATCAAGCCCTGATCTTTGGACTGGGTAAGAGTGGTCTGCTTAATTCAGACACTCTGTTCATCACCACCCCCCTTTTCTGAATCCTTAAAAACAGTGGGTCCTGGTCAGGAGCTATGTACTGATGCATGGAGGCACCGACCCTACCGCAGCCTGAGTCGGGAATGTTTGTAGAGCTGGTTCACAGCCCATGAACCAGAGGGAGTAGAGGCCTTGCAGAGGACCTGTGATGCAGTGTCTCAAATATCACTGATGCAGAGGTAGTCAGTGTAGGCATTAGGACTTCTTTGAAGGTGGTCATGTCGTTCACTGGAGACACTCTAACTGGCGGAGTAGCAGAGAGCGTCAGAGAATAGTTCCGAACATAAGATCGTGAGGACGCTTTAGACCATTAAGGTGATCGCCGCCTACCTTTTTTGTGATCTGGTAGAGCGAGAGTGGTGATATCTAGACCATCTGAGAGGGATTCTGGATCGAGATCTTCGTGTGGAAGGCGATCTTGTTCTCCTTGGAGATCTGTGTGGAGATCTTCCAGCAGTTGTAGGTGGAGGACCAGCAGAGACTCTGGAAGGAGAGTAAGTTTGTGAGAAGTCTGACCCTCGGCTTCTTTGTTGAACTCTCCAATGTTTGACACTCTACAACCACCATGGTTACAGATTAATAGAAGGCGTTTGCTTTTCCGGAACCGGAGAGCCCTCCCGTGTGATCTGTACGATTCTGATGCTGGGGTGGAAGATGTTTCCTCTGACATGGACCGTCTGGGTTTTGACATTGATCTCCGTCTTCCCTGTGCCTCCGTCGACGGCAAGGGGGGCATTGGTGTTGTGATGACCGTCGTTGCCGTGGGATTGTTCTGAGGCGAAATCGCTATTCGCAGCTTCTTCAACAGCGATGAGAGGTGCGGAGAGATAAGCCTCGAAGTCTGGCCTTTCCACAGTGACGTGGAGGCGGTAACAGAGACAGTGACGCTCTGGATGCTGATCTCCTGTCTCATCGGCAAACTTCTCAATGTTGACCTCCAGATGTTCGACGGCAACGCTCTCAACACCGACCGTCTCTGTTCCAATGGTGGTGGAGTCCTGGCCGCCGACCGCTGCAAAGTAGTGGCCGAGCGGTGATGAGGAGACTTTCTCGGCGTTGACCCTAGACCGCTTTTCAACGGCGACTTGCACTTTGCAGGTCTTGCGTCTTCCAAGCCTGCTACAGCGAGGAGTCTCGACATCTACTTACTTTTCATCGACGAAGCCACTGATTGCCTCGACTGCGACTTTCCCTTCGTGGTTGATGCATGCCTTTTATACTTCTCCGACTACGATCGTGCCGCCGTAGGAGAACACTCAGGTAATTGCCTCAACGAAGATCTCTTTTTTGTTGACGAGCGGTAGAGCGATGTCTTCTCTTCTCCGTTCTGGCCCTGTGTTCTTTTTTGTCACGAGAGGAGGGCTCTTTGAAAGCATGGCTGCTTCCTAGGCTGCCCTGACCCTCTCCTGCAAGGCATACCGCTTGAACCTGTCTCTATCTCGCAGTGTCCTCTTGAAAACATGTTGACTGTACTAACATTTATCAGGATTGTGCGAAGATAGTAAACACACAATGCAGACAGAGTGCGGATCCGATTTAGCCATCTTCTTCCCACAGGAAGGGCATTTATTGAATAATGCTGGCATTTCAGAAAGGAAACAATTTTCATAATTGTCAGAAAACAGCTAAAAAAAGGTAGCCAGCAGTCAACAATGTTGAGTGAAGTAGAGAAAAAACTTCCTGAAGACCAATTTTTGACAGGAAAGGTCAGAAACTGAGGAGCTTAATGCTCCAGGATCCTCCCAGAAGGAGCCGAAAAAAAACCTGACATAACTGCCATCTTTGGAGCATGATGGGAGCAGGCAAGTCTTGGAGGTCTTAAAGGCACGGCGCCAATTTATTACTGTTGGGGTTTTATCTATGCAGCTTGTGGGCTAATTGCCTGCTATTACTTGCCTTTTTCCTCGTAAATAAAAGGCTATGTTGAAACACTAAAGGAGTACATATTCTATTTCACAGAAATGCTATATAAACATTTTTATTTAAAATAAAAAATCAAATGCAATTTTGGCATCTTAGCCTATTGAATGTTTTTAGGCTGTATATGCTCTGGGGTCCCCGCAAGTGGGCGGGACTATTCAGTGCTTATGACTATTGATGAGTATCCCCCAGAAGAGAACAGCAAAAAAGCACTGAGCGGGTAAGGCTAGCGCCGTGGCCCTCCACCACTGGGGCGGAAGCGGACAGCATTAGGCTGGTGCAGCTTGCTCCTTTGGTGGACCACTTCCATCCCGTCCTTTTCTGTGTGTACTACCACGCAGCAACCACTCAGCAATATTTAACACTCAATACAGTCTGCCTCCTTGCAGAGAGGCACAACCACCAGTGCAACCAGTGGCTACACCACCAGTCTAGCCAGCACACAGAAAAACCCTTTGGATCAGACACTTTATTTTCTTTTTTTTCCCTTTAAGTTCCCAATTGCGTACTAGTGCACCCTCCAGATTGGGAGGGTGTGGCAGTGCACCAAAACTGCTCCTCCCTTGGGGGTGCACTCACTACAAGTTGGGAGAGATTCATCAGAAAATCAGAGCCTCAGTCGCACCCATAGGCAAAAGAAGCATGAGGCCAGGATGTGTTAGAAATTCGCAAACTATGCAAAATGCCAGGAATCAAAAAAAGGCCCAAAAGTTACAGAATGCAACAGGCAGAGCTGCCAATATATCAAAAGTCACCACTGGAAAGGTCAGTCCCCTGATATCACCTCTTCAAGCCTATTTTGGGAAGCTAGGCAGCACAGGACAGGAAAATTCACGTTTTTAAATGATCCAGCCACTGCAATTTACTCTGAAACAAAGTATAGGGCCTACCAAAACCTCTCAGACCTCAAAAACCGGACTCAATCACTACTCACTCAGATCCATCCAGATCAAAATCTGACTACAAGAGAAGGCATTCTATGAAGTGATCTACACATGGGCAATAGTATTGCAATTCAGGCTCAAGTACACAACTCAAACAGCTGAAATTTAGCCGCAGAGCCTGAAAGGCAGTATGCTTCATCACCCACTGATCCCTTCCAGTTCACAAAACTGTACTGACGCAAGCACCGTTACATGGTTTGAACTGCCAACACTCAACAGCAATGTCGGATCAAAAACCGGACCCAGAATGCTCCTTTACCTGTGGAAGCTTTAGTTGCAATAGCATATGTGTCCTAGACAACGACATGGGGGATACCTAGCTCCACTCAACGTCAATAATGCTGAATTTATACAAGCCTTGGGGTAAAGATCATTAACCTGACTAATATTCTAGAACAATGTGTATGCTCACTAACAGAGAACCCAAGTAAACTACCCGGACTGCCATCAGCCATCTCAACCAATAGCTCTGAAATAAAAAGCGTAAGAGTCCCCTCGCAAATTTAAATTCCTAGTTGTTAATCATCTTCGGCACAAATCAACCTAAACAGTCCCCCCCAAAGCAACAAAACTCGATCCAGTGGGCTCAATGCAGTATCATCTTGGAGTGGCAGATCGGTGCAATAACAATGCACCCAGAATGCAGCCAACAGGGGCCAATAGAGAAGCGAGCTTAAGTCCTAAGGAGCATCATGAATACATTAATGCAGGTAAGATTTCCTTTCAACACTCCTCCTTATTAAGCATTTTGTAAACCTCAATTTCGGCCTTTATGATGCAGATAAATTGGATCTTCAGATCGAGCTTATGAATGTTTTGGCGTCACGTATAGCCAGCAATAATACTAAGCTATAAATGTTAACTCTTCATATTACCACCACATTGTCGACAACCAATTCAGTCCAGCAAGGTGCATGCACCTGTGCCCTAATCATAGACAAATTACGTTTTTTACCAACCATTCTATCCTACATCCTAAATGAGATGAGAAATCGTGAGGCCACATTACCTACCACAACCACTCTCGAGAGAAGCAAATGTGAGCTGCCACAAACAATAAGTAATCAACAAAGCATTGTAGGAAACAGCATATCTTATATTCCCTCCAATCTGCCCACGAATCAGGGAACAATAGTTCTGCTGCCATCATCCTTACACTCGACCCTGACAACTGGGAGAGAGGCATGTGATTCAAAAATTCAGGTTCAAACTTAAAGACAAAAGAAGCGTGCCAGAAAGGCAAGAAGCATTCCCCACCAAATACTACAGAATGGAGATTGTAGTAATAAACTATTCCCCATATTTACGGCCAACCAGAAACAACTAGTCCCCCCAGCAACAACCATCTCAGCGACCACAGCAACAGTCAATAACCCAGAAATGCCGGATGAACTAGGGTCAAAATTAACCTTCCGGACCCAACCATTATAACGAAGTAACCCCTGGCAGGCCAGGAATTTTACAGGTGGCTCAGTCTATAAAAAATAACCTACCAGGACAGAAGGCACAAGCAACATCCGTAATGACCTGTATAAAAACTACAGAGCCCAAATGGCCACCAAATCAGGGACAGCATCAAAGCCTTTGGACACATCAGACACAACACAAATACCATATGGCAGGTTAGCCACAGCTCAAGAGGATGATCAATACAGCACGACAAAGCAAGCGGACACAACGAACAAGAACATCGGGAACACTGCAAAATGATGGGGTCAAGCCCATGAGCAAGAACTTTGTTTTACCTCTAATGATAACTGTGAGAAGGTGGCCTGATATGCAGTGCTCACTATTCTAGTGAACACTATGTATCAGTCCAACAACCCTTATTGATGATTGGTTGTAAGTCAACCTTATAGACCAGCTATCCTAGTAGCGTGGATACGAGCAGTCTTCGGGCTAAACTCTAGAGGGCGTGTTAAGCCAGTTGTTATACCATCACATATACCCCTTGAACACCAAGTGAAAGGACACCACACAAGTGTTATGAAAATAAACAGTGTATTTATTTAGATCACAACAGCCCTGTACTCTTTATGAGGACAGGGTACTAAGCACACAACAAAACTCTTACGAAAATACTTAAGTTAGCACAATTTACACAAGTGCCCGAGTGGCACGACAAACCATATACTATGGAAGTGGAATGCGAAATTACTAGCAGGTAAGTACTGGACTAATAGGCTTTGGAATCGCTAGGACTACGTTACTGAACCTTCAGATTACTAGTAGGAGGCCTAGGGGACTCGGGTGCAGAGTGTGCACTCTCACGCGGGATGCGGGACAAAGTCTATGGTAGCTAGCTTTCACAAAGTTAGTGTTCACGGGCGAACCCGACCTGGTAGGAAGAAAACGACAGTGGATCCTGACCCTTGGATAGTGAGGCTATGCTGGGGCACCGAAATGCCGAAGTTACCTAGCCCAGGGGCTGCAGCTGCATATGTCTCAAAAGACGTCGGGAATCCTCGTAGACGAACCAGGAGCCTGAAGAAAAGATGCTGGCAGGCGACCAGTGAAGAGAGTTCAAAGTGATCCAAGCCTGGATCGCAGATGGATGACACCTGAAAGCAGAGGGGACCAAGTTCGTGACTACTAGCCAGTAGTCAGGTGGCACCAGGAGGGCACCGGATGGTAGTCACCTCGACTAGGTGAGTGGGCGACGCTGTGCTCTGCAGATCTCACGGACCAGGAGGCGTTGTCGGCGACCAGGATGGAGGTGCGAGCTGTCCCACGATGGATGAAGCTGTCGACGTCGCTGGACCCAGGATTGGGGCAACAAGTCTTGGCTAATTCAAGCCCACGCGGGGGACTCAAAATGGCGTCTGGAGTGGACCAGGAGGGTCCGGGGTGCTCCTCTTTTGGAAGGGAGCAAGGGCCAGTCTGGAGCAACCAGACCAGCAGCAGTGATGTCGTCGGGCGTCGTTAGGAAGGCCACAAGCCAGCGGGCTAGTAGCCAAACAACGCGGTGAGCAGCAAAAAGCAGAAGGGCCCCACGCAGATCGTGGAGATGCTGGGGGGCTGAACTTCAGTGCTGGAGCTGCTCAGGGTCGGGGCTTCTCGGACCCCAAAGCACTCACCAGAGGATCCCTCGGCGGTCGTGCTGGAAAGAAGTCGTGCAGTCTTGAAGATGGCCGGTCCCTCGAGGTCCCGTCGCACCCACGGTTCTCAGCTTAGCTGTAGAGGTGGGTAGAGGTCAGAGGTGCCAGGGAAGCCGGTTCTCGTCGAGCTGGGCAGTCGGATTCCGGAGGAAGGACTTGCAGCAGACCGCAGTGTTCTTAAGATGGTGCCTGCGGATGCAGGGTGACTACTCCTTAGTCACAAGGGAGAATCTTGAAGAAGAAATCTTGAAGTCCTTTCGTAGAAAGTCGTGTCTTGATTCCAAAGCTGATCTAATTTGGAAGGGTCCCCGCTCCTGCCTTCATCCTAAAGAAAGGGGTGGGTACGCGACTAGGTCCTGCCCTAGGGGTGGGACCAGGAAGGGGGTGGTTACACCCCTCTCCCATGCCGGACTTTCCCCAGGCCAGGGGCTGGTGTGCCCCTGGAACTGGTTCTAGCCGGCAGATGCGTAGTGAGCACCGGGGTGCCACTCAGCAGTCACCTTCCTGTAAAGCCCTGCCTACCCAGGATACACAAAACCCTGTCTGGGATGGTGCTAGCACCGTCCCTGACAGGAAACCCTTTGTCCAAGCTCTCCTCGCTGGAAGGACTCTCAGCAGCAGGAGGTCAGACTCGTGTCTGTGGTGGCAGCATCCATTTTGTGGAGCTGAGGCTTCGTTTAACTTTAACCGGGGTTCACAGTTACATACATGTCGTGTCCCTCTAGAAGGGTGGAATGCAAACCCCGTCGCCAGAATTGGCGAGGGGTTAGTATTCCAATTCGTATGACACCTTACTCGACATGTTTTGATAAAGCAATACCAGAGATAGCATTTAACAGCGAGGATTATAATGCACTTAAGAGTATATGGTATGCGTTATCATGGAACAGCTATTAGGACTTGGTTCCGCAAGCTGCAAACGGGCTCAGCTCATGCCAGAGCACCATTTCACACGATTCCAAGCACTCTGCCTTCAGGATTGTCAAGGCCTGCCATAGGAGTGACTGATAGGAATCTGTGAGTCCATTTTAGGGTTAGATATAGGTATACTATATCTAAAGCAAAGGGTGATTACACCACCTTGCCCCAGCTGTCGTGCAGCCAGTTGTGTCAGATTTAGATGGCCATCCAGGGGTGGCATAATACATGCTTCAGCCCCTGGTAGGCCCTGGGTACACCTATGCCCTGAGTTACAGGGTCTGATAAGGTGGCCCAGTCCCAATTGGATAATGCACCTAAGGTACACATGTCAATTTAGTGAGAGAACAGCTAGGCTGTGGGTCTGATTGGCAGGCCCACAGCCAGGGAAAGTCGTAAACCAGTGAAACAAAAGCAAAAAATCTGGGTGATCATAGGATTGCAGACCCTACTCTCCTACATGACCCCCCCCCCCAAACTTTGGGACAATAAACTAACCTTGACCAGGTGAGTCTTCTTGCTCTAAGTGGAAATACCTGGAGAGCCCATCTGCATTGCCATGATCAGTGCCAGGTCTATGCTCCACTGTAAAATCCATCCCCTGTAGGGAAATGGACCACCTAAGCAGTTTGGGGTTTTCACCCTTCATCTGATTTAGCCACAAGAGGGGCTTATGGTCGGTCTGAATCTTGAAATGAATGCCAAACAAGTATGGCCTCAGTTTCTTCAGGGCCCAAACCACAGCAAAGGCCTCCCTCTCAATAGCTGACCAATTTTTCTCTCTGGGGGTCAGCCTTCTGCTTATAAAAGCAATGGGCTGGTCTTGACCATCAAAATTCAGTTGAGATAGAACAGCTCCCACACCCAACTCAGAAGCATCTGTTTGGACAATGAATGGTTTGGAGTAGTCTGGACTCTTGAGGATAGGTGCTGTGCACATGGCCTGCTTTAGGTCATCGAATGCTTTTTGACAGCCTGCTGTCCACGGAACCTTTTTTGGCATTTTCTTACTTGTCAGTTCATTAAGTGGAGTCACAATTGACCCATAATTCCTGACAAACTTTCTGTAGTAACCAGTCAGGCCCAAGAAAGCTCGAACCTGAGTCTGGGTGGTTGGAGGAGCCCAGTCCCTGATTGACTGTATTTTGCTCTCCAGTGGTTGAACTTGGCCTCCACCTACAAGGTGGCCCAAGTACACAACCTGTGTCTGCCCCATCTGGCACTTTGTGGCCTTGATAGGGAGACCTGCTGCTTGCAGTGCCTCTAACACTTTCCTCAGGTGGACCAGATGATCCTCCCAGGTGGAGCTAAAGACAGCAATATCATCAAGATATGCTGCACAGAAGTCATCCAGCCCAGTGAGAACATGATTCACCAACCTTTGGAAGGTGGCAGGTGCATTTTTCAGACCAAAGGGCATTACCACAAACTGATAATGTCCACCAGGGGTTGAAAATGCTGTCTTGGGCTTGGCATCCTCAGCTAACCTGATTTGCCAATACCCAGCTGTCAGGTCAAATGTACTTAAGTAGTTGGCAGAAGCCAATCTATCTATAAGTTCATCTGCCCTTGGTATTGGGTGGGCATCAGTCTTAGTGACTGCATTGAGACCCCTGTAGTCTACGCATAACCTCATCTCTTTCTTACCACCCTGGGTGTGAGGTTTTGGCACTAGAACTACTGGACTAGCCCAAGGGCTATCTGAGGGTTCAATGACTCCCAACTCCAACATTTTCTGCACTTCTGTTTTGATGCAGTCTCTAACATGATCAGGCTGCCTGTAGATTTTACTCTTAACTGGCAAGCTGTCACCAGTGTCAACCTCATGGGTACACCAATTGGTCTGACTGGGTGTTAGAGAGAACATATGTCTGAAGGATTGAAGAACTTGTTTGCAATCCTTCTGTTGATGTTCAGAGAGGCTGCCACAAAAGACAACACCATCTACTGATCCATCATCAGGATTCTGAGTGAGCAGGTCTGGGAGAGGGTCACTCTTCCTCCTGTCCCTCATCTATGGCCATGAGCAAGCTCATGTCCTTCCTGTCGACATATGCTTTGAGCCTGTTAACATGGAGTACCCTGTGGGGGCTCCTGGGAGTTCCAAGGTCCACCAGGTAGGTGACCTCTCCCTTTTGCTCAAGAATTGTGTGGGGCCCAGACCATTTGTCTTTAAATGCTGCTGGGGCCACTGGCTCCAGCACCCACACCTTCTGTCCAGGCTGATAAACAGTCAGGACAGCCTTTTGGTCATGCCAAGCTTTTTGGAGTTCTTGGCTGGCCTTAAGGTTTTCAGATGCCTTCTCCATATACTCAGCCATCCTGGAGCGGAGACCAAGTACATAGTCCACTATGTTGGTTGCAGGCTTTTTGAGAGGTCTCTCCCATCCTTCCTTCACCAAACACAGGGGGCCTCTTACAGGATGCCCATACAAAAGTTCAAAAGGGCTGTAGCCAACCCCCTTTTGTGGGATCTCTCTGTAAGCAAACAGAAGGCAGGGTATCAGGACATCCCATCTACGCCTGAGCTTTTCAGGTAGTCCATGAATCATCCCTTTCAGGGTCCTGTTGAACCTTTCGACAAGCCCATTGCATTGTGGATGATAGGGTGTAGTGAACTTGTAGTTGACACCACATTCCTTCCACATAGCAGTTAAGTAGCTTGACATGAAGTTTGCACCTCTGTCAGAGACAACCTCCTTAGGGAAGCCCACTCTGGAGAACACTCCAACTAGGGCTCTTGCCACTACAGGTGCTGTAGTGGTCCTAAGTGGAATAGCTTCAGGATACCTGGTGGCATGATCCACTACCACCAGTATAAACTTGTGCCCTGATGCTGTCTGGGGTTCCATTGGACCAACAATGTCAATCCCCACTCTTTCAAAGGGCACCCCCACCACAGGCATTGGTATAAGGGGGGCCTTTGTTGTGCCACCTGACTTACCACTGGCTTGGCAAGTGACACAGGAGCGACAAAACTCCTTGGTATCCTTATTCATGTGAGGCCAGTGAAAGTGTGAGACAAGTCTGTCCCAAGTCTTTGTCTGGCCTAAGTGACCTGCTAAGGGAATCTCATGGGCCAAGGTAAGAAGGAAACCACGCTGAGACAAGGGGATAACCAGCCTCCTGGTCATGCCAGGCTTGGGGTCTCTTGCCTCAGTGTACAGGAGTCCATCCTCCCAGTATACCTTGTGGGTACCTGTGGCGTTCCAAGCAGCCTCAGCAGCAGCCTGCTGTCTGAGGGGTTCAAGGGAAGGGCAGTCTAGTTGTTCCTTCCCCAGGTCTTCTCTTGAGGGTCCCCCTGAGCCCAGGAATTCAACTTGATCAAGTTCAAACTCTTTAGGCTCAGTTTCCCTCAGTTCCTGTAGGTCAGCCTCCTCTGAGACTTGATCCTCAACCTGGGGCAAGGGGGAAGGCAATGCCTTAACCCTACTGCTCTTCTTCTTGGAAGGTGTCTGGTCCATTGTTCCAGGATCCAGCACCTGTTCAGTGGGGCATCTTCTGGCCTGTGACCTAGTCACAGCAAGCACATGTGCTGGCAAGCCTAACATCTCCATGTGAGTCCTATGCTCCACTTCTGACCATTGTGATGACTCCAAATCATTGCCCAACAAACAATCCACTGGGAGGTCTGAACTAACTACAACCTTCTTTTGGCCAGTTACCCCTCCCCAGGAGAAAGCTACAATTGCCATACTATGACTGGTAGTGACATTGCTTGCATTGGTCACCAGGAAATCTGTACCTGGCATGATTTGTCCAGGGTCCACAAAGTTAGGAGTCACCATGGTGACACTGGCACAAGTGTCCCTATAGGCCTGAGCCAGTTTTCCATTGATAAAAGGTGTCTGTCTGTATTTGCCCAAAGTATTGGGACTGACATCAGGGGATATATCCACATCCCCTGTACAGACAAGGACAGCCTGAGTGAGTGTGCCAACTAAGTTGTCATACCCCTCAGAACCCAAGGTTAACCCAACTAGTCCCTTGGGAGGTGCACTACTACTGCTGGCTGTACTAGGGGGCACAGGTGCCTTACGGGCTGCAGTAGTAGGAGTCTGCCCTCCTTTCTTGGTGCACTCACTAAACCAGTGAGTTTTACTTTTGCAGTATTGGCACCACCTTTAAGATTGGCCTTCTTGATTCTTCTTTTTCTGGGAAGCCTGACCCCCACCCTCTTTGGGTTGTTGGGGACCTGTTGAAGACTTCTGGTCATTTTGTTCACCTTTAGAATCTTTACCCTTCTGGTCTGCTTTCTTCTGACCACCCTGGTTCTGGCCCTGGTTTTGCTTAACTCTTATTCTGACCCATCTGTCTGCCTTCTTTCGCAATTCTTGGGGAGAGGTCAGATCTGAGTCAACAAGATGCTGATGCAACAACTGGTTCTGACAATTGTTTAAAATTTGTTCCCTCATGATCAAATTATACAATCCTGTGTAATCAGTAACCTTACTGCCCAGCAACCAGCCCTCCTAAGCCTTAGTGGCACAATCTACAAAATCAGACCAATCCTGAGACTGAGTTTTCTGGGTATCCCTGAACAGCAACCTGTACTGCTCAGTGGTTAGGCCAAACCCATCAATCAGTGTATTCTTCAGGACTTGGTAATTGTTAGCATCCTCCACTCTAGTAGTGAGGAGCTTATCTCTACCTTTACCTTCAAAGGAGAGCCACAAGATAGCTGCCCACTGACTCTGGGGGACACACTGTACAGTGCAGGCCCTCTCCAAAGCAGTAATCCATTTGTGGATGTCATCCCCTTGTTTAAAGGGGGGCACTATCTTATTCAGGTGCTTAGTGTCTAAACTCCTGTTTTCCCTTGGGGGAATGCTGCCACCAGTGGGTTTTGTCCCACTCAATTCTTGCTCTCTAGCAAAGGCAAGTCTTTCTTTGGCCAGGGCAAGTTCTTCCCTTTCAATCCTCAGATTGACTTCCCTTTCCTTGGCTTCATATACTCTCCTCTGAGGGGATGTCATCCTCCTTTGAGAAGAGGCCTGAGAGCCATTGGTTCAAATGGATCTGTTAGAGCCTCTTGATAGAGACCTAACTCGTCCATTCCCAATGTTAAGCTGGCCTGAGAGGGGCCCCAGGGGTCTCCTAGTACCATTCTCATGCCTGCTTAAGTTGTCCCTAGTTAGCTGGCTAACTACTTCTGGACCTTTGTCTGCCTCATCCTCAGATGGCTCTAGATCCTCATCCTCCTCCTCTTCACCTTCTGCAGAGAGATGGATAAGGTCAGGGTCACCTGAGGTTCCCTCTAGGGGAGGCATGTTCTCATCTGGATTAGAAGGTTCTGTGTTACCAGCCCTCCTAGCATCATAAGTCTCTAAGAGACCAATCAGAAAAGGAATTGTGGGGTTAGACCCCTGTTTTAGTTTCCTGGAGGTACACACTTGTCTCATCTCCTGGAAGCTAAGAGCAGCATATCTGGAAGTGACCTGTGGAGGGTCCACTGACACAAGGGGAGACTCAGAGTTTCCTCCTTTGTCTGACATGCTGATTCTAGTGTGGTGTAAGTGATGCACCTACCTGCACTATATGTTTGCCTACTGATCCCTTGCTAAGAGTTGTAGCCAAGGTGTGCTAAGTCTTGAGGAGCTACAACAGCTGGTTCAGTAGAACTCAGAGTATTCTAAGCTAAGTTATATGTACCTGAAGTACTTATGTGATCTTTCACAAGATATTCTTAGGATACGTGTGGTAAAACAACAGCAAGCTCAAATCCCAACCGCTGCTCACCAATGTGAGAAGGTGGCCTGATATGCAGTGCTCACTATTCTAGTGAACACTATGTATCAGTCCAACAACCCTTATTGATGATTGGTTGTAAGTCAACCGTATAGACCAGCTATCCTAGTAGCGTGGATACGAGCAGTCTTCGGGCTAAACTCTAGAGGGCGTGTTAAGCCAGCTGTTATACCATCACATATACCCCTTGAACACCAAGTGAAAGGACACCACACAAGTGTTATGAAAATAAACAGTGTATTTATTTAGATCACAACAGCCCTGTACTCTTTATGAGGACAGGGTACTAAGCACACAACAAAACTCTTACGAAAATACTTAAGTTAGCACAATTTACACAAGTGCCCGAGGGGCACGACAAACCATATACTATGGAAGTGGAATGCGAAATTACTAGCAGGTAAGTACTGGACTAATAGGCTTTGGAATCGCTAGGACTACGTTACTGAATTTCAGATTACTAGTAGGAGGCCTAGGGGACTCGGGTGCAGAGTGTGCACTCTCACGCGGGATGCGGGACAAAGTCTATGGTAGCTAGCTTTCACAAAGTTAGTGTTCACGGGCGAACCCGACCTGGTAGGAAGAAAACGACAGTGGATCCTGACCCTTGGATAGTGAGGCTATGCTGGGGCACCGAAATGCCGAAGTTACCTAGCCCAGGGGCTGCAGCTGCATATGTCTCAAAAGACGTCGGGAATCCTCGTAGACGAACCAGGAGCCTGAAGAAAAGATGCTGGCAGGCGACCAGTGAAGAGAGTTCGAAGTGATCCAAGCCTGGATCGAAGATGGATGACACCTGAAAGCAGAGGGGACCAAGTTCGTGACTACTAGCCAGTAGTCAGGTGGCACCAGGAGGGCACCGGATGGTAGTCACCTCGACTAGGTGAGTGGGCGACGCTGTGCTCTGCAGATCTCACGGACCAGGAGGCGTTGTCGGCGACCAGGATGGAGGTGCGAGCTGTCCCACGATGGATGAAGCTGTCGACGTCGCTGGACCCAGGATTGGGGCAACAAGTCTTGGCTAATTCAAGCCCACGCGGTGGACTCAAAATGGTGTCTGGAGTGGACCAGGAGGGTCCGGGGTGCTCCTCTTTTGGAAGGGAGCAAGGGCCAGTCTGGAGCAACCAGACCAGCAGCAGTGATGTCGTCGGGCGTCGTTAGGAAGGCCACAAGCCAGCGGGCTAGTAGCCAAACAACGCGGTGAGCAGCAAAAAGCAGAAGGGCCCCACGCAGATCGTGGAGATGCTGGGGGGCTGAACTTCGGTGCTGGAGCTGCTCAGGGTCGGGGCTTCTCGGACCCCAAAGCACTCACCAGAGGATCCCTCGGCGGTCGTGCTGGAAAGAAGTCGTGCAGTCTTGAAGATGGCCGGTCCCTCGAGGTCCCGTCGCACCCACGGTTCTCAGCTTAGCTGTAGAGGTGGGTAGAGGTCAGAGGTGCCAGGGAAGCCGGTTCTCGTCGAGCTGGGCAGTCGGATTCCGGAGGAAGGACTTGCAGCAGACCGCAGTGTTCTTAAGATGGTGCCTGCGGATGCAGGGTGACTACTCCTTAGTCACAAGGGAGAATCTTGAAGAAGAAATCTTGAAGTCCTTTCGTAGAAAGTTGTGTCTTGATTCCAAAGATGATCTAATTTGGAAGGGTCCCCGCTCCTGCCTTTATCCTAAAGAAAGGGGTGGGTACGCGACTAGGTCCTGCCCTAGGGGTGGGACCAGGAAGGGGGGTGGTTACACCCCTCTCCCATGCCGGACTTTCCCCAGGCCAGGGGCTGGTGTGCCCATGGAACTGGTTCTAGCCGGCAGATGCGTAGTGAGCACCGGGGTGCCACTCAGCAGTCACCTTCCTGTAAAGCCCTGCCTACCCAGGATACACAAAACCCTGTCTGGGATGGTGCTAGCACCGCCCCTGACAGGAAACCCTTTGTCCAAGCTCTCCTCGCTGGAAGGACTCCCAGCAGCAGGAGGTCAGACTCGTGTCTGTGGTGGCAGCATCCATTTTGTGGAGCTGAGGCTTCGTTTAACTTTAACCGGGGTTCACAGTTACATACATGTTGTGTCCCTCTAGAAGGGTGGAATGCTAACCCCGTCACCAGAATTGGCGAGGGGTTAGTATTCCAATTCGTATGACACCTTACTCGACATGTTTTGATAAAGCAATACCAGAGATAGCATTTAACTGCGAGGATTATAATGCACTTAAGAGTATATGGTATGCGTTATCATGGAACAGCTATTAGGACTTGGTTCCGCAAGCTGCAAACGGGCTCAGCTCATGCCAGAGCACCATTTCACACGATTCCAAGCACTCTGCCTTCAGGATTGTCAAGGCCTGCCATAGGAGTGACTGATAGGAATCTGTGTGTCCATTTTTGGGTTAGATATAGGTATACTATATCTAAAGCAAAGGGTGATTACACCACCTTGCCCCAGCTGTCGTGCAGCCAGTTGTGTCAGATTTAGATGGCCATCCAGGGGTGGCATAATACATGCTTCAGCCCCTGGTCGGCCCTGGGTACACCTATGCCCTGAGTTACAGGGTCTGATAAGGTGGCCCAGTCCCAATTGGATAATGCACCTAAGGTACACATGTCAATTTAGTGAGAGAACAGCTAGGCTGTGGGTCTGATTGGCAGGCTCACAGCCAGGGAAAGTCGTAAACCAGTGAAACAAAAGCAAAAAATCTGGGTGATCATAGGATTGCAGACCCCCTGCTTAACACTTTTCACGGCCGCCAGGCCGTGTCTCGCATTTCTCCTCCCCCCCTTCCCTGCTTCACACTTTTCATGGCCGCCAGGCTGTGTCTCGCATTTTTTGTCTTTTTCTTTCTTCTTGCTTTCGTTTACTTTTCTGTTTCTCTGCATTCTTCCTTTCTCTCATTTCCTTTCCACCCTCTTCTTCTCCCTCCTACTTTCTTTCTCTATCTCCCCTTATCTTCCCTCTTACTCCCTTTCCTTTTCCTTCTCTTTTTCTCCACTTCTTCTTTCCTTTTGTGCCCTTCTCATTTGTTTATTAGATTTGTTCTTCCTTTCATTCCCCTGTGTTTTTCTTCGTTCCTTTGCCTGATAACTTTATTTTATTTTCCGGGTCCTCTTTTGCTCCATATATTTCTGAATTTACCCTGAAAGAGCTCTCTATGTCGATTTTATTATAGAAAATGCCGCCCTATCTCTCCTGAGGCAGTAGGATATAGACCTATAACGGATGCCTTAGTCCGAGTTTTACCCTTTTCGCCTCAGTATCCTCTCACGATGGCTTGCCCGTGGCCTTCATTTTCTTGCAGCTGAAGCCTTGCAGCTGTGTGGAGCTCGGACATTTCTTCTCTGTGGATGCCATTGGTGGACAACAAGTAAACAGCTTACTGTAAATGTGCTCCGTGCCAGCCGGCAGCTGGCAGCTCGCGCCTCAAGCTTGTGACTCGAGCTAGGGTTAGAGAAACTCCCTGTAACATGCTCGCTTTCGAGGAGGTGGAGAACCCCCTGCCCCGCTGCAGTTCGTGGGCAGAGTTTACTTCGGATCTGAGAAGCGTTGTGTGCGTGACGCAATTATCAGCAACATATTTGATACCTTGTACTCTGACCACCCCAAAAGTTTTTTAGAAGCAATTGATAATAACGAATTCAGAACACCACAGCCATTTAAAAAAATTTTTTTTAAGACTTTACATTATAGGGTCATTGCAGACAGTGGTGAGCACAGTGTGCATTCCTCCCTACCACAGCTTTTGTTCCCTTCTTGCATTTATCACTGTTCACGTTCACCAGCCATATCCAAGTACACTAGTCTCCTCTGCTGTATCTTGTGTGGTTTTGTTCCCTTCCTTCCCATGTCTGCTCGTATCATGTCAGCATCAGAGTTTTCTCATCTTTTCGGCCCTCCCCATTCCTATTTCTTCTGCCAGAGTCCATTCAACCACATCTCTCTCCCAGCAGTGCACCCCACAGCCCTCCAGTGTCACCATCTAATGGCTATCCATCTCTTCACCAACACTAGGCACAGCAGAGCAAATTTATGTTCTCTCTCTGTGTTTTGGGGGTTAGGAATAACCCCTAGGTATTATCTCATCCCAGTATGTGCTAAGTCCACCCACAACCAGGTACATGAAGTAACGCGCCCCCCTGGGCAGCCGCATCTAGGCCAAGCGCAAGATTTCTGTGGGTATAATATAATAATAATAATAATAATAATTCTTTATTCGGTTAATCACGAAGAAAACCATAAAAGAAACAATCAGCATAAAAAGACAATACATACATAAGTTAAAAAAAAGCCATATCATGGGTGCATTTATGCAATAAGGAAAAGGAGGGGAGCAAAGTGTCATTTGTTTAAAAAAGAGAGAGAGTTTTTGCTTCAGAGGATCATCATCAGATTGTTAAATCATTATATATATTTTTTCCTTTTCCCTAGTGCTGTGTGCTAGAGATTTTTTCTGTGGTTCAGAATACATTTTAAAAAGTTCAAGACCAGGTAACAGACTTCTTCCGACTCTAGGGTTTGCAGTCTTAGGAAGGCCGGCCGACATTGTCTGAGGCCCCATCGCCTGCATAGCGGAAGTATCCAATGTTTTCTGTGGGGATGATAAAATTTACAGAAGAGGATGACGTGGATATTGGATTGAGTTGATTTCGCGTCGCAGGGGCACGGGGGCAGGTTTGGGTCCCAGGCCTTATTTAGGGGAAAAGCAACCAGTCTAAAGAAGAGGTTCAGTCTGAGCCTGGTGAGCAGCATCCTCTCGTATGTTTTAATATCGAGAGTAAGATACGGCGGGATGCCAAACGTTTGTTGGACTGTGTTCGCGTGAACCACTGAAGGTTTTGCTGACTCATTTGACAGCCTTAATGTTTCCAGGTGCCGTAATGCAAGTTCCTTGAGTTCCTTTTTTGGGAGAGCAACTAATGATTGTGGATGGCGGTAATATTTTTCGAGGCCAAGGTCGGTGAGAAAATTTTTAATGTAGCGAAGCCATTTTATTCTGAGGGCGTGGTCAAGTGACATTGTGTCGGTCACTATCAACTGTGATAGCGTGTTAGTGTCCGAGGTCCATATACGCCTCCACAAAAGCAATGGCTGGATTTTAAGGAGATCCTGCAGATACGGGATTCCCAGTTCCATGTGGGAGGCGTAGTTTGATGAGCCTTTTGGGGTAGCGAGAAGAAATCTTATAAATCGGTTTTCGATTTTTTGGAGGGGTCCAACGTCAATGTGGCCCCAGACCCCTGCCCCGTAAAGAGCAATCGCCTGACACTTGGCATTGTAGATTCTTAGCAGTTCTACTGGACGCCTCCTTCCCAGTTTCAGAGAAAAGGTCTGCAGGGCTGCTATTGAGCGCTTAAAGATGTGACATCTCGCTTCTACTGCTGGTTTCCATGTTAGGTTATCGTCAATCAAAATCCCGAGGTATGGATATTGTGTGGCGGACTCCAGTGGTTGGCTATCAAATCAAGTAAGATGTTTTTTTTTACTTTCTTTGCCCCCCCTGTGATCATGACGAAGGTTTTTTTTTCATTAACTTTTAGATCCAGGGCGTTCATGAAGGTGGTATATCTGTTTAGTGAATGCTGGAGTTCGCGCGGGGTTCGGGCCAGGATGACGGCGTCATCCGCGTAAAGGAGCGCTGGAATCGGTCTTTGTTTCATTTTTGGGCGGTCCTGGGCCCCCCTCAGCATCGCCTCCTCCAAGCCGTTTGTGTAGAGCGAGAAGAGAAAGGGGGCCAGGACGCAGCCCTGCCTAACTCCTCGCTCCACACCGAATGGTGCTGTCAACTCTCCATTCTTTCCGAACCGGACTCTGGCCGAGGCCCCGGAATACAACTCTCTAAGAAGGTCCAGCAATGAGGGATCCACATTCATCTCTCTTAGGACTGTCCATAATTTAGAGTGCGCAACGCAGTCGAAAGCGGCAGACAGGTCTACATAGACCATGTATACCGTCGATTTCTTTGCATGCATGTATTTGGCCATTATAAGGCTGAGATTAAGTGCCTGCTCAACTGTCCCAAGGCCTTCTCTAAAGCCGAATTGTAGGTCCGAGATGATGGCCTTTTCCTCACTCCACAGTTGCAGTCTCTCCAGAATGACCCTCCCCAACACTTTGCCAAGAGAATCCAGGAGGGAAATGGGACGATAGCATTTTGGGTCCTGTCGGTCCCCTTTTTTAAAGATGGGGACCATGATTGATCTAGTCCAGGAGTCCAAAATGCCCTCACTAGCTGCTGCTGAGCATACTCTCGTTAAGATAGGTGCCCAAAGCTCCTGGTTGCATTTGAAAAGGTCCACAGGCACACCGTCCGGGCCCGGGGCTTTTCCGGTTTTACTTTTATCCAGAGCCGCCAGGATTTCGGAGATGCTAATTTTACAATCCTAGGTGACCTCAACCTCCATATGGACGCTCCACTCTCCAACTCGGTACATAGCGTGTTGGCTGATCTTGAAGCGCTTCAAATGACTCAAATTGTACAACTACCGACCCATACGGGTGGCCACATATTAGATCCCGTCCTGACGAATCTTGTGACTAATATTTCAGTGCTGCCTCCTAGACCTATGGCATGGACTGATCACTATTTGATCGAGATCCGTATCGTCACTACTCTACCTCCCCCGAAAAACAACATCCCAGCCAGTTTCAGACGCCCCTGGAGAAATCTGAATTTAGAGCATTTCCACCAGCTACTGATGAAATACCATCCTTCACCTCCTACTGAAGTCTCCCGGGGCTATGACACTTTCTGCGAATGGCTCAATCAGTCCCTAGATATGCTCATTCCGGCCAAGTGGAGTAAGACCAGATCGAGTCCTTCTAGCCCTTGGTACGATGAATCCCTCAAAGCCCTTAAAGTCTCCTGTAAAAAAGCAGAACGCGCATGGCGTAAAACGTATGATACTGACCTCAAGGCGGCCTATAGGGCCTGCACTAGAGTGTATCATCGGGCCATATGTGCAGCTAGGGCTGCTTTTTACGCTCAGGAGATTAAGAATAGTACAAACCCCTCTAAGGTCATCTTCAGGGTGTGTAAGGACCTCACAAGCAAGAGGACGGACATTGCTACTACTGAGCCCTCCATGGCACACTGTGAGGATCTAGCCTCGTTTTTTGTTGAAAAGGTGGAGGCCATTTATAGATCATTTTCTCAGCTTCCCATCAGGGAGGAAATGTCTACATCTTTGGCTCTCAAACCATTGCTAACTATCCCTAGTCCAACCCGGGATGAGTTTTTAGCTTTGACAACAAAAGTTAAATCCGGTTCTCCGGATGATCCCATGCGACCCGCTCAATTCCGGGAACTAGCTGAATGTTGCTATCCTGCCCTACACGATCTCATCAATCTGTCCTTTAGTTCGGGCAGTGTTCCCAAGGCCTGGAAACAGGCGATGGTCATTCCGATCCTTAAAAAACCCGCCCTCGATCCGACTAAGCCAGAACACTATCGGCCCATTTCCCTTCTTCCTTGGCCAGCCAAGCTAGCGGAAGCACATGCTAACCGTATTCTATCTGCTCACCTGCAAGAAATGAATCTACTGGATATTTCCCAGAACGGATTCCGTGCAGGTCATAGCACCGAAACTGCTCTTTTGGCTGTGGTGGAACATATTAGGAAGATGTTGGATCAGGGTCAGACGGCGGCACTGATCCTTTTGGATCTTAGTGCCGCCTTTGATACGGTGTCCCATCAGATTTTATTACATCGTCTGATGGAGGCTGGAGTTGGAGAGATGGCACTTGAGTGGTTCCGCTCTTTTCTTGAGGATCGAGGTTTCAAAGTGTCTACACCTCCTTTTGTCTCTGCTTCACGTCCTATTCTTCAGGGCGTTCCCCAAGGTTCGGCTCTTAGCCCCACTTTATTTAATTTATATGTTCAGCCTCTGGCGGAGGTAGCCCATAGTTTTGGTCTTTCCTTAGTGTCATACGCCGATGACACGCAGCTGGCGGTGGCACTGAACGGCGACTCTAACATGGACGCCCCCACCTTCCAGTCAGCGTTAAAAGCTGTTTCTGGCTGGATGGCGAACAACCGACTTCAACTTAATGCCTCTAAGACCGAGGTCATTATTTTTGGTAAGGAAAGTGGCCTATGGGGAGATCAATGGTGGCCTACTGATCTTGGCCCTGCACCCACCCCCGTGAGTGAAGTCAGAAACCTCGGGGTGTGGTTTGATGACAAGCTTTCATTTACCTCCCATACTAAACGCGTGGCTGGCGAATGTTTAGGTACTCTGCAATGTCTGAGACCCATCTTTAAATTTTTTGACGCTGAGACAAGACAGATTATGGTCCAGGCTCTGGTTCTTACCAGACTGGACTATGCCAACTCTCTGTTCTTGGGCTTAAATCAGGCCGAACTGTCCCGTCTTCAGAGGGTCCAGAATGCGGCGGCTAGGATGCTTGTCGGCCTCCCGAAATTTATCTCAGCTCGCCAAACTATCCGGAATCTCCATTGGCTACCGATTGAGCAAAGAGTTAAGTTTAAAGCCCTCTGCTTAACTTTTAAAATTCTTAAACTAGCCTCCCCTCCTATTCTTTCACAGACTATTCTGCACTATGTCCCTGCTAGAGCTCTTCGCTCTGCGGGATTGAACCTTGCCACGGTGCCCCGTTTTAAACGAGCTAGAATGGGTGGACGCTCGTTCTCAGTGTTGGCGGCTGCCCTCTGGAACTCTCTACCAGCTCCACTCCGTTCAATCCCAGACCTGTTTCTTTTTAGGAAGGCCTTGAAGACCTTCCTCTTTTTCACAGTTTAGTTTGTCTTCTTGCCTTCGCCTTCTCATACGTGTTGTGTTATTCAGATCTCCAAGCGCCGGGACGCCTCTTAGCTGCGGCATCCGTGCGCTATACAAAAAATAAATAACATAACATAACATAACATAACATGTCAAAAGATATAGAAATTGGGTATTGTACTTCGTTGTGGTGATGAGGAGGATGGTCTATGGTTCCTTGGTCTTTGAATATTTGTTCAAAGTGAGCTATCCAGGTTCCCTCATCTATAGCCACCTCTATCTTGGGAGAGTTGTTGTCCGAGAAGAAAGGGGATCTGATCGTTCTCCAGAAGTCCTTACTGTTTTTTGATAAAGAGCTCTTATCTAGGTCATTCCAGAGTTTCTCTTTCATTTGTTGTAATTTTAATTACCGTTCCAGATTGTATTTTCTTCTCAGGAATTGAATATGGCCCACATCCCTTGGTTTTTTGTGGAGAGCAGATTTTAGGTCTGTTAGAGCTCTCTCTTCTGCCAGAGTCCATTCGACCACATCTCTCTCCCAGCAGTGCACCCCACAGCCCTCCAGTGTCACCATCTAATGGCTATCCATCTCTTCACCAACACTAGGCACAGCAGAGCAAATTTATGTTCTCTCTCTGTGTTTTGGGGGTTAGGAATAACCCCTAGGTATTATCTCATCCCAGTATGTGCTAAGTCCACCCACAACCAGGTACATGAAGTAACGCGCCCCCCTGGGCAGCCGCATCTAGGCCAAGCGCAAGATTTCTGTGGGTATAATATGTTCCGTATTATTGGCGTTCAATACATTCTATGTAATCACTCAGCACCACCACAGCACCACTCGGCACCACCACAGCACCACTCAGCACCACCACAGCATCACTCAGCGCCACCCCAGCATCACTCAGCGCCACCCCAGCACCACTCAGCATCACAACAGCATCACTCAGCACCACCACATTATCACTCAGCAGCACCACAGCACCACTCATCACCACCCAGCACCACCACAGCATCACTCAGCACCACCACAGCATCACTCAGCACCACCACAGCATCACTCAGCACCACCACAGCATCACTCAGCACCACCACAGCATCACTCAGCACCACCACAGCATCACTCAGCACCACTACAGCATCACTCAGCACCACCACAGCATCACTCAGGAACACTACAGCATCACTCTGGAACACCACCGCATCACTATGCACTACCACAGCATCATTATGCGCTACCACAGCATCATTATGCGCCACCACACTATCACTCAGTGCCACCACAGCATCACTCAGGGCCTCCACAGCATCACTCAGGGCCTCCACAGCATCACTCAGGGCCTCCACAGCATCACTCAGGGCCTCCACAGCATCACTCAGGGCCTCCACAGCATCACTCAGGGCCTCCACAGCATCACTCAGGGCCTCCACAGCATCACTCAGGGCCTCCACAGCATCACTCAGGGCCTCCACAGCATCACTCAGCACCACCACAGCATCACTCAGCACCACCACAGCATCACTCAGCACCACCACAGCATCACTCAGCACCACCACAGCATCACTCAGTAACACTACAGCATCGCTCTGAGACACTACAGCATCACTCTGAGACACTACAGCATCACTCTGGAACACCACAGCATCATTATGCACCACCAGACTATCACTCAGAGCCTCCACAGCATCACTCAGGGCCTCCACAGCATCAGGGCCTCCACGGGATCACTCAGGGCCTCCACGGGATCACTCAGGGCCTCCACAGCATCACTCAGGGCCTCCACAGCATCACTAAGGGCCTCCACAGCATCACTCAGGGCCTCCACGGCATCACTCAGGGCCTCCACGGCATCACTCAGGGCCTCCACGGCATCACTCAGGGCCTCCACGGCATCACTCAGGGCCTCCACGGCATCACTCAGGGCCTCCACGGCATCACTCAGGGCCTCCACGGCATCACTCAGGGCCTCCACGGCATCACTCAGGGCCTCCACAGCATCACTCAGTGCCTCCACAGCATCACTCAGTGCCTCCACAGCATCACTCAGTGCCTCCACAGCATCACTCAGTGCCTCCACAGCATCACTCAGTGCCTCCACAGCATCACCTAGGGCCTCCACAGCATCACTCAGGGCCTCCACAGCATCACTCAGGGCCTCCACCGCATCACTCAGGGCCTCCACAGCATCACTCAGGGCCTCCACAGCATCACTCAGGGCCTCCACAGCATCACTCAGGGCCACCACAGCATCACTCAGGGGCACCACAACATCACTATGCGCTACCACAGCATCACTGAACGCCACAGCATCACTTCGTGCCACCACAACATCACTCAGCACCACCACAGCATCACTCAGCACTGCCACAGCATCACTCTGAGACACTACAGCATCACTCTGGAACACCACAGCATCACAATGCGCAACCACAGAATCATTATGCGCCACCACAGCATCACTCAGGGCCTCCACAGCATCACTCAGGGCCTCCACAGCATCACTCAGGGCCTCCACAGCATCACTCAGGGCCTCCACAGCATCACTCAGGGCCTCCACAGCATCACTCAGTGCCTCCACAGCATCACTCAGTGCCTCCACAGCATCACTCAGTGCCTCCACAGCATCACTCAGGGCCTCCACAGCATCACTCAGGGCCTCCACAGCATCACTCAGGGCCTCCACAGCATCACTCAGGGCCTCCACAGCATCACTCAGGGCCACCACAGCATCACTCAGGGGCACCACAACATCACTATGCGCTACCACAGCATCACTGAACGCCACAGCATCACTTCTTGCCACCACAACATCACTCAGCACCACCACAGCATCACTCAGCACTGCCACAGCATCACTCTGAGACACTACAGCATCACTCTGGAACACCACAGCATCACAATGCGCTACCACAGAATCATTATGCGCCACCACAGCATCACTCAGGGCCTCCACAGCATCACTCAAGGCCTCCACAGCATCACTCAGGGCCTCCACAGCATCACTCAGGGCCTCCACAGCATCACTTAGGGCCTCCACAGCATCACTCAGGGCCTCCACAGCATTACTCAGGGCCACCACAGCTCACTCAGGGGCACCACAGCATCACTCAGGGCCTCCACAGCATCACTCAGGGCCTCCACGGCATCACTCAGGGCCTCCACGGCATCACTCAGGGCCTCCACGGCATCACTCAGGGCCTCCACAGCATCACTCAGTGCCTCCACAGCATCACTCAGTGCCTCCACAGCATCACTCAGTGCCTCCACAGCATCACTCAGGGCCTCCACAGCATCACTTAGGGCCTCCACAGCATCACTCAGAGCCTCCACAGCATCACTCAGGGCCTCCACAGCATCACTCAGGGCCTCCACAGCATCACTCAGGGCCACCACAGCATCACTCAGGGCCTCCACAGCATCACTCAGGGCCACCACAGCATCACTCAGGGGCACCACAACATCACTATGCGCTACCACAGCATCACTGAACGCCACAGCATCACTTCGTGCCACCACAACATCACTCAGCACCACCACAGCATCACTCAGCACTGCCACAGCATCACTCTGAGACACTACAGCATCACTCTGGAACACCACAGCATCACAATGCGCAACCACAGAATCATTATGCGCCACCACAGCATCACTCAGGGCCTCCACAGCATCACTCAGGGCCTCCACAGCATCACTCAGGGCCTCCACAGCATCACTCAGGGCCTCCACAGCTTCACTCAGTGCCTCCACAGCATCACTCAGTGCCTCCACAGCATCACTCAGTGCCTCCACAGCATCACTTAGGGCCTCCACAGCATCACTCAGGGCCTCCACAGCATCACTCAGGGCCTCCACAGCATCACTCAGGGCCTCCACAGCATCACTCAGGGCCACCACAGCATCACTCAGGGGCACCACAACATCACTATGCGCTACCACAGCATCACTGAACGCCA
Source organism: Lissotriton vulgaris (assembly GCF_964263255.1). Classification (NCBI taxonomy): domain Eukaryota; kingdom Metazoa; phylum Chordata; class Amphibia; order Caudata; family Salamandridae; genus Lissotriton; species Lissotriton vulgaris. The sequence goes on from NC_141700.1 coordinate 610,979,691, forward strand.
CAGCATCACTTCTTGCCACAGCATCACTTCTTGCCACCACAACATCACTCAGCACCACCACAGCATCACTCAGCACTGCCACAGCATCACTCTGAGACACTACAGCATCACTCTGGAACACCACAGCATCACAATGCGCTACCACAGAATCATTATGCGCCACCACAGCATCACTCAGGGCCTCCACAGCATCACTCAGGGCCTCCACAGCATCACTCAGGGCCTCCACAGCATCACTCAGGGCCTCCACAGCATCACTCAGGGCCTCCACAGCATCACTCAGGGCCTCCACAGCATCACTCAGTGCCTCCACAGCATCACTCAGTGCCTCCACAGCATCACTCAGTGCCTCCACAGCATCACTTAGGGCCTCCACAGCATCACTCAGGGCCTCCACAGCATCACTCAGGGCCTCCACAGCATCACTCAGGGCCTCCACAGCATCACTCAGGGCCACCATAGCATCACTCAGGGGCACCACAACATCACTATGCGCTACCACAGCATCACTGAACGCCACAGCATCACTTCTTGCCACCACAACATCACTCAGCACCACCACAGCATCACTCAGCACTGCCACAGCATCACTCTGAGACACTACAGCATCACTCTGGAACACCACAGCATCACAATGCGCTACCACAGAATCATTATGCGCCACCACAGCATCACTCAGGGCCTCCACAGCATCACTCAGGGCCTCCACAGCATCACTCAGGGCCTCCACAGCATCACTTAGGGCCTCCACAGCATCACTCAGGGCCTCCACAGCATTACTCAGGGCCACCACAGCTCACTCAGGGGCACCACAGCATCACTCAGGGCCTCCACAGCATCACTCAGGGCCTCCACGGCATCACTCAGGGCCTCCACGGCATCACTCAGGGCCTCCACGGCATCACTCAGGGCCTCCACAGCATCACTCAGTGCCTCCACAGCATCACTCAGTGCCTCCACAGCATCACTCAGTGCCTCCACAGCATCACTCAGGGCCTCCACAGCATCACTTAGGGCCTCCACAGCATCACTCAGAGCCTCCACAGCATCACTCAGGGCCTCCACAGCATCACTCAGGGCCTCCACAGCATCACTCAGGGCCACCACAGCATCACTCAGGGGCACCACAACATCACTATGCGCTACCACAGCATCACTTCTTGCCACCACAACATCACTCAGCACCACCACAGCATCACTCAGCATTGCCACAGCATCACTCTGAGACACCACAGCATCACTCTGGAACACCACAGCATCACAATGCGCTACCACAGAATCATTATGCGCCACCACAGCATCACTCAGGGCCTCCACAGCATCACTCAGGGCCTCCACAGCATCACTCAGGGCCTCCACAGCATCACTCAGGGCCTCCACCGCATCACTTAGGGCCTCCACAGCATCACTCAGGGCCTCCACAGCATTACTCAGGGCCACCACAGCTCACTCAGGGGCACCACAACATCACTATGCGCTACCACAGCATCACTGAACGCCACAGCATCACTCCGCGCCATCACAGCATTAATCTGTGCAACCATTCAACAACAACTCGTTCAAATATGTTCTCTCAATGTTTCAAGCTTTATTAAAAATGTCACAAAAAGATGTTAATATTTCACTTCTGTTCTTGGATTTTCGTCACAATAAAATACACTGAACATAATCTTCACAAAAGTTATTTACACAAGTTTAAGCTATTGCCATTATAAATTACAATCACTTTTATTTAAGTATTAATTAATTTAAAAAAATTAAAAGCCATTGTTATTTGTAATATCAATACATGTAAGTCACGTAAATACAAAACATGTTGCATTACAAATGCTATAGGTGTCACATTTGGGAAAGTTATAACTATTGGCATTGTAAATGACAAAGCTATTAATTTGGCTAGTTTCAAAACCAACACATAAATAAAAAACTTGTCATTTACAAGACCAATAGTTCAAACTTTCCTAATGCGAGACCTATTGCATTGCAAATGCTTGTTAAGTAAGTGAAGAGCTACTGGAACCGTATTCACGGGCAATCAACCAGTCAGATCGAGTTCACTCATTCCCCAATGGTATGTAATCTAATAAAATCCGCACAGTAGGAACAGCAACCCAAAAAGCCCTGCTCAAGGGATAAGATCACGACCAAAGATAACACCCAATCTACAGGGAAAACAAACACCAGAACGCAATGGCAAAACATCAATTTGGATTGGTCACAAAACTGGTCAAATTACAGTTTCCACTCGAGGGACATAGACAGTGTCTCTCATCATATCATATTCACTCCACACTACCTATCAAACAAGTTACTTACCTTCGGTAATGATATATCTGTAAGAAACAGTAGTTAGTATTAGATTCCTTACCTTAGAATATCCCCAGGCGTCAGACTGGATCCGGAAATTTTTGCGTAGCAGTACCCTTGCACGTCGGTAGGCGTCGTCTGTGGCTCTGCGTCCGTCGTCAGCGTCGTGGGCGCCGTGATGACGTCGTCAGAGTACTTAGACGCCGCCTCCATGTGCTGACGTCAGTTCTTAGACACAGCTTTTCCGCGCCAGAAACACAGAGCCATGTTAAAAAACAACACTGGTGCCATTGAAACTAGGGCCCTGAAAGGGGATGACCTTAACCCTAGATATTGGTTCGCAGAACGGGGAGGATGGGTGGGGCGGTAAGGAATCTAATACTAACTACTGTTTCTTACAGATATATCGTTACCGAAGGTAAGTAACTTGTTCATCTGAAAGAAACAGGTTAGTATTAGATTCCTTACCTTATTTATTTATTTATTTATTTTTGAAACTTGGAAAGCGCAACAAATGCTCTTGGGCGTCTCGGCGCTATGAACTGAGCAGTATCAAGAGCTAGCTGAAGGATAGATGGCCATGATACACTTCAGCTTACAGGAGAGCAACCGCTTATTGATTAAACAGCCATGTTTTTATCAACTTGCGGAAATGCAGTAATGTCCGGCATGAGTGGATCTGTGGGGGCAAAGCGTTCCACAGTCTGGCCGCTGTAACTACGAAACGCCGGTCTCCCCAAGATACTGTCTTTACACTTGGGATCTGTAACTGATAGGAAGTCATTGAGCGGAGTTGCCTATTGGGACAGTAGAATGATAAATGATCTTTCAGGAACTGAGGGCCCAGTTGATGTGCAGCTTTGAATGCAATACATAGAGCTTTAAATTTAACCCGGTTCTTGACCGATAACCAATGGTAATTCCTAATGACATGGGTTATGGGTTTAAATTTGGAGGTCCCTGATAACAGTCTAGCATCAGCATTCTGGACCGTTTGCAATTTATTAATCACCCTACATTGTGCATTGGCAAACAGCCCATTACAGTAAACCAAGGAGGACATCACCAAAGTGCTGAACCACGTTTTTCCTGCAGTTTCTGGAAGATAGGGGATCAATTTCTTAATCAATTTGAGTTTATAAAGAGCAGTTGAGACTACTTGGTTAGTGTGAGATAAAAAATTCAAACTGTCATCAAATATGACTCCTAAATTCCTAGCCTTAGATACCGGGCTGGGTAAGGTACCCAATGGTGAAGGCCACCATGAGCTGGACCATTGTGGGGAAAGCTTTCTGAAAATGATAACCTCTGTTTTTTCGGAGTTCAGTTTCAAGCAATTGCTGGCCATCCAATTGCTGATGGCCAACATTCCTTCTTGAAAGCATTCTGCCACCTTCTCTCCGCCATCAGATACTGCCAACACCAACGAGTGTCGTCCGCATAAGATGTAAGGCTCATCCCATAAGCTTTGATAACTCTTGCTAAGTCCGACAATTAGATATTAAAGAGTGTCGGACTGAGGGTTGAGCCTTGCGGTACTCCACACAGTAGCGTCAGTTGTGTAGAGAGAAAGGGGCCTAGTGTCACCGCCTGAGTCCTGTTCGTAAGAAAGCACGAGAGCAGTTCTAATGCTCTATCTTGAATGCCTATGGCCGAGACACGGTTGATCAGGGTGGCATGATCGACCGTGTCGAATGCCGCTGAAAGATCCAACAGTACAAGCAGGGCAGTACCTCCTTGATCTCTGATGATCCTTACATCTTCAGTGGCTTTAATAAGCGCAGTTTCGGTGCCGTGTGACTTACGGAACACGAACTGCGTATCATCCAGCAGATGATGGTCCTCTATAAAGTCGGAGAGCTGCCGGTTCAAGACCTTCTCTGTGACTTTGGCTAGAAATGGTAAACTAGCTATTGGCCTATAATCTTTAAGGTCTTCAGCATGTAAATGGGGTTTTTTTAACAGAGGTTTGAGAAAGGTGTTTTTTAACTTGTCCGGATAGGTCCCTGCTAAAAACATGGCATTGCAAATCTGAGTGATGACTGGGGCAGTTAAGTCGATAACCGAGCCAAGGACTGTAGGGGGACAGGGATCAGAGGTAGATCCTGATTTTATAGTTTCCATTATTTCGATGATAAATTGCTCATTAACCTCCTTAAATTGCATTAGGCAATAGTCTAAGCGCCTAGGAGAGGTAGACTGTGTTTTAGTTTCAGCATTAGTCAAAAATTCTGAATAAATAGTATTGACTTTTTCAAAGAAGTAGTCTGCTAGGGAGTCACACAGATATTGTGATGGAATAAGGGTAGTGTCTGAGGGGTGTCCTGCTAGCTTATTAACTACTTGAAACAATTGTTTATTGGAGTTTTTTGCAGCTTCAATCTGGGAGATATAAAACTTTCTTTTTTCCTGAGTAATCATCATCTTATATTTGGTCAGTTCTTCCTTATAGCGTGTTTTTTTCTCTGGGCTATATGACTTGCGCCAGTGTCGTTCACGGTTCCTACACTTTTGTCTTTGTTCTCTAAGGGCACCAGTGAACCAGGGTGCAGAGGGAGACGACCGGTTCATAGAGATTCTCTTGTTAGGCACCAACAGATTCATGGCATTGTTTAACCAGTTAGAATACCTGTCGATAGCGACATTAGGGTCAGGCGGGATAAGTGGTCTGGTAGCAGTTAAGTGTGCTGTCAGATGATCCTTGTTTATATCTTTCCAGACCTTAAATGTCCCCGATATGTTTTCCACCACCTTTTTTGCTATTATGTTATTTGCTAGTATGTTAAATATGATCGCATGATGGTCTGACCTTATTAATGGCAGGATATCTTTTATGTGAACATGCTTTGAGTTGGTGAATATGCCATCGAGGGTATGGCCTGCCTCGTGCGAAGCTGAGGTGACCAGCTGGGTGAAGCCCAACATCTCCATATCAGACAGAAGTGCCATAGTTTCATTATTGTTCGTATTTTCTATGTGGAAATTAAAATCCCGTAGGATAGTGAAAGAGTCTATCGCTAGAGAATCCAGCAGAGTATTTAAGGTAGCAAGGAACTCTGTCCATGATCCTGGGGGTCTATAAAGGAGTGCTCCTTTAAAGTTATATGAGGGGGTTATCATAATTGAAAACTGGACGGCTTCACATGACGAGGAGGGAACGTAAGATATCCTTATAGGGAAATAGTCACAAGCAATTATGGCCAATCCACCTCCTTTCCTATTTACTCTATCCTGCCTTTTCACAGTATAGCCTTCCGGAATTGCCACCACCAAATCCGGTTCAGAGGCCTTGTCAGTCCATGTTTCTGTTACAAACAGAATATCAATCTTTCTGTCTATAATAAAATCTGCAATCTCCTGCCTATGTTTGCCCAAAGAGCGAGCATTTAAAAGAGATGTGCTTATATTCATGTTTTTACTGTTTTTTAAATAAGGTATATTGGTGGTCCTTCTAGTGGGTCGTAAACTAAACTCACAACGGGTGCATGTTGTTTCCTTGGGACCATCTGTGTTCTCAAGTTTTAAAATATTGCAGTTGTTATCTCGACCAGGACAAAGCTGAAATAGCTCGTCTGCCAGATAAGTAATAACTGATTTGACTGTAGAACGACCATGGGGGGTGGCCCTGGGCCCGGTCTCGGCACGGACGGGCGCAGACGGGCTTGCCTTTGGCACGCCCGCTGCGTGCGTCCGCTGCGCTTGCGCTGACAGGGCTGTTTAAGTATTGAATGAGCCTGTGAGGTCTGTAGCGCTAACCTGCTCATCGGAGCGGAAAGCGGAAGTGAGTGCCTTCAGCCCTCCGATCAAGCGGCACAAGCCGTGTCGGACCGGGGCTCAGCACAGCGTGAGGTAGGTAGGCTAAGTTTCCATACAAATTGAATCGCAATTCTTAAAATATAACAACAAACAACAAAGGAGTTAAAAACAGCTGCGTATCAGCAGAGCTTGCGGCGTCTAGTCAGCCCAAGAACACTGCTGTGTCCAACGCGCGTGCGCCTCAATGCCTGTTAAGTACTGAATGAGCCTGTGAGGTCTGTGCGCTAACCTGCTCATCGGAGCGGAAAGCAGAAGTGAGTGCCTTCAGCCCTCCGATCAAGAGGCACAAGCCGCGTCGGACCGGGGCTTAGAATAGATACCCCAGCAATACCAACCCCGGTGGTGGGTCTCCGAACCAATAATTACACCAGAAAGTCCTGGAGGACGGAACGGCCAAAGAAGCCATCCCTCCAGACTTGGCTGTCCAGACAGCAGTGTCTTGCAAACGTGTGCAGCGAGGCCCACTTAGCTGCCTGACAAATGTCCTGCAAGGGGACTCCCCGGCCTAGGGCAGTAGTAGCTGCTGTGGCCCGAGTGAAATGGGCCCTCAGCCCAACAGGAGGCTCCTTCTTTGCCAAGGAGTAACAAGCCTTGATACACAGGACGACCCACCGAGAGATGGTCCTCTTGTGCACCGCCCGACCTTTTTTAGCGCCCACATAACCAACAAAGAGTTGGTCATCCACCCGGAACTGGCTTGTGCGATCCAAATAGAATGAAATCGCACGTTGAGGGTCCAGACGTTGGAGCCGCTCTTCCTCTTTAGAGGGATGCGATGGCGGAAAGAAGGTGGGCAAGGTGATGGACTGCCCGATGTGAAAGGCCGTGACAACCTTGGGCAGGAGAGAGGATCTAGTCCGCAACACAACTTTGTCCGGATGGACGGAAAAAAAGGAGGTTTAGAGGAAAGAGCCTGGAGCTCACTCACTCTGCTGGCAGAGGTGATGGCCACCAGGAAAGCAGTCTTCAGAGTAAGAAGGCGGAGAGGACAGTTATGAAGTGGCTCAAAGGGAGCGCACATCAGGTAAGTAAGAACAAGGTTCAAGTCCCACTGAGGCATCACTAATGGAACAGGGGGGAACATGTGTGTGATGCCCTTTAGAAAACGAATTACAATAGGGGACTTGAACAAAGAGGGTTGATCAGGCAGCCTTAGGAAGGCCGAAAGGGCAGAAAGGTAGCCCTTGATAGTGAGAAAAATGGATAAGACACGCAAAAACAGGAGTTGAAGAGTTTGTAGGGTTGTCGCGTGCTGCTGGGGCTTCGCTCTCTGAACCACAGGGCGTTTGGAAATAGAATCAAAAAAGCAAATCCTGATAGGAGTTGTCCCCCTGCGCACAGCGTAGTAGATACCCAAAAAGGGTATAATAAAGTCAATTAGAGCAATGAGTTTGATCCATCATTAATTTTATTTCATTAATGGTTTTCAAATGTCAAGAATGTATTCATTCCAAATTCGATGCAAAAGGTGTATCCAAAATGCTTAGTGATGTATCACTATGCATTTCAGGCTTTCCATAAGCCCTTCTTCAAGGGAGATCTCTAAAAGAAAAACAAATATACGAGCTGATAATGGGGAGCGTATCTCCACCAGCTACATGACATCAATAGTGCTCATTAGTTCGCGGTGTACAGAACAAAATAGGAGAGTTATAGAGCATCCCTAGAAAAGAAATGCAAATCAGTGGTAACAATTAAGAGTGATAGTGACCGTTAACGCGTGTTAAAAAACGAGTCTCGTGTAGCACGAAATCATGAATGACATGCGCGCTATTGGTTTAGAAAATTGAATAAGTCTGATGTCCCAGCCACTGCCAAAGGCACAGAGCCTCTTGGCAGAGGGTCCACGACCCCACCCCGCCCTGTTTGTTGCAGTACCACATGGCGGTGGTGTTGTCCGTGAACACCTGCACTACACTCACCGAACAGAGGGGAGGAATGCCTTCAGTGCTAGACGAATCGCCCGCAGCTCCAAAAGGTTGATATGGAGCCGGGACTCCGCCGGAGAACAGAGGCCTCTGATCTCCGCCTCTCCCATGTGGCCTCCCCAGCCCTGGAGGGACGCGTCCGTCACAACCACGTGCTCCGGTTGGGGAAGGGAGAGGGATCTGCCGTGGACCCAATCGCGGTCCGTGAGCCACCACTGCAGCTATCTCACAGTGCCCTCCGAGATCAGGACATTGTCGGACAGGTTGCCCTGATGCTGGGCCCACTGAAACTTCAGGTCCCACTGCAGAGCCCGCATCCACCTACTGGTGTGATGCACCAGAAGGATGCAGGAGGCCATCAGTCCCAGAAGCCGCAGCGTCAACCTGACCGAGATCCGGGATAAAGGCTGAAAGAGTGGAATCAGAGCCTGAATATCCCGAACCCGCTGTTCGAGAGGGTAAACCTGAAACTGCGCTGAGTCGAGAACCGCTCCGATGAGGAAGAGCTTCTGAGAGGTGCACAGGTGTGACTTCGGAACATTGATGGAAAACCCCAGCTGGTGCAGGAGGTCTGCCGTCGTATGGAGGTGGCTGACGACTGTCTGGGGCGAGCCCGCCTTGAACAACCAGTCGTCGAGGTAGGGGAAGACTGAACCCCCTAACCTGCGCACATGAGCTGCGACCACCGCCATCACCTTTGTGAACACCCGTGGGGTGCTGGTAAGGCCGAAGGGGAGCACCGTAAACTGAAAGTGCTCGTGGCCTACCGCGTACCGCAGGTAGCGCCGGTGGGCCGGCAGGACGGGGATGTGGAAATAAGCGTCCTGCAAGTCCAGGGGAGCTAGAACCTGAGCCAGTGTCAGCATTTTGAAACTTCTCCTTCCGGAGGAAGCCGTTGACGTTCCGTAGATCCAAGATAGGGCGTAGGCCCCCTTTGCCCTTCTTGGGCACCAGAAAGTAGTGGGTGTAGCAACCACACCCTACTTCTGGCCCAGGAACGCGCTCGATGGCCACCTTGGCCAAGAGGACCGTAACTTCCTCTTGCAGAAGTCGCAAATGATCCCCCGATACGCGGTGGTATTGCGGTGGCATGGCTGAAGGGGTCGCCTCGAAGGGGAGGGAGTAACCCCTTCGGACGATTTGCAGCACTCACCTGTCCGATGTGACAGTGCGCAAGTGGAGGAGGTGATGGCGAACCCTGCCCCCCAATGGCGTCACATGGGCCTGAAAGCACAGACTAGGAGGGTCTTGAGGCGGATGCTGCGGGGGAAGGTGTGGACTGGCCTCGCAGTTGTCCCCGACCGCCGCCACGGCGGTTTCCACGGCCGCCACCCCGTTGGATGTTAGTCTGCGGGGCGTGGCTTGCAGCACGTGTGGGGGCGCCCCTTCCTTGGCCACGAAAGGAGCGAAAGGCACCCATTTGCTGGCGCAGGCCGAGAGGCCCAAGGACATGGGCGTAGCCCTGGAGTCCTTAAAGCGCTCAAGCGCATGATCTGCCTTGTAGCCAAAAAGGCGACGGCCATCAAACGGCCTGTACATGAGTGCATTCTGGACATCGGCCGAAAAGTTGGCGGACCTCAACAAAGCGAGGCGACGAATCGCCACCGTCGTTGCCATCGCTCTGCCCAGTGAGTCGGTGGTATCGAGCCCACACCGGATAGAATACCGTGCTGCATCCCGGCCTTCCACAAGGGCCTGGCCGAGTTTGGCCCGTACCTCCAACGGGCACTCTGGCAGTACTTCCGCGACCGTGTCCCACAGAGAGTGGGTGTAGCAGCCCAAGAGGCATGCGGTGTTGGAAGACCGCAATCCCAGACTGAGGGAGGAGAATACCTTCTTGCCATACTGCTCATACCTCTTGGATTCCCTGTCCGGCGGAGCCGACGGGGATCCGGTCTGGGAATTGGAGGCCTGGATGACCAGGCTCTCGGGGGTGGGGTGGGTGGACAGGAAACATGGGTCGCCCGGGGCCGGGCGGTGGCATCTGGCCACCTTCCTATCTACAGGTGAACCTGTAGCGGGCCTGGACCAAGTGCCCAAAAGAACATCAGTCAAGGCCTCATTAAACAGCAGCAGAGGCTCAGCCGAGCTTGACTGCGATTTGAGGACCTCAGTGAGGAGGTTAGTCCTCACGGCCGCGACGGGGAGCCCAAGGCCTTGGCCGCCCGCGTCAACACCACACTGTAGGTTGCCCCCTCCTCCGTAGCCACAGTAGGAGGTGAGACAAAACCAGTGCCTGGCGTGGCGTCCAGACCACTGGCATCCCCAAGTCCACCTGTCCAGTCCTCCTGGGACTGACACTCACGTGTCAGAGGGTTTTCAGACCCCTCCCAATACTCCTCATCACCCATCCACTGATAATCAGGGTTGTCAAACGATGGGGCCAGTTCATTGAAGTAAAACTCCCCAAGCGGCGTCGAAAGTGGCGCCCAGGGGTGCCGTTCCGACGCCGTCCGAGGACGGGGCCGGAGGTGACACCTGAGGGACCGGCGCCGGTGAGGTCGTCAGGTCAACCGGCGACGACCCGGATCCAGAAGTGGATCCAGTGGGGCCCTGCGGCGCCGGGCCCGAAGGCACCGGCAGCGTCGGAGCCAAAGCATCCGACGGCGTCGGGGCCGAAGCGCCCGACCCGCTAGGGCCCCCAGACGGGCTCGCTGGGCCAGAAGGCGCCGCTGAGCCCGCCGGAGGAGTGAGGGACCTCATGGCCATGAGGAAGCGCTCGATCTCCTTCGGCGTTGCGTGCTGCCCAGGGACCGGAGGGTATGGGGCAGGCCGCGACGCCCGCGACTCCGATTGAGCCGAGTGGGCGGTGTCACCCGAACCCTCGGCCGCATCGCGCGAACGTCGGGGGGAGTCGGAAGAGCGATGACGTCTCTTCGACTTCTTGTGCTTACCTGACGACCTCGAACCTGAGGAGTGATGTCGACTCCCGGAGCTCTAATGACTCCGACCCCGCGACCTGTCCCTCGACCTCCGTTGGGACCGGGACCTCTCGCGGCGCGTGCCGACTGCTGGAGTTCGAGCCGCTTGCGGGACCGCTCCCGCCTAGCTTTCGAACTCGGGGCCCGGCAGTCGGAGCAAGTCTTGTCGTCGTGGCAGACGCCGAGACAGTGGAGACACCGACGGTGAGGGTCGGTGCCAGACATGAATGAATGTTGGATTTATAGAGCGCGTGGTTACCCGGAAGAGTCACAGTGCTGTACCACTGGGGAACCCGTCCTGGCTTTCCCTGTAAGATGGTCCCTTTACTGGGCATCCCCAAGGTGCAGCTAGGCATCCCCGGCGGAGATGGGGCCGGAGTGGAGATTAAGCAAGCTATTGCCCAGAGTTGCAGCGTGGGACCCCATGGTTAGAGAGGCACCGAGGCGAGATTTATCGGGCCCGCTGATATTGGTCCTGCACCCGGCTGTGTCGGGAATTGAACCATGGTACCGGGCCGACCTCTGCCTCTGGGTCTGCCACCTCTAACTATTGAGCCACACTTCTCCACATCAGTCGGTCACAGTCCTCACAGGGTTTAAACCTGCCATCCCTATCGGCACCGCTCAGAGTCGAAGACTCAAGAAAAAAGATAAAAAATGGATCGTAAAAAGTTTAGTGAAAAAATTACCAAGGTACCACTTTTTCCGGATCTGCGTTGCTGGCGCGGAAATAAGAAGAACTGCCGTCAGCACGCGGAGGCGGCGTCTAAGTACTCCGACGACTTCATCACGGCGCCCACAACTCTGACGACGGACGTGGAGCCGCAGACGACGCCTACGACGCGCAAGGGTACTGCTACGCAAAAATTTCCGGATCCAGTCTGACGTTTGGGGATATTCTAAGGTAAGGAATCTAATACTAACCTGTTTCTTTCAGATGCAAGGACAGCAGGATATATTGAAAAGAGGAAATATCAAACTATTTGCCATGCTACCCACATTGCAACACATCAATTGACCTTTAATCAGTTAGATTTCTTCCTAACAAAGACGGCACCCAGATGGAGAAAACTAACCACATGGAGAACGAGGGAGATAGCCCTCCTAATTAATGACGCAAACCAACAATTTGAATCATGGGATATATTTCTCGCGAAACCGACAATCCAGCCCTACCCATCCCCTTTGTCGACGGCACCCCTAAAGCCAAAGGCTAATCCGGGTTCCACTCCAGTGTCCTCCGTCCTGCAGAATGCCCATGGTGCAACAGAAACAGCCACCAATTTGAAGAATCAAGCAGCAGAGGAAATTCAAGAGCAGTGCTGCTGGTTAGCCTTAAATGCTCCCAGTAAGGAGTGACTTCCAAAGTCAGCAACAATCAAACCTTAGGAATCATTCTACAGCATTCTTTCCTGGAACATTACAAAGAATAAACACACAAATGGCGTCCTGGATCCTCATGGAACTCTTGGCAGTAGAATCCACCAGTCAGAGAGAAAACTTCCTCAAGTTCCAGGTGCAGTGAGCAAGTGTCTTACCTTGCCTTCACACCGCAGGTCGCGGCTGGCTTCATTTGGTGTGAGCCGTCTCTTCTGTCATAGAACAGTCTTGCACAACAGCTGACCACTCAGGAAAGACGTTTATCACCTCTGATTGATAGGCTGATCCATTCACGGTGAGTTCAATGCCTAACCAAAGAATGCACAGATGACCTACTACCTCCCTTGTACTAACTTGTGCTATTCCCTAAAGAGGAATTTTAATTAACTTCACACCAGGGGGCACTGACTGGGCGGAGGGCCCTCTTAGCTGAGTTAGTGCAGCTAAACCCAGATAATAGCTGAGTGTCTACCCCAGCACATCAGGTCTAACCAAAGGAAATGGGAAAGGGCACGGGGGAGCTGGAATGTCCAGCAGAACAGCTCGCATTCCACACAATGCTACTAAAACAAATGATGGACCAGCCATATGCAAATCAGTCATGACCCTGTGCACAATGGGAACAGCCCAGCCCGAACTGCCAGGCCAGGTCATCCCTGGACTGGAAACAAGCATCCTAGGACTGGTTTCTGGCTTTCAGCCCTCATCAGCCAGGATAGCTTGCCTCCAGTGGCATGAAGAGCACAGGACCCACATCTGGATATACCCGTCCTACTTGGGGTGACAAATGCAAAAAGAACAATTGATTGACAGAATGCAGAACAATGTCATACATTCACCCCAGTACAGAGATCTGGGCCTAAATCCATTGTTTTTTTGCTCACCATGCCATTCCAGTTTTGACCCAACCATATGCAAATCAGTCTTGACCCTGCACCCAATAGGAACAGTCCAGTCATCACCCAGGCTAGCTTGACTCCAGTGGCATGGAGAGCACGGTACCCATGTGAATGGGGGTGAATGTATGATTTATTCAGCGTTCCCTCCATCATTTGTATGCGTAGCACTTTTCACCCTAAGTGGGATGGGAATGCCCAGACGTGGGTCCCTTGCTCACTGTGCCACTGGATTCAAGCTAGCCTAGCTGATGAAGGGTAATACCCAGAAACCGGTCCCAGGATGCTTGTTTCCTTGTTTCCGGTCCAAGGAGGACCTGGCTTGACAGTTCCGACTGGACTATTCCCATGATGCACAGGGTCAAGACTGATTTGCATATGGCTGGGTCTAAACTGGGGTGGCATGGTGAGCAAAAGAACGATGGATTTAACCCAGATCTCTTGACTGTTGGGTGAATGTAAGATTTATTCAGCATTCCGTCCATCATTTGTTTGCGTAGCACATGTATTCTCTGGTAGGGCCTCTTTTCTGTACAAGAAAATAACGAGAATATATTCCTTGTTTTCGTTGTGGAACCGGGACTGTTTCTATGGCATCTTTCTGCAGAAATGAAATGAAGATTAAATGAAAACAGGTATTTGATAAAGCGCACAGCTACTCAAACAAGAGCGTCCTGGTGCTTGTGCAGCGATAAGAGAAAAGTGAAGGGCCGGTATTTATTAAAACAACCAGGTCTTCAGTTTCTTTCTAAAAGAAAGTAAGTTAGGCTCAAGCCTCAAAGATTCCGGCAGGTTGTTCCATAATTTTGCCCCCAGAAAACCAAAGGATCTACCACCTGTACGAGTGAGACATATTTTGGGCAGAGTGGCCAAATTAGTATTGGAGGAACATAAGGGTCTGGAATTTGAATACCGGGGAAACCAACCTTGTGAATACCGAGGAGGAGCCCTGCTGCCCGTGACTCCGTGGTGGTGGACTGAGGAGGTCAGAGGATACGCCTTGCCGCACCCGCTGCGCGGGTGCCGCTTCGTCGTATGGGGAGGTGTAGATCTTCGTGGGATAGCTGCTGTGCTGCAGGGTGAGAAGGGCTGTGAGCAGGCTGCTTTGAACGCCGCAGGGACTCAAACTACCTGGAGTCCCTGCATGACCTCCAACACCTGGTCCGCATTCCCCGCTCAGCCCCGCCCATTGCTCACCGCACAGTGAAAATCGCCCGCGCTCCCCTCTTCTTGGGAAACCAACCTTGTGAATACCGAGGAGGAGCCCTGCTGCCCGTGACTCCGGGGTGGTGGACTGAGGAGGTCAGAGGATACGCCTTGACGCACCAGCTGCGCGGATGCCGCTTCGTCGTTTGGGGAGGTGTAGATCTTCGTTGGATAGCTGCTGTGCTGCAGGGTGAGAAGGGCTGTGAGCGGGCTGCTTTGAACGCCACCGGGACTCAAACTAAAAGGAGTCCCTGCATGACCTCCAACACCTGGTCCGCGTTCACCGCTCAGCCCCGCCCATTGCTCACCGCACAGTGAAAATCACCCCGCGCTCCCCACTTCTTGGGAAACCAACCTTGTGAATACCGAGGAGGAGCCCTGCTGCCCGTGACTCCGTGGTGGTGGACTGAGGAGGTCAGAGGATACGCCTTGCCGCTTCGTCGTTTGGGGAGGTGTGGATCTTCGTAGGATAGCTGTTGTGCTGCAGGGTGAGAAGGGCTGTGAGCGGGCTGCTTTGAACGCCGCAGGGACTCAAACTACCAGGAGTCCCTGCGTGACCTCCAACACCTGGTCCGCGTTCGCCGCTCAGACCCGCCCATTACTCACCGAGTGCTCTTCATAACTGACAAAGTCTCCCCGCGTCGCGGGAGCGCGCTGCAGTGCGCCGGGCTAAGCCTGGGCAAAGGGCGGGCCCTCTTAGGCCCTCAGAGACCTGAAGAGGCTGGGCTGGGCCATACTATTGTCATCTGCACCCCAAGAAAATCAACGCCGCTGCAATCCATAACTCTGGACTGAACTACATCTAACTGTATGTTTTAACATCTTCATATAATTCCTTGTTTGCTTAAACATATTATATCACTGTGCAATTTGTCGCATTTACAACTTAGCACATTAAGCTTATTAGCGATCACGAACAATGTCTCCAAAGGGAGCAAAGGCAGATAAGGGTAGGATATCCCTAGAGGGAGGGTCTCTAAGGGGCACGATTGAGCAGTACCTTACAAAAGCTGCCTCAGCGCTTGGCCAAGAGATTGAAATGGCGGAGCGCCGCCTATCCACAGAGCTCCAGAATAGACGCTCTTCGCTAGGTCCAAATGAACTAGCCACAACCCCTAATTTGAATAGTAGGAAGACAACACCTGCCAATAATGACATCCGTATTCCCTCTATCTTTTGGGACGCTACCACACTATCGGAGACCAGTAACCCTTATAGCAATAGGAATTCCAGCATAGATCCCTCACTAGAAATTATCCCTGAGGAATCTCTGATACTTCATTCCCTAATGTCTGTTCCAAAGACTAATCTGCAACCTACATCCTTACCACCGACCAATAAGCCCACATTAAAGGGAAAGAGGGGGGGAAACACCCATAAGGGTAGGCGGGCAAAATGACCTAATATCGCCTGGAATCCCCCAATGACGAGGAATATAGGAACTAAGAACATAATCCCAACCCAGAAATTGGCTCACCCTTCTCCACATCAAGACTTACTGGGGAGTATAGAGCTCCTGGTTAGATCTTTAGTATTACCCCTGGTGGAAAGATCTAAAAGGCTAGCAACTCAGCTGGAGTCCTTAGAAGTACCCATCACCTCAAATACAATTCTATTAAAAGGCTTACTAGCAGGTAATAGTAACAAATCTGGAATAGACAACCTAAATAAAGTGGACAATATCCCTAAATCGACACCTTTAAGCAAAGGGAATAAAATTGTAAAACCAACATCCCAGGTATCAGGAAAAACACAGGCCTCCACTAAAACTAACATCGAGCTACAAGCATCCAAAACACCCATGGCAAAGGAATCCGAAGCATCCCCAAGCAAAACAGCAGATGTGTGTGGAGATCGTAGCGGGAGGATGTCAGACCCCAGGAATCCCAAAGGCTCGAATGTTCAGATTGACTTGCCCCCAGAAGCTGCCCCATACGTGGCTATATTGACAAGGGTCCCTGAATTAAAACCAGGGATAAAGGAAGAGTACACTGACCTAAAAAACAAAGTGATTCATTGGTTAGTGAAAAATAGACCACTACCTCCCAATATCAATGGGGAAATTTAAAATGTGAGAAGGCTTGGGTGGGTAGGCCAGAGGCCGAAAGACACACAGGGAGACGCAGTAATCATTAATTTCAGGGACCGAAGGGTCATCTCATACCTAAATGATTGGTACCAGGTGTCAGTGACAGGTGGAGAGGGGATAAGGATACACGACTTGAGCTATTTTTATCCTAGGTCACTAATACCACGGCAACCTAGAATGAGCAAGCCACATTATTACAACACATTGGGAGGGACAGCTTTTAACATCCAAACATCAAACAGATTTACCCCCTTTGTAGGCTTGGATGAGGTTGATTGACTTACCAACTCATCACCTACGGCTCTAAGTGGAATAGAAGTAGCAAACACACTGAACATCCCTATGAGCCCACCACCATCTAGTTCACATCCAACAAGTAGCAGCACCGTTACTAGCTGGAAGGGTTTTCCTGAAGATGAAACCATTGTTCAGCCCCCCACATTTGATATTGAACCAAATGGGGTTGGGGAGGGCAAACCAGGTACAATTCGTATCCTCTCTTGGAACATTGCAGGCCTCAAAAAGAAACTGGATATTCCAGCTTGGCATGAATGTATTGATAAACATGAGATCTGCATGTTCCAGGAGACGTGGAGCTTGGTACCCTTGTATAAGTCTGGTTACACCACGTTCTTTATCCCTGCCGTAACGCAAGGCTTTGGTCGTCATTCAGGGGGTCTACATATATGGATCAAGATATCAATTAACCTGGATATCTCTGTCCATAATGTACATTCAGAGGACATCCTACACTTATCCTTTAAAGGACCCCTGAATGGCAATAGAGTTGATCTTTTCAATATATATGCCAGAGGAAGCCCAAGCAATCAAAACTCGAGTACAGTTCTATCTCTGGAAACGGCTTTAGCGGGTATCCCTCCAATTTCCAATATCATCTTAGGAGGTGATTTGAATTGCACGTATGAACCCCTAAGTAAGGAAGATCTGCTGGGGACTAGTGAGGAAGATATGAAATACTCTATCCCTCTATTAAAAGTCCTATTAAAAGATGGATGGTCAGGGCCCTACAGATTAATGCCCTGACACTAGAATACAACCTCCGGGCACTTAACGGGAGAAAAACTTCGGACCCCAATGGGGCTATGACATTTAACAGGCTGAATGGCCCCTCTCGCATTGATTATATCATCTTAGATTTAAGATTATGGGGGAACGTGATAGATATGGAGGTTAAACAGATGCCCGACAGTGACCATAACCCACTTTGCGCTGGCATTAGATGGGAAGTTAAAGGGAAGCCCATAAATCCTCTTCCTTCCACAAAAGCAGTAGTCCCATCTAACTGCAATCGCAGGTTAAAATGGTACAAGGTGGCATGTCAGGAGGAAACACTGTCTAGTATATCTCTTCAGGTGTCATCTAAGACAGTGGAACGCTCCCTTCTTAACCCCATGCTTAATTCTATGCCGGGGTTCGATCTCAGTGAATCTTATAAGGCCTTTATAGATATCATAGGCTCCCATTTTAAAATTGAGGGGACCAGAGGTAGGAAAAATCTTGCATATAAAAGTGGTAATCCCTGGTTCACTGCAGAATGCAGAGAAAGGAGAAAAGCCATCTCAATAGCCCTACGGAAAAAAGATCCATTGGCCGTAAGGTTAGCTAGACGGGAATACAGAAACATCACGGCATCTGCAAAACGGGCATGGGAGTCAAGTCAAGTCAAGTCATAAAATTTATATAGCGCACTACATACCCAGAGGGTTTCAAGGCGCTTAGGAAGGGGAGGAGGATTATTTGTCAAATATCCACGTTTTAAGCTGCTTTCTGAACGCTAGGTGATTCTGGGTGAGGCGAAGGTAAGCGGGGAGTGAGTTCCATGTTTTGGCAGCCAGGTATGAGAAGGATCTGCCTCCCATGGTGGTCTTGTTGATGCGAGGTACAGTGGCGAAGGCTTGGCTGGAAGAGCGAAGTTGGCGGGAGGGGGTGTAGAAGGACAGTCGAGAGTTGAGGCAATCTGGTCCGATGTCGTAGAGTGATTTGTGTGCGTGGGTAAGCAGTCGGAAAGTAATCCTCTTATTGACGGGTAGCCAGTGGAGGTCTTTAAGGTGACCAGAGATGTGTTCGTTGCGTGGGATGTCTAATATGAGCCTGGCTGAGGCGTTTTGGATTCGTTGTGGTTTCTTCTGGAGTTTAGCGGTGGTACCTGCGTAGAGGGTGTTTCCGTAGTCCAGACGGCTCGTGACTAGAGCGTGGGTGACTGTTTTCCTTGTTTCGGAGGGGATCCAGCGAAATGTTTTTCTGAGCATGCGAAGAATGTTAAAGCAGGAAGAGGATACGGCGCTGACTTGTCTGTTCATTGAGAGTGAAGAATCCAGGATGACGCCAAGGTTCCGTGCGTGGTCTGTCGGGATGGGTGCATTTCCGAGGGCTTCCGGCCACCAGGAGTCGTCCCATGCAGAGGGGGATTTACCTAAGATGAGGACTTCTGTTTTGTCTGAGTTCAGTTTCAGACGGCTTTGTTTCATCCATTCGGCGACTTCTTTCATTCCTTCGTGTAGGTTAGTTTTGGCGGTGCTGGGGTCCTTGGTGAGAGATAGGATCAGTTGAGTGTCATCCGCGTAAGAGATGATGTTGAGGTTGTGTTGGCGGGCGATGGCCGCGAGGGGGCTCATGTATACGTTGAAGAGGGTGGGACTGAGTGAGGATCCTTGTGGTACGCCGCAGATGATTTCAGAGGCCTCGGACTTGAATGGTGGGAGGCGGACTCTCTGGGTTCTTCCGGTGAGGAACGAGGTGATCCATTCCAGTGCCTTTCCTTGGATTCCGATGTTTCTGAGGCGTTGTAAAAGGGTGCTGTGGCAGACTGTGTCGAAGGCTGCAGAGAGGTCGAGGAGGATGAGGGCGACTGTGTCTCCATTGTCCAGTAGAGTTCGAATGTCGTCTGTTGCTGCGATGAGGGCGGTCTCAGTGCTGTGTTTGGCTCGGAAGCCAGATTGTGAGGGGTCGAGTGATTTGTTGGCTTCGAGGAAGGCGGCCTTTTTAAAAGACTCTTCTCTCTTCTGGGATTTAATAAACAAACTAACCAGAAGGGGAACTGACTCCGTCCCAAATAATATAACTGAAAAACAATGGTTTTCCCACTTTTTACATCTGTACAGCTATGAGGATGGTGCGGAGCATATTCCGGGTCTCCAACCAGACCCCGAGCCAGAGAGCACGGCTCTTGAAATTGATGACCCCATTACACTCTTAGAGGTTCAGGCAGCCATTAATAGCATAGCCCCTGGAAAGGCTGCTGGGCCGGATGGTGTACCTGGCGATTACATTTTACATGACCCCATTGTTTGGTCTAATCTCATTTTACACATGATGAATCTCCTGCTACAGGGCCATACAGTCCCAGATTCCTGGAAAGGAGCAGAAGTGGTTGCAATACATAAGAAGGGGGCGAGAGAGGATCCTGCCAACTACAGACCAATATGTTTAATTGATGTAATTCAAAAGGTGGTTGGTAGGGTCCTGATCTCTAGAATGGTGGCTTAGTTAGCGGAGGGAGACATATTAACGCACCTACAAGCAGGATTTAGGCAGAAAATAGGTACAATGGACCAGATTTTCAGATTTACAGCAACTTACTGGAAAACTGTGACCATTGGCAAGGGGTTGTTGTATGTGGCCTTTATTGACCTTAAAACTCCTTTCGATCTTGCACCGCGTGCCAAATTGTGGCAGGTGCTGCATGACATGGGCCTACCGCGATACCTCCTAGAATTAATCAAAAGGCTCCACGATGGTACCTATGCGAGAATCAGATGGGGGAATGCAGGAGAACTGACAGAGAGAATACCAGTACAGAGGGGGGTCCGCAAGGAATGTGTGATGGCTCCCACCCTGTTCTCCCTCTTTATAAATGGGCTGGCGGGTGAAAAGATACCGACCCTCCTCTTTGCAGACGACACCCTCCTTATGTCTAAAACCCCTCTGGTCTCCAGAAACTATTAAATAGATTTAGTACCTTTTGTGAAGAACGTGGGCTCACAATTAACACCTCCAAAACTAAATTGATGGTGCTGTCTGGCATTAAAAAAGCTAGGAGGATTAATGTTTCCCTTAATGGCATTTTATTAGAGGAAGTGGAAGCCTTTGACTACCTGGGAGTCAGGATAAATAGCAAAATGAAGTGGGACTCCCACGTAGCTAAAATGCTTCTAAGCTTTAAGAGAGTGGCGGGAGCTATCTCTAGAGATCATCGTGCGACCTCTAGCAGACCCATCAGCCCTGCTTTAGCAGTCTATGATGGCAAAGCCTTGGCTGCTGCAACATACGGGTCGGAACTCTGGGGCTTCGACAGAGTCCAAGATCTGGTTAAAGCAGAGAATAAGTTCCTGAGAGAGCTAGTGTGTCTCCCCATTTCCACTCCCTTAAAACCATTACTCCACGACATGGGTCGCCGCTCCTTTAAAGACATTGTTTGCCTTCGGCCTTTACTTTATTGGGTACGCCTTAGAAGGACACTGGAGCTTGCCAACTATGCTGCTGTCCTTGATGATCTTATTACTGTCAATTCCCCAATGAAGATTGTCTGGCTGAAAAAACTGAGGGAGCTGGCGATCAATTTGGAACTAAGGGAAGAGTGGATCTCTCAGTTACCACCCACGAAGGAAACCATCAAAAAACTCTACTGGGAGTGGATTCAAGCTAGAGACATGAAAAATCCAAAAGGGGCGCCTCTTAACTGACCAGTTCTTGGACCATAAGCCTGAGAGGAAGCTAGAACCCTTTCTAGTTTTCATTAGTAATCCGAGAGATAGAACATTGTTTTTGAAATTTAGATATGGAACCCTACCCTTGAATGCCTTTACTAGAAACTGGAGAGGATCCTCTCACCATCAAGTTACCTGTACGGGGTGTGCAAATCCCACTGAGACCCTTGCTCACTTCTTGTTTGCCTGCAGGGCGTACAGGGGTCCCGGAAGAAGATGGTTAAGACCAGTGTGTAGAGAACTGGGAACAAGGGATTATTTAGTGGCCCTCCGCATTTTAACAACAGATACCAGATCTATGATGGTAATTTGTGGAGTTGCAACATTTCTGGGGAAAGCATGGCAAATACGTACAAAGCTTGCTCAACTGAGAATGGGCTAGGACATCAAGAGATATAACTGTGTCATTATATTAACTAAATTATTTGGTGGGGGGCGCACAACGATTTGTTTGAAGTATTGGTACAAAGTCTTTTAGAGTCTTTTAAAGGTTGGGTGCTACATACAGGTGGCACGTCCGTCCAACGTGCGTTTGAGAGATACAAATGGTTACTGTGCCCCCATGTCACTTGGGGACATCCCTATATCCTTGTGCACACCTTAGGTGCTTAAGTAAGCCTCCAGTCAATAAGTTGGTCGTATGTTTTTATTTTAGATCATTTTTCGCCATTGCATTCATGACAGTGATTCTTTTGATATTGTGTTCATATCATACGCTTTTGAAATGGCTCCAATGCATTTCGGGTGGTGTACCCTTCATCTGGGAGCTCCTGAAAACAACGAGTAAGATATAGCTAAGTACAAGATCTACATTCAATACGGTGTTGTTCATAGCATGCCGAGGGTGAGAAAGGGGTGGGTGGTGGGGTGGTGGGTATTGTGATGGGTCATTTAAACTGGCTTGGTGGTACGGGTAATTTTAACGTGATATAAGGGATAGTGGTGGGGTTTGTGGATTCATGCTTAAAGAATGCTAGTTAGGCGTGCTCCGTTTAAGAAGTTGTGGCATATGGAGTGTTCCTGAACCAACCCGTGGTCTTTAGGCAAACGTAGGATGTTACAAAACTCACGTGTAACCGGTATTACGCGACTTCTGTAAAAGACAAGCGCGAGCGCGTGTGAATAAGTGAAGCGTTCATACGATGTGTGCATAACGCACCTATATTATATCCGAAGGTTAGTTTTCGGGTACTTACGAAAGTTAACGTGCTCCGTGTTGTTAAGGTGGCTTTCTCCGGCGTTCCTACTCCCCTCGTACCAGGAAGTGGGTGTGTTAGTTCAGTGTATCGTGTGAGATATAGAAAACGGACTGCGGGTGGCGGCCATGTTGTGTGAGGAGATCTAAAACGGATGAGTCTAGCTGCCTATGTTCGTACTGGTAAAGCATAAAACACATACATATGAAACAAAACATTGTGATAGATTAATAATGGTCAACTGTGCATAAAAGGTGGAATATAAAGTCAAATGAAGAATTCTGGTGAATGTACCACTAGGTACGTGGCCAATCGTATTTCAGAACAATCTGTAGACGGCATGTAACACCAGATGGTGTTTTCATAAGTAACATGAGTACTCCAAACGGTCGTTCAGTCCCATGGGTTTCATGGACTGTAATTTATAAATCCATGACATTTCACGTTTCAGAAGTTCTTTGTGGATGTCTTTGCCCTCTTGTTTATCAACAACTTCAAGTACAAGAAACTTGAGTTGTGACACATTATGCCTGGATTCAGTGAAATGTACTGCTACGTTGGACTTTGGGTTGTTTGTTCTTATGTTCGATTTATGTTCGTTAATACGAATCTTTATTTTCCTTTCTGTTTTTCCAATGTATATGCTGCCACATGGGCACTTGATTAGGTAGATAACATTCTGGGTGTCGCATGTGGCGTTGACTTTCAATCTGATCTCGTTCCCTTTCATTGGGTGGTTAATGGATGTGCCTTTAATTATGCAATTGCAATTACCGCAGTTCATGGATGGTAGGGTGCCTTTATATTGATGTTTGCAGGTTGTGTTGTTGGTCAGGATCTCTTTTATATTCGCACTGCGGGTGTATGCAAAGATAGGGGAATTTTTGAATGTATCTCCAAAATCTTGTTCAGCACTCAAGATCGGCCAATGTTTTAAAATGGTCTTCCTGTACATTGTGCTTAGAGTAGAGAATTTTGATACTACGACTGGATGAACAACTTACAAATGTACGCAAGGTACATCGATGATGTCTTCATCATCTGGAACAATACAGAGGAATCTTTAATACAAGCACTAACAGCGCTAAATTTGACAAACGACAGAATACAATTCACATGGGAAACCAATCAAAAATCGATAACCTTCCTGGATGTAAAGATCACGATCACCGAAACAGGTTTTGACACAGACTTATTCCGCAAGCCTACTGACAGGAATAACACGCTGTTATACACCAGCTTCCATCAAGGGTCCCTTAAACGTCATTTACCAATGTCACAGATGTTACGGGTAAAAAGGATAACCTCAAATCCATTGCAAATGGAGGAACGCATGAATGAGATGGGAAGAAGATTTCAGAGCAGAGGCTACCCGGAGACCATCATAAAAGAAGCCATGGAACAAGCATTTACAATGCAATGGTTTTGCCTTTGTTAAAGTTAGAGCTATTGGCATTGCTCTTGACATTATTTTTATTTATGTTTTTTTAACATAAATAAATGGCATTGTCATTTACAATGCCACTAGCTTTATCTATCGCAAATGACACACACAAACACACACAGAGCCGCCCCACACACACCCCCACACAGAGCCCCGCACACACAGCCCCCCACACACACAGCCACACAGAGCCCCCCACACACACAGCCACACAGAGCCCTCCACACACACAGCCACACAAAGCTTCCTACACACACAGCCACACAGAGCCCTCCACACACACCAACACAGCACAAGCAGGCAACAGGGGCAGACGGAGGCACAAGCAGGCAACAGGGGCAGACGGAGGCACAAGCAGGCAACAGGGGCACACAGAGGCACAAGCAGGCAACAGGGTCCCACAGAGGCACAAGCAGGCAACAGGGGCCCACAGAGGCACAAGCAGGCAACAGGGGCACACAGAGGCACAAGCAGACAACAGGGGCACACAGAGGCACAAGCGGGCAACAGGGGCACAAGGAGGCACAAGCGGGCAACAGGGGCACAAGCAGGCAACAGGGGCACAAGCAGGCAACAGGGGCACGAAAACGGAGGCACAAGCAGGCAACAGGGGCAGGTGGAGAAAACACAATTTTCAACAGCCCACTTGGCTCTGCAACAGTTGCCTTTGAAAAGCAATACGGCGTAATGGGCATGATCAAATCCTGTCCCCTGCATAAAAAAAAACAACAGCCTGAGGCGACTGCTAACACAGATGTAGTACAAGGCATTACACGGCAAGGGTGCTGCTGCCGGCAATTATCCTGGTATTTAAACAAATCTCTCTCTCTCACACACAGAGCCGCCCCACACACACCCCCACACAGAGCCCCGCACACACAGCCACACAGAGCCCCCCACACACACAGCCACACAGAGCCCTCCACACACACAGCCACACAAAGCTTCCTACACACACAGCCACACAGAGCCCTCCACACACACCAACACAGCACAAGCAGGCAACAGGGGCAGACGGAGGCACAAGCAGGCAACAGGGGCAGATGGAGGCACAAGCAGGCAACAGGGGCACACAGAGGCACAAGCAGGCAACAGGGGCACACAGAGGCACAAGCAGGCAACAGGGGCACACAGAGGCACAAGCAGGCAACAGGGGCACACAGAGGCACAAGCAGGCAACAGGGGCACACAGAGGCACAAGCAGGCAACAGGGGCACACAGAGGCACAAGCAGGCAACAGGGGCACACAGAGGCACAAGCAGGCAACAGGGGCACACAGAGGCACAAGCAGGCAACAGGGGCACACAGAGGCACAAGCAGAGCACAAGCAGGCAACAGGGGCACACAGAGGCACAAGCAGGCAACAGGGGCACACAGAGGCACAAGCAGGCAACAGGGGCACACAGAGGCACAAGCAGGCAACAGGGGCACACAGAGGCACAAGCAGGCAACATGGGCACACAGAGGCACAAGCAGGGGCACACAGAGGCACAAGCAGGCAACAGGGGCACACAGAGGCACAAGCAGGCAACAGGGGCACACAGAGGCACAAGCAGACAACAGGGGCACACAGAGGCACAAGCAGACAACAGGGGCACACAGAGGCACAAGCAGGGGCACACAGAGGCACAAGCAGGCAACAGGGGCACACAGAGGCACAAGCAGGCAACAGGGGCACACAGAGGCACAAGCAGACAACAGGGGCACACAGAGGCACAAGCAGACAACAGGGGCACAAGGAGGCACAAGCGGGCAACAGGGACACAAGCAGGCAACAGGGGCACGAAAACGGAGGCACGAAAACGGAGGCACAAGCAGGCAACAGGGGCAGGTGGAGAAAACACAATTTTCAACAGCCCACTTGGCTCTGCAACAGTTGCCTTTGAAAAGCAATACGGCGTAATGGGCATGATCAAATCCCGTCCCCTGCATAAAAAACAACAGCCTGAGGCGACTGCTAACACAGATGTAGTACAAGGCATTACACGGCAAGGGTGCTGAGCACCCAGCCTCTCATACAGGCAGAACTACAACAGACCTCCCCCATCCGCTGTGCACCCATCTTGCCCTACACTAGACACCTGTCAAACAAGACTGCTCTACACCAGTCACCCAACCACGAACCACCGTATCTTTGCACCCAACCTCTCTTCCAAACTGTTCTACGCCAGACATCCTCCCCAACTGTGCACCCAGCCTTTCTTACAACCCGCTCTACCCCAGACACCCACCCACCCTAGGTGTGCACCCAACCTCTCCTTCAAACTGTTCCACACCAGACATCCACCCTAACTGTGCACCCAGCCTTTCTTACAACCCGCTCTACACCAGACTCCCACCTGCCCTAGGTGTGCACCCAACCTCTCCTTCAAACTGTTCCACACCAGACATCCACCCCAACTGTGCACCCAGCCTTTCTTACAACCCGCTCTACACCAGACACCCACCCACCCTAGGTGTGCACCCAACCTCTCCTTCAAACTGTTCCACACCAGACATCCACCCCAACTGTGCACCCAGCCTTTCTTACAACCCGCTCTACACCAGACACCCACCCACCCTAGGAGTGCACCCAACCTCTCCTTCAAACTGTTCTACACTAGAGACCCACCCTTCCCAGCTGTTCGTCCGGCTTCTCTTTCAAACTGCTCTAAGCTAGACACACACGACCCCAGCTGTGGACCCGGCTTCTCGCTGGCTCTACACCGGGGACACACCCACCCCAGGGTTAGCTGTGAGTCAAACAGCCTGATGTACACCACACCAGACACCCACTCACTCACTCCAGCTGTTCACCCCGCGTGCCAGACTGTTCTATGTCAGACACCCACCCTTCCATCCATCCCAGCTGTGCACCAGCGTGGCAGGCAGCATGCTGTTCACCAGACGCCATTCGCCCAACCATCCCAGCTGTGCACCAGCGTGCCAGGCAGCCTGTCGCCCACGTGCAGCAGGTGTGCACCGAGTCCCAACACAGCGCGGCTCTGCCTCAGACACCAAACAAAGAAGCCTCAATCTGACCCCCACTCCCTGAGCTATGCAGAGCACCTCTAGACCTCACCCCTGCCACACACACAGCAGCGGAGCGCACACCCTGCCGCACGGAGCAGGGCTGCGCTGGTCGATCACACGAGGCCAGCTGCACATGGACACACACACACACGTCTGCACACAGCACCCCCACTGCCCGTCTCTGTAAGTCACTTCACAGACTGCTGCTGCACACCCAGGCCCTCCGACCAACTCTGTACCAACCAGGCAAGTGCCTCCCAAGATGCGCGGAGCCGCGGACACCAGCAGTCATCAGACACCCGCGCACCACTGCTTTGCATCGAGCCATCATCCCCGCCAGTGCCACACCCGCACAAACCCACCAGAGGCACCGAGCCGCACACGTGTGAGCTGCTCCACGGTCTACATCCACACACCACAGCTCGGCCGTCAGGCCCTCACACAAAGACCTTCAAACACCAAATCCTATCCTAGGTTAGATGTGTGGCCGGTGCTTAGTACCGGGCGGAACTACGCCCCCTGCGCACGTGCGCTCCGAAGGGCTCTCTGTGCGCACACGCATCTATGCCAGACCCATCCGGACCTCCAGCAGCGCACCTGGGACTGGTCTCAGCCGCTCAGACAGGCCAGCTCCACGGCAGGCGCCCACCCAGCCCGCTGCGCACAGTCTCTCAGACACCCCTGCTCTACGCCCACACCCCGCCACAGCAGCAGCGCGCGCAGGGCCTTGTGCACACCAGCAAACGACCCATCTCACTGTGCGCCCCGCTTCCCATATGGACTATTCCTACAGCAGACCCCCACCCACCCGTGAACCCAGTCTCTCATCTAGCCAGATCTACAGCGGACACCCAACCATGAACCTACTATTTCATCTAGCCAGATCTACAGAAGACCACCTCTAAACCTAGTCATTTGTCTACCCAGATATATAGCAGACACACCCACCCGTAAAAATAGTCTCTTATTTAGCCAGATTTACAGCAGACACCCAGCCATAAACCTAGTTTCTCATATAGCCAGATATACAGAAGACCACCTCTAAACCTAGTCTTTCATCTAGCCAGATCGATAGCAAACACACTCACCCGTGAATCAAGCCTCATCTAGCCAGGTCTACAGCAAACTCAACCGTGAAACTAGTTTCCCGTCTAGCCAGGTCTACAGCAAACTCAACCGTGACCTGATCTCTCATCTAGCCAGACCCCCAGAATACAACCTCTGAACCTAGTCTTTCACCTAGGCACATCCACAGCAGACACACAGCTACCAGGGAACCTAGTCTTTCATCTTGCCAGAGCCACGGCAGACACACACGCACCCATGACCGTAGTCTCTCATCTAGCCAGACACACCCACCCGGGGAACCCTGTCTCTCATTTAGCCAGATATACAGCAGACACACATGAACCCATGAACCTAGTCTCTCATCTGGCCAGACACACCCACCCGGGTAACCCAGTCTCTCATCTAGCCAGACACACCCACCTGGGTAACCCAGTCTCTCATCTAGCCGGGTCTACAGCAGACGCTCAGCCCCGGGGAACCTAGCCCCTAATCCAGAACAGCTCTAACACCAGTCACTCTGCTCTGGGTGACTACCTAGTTCCCCGTGTACCCAGCCCGGATGTGCACCAAGACATGTCTTTGGAACCGCTGCAGCCTCTGCCTCACCCAGTTCGTGCCTTTGCTGCCCACGTCCTCACCGCCACCCATGGGCACGGAAGCACCGGCAGCGTATTCACCCCTTGACTTTATTTTCCGGGCTCTGCCCCCCAGCCCTCCTCCTGCCCATGCCGTGTACACCTGTGCTCTCCACACACACGCCTCAACCCTCACCCTAGTATTCCTTGTACCCTCTGATCCCTTTACCCCCACCAGTTTTGCTTTCACTCACCCTCCCAAGTACCCCCCCCCCTCCCCTCGCGCTCACCCACCTGCCGCGCGCTGAGCTCCTTCTCCAGCTCCAGGGGTCGGTTCCTCCAGACCAGGTGATGCAGCGGGAACCTGCTGCTGTCCGGAGCCTGCCCGGAGCCCAGCATCATCCCTGGAACATGCCGGGCCCGCCTCCGCCGGCCCCGGAGACAACCATCCGGCTGACGGGAGCGCGGGGGGCGCTGCGGGGAGGAGGAGACTGGAGGCCGGCGACGGAGACTGCAGGGGACGGGAGGGGAGACGGAAGGCAGAGAGAGGGAGAGGGCGGAGAGCTGGGAGCGAGTGGAGAGCGGCAGGTTGGAGAGGAATGGGTAGATCGGAGAGAGACTGCTGGGGACGGGAGGGTAGAGGGAGGAGGGAGACTGGATGGAGGCGAGCTGGGAGTGAGAGTGCAGGGAGGTGGGAGGTTACAGGGCAGAGGAGCGCGCAGAGCGAGAAGCGCCGAGAGGGAGCCTGCCGGAGCAGGGAGCTACGGACTCTACGGGGGGCGGGAGGGGACACGGACGGCAAAGCACTCACGCAAGCAGGAAAGGGTGCCGGCTCAATGCCGGGACAGATTCGGGGGCGTTCCCGGCGTCGCGTGACGTCGGCAAAAGCCAAAGAATCTCGGGAACGCCCCCGTGTCTGGTCCGGCATTGACGGACAGGCCTCTCGTCCAATGGCTAGGCTCCATTTATGGAGCCAGCCAATGAATGACGAGGGCCGACCCAAACCCACACACACAACTCAAGAGGTTTTTTGGCACATGCGCAAAGCGCATGGCCAGTCAAAACCTAAAAAGCTCACAACACTCCTAGAGAGAAACTTCTAACTAGAACAATCAAAGAGCCAGAAGACAGAATGGTCGTAGTATCAAAATTCTCTACTCTAAGCACAATGTACAGGAAGACCATTTTAAAACATAGGCCGATCTTGAGTGCTGAACAAGATTTTGGAGATACATTCAAAAATTCCCCTATCTTTGCATACACCCGCAGTGCGAATATAAAAGAGATCCTGACCAACAACACAACCTGCAAACATCAATATAAAGGCACCCTACCATGCATGAACTGCGGTAATTGCAATTGCATAATTAAAGGCACATCCATTAACCACCCAATGAAAGGGAACGAGATCAGATTGAAAGTCAACGCCACATGCGACACCCAGAATGTTATCTACCTAATCAAGTGCCCATGTGGCAGCATATACATTGGAAAAACAGAAAGGAAAATAAAGATTCGTATTAACGAACATAAATCGAACATAAGAACAAACAACCCAAAGTCCAACGTAGCAGTACATTTCACTGAATCCAGGCATAATGTGTCACAACTCAAGTTTCTTGTACTTGAAGTTGTTGATAAACAAGAGGGCAAAGACATCCCCAAAGAACTTCTGAAACGTGAAATGTCATGGATTTATAAATTACAGTCCATGAAACCCATGGGACTGAACGACCGTTTGGAGTACTCATGTTACTTATGAAAACACCATCTGGTGTTACATGCCGTCTACAGATTGTTCTGAAATACGATTGGCCACGTACCTAGTGGTACATTCACCAGAATTCTTCATTTGACTTTATATTCCACCTTTTATGCACAGTTGACCATTATTAATCTATCACAATGTTTTGTTTCATATGTATATGTTTTATGCTTTACCAGTACGAACATAGGCAGCTAGACTCATCCGTTTTAGATCTCCTTACACAACATGGCCGCCACCCGCAGTCCGTTTTCTATATCTCACACGATACACTGAACTAACACACCCACTTCCTGGTACGAGGGGAGTAGGAACGCCGGAGAAAGCCACCTTAACAACACGGAGCACGTTAACTTTCGTAAGTACCCGAAAACTAACCTTCGGATATAATATAGGTGCGTTATGCACACATCGTATGAACGCTTCACTTATTCACACGCGCTCGCGCTTGTCTTTTACAGAAGTCGCGTAATACCGGTTACACGTGAGTTTTGTAACATCCTACGTTTGCCTAAAGACCACGGGTTGGTTCAGGAACACTCCATATGCCACAACTTCTTAAACGGAGCACACCTAACTAGCATTCTTTAAGCATGAATCCACAAACCCCACCACTATCCCTTATATCACGTTAAAATTACCCGTACCACCAAGCCAGTTTAAATGACCCATCACAATACCCACCACCCCACCACCCACCCCTTTCTCACCCTCGGCATGCTATGAACAACACCGTATTGAATGTAGATCTTGTACTTAGCTATATCTTACTCGTTGTTTTCAGGAGCTCCCAGATGAAGGGTACACCACCCTAAATGCATTGGAGCCATTTCAAAAGCGTATGATATGAACACAATATCAAAAGAATCACTGTCATGAATGCAATGGCGAAAAATGATCTAAAATAAAAACATACGACCAACTTATTGACTGGATGCTTACTTAAGCACCTAAGGTGTGCACAAGGATACAGGGATGTCCCCAAGTGACATGGGGGCACAGTAATCATTATATTAACTAGCATCTTATTAATTAGCATCTCTTTTAAACAAACTAGACTTGACCAGTTTTTACCATTGACGTGTATTTTTATTGGCTTTTAAACCTGCTTTTCGCTTTTATATCCTGTTATTTGTTTTTATTCAATTTTACCTTCTGTAATGAATTTGTATTTGCTTTTATGATACTCTGTTATCGAATAAAGTATTACAACAACAAAAAAAGAATACCGGTTGACATGTTTAGTTAGGTACACAGCATCAACCTTGTCAAAGTCAAAAACCACTTTATTCGATTTAGTTAAAAATCATAAAAGCATACTACAATCAATAAAAAGGGCAATTTGATATCATAAAAATTACATACAGAATTATCATTTATATACACAGTTTAAAAACAATTTTAAAAACAGCTAAAAAAGAGAAGGTAATTATTAGCCAACATTGCAGATACAAAGAACACATTTCATCTTTGAAAGAGTGCCCCCACATTACATTTTCAATCGCCTCCTCCTAATCCTAACTGCAGCAACGAGATAGTTTGCCACGCTAAACATGACCAAAGGTGAGTCCAGCAGTTGGAGATACAGGAGGGCTGGTTTTGCCTGAAGAAAAGCTTTATCCTTCAATAAGGGTACCAGGTACTTCTGTCTGGGCACGTTATAAAAATAGCAAAACAGCATTAGGTGCGTGTTATCCTGCATTGAAAAGTTGTCACATTTACACACAGGTGCATCCTCCTGCTTATACCAACCCTGGCTCTCACACAGAACCATATAAATCTGGTTGAACCGGAATTTTACTAAAAGCCACCTATGAAAAGGGATATTCACTGTAGCGAGATACGGTTGAATATCAAAGCAAGTAATAGTCATGTAATGGGCTCTAACCGTGGGCTTAATAAGTTGCTGATCCTCTCTCTCCAGGGTCTTCAATTTGGAGAAATTGAGCTTGACCCAATCTAAGTCAGGTTTCTTCAGATCCATGGGGGCAGTAAATATCTCAGGGCGTCCTAATTCCAGTGAGCACCTATGGATATATGACAGCCAAGCAATGTTTTTGGATTTCTCCAGTTTTAAACAGTCCAACAGTATTTTATGGTTTAGACCTAAGTTATTATTGGTCCAAGTCCTAATCCATAAGAGAATAGGTGCCATTTGAAGGATATCAGTGATGTACCCTAAACCTAACTCTTGATGGACTGAAAATGTGGCTGTCGATTGGGGGAGACCTAGTATGGCCCGAAGGAACTTATTTTCCTCTCTTTGGAGGGTTTCAGTATTCACATAACCCCACAGACCTGAACCATACCTGGCTATTGCCAGAGTTTTTGCCCTATACAAGTTTAATAGAGCACCGCTCGGCTTCCCTCCCAGTCTCCTAGAAAAACTTAAAATAGCATTTGTCGAACTCCTCACTGCTTTGGTCTTGGCTGTAATTTGCGGTAACCAACTGCCCTTTGTATCAAAAATCACCTCAAGATAAGTACAAATTTTGACATTAGTGATCACTTCACCATTACAGTAAAACAATTTGGTATTGTTTTTAACAGCCCCAAAAGCCATAACATGGGATTTAGAATTGTTTACCACTAAGTTAAGTGAGGACATAAACTCGCTAAATGCGTTTAAAAGTCTCTGGAGGACTAAGTGTGTCCGAGCTATTAATGCAGCATCGTCTGCGTACAGGAGTACGGGGATGCGAGTATCCCCTGCACGCGGTGTATCCAAGGTAGCAGTTAAAAGATTTTTCTCCAATGAGTTTATGTAAAGAGTGAACAGCATGGGGGCAAGGATGCAGCCCTGCCGTACACCCCTGCTCGATTTAAACCAGCCTGTGCAATTTCCTTCTTGGTCCATTCTAATCGATGCCTTTAAGTCTTTATGGAGTTCAGCTAGAAAGTGTACAAGAGGAGGATCAAGACCCAATTTCAGCAGCATGGTCCACAGCCGAGTTCTGTTGACTAAATCAAAGGCTGTGGACAAGTCCATAAATGCAACGAAAATTGACCCCTTTGATACCGTTGAATATGTAGAAATTATCAAATGGAGATTTAAACACTGGTCCTCTGTCCCTCTTCCTGAACGAAACCCAAACTGGGCATCCGATAAAATGTCATTTTTCAAAGACCAATTGTTGATTCTTGCCAATAAAACTTTGCCCAAGACCTTCATAGAAGAATCCAACAAGGATATGGGTCGGTAACATTTGGGATCGCTTCTTTGACCTTTTTTAAAAATAGGGACAATGATTGAAGAAGCCCAAGTTTTTGGCAAACCCCCCTCAAGTACACAGTTAAAAACATTTGCTAATATCTCTGCCCACAGGCCTGGGTTTAGCTTATAGAGATCCAGAGGAACCCCATCTGGCCTGGGGGCTTTGTTTACAGCTGAACCTTTTATAGCAACCTCCACTTCAGTTTTGGTGAAATTTAGCTTGGGGGGAGAAGTTGAAAAACAAGACATAACAAAAGTCTCAACCATTTCATTAGACCCATAGATATTAGAGAAATGCTTGAGCCACTCTGCTTCAGCTATATTTACTTCGAGATCTGAGTTGTTTGATTGAGCAAATAAAGGGTTATTGATTATAGACCAAAATTTGGAGCTTTGTTTAAGGGTAGTAGAATCCATCAAAGAATCCCAGGCTTCCTCTTTTATAACCTTTTTCCTAGTCTTTATTGCCACAGCATATTTCTTCCTCAAGAGTGCCACCAGTGACCTATCTCTGGGGGAGTGATTAAGCGCTTTCAACAGAGCTGAATGTGCCTTGGAACATGTGTGGTCAAACCAACCAAAAGCTGGGGCAGGACCCCTCTTTGGTCTAGCTGTAAGCTCTTCTTCCACTCTAGCACAAATATCCTCAAAAGCACAAACTACCTCCCTCCCCCCCTTATCTGGATCCCTACATGTCCCAAGTTCCACTGTCATGTTTTGCTCAATAACGGCAAGGAAATCCTCAGGGCAAACTTTGCACCATTTGATGCGCCTTCCCTGGTCTTTACTCCTTACATCCTTCACAGAGGTGGCCCTCAAGGCCCCTTTGCATAGACCAATGGAAGCGTCTAAGACTAGATACACCGGGTTATGGTCACTGAACCCACTTACTATGGCATTATAGAACAAAACATAGCGGAGCAAACCCGGGGACATAAAAATATAATCGATGATCGATTCACTTCCCCTCGCATTGTATGTAACCACACGCTCCTTTAAGTCTAAAAACCCTGGTTCAAATAAATCATTAGAAGAAAGGCAATCCTCCATTGCCACACCCTTGGGGCTGTGCTCAAAATGTGGTAGAGTCGTATAATCTGGGCCAGTATCATCCTCAATCTGGCAATGTAGCCCACACAAATGAACATTAAAATCACCCATCAGTATGAGTTGAACAAAAGTGGTTTGTTTTGACATGTAATTGGTTAAAAATGAAGATAACTCTTCTAAAACAAAGTTTGGGAGACCCCCCTGTGCAGAATTATAACAGTTTATTAGCACAATCTTATTATTGTCTTTTTGCAGAATTTCCACCAGCTGAAAATAATATGAGGAGCTGGGGATTTCCTTTACAGTGCCTGTTACGTTAACCGAGACTAAAAGCAACAGCCCCCCCCCTAACCCTTCCCGCCGTGGAACTCTGTGCTTTGACGAAAAAAGATGTGTAACCATCCACCCACAAAGCATTATCTCTTGCCTAAGTTTCCTGTAAGGCCACTATATCATGTTCCTTTATCTTATGTAGCCAAATCGGGTCATCCTGCTTAGAACGTAATCCCCCAATGTTCCAGGAAAGTAGCCTGGGGATGCAAGAAGCCAAGGGGCATCGCACGAACACCTTTGCCTGCTGGGTCCAGTGGGGAACCGTCCCAAAAGAGACGGCTGGAGACGTTTCTCGATTTAAAATTAACAATTACGCAGTCTCCTACTACACTTTTCCTAGTTGTGCCCACCCAGTCCACCCTTCTTCCTGTCAAAATATTATCTGCGATGTTACTTGCACCCGTGCAATTCGCGTTACACCAATTTTTGATATGCTTCAGAAGGGTTTCGTGATGTTCAACCTCCCAAACAGCAAGTTTCGGTACATTAACCAGTATTGCTACAAATGGTTTTGCATCAGGAGGTAAATTTACTGGGGGTACCATTCTCCCCCGGCCCCCCTGTGTACCTCTAGACCCTACTATTGGGGTTTCACTAGGTACGGCCACTAGCAGAGGTGCGGGTAAACCCTTGTTACCTTTCCCTTTGTTTTGAACAGGGTTCTCAGCGGCCACATTTGTAGCCCCAGTGGCTACAATAGTGGATGGGCCACCAGTCTTGGGAGCAGAAACCTGTACCGCTGTTGGGCATGACGCCACTTGTGTAGTAGTTGAAAGAGCCCGTGTGTTTAGAACATCGTTGATGCGCTCGCATTTCCCCAGAAGCTCCTTGACGCAGTCCTTCAATGTTTTTGTAATGTCAGTGGCAATCTGGATTAGGGCAGATTCAAGCCTATCCGAAAAAAGTTTTTCAAGAAGAGCTGAGATACCCTCCTCAGTAACAAACAATGCACGTTGAGCCGCAGGCTGACTACATGCTGTGCTTCCTGGATCACCCGTAACTGCTGAAATAAACGGCCTCACTATTTCAGACAGTGCCGGGGTCGGGAGAACCGTGGGAGATTGTGGCAGGGTTGGCCTACAAGACTCAATAATGACCCTGGGTTCCAACGGGATACAGTTAATGGTGGAGGTATTTAATGAGTCCGCGCCTACCGGGATAGTTTCCAGACCCAACTCGCGCTCTGACTCAGCGATCTGGGTAGATAGTTCAGACACTTTCGTAGTCAAATACGTGATAATACTAGTGGTGTATTTAGGAACCTTAGCTTTAGCCTCGCCAACAGCCGCTGTCACGAGTTTGCGCTTACCTATGATGTTAGAGATGTGGCCCGTCCCTGTTCGTCCTTGGATGGACTTAGACGGCCCGGCCTCTGCCCGGGCTCCGCCCGGCGTCGCCCGCGCGCGTCCCGCGACGCGGAGGGAGCGTCTGCTCTATGTAGCGCCTCCGGGCGCGAAGATTGCGGGAGGCAGGAAGTGCCCGCAAAGCTCGCTGGGAGCTGTAGTCTCCAGCCACGGTGTTGATGCTGTGGCGGCGAGACTACAGCGTTCCCCACCCAGGAGCTGGCACTGGCGCTGGAGCTGCTTGCGGCGTGGAGGTGTGTTGTCCGGTAAGCACCTCGCTGGGATAATCCCCCCGCTCCACCGAGGGAGCGTCTGCTCTATGTAGCGCCTCCGGGCGCGAAGAGTGCGGGAGGCAGGAAGTGCCCGCAAAGCTCGCTGGGAGCTGTAGTCTCCAGCCGCGGTGTTGATGCTGTGGCGGTGAGACTACAGCGTTCCCCACCCAGGAGCTGGCACTGGCGCTGGAGCTGCTTGCGGCGTGGAGGTGTGTTGTCCGGTAAGCACCTCGCTGGGATAATCCCCCCGCTCCACCGAGGGAGCGTCTGCTCTATGTAGCGCCTCCGGGCGCGAAGAGTGCGGGAGGCAGGAAGTGCCCGCAAAGCTCGCTGGGAGCTGTAGTCTCCAGCCGCGGTGTTGATGCTGTGGCGGCGAGACTACAGCGTTCCCCACCCAGGAGCTGGCACTGGCGCTGGAGCTGCTTGCGGCGTGGAGGTGTGTTGTCCGGTAAGCACCTCGCTGGGATAATCCCCCCACTCCACCGAGGGAGCGTCTGCTCTATGTAGCGCCTACGGGCGCGAAGAGTGCGGGAGGCAGGAAGTGCCCGCAAAGCTCGCTGGGAGCTGTAGTCTCCAGCCGCGGTGTTGATGCTGTGGCGGCGAGACTACAGCGTTCCCCACCCAGGAGCTGGCACTGGCGCTGGAGCTGCTTGCGGCAGGGGGGGGGGGGTGTCCGGTAAGCACCTCGCTGGGATAATCCCCCCGCTCCACCGAGGGAGCATCTGCTCTATGTAGCGCCTCCGGGCGCGAAGAGTGCGGGAGGCAGGAAGTGCCCGCAAAGCTCGCTGAGAGCTGTAGTCTCCAGCCGCGGTGTTGATGCTGTGGCGGCGAGACTACAGCGTTCCCCACCCAGGAGCTGGCACTGGCGCTGGAGCTGCTTGCGGCGTGGAGGTGTGTTGTCCGGTAAGCACCTCGCTGGGATAATCCCCCCGCTCCACCGAGGGAGCGTCTGCTCTATGTAGCGCCTCCGGGCGCGAAGAGTGCGGGAGGCAGGAAGTGCCCGCAAAGCTCGCTGGGAGCTGTAGTCTCCAGCCGCGGTGTTGATGCTGTGGCGGCGAGACTACAGCGTTCCCCACCCAGGAGCTGGCACTGGCGCTGGAGCTGCTTGCGGCGTGGAGGTGTGTTGTCCGGTAAGCACCTCGCTGGGATAATCGCCCCGCTCCACCGAGGGAGCGTCTGCTCTATGTAGCGCCTCCGGGCGCGAAGAGTGCGGGAGGCAGGAAGTGCCCGCAAAGCTCGATGGGAGCTGTAGTCTCCAGCCGTGGTGTTGATGCTGTGGCGGCGAGACTACAGCGTTCCCCACCCAGGAGCTGGCACTGGCGCTGGAGCTGCTTGCGGCGTGGAGGTGTGTTGTCCGGTAAGCACCTCGCTGGGATAATCCCCCCGCTCCACCGAGGGAGCGTCTGCTCTATGTAGCGCCTCCGGGCGCGAAGAGTGCGGGAGGCAGGAAGTGCCCGCAAAGCTCGCTGGGAGCTGTAGTCTCCAGCCGCGGTGTTGATGCTGTGGCGGCGAGACTACAGCGTTCCCCACCCAGGAGCTGGCACTGGCGCTGGAGCTGCTTGCGGCGTGGAGGTGTGTTGTCCGGTAAGCACCTCGCTGGGATAATCCCCCCACTCCACCGAGGGAGCGTCTGCTCTATGTAGCGCCTACGGGCGCGAAGAGTGCGGGAGGCAGGAAGTGCCCGCAAAGCTCGCTGGGAGCTGTAGTCTCCAGCCGCGGTGTTGATGCTGTGGCGGCGAGACTACAGCGTTCCCCACCCAGGAGCTGGCACTGGCGCTGGAGCTGCTTGCGGCAGGGGGGGGGGGTGTCCGGTAAGCACCTCGCTGGGATAATCCCCCCGCTCCACCGAGGGAGCATCTGCTCTATGTAGCGCCTCCGGGCGCGAAGAGTGCGGGAGGCAGGAAGTGCCCGCAAAGCTCGCTGAGAGCTGT
This sequence comes from Lissotriton vulgaris, assembly GCF_964263255.1. NCBI lineage: Eukaryota > Metazoa > Chordata > Amphibia > Caudata > Salamandridae > Lissotriton > Lissotriton vulgaris. The sequence goes on from NC_141700.1 coordinate 611,018,164, forward strand.
AGTCTCCAGCCGCGGTGTTGATGCTGTGGCGGCGAGACTACAGCGTTCCCCACCCAGGAGCTGGCACTGGCGCTGGAGCTGCTTGCGGCGTGGAGGTGTGTTGTCCGGTAAGCACCTCGCTGGGATAATCCCCCCGCTCCACCGAGGGAGCGTCTGCTCTATGTAGCGCCTCCGGGCGCGAAGAGTGCGGGAGGCAGGAAGTGCCCGCAAAGCTCGCTGGGAGCTGTAGTCTCCAGCCGCGGTGTTGATGCTGTGGCGGCGAGACTACAGCGTTCCCCACCCAGGAGCTGGCACTGGCGCTGGAGCTGCTTGCGGCGTGGAGGTGTGTTGTCCGGTAAGCACCTCGCTGGGATAATCGCCCCGCTCCACCGAGGGAGCGTCTGCTCTATGTAGCGCCTCCGGGCGCGAAGAGTGCGGGAGGCAGGAAGTGCCCGCAAAGCTCGATGGGAGCTGTAGTCTCCAGCCGTGGTGTTGATGCTGTGGCGGCGAGACTACAGCGTTCCCCACCCAGGAGCTGGCACTGGCGCTGGAGCTGCTTGCGGCGTGGAGGTGTGTTGTCCGGTAAGCACCTCGCTGGGATAATCCCCCCGCTCCACCGAGGGAGCGTCTGCTCTATGTAACGCCTCCGGGCGCAAAGAGTGCGGGAGGCAGGAAGTGCCCGCAAAGCTCGCTGGGAGCTGTAGTCTCCAGCCACGGTGTTGATGCTGTGGCGGCGAGACTACAGCGTTCCCCACCCAGGAGCTGGCACTGGCGCTGGAGCTGCTTGCGGCGTGGAGGTGTGTTGTCCGGTAAGCACCTCGCTGGGATAATCCCCCCGCTCCACCGAGGGAGCGTCTGCTCTATGTAGCGCCTCCGGGCGCGAAGAGTGCGGGAGGCAGGAAGTGCCCGCAAAGCTCGCTGGGAGCTGTAGTCTCCAGCCGCGGTGTTGATGCTGTGGCGGCGAGACTACAGCGTTCCCCACCCAGGAGCTGGCACTGGCGCTGGAGCTGCTTGCGGCGTGGAGGTGTGTTGTCCGGTAAGCACCTCGCTGGGATAATCCCCCCGCTCCACCGAGGGAGCGTCTGCTCTATGTAGCGCCTCCGGGCGCGAAGAGTGCGGGAGGCAGGAAGTGCCCGCAAAGCTCGCTGGGAGCTGTAGTCTCCAGCCGCGGTGTTGATGCTGTGGCGGCGAGACTACAGCGTTCCCCACCCAGGAGCTGGCACTGGCGCTGGAGCTGCTTGCGGCGTGGAGGTGTGCTGTCCGGTAAGCACCTTGCTGGGATAATCCCCCCGCTCCACCGAGGGAGCGTCTGCTCTATGTAGCGCCTCCGGGCGCGAAGAGTGCGGGAGGCAGGAAGTGCCCGCAAAGCTCGCTGGGAGCTGTAGTCTCCAGCCGCGGTGTTGATGCTGTGGCGGCGAGACTACAGCGTTCCCCACCCAGGAGCTGGCACTGGCGCTGGAGCTGCTTGCGGCGTGGAGGTGTGCTGTCCGGTAAGCACCTCGCTGGGATAATCCCCCCGCTCCACCGAGGGAGCGTCTGCTCTATGTAGCGCCTCCGGGCGCGAAGAGTGCGGGAGGCAGGAAGTGCCCGCAAAGCTCGCTGGGAGCTGTAGTCTCCAGCCGCGGTGTTGATGCTGTGGCGGCGAGACTACAGCGTTCCCCACCCAGGAGCTGGCACTGGCGCTGGAGCTGCTTGCGGCGTGGAGGTGTGTTGTCCGGTAAGCACCTCGCTGGGATAATCCCCCCGCTCCACCGAGGGAGCGTCTGCTTTATGTAGCGCCTCCGGGCGCGAAGAATGCGGGAGGCAGGAAGTGCCCGCAAAGCTCGCTGGGAGCTGTAGTCTCCAGCCGCGTTGTTGATGCTGTGGCGGCGAGACTACAGCGTTCCCCACCCAGGAGTTGGCACTGGCGCTGGAGCTGCTTGCGGCGTGGAGGTGTGTTGTCCGGTAAGCACCTCGCTGGGATAATCCCCCCCGCATCAACCTTGTGAAAAGCTTTAAAAAAGATGGTCAAGGCCTTAAAGTCAATCCGCTCTTTAACACGGTCTAGTGCAAAGATTTCAGAACCGGAGTCATAAAGGTTCTAAGACTCGATCGCGTGATAGCTCTGGCGGCCGCATTTTGGACTACTTGCAGACGCCGGGTCAGACATTTAGGGATACCAAGGTACAGACAAATGACATAGCCGAGCTTAGATGTCACAAGAGCCTGCACAACGATCCTTCTGCTTTCCAGCGATACACCGAAGCAAACACCTGAAAGGTGTTGGATTTGAGGACGCATCGACAATGATTTGTAAATAACTATTTCTAGATTTTTAAATTTCTCTTTTTCAACGGGCCAAGAGCTTCAATCAGGTGTTTCATGAACACCAAAGAAAACCACAAAGAAAACCACATCAGTTTTGGCCAGATTGCATTTCAGCTGGTTTACCTTAAGCAAATTAAAAACCTTCAAATTAAAAACCTTCAAGAGGCAGGAATTAATCATTGTCCCATCAAAGTCATAGTGTCATATAGTTACTGCTTTTCTATATATTGCGTTAAGTTAGCATGAGTTTATTAAATGTGTAAACGACATATTTTCCTTTGGCTTCAGTTTGCACACGGCACATAATTGTTATTGTAGCTTTCAACCTAGACGAAAGATGTGATTTATTTGAGAATAATATGTTATTGCTCTGATATCAATTGTGCTCTGTACACTTGGTACACTGTCTGCACACTGAGAACTGAACCCTCTAAGAATAACCTAACACAAGGTTGCTGGGAGGCCTGATCCTCGCACCACATTAGACATAACACAAATAAAGTTGCTGCCAACATTGGGCTCTAAGCGGGTTTAAGATAGAGTTACTGAGAATGCAAAAACACACTTGATGGTGCTTCGCATGCAGAGAGCTGGTAGCTGATGATGTGATCTTCTCCTACTGACATTTAGAGGTATGGGCCCGCCCTGCTAAAACCCAAATGAGACCTTCTTAGATATAATATAGTACGCTAAATAGGGTGTGCGAAAATATAGGTGATACAGATTTCTATTGATTTTTGCATTATAATATGCTATCACCGTTCGCTTACTATGGATTAATGACTATGCTGATAACTCTGATTTTTATAATAAGTATTCTGGTATTATATAAGATACTGCGTTTGAGAACCTTGCATTGAAAAATAAATATTTCAAACTTGCCCGTGTCTTCTTTTACTCCCCGTTCTGGTTTGAAATGATTATAGAGCAAAAGAGTTTTCATGTGTTCCACGATACCTGAGGTAACCTCAGTTCATGTTCTGGTTTGTCTAAGTCATTGGGAGTTTGTAATGACCAATGAGACACTGTAGCTAGTTCGGTAAGGGGACTTTGGATACTGAGGTGGGTTTTGGGTCACCCTAATTCACCGAGGTTCTAGGTCTCTGTGCACAGTTCTGTGGGAGAACGGAAACCCTGCTACATGGCGCCCATACGTTGTTGGCCTTATATCATGACACTAGAGTAGTATATCATTCAAACCTTAACCCCTGCATTCCCGTTTCCGGAAAACGGTGTGTAGGAAAAACCTACCTATTTTTGAAATAGGTCTTTTCAAGCTTGAATCTATCTAAAACGGTTTCCTTGAATTACTACCCAGTTGTGCTACAAAGTAATCTTTGTTTTTACACGTTCCTGTGCAGTCATGGCACAAGCCGTGGACATCCCGCTGCATAGTCGCATTGCGGTGTGTGATCATTTGAGGACTTATGATGTACCTGCTGAAGGCTTGGCTGTGGTTCTGGTGGTGAGTGCGGAACATGCGTACCCGTACGAACTGTTTTATTCATGGGTGACATTTCCGGCAGTGGACGCAAATTCTGGTGTGTTCCACTCGTACACTCCGTCACCTGCACCTGCTGAATATGCTCAGTAGGGAGCACAGGAAGTACCTATTGATGTTTGGCAGCATGGAGTTTGGTTTGGTGGCGCCCTACCCCACTCTTTAACCGCTCCGAGGTTAGGTCCTTTGTCCATTCCGGGCACAAATTGGCCCGCTTTGGCTGGATTTACTCCTCACCCTAATCACGCCACTTGTAACGTGGCTGACCTTAGGCGACTTCATGTAGTCGCCATTGCCGTGATTAGAGCCCTTGTACATTACACAAGTCGTAATGTTCAGGGGGCAGCCCCTAGAGGTTCAGCCCTTCCGGCAGGGCAGGCTGGTTTGAAAATCAGTCCTGTCATGGTGAATTCCGTTAAGGGCAAGAAGCCCAGGGATAAGGATGATTTTCCTTTCTGGCTTGCCGAGAAGGTTGACCAGCTGGAGGCGGTGTTTCCTAATACGACTCCTGGTGAAAAACACCGGATTCTTACGCTTAGTTTGCCGAAAGATTTGGCCCCTGAGCTTGTTGACTGTGAGACCTGGGGTAAGACTTTTGCGGCGGTCTATTCGAGGTGCTTTGGCTCCCCGTCTGTGTCCAATCTGTCTACGGTCCTTAAACGTGTTCAAGATGATCACGGGCCAGAATCGGCCGTTGAGTTGGGTATGCGCCTATGTGGCTCCTTTGATGTGGTTTGCGATCTGATCCTTGCGAATGTCAAGGGGGATGCAGTGAACTTTCAGGTGGCTAACGCTTTGGCGCTGATTCCCAATGCCGAGAAACCCCGACAGTTAGCAAGGATAATTGTGGTGGCTTACAAAACCGTGGGTCGCAATAGTAAGGGTAATAAGCCTTTTTCTGCTAAGGAGAAGAAGCAGCCCCAGGGACAAGCTTCGGAAACTGACGTTCAACCCAAGTCCAAGAAACAAAATTCGCCTAAAAAACAGAATCAGGGTAAGCAACAGCAACAACAACAAACACAGGTTTCGCGCCCTGCGTCTCCGTTGCCTGCGCAGTCAGAACGGGTTTATGATTTGCGCGACCGCGCGATGAATAAGTCACCTGAACGATTTCAGGCTTCTGACCAACGCTCTCCTCGTTCCTTTCAGGACTCATCGGCTCCGTCAACCGGTGGTGGAGGGGGCGGCAGGGGCCGGGGTGGCCAGCAAGGACGTGGTCAGCCCCGCCCGTGCAACGGTGCAGACAAGCAGGAAGGCTCTACGCCTCAAAGACCGCAGTTTGCCAAGAAGAAAGTCGCAGCCTTAACGGCGCATCGATATGCCCCAGATTGTGAGAACGCGGCTTCGGGATCTGACTTGGGCTCTGACCTTGCTGGACAGCGCGGCGGAGATTACCATAGTGAGAGAGGCCCTCCGTCCACTACTGAAGGTGACAGCGACTGACACTTATGTTGTGATTGAAACAGCTGATACAAGAGTTGCTCCCCCTGATAGACTTTTTGAAATTGTCCTGTTAATTGAAGGTGACATACAGCGTACCATAAAGGGGGTATTTTGGGAAAATCTTTCGTCTACGTATGAGATTTTGCTTTCGGAGGCTGACTGGCCCCCACCTTTTGTGCTCGCAGCTCCACGTGGGGAGGAGGTAATCCTCCCCAGTTTTGCGAACACTGTTTCGAGAGTGGAAGCGCTGCACTTTGCAGAAGAGTGGGCTTTGGCGCTTGCACCGGCTGTGTACCGCAATCAGTGTGGCTGGGATAAATTGTCCCCGAGCCACGAGATTCCTTTATGGTCTCAGCCGCAGCCTCAACCTCAATATCCCATACGACGTGAAGCCAAAGCTTCAGTCGCAGCGATCCTTGAACAATTGGAATATCAGGGTGTAATTGAAACGTGTGTGTCACCGATGAATAACCCCCTTTTTCCAGTAAACAAGCCAGACGGCTCTTACCGTTTGGTTTTGGATTACCGGCATTTAAACTCACATTGCCGTAACTGTGCAGTAGAGAATACTCACGGCTCGGCCCTTGTAAATAGTCTTGTGCGTAAGCGGTTCAAAACCACGCTTGACATTTCCAATGGTTTTTATGCCCATTCATTGGACGGTCTAAGTTCCCAATGGACTTCATTCACATGCGGCGGGGTCCAAAAAATTTTTCGGCGTCTCCCAATGGGCTATAAGAATAGTCCTGGCGTATTTTCTGCCCGCATTGTCTCTCTGTTGGAGAGGGTCGACCCAGATGCTTGTTCCTATGTGGATGATATCTATCTCACAGACGACGAACTTTGGGAGCATCTGTGTCGAGTGAACAGTATTATTTGTAACTTTGCAGACATGGGTTACAAGTTTAATTTTGCAAAATCGCACATTGCAGAGTACACAGTGTTGTTTCTAGACTATGAACTAACCAATGAAGGAAAAGGCTTGGCTCCTCACTTCCTGGAGAAATGCGCACAGTTGCGCTCTCCAACAACACTGAAAAAATTACAGTCTTTACTGGGCTTTTTGAATTTCGGAAGAACATATATTCTGTAATATGCCCGGCGTATCAAGCCTTTGTATGCTTTGATACAACCATCTTTTTCCAAATTATGCTGGCTGCCTGAGCATTCAGCTATTCTGCAGTCTTTGCAAGCTGATTTGCTCGCTTCTGAATATTTACAGACTCGTGATAACCAGACCAACCTGGTGATAAGAATTGTCCCGGGGACGGTAGGTTTCACGTACCTAACTTTTAATGAAGGAGATACAGTACCTATAGCTTACAAGTCACACTTGTACACTTCGGCTGAAATGCGCTTTTCCACTGTGGAGAAAGTTTTGACGGCTGTGCAGATGGCAATTCTCAAGGAACGTGCCCTGTCACAGGGAAAACGCATGTTGGTTCTTACCCCGTGTCCTGCCTTGGAGGCAGTTACGAAAGCCAGTGTACCAAATTCTAAAGCTTTGCACCCTCGGTGGATTCAATGGGCTGCATCCTTGTCATCCCAGGATGTCACGTTTATTTTTGACGCCACTTTACGGTCGCAGGAGTTCTTACAGTATGAATTTGTTCATCCTGCTCCTTTAGCAATGCGGCCGTTGGAGGATTTCCATTGCATCATTTACACTGATGGTTCGGCGCAGGTTCCGCATGGCTCTAAACATGCCTACGTTTCCGCATGCGCCATTGTGGTCGGTGCCATGGTGAACGATGAGTTCAAGTCCAGTGTAGTGCACACGCAGACACTTGGGGACTGCACTGCACAATTAGCAGAGCTTCGTGCTCTGATGCTTGCATTGGAGTACGCAGATCCTAGTGTGACGACGTTGATCGTAAGTGACTCTTACTACTGTGTCCAGTCTTACAATGAGAACTTGTTCTTTTGGATTCAGAATGAATTTCGTGATTCCAAAGGTAGCACAATAAAACATAAAATGATCTGGGTCCGAGTGGCGGAACTCAAAGAAAAGTTGCCACTCGTGTTTGTGATTCATACTCTTGGCCATCAGCGCGTGGGAGTCCACGCTGTCGGTAATTCGCTTGCTGATGAAGCAGAGAAGTCAGCAGTATCTAAATACTTAGTTGCAGCAGTCACAAGGTCCAAAAGTAAGATTGATGATGACATCTTGGCGGCTGTTGCTGCCACTGAGAAGGGAGGTAAATATCCGGCGGGATTCCCTTCGAAGTACACATACCATTTAAGTCCCGATAAGGTTCCTTATGTGAAAATTCCTGATGTTGGTGAACGTTTAATTCCCAACATGGATCGCAGAGCTACTTTGATTACAGCGGCGCATGAAGGTGTGGCGTCTGCGCATGCGGGCGTCTCAGCCACTGTAACTCAGCTACAACAGAGGTTCTGGTGGCGGGGACTGTACAAACAGACGCGTGATTATGTCCTTCAATGTGACATTTGCCAGCAGATTAAACCTTCAACTGCTGCGCGTCCGCCTCAGACACAGTTGTACATTTCTAATAAACCACTGGGGTGCGCTTATTTAGATCACTGCGGTCCTTTCTCTTCTGATACTGCATATAAGTACATCTTAGTAGCAGTTGATTCATGCACACGCTTTGTGTGGGTATGGCCCCATCGGAGCGCTGATTCACGGACTGTCATTAAGGATTTGCGAGTCTTTGTAGGGATTTTTGCCTGTGGTACCTTCCATTCGGACCAGGGTCCGGCTTTCGCCTCTAAGGCGTATAAGGATGCTATGGTTTCGTTGGGGGTCCAAGTCAAGTTTTCGTCTCCGTACAGACCCGAGGGAAACAGTGTAGTGGGACGAATGAACCGTGACTTAAAGCAATCTTTGACAGCTCGAGTTATAGGCACTGGCAGAAACTGGTTAGCCCACCTCAATGGCGTGCAGCGTGCGCTTAATAACCTCCCTAGAAGGTCTCTGGGTGGGCGGACCCCATACGAAATGCTCTTTGGGATCAAGATGTACGTACCTGACCTCGACGGTCTAGACTGCAAGGCCCAGGCCGCGGCCTTTGACGTAGATGAACATTGCAATGTTTTACAGAATCTACAAAAGACCAGAGACAGTCTAGCAAAGGAACATTTGCCCTCCACATCGGATGATGCGTTGCAGATCCCGGTAGTTGGCTGGCTACCCCGAGTTGGAGAACTGGTTCGAGAGAAGATCGATAACAAGAGTTTGGTCCCTCATATCGTGCACCAGTTCGAGTTCTTGGAGTGAAGGGCACGAGAACAGTCATATTACCACCACTTCCAGGTCAAAAGGAAAACAGATTTATCTCTATTGACAATGTCAAGACACACAGGATGGCCGATTCTTCATAGTATGACACCGGCTGTATCCTGTCCTTCCATGGTGAGGCATTCTGTGCTGGCTATTACTTCTGGTGCAGAACAGGAGGTGTCCCTCGAGATGCCTGCTATTTCCAGTCCTTTATTAAATACTATTCCTGTTACTAACATTGATGAGCTGAACTACACCTATCCTGCTGATTTATCAATGCCTGATTTGCAGACTCGTTTAGCCGACCAGTCCAGATTCTCATTTGACTCGGTTTCGGAACTCTCAAAGAAAACCTCAAGTATTGCAAAATATGCCACTTTGTTTAAAAAACATTTTTTAATTCCCCCTTGGACATACATTTGGATGATTCTATTTTCATTTTTCCTTTTTATGTCAATTGGTTTGGTGTTTTATTTTTTCCGCCTGATTGATGGCCACTATGTCAAAGAAAGAACAGGAATTCGGTACCTTAATGGAACATTGGCCCCTCTTTCCTCTTCACATTCAGCACACAGACTGAAGCGAGACTTGAATACAGTCAACATTACTGCTTGGCCTGTCCTTGATGGGATTGTGTGGGATGCAGTTAGATTTCAGATACATGGACCCACTGAAGTGATTAATGTTCCGAATGTGCTTAGAGTAAACATGGGGGATGTGATTAAACAAAATATACGTTCTGATGATTGAGACATTCAGGCCGTAGAAGCATTTTTCTCTGATTTGAAATACTATGCTGCCTTTGATGCTGAGGATTTATACTTAGATTCTATTAATTATGGTGATTTGTTTTGTTTCCAACATTATGGTAATCATTTTTTACATAAGACAAATTCCAGAAGGGTTGCTGTAAATTACACACAGTGGGAACATTGCCCTGCTCCCTTGGGAGGCAGCTCCAATAAATTTCTGAGAAAATACACTTATTTTACAGACTTTAATCAATCAAATCCTGAGTCATTTTATTTCAAAATGACACAAAAGTCAATGTCCAAAGTTAGACTTACCGATACAAAATTGCTGTATTCGAAGTCCTTTCTAGACATGTTAGCTGTAGATGGCTACGAGTTATGGAGAGGAACAATTGACCTTAAATCGGTTTGGGGTACCAAAGATTGGCAGGTACAAGGCACTGAGGCTTTGCTGCGTGCATGTCTCATCCCGAATCACATGTTGTTTCTAAATTCTACTATTTCCCAAACAACATGCTTTGGATTGGCTACTTCTAAAAAATTAAATACACCAATTATCCCCGAATTGGAAGAATATTCAGGATGGGGTAATTATACTGAATTGTCCATTCGGGAGTTACAAGCTCTATTGCACAATTCATCCTTTAATATATCCAGTTTGGATCCGAAGGGTTGGCTGATGTGGTATAGAAGTGCTGATTCTTGCCAACGTCGTTTTTTGGGTTTGGCTGAAGGGTTCACACAAGTCAGACCTGATCCCCGTTTTGAAACTGATTATACTGTCACTACTTACTCAGTGGGGAAACTGTGTCAGAATTGGTTACAACATTCCACGTTAGCTGCAGTTAAACTACATCTGTCTCAGTTAAATGATAATGTGGATTTAAATGATTTTATAAAAGGCCCGGCTAAGGTTAGGTCTAAACGGTGGATTTATGCGGTTTACAATGAAACTTGGAAATATTCACAAATTGAGGCTGCTAAACGCCTAAGGGCGATTGACCAAGCAAATTTGGAAAAAGTGCTTGCAGTTGTCGATAACAGTATTAACATGCTTTCTTCCCAAATTTACACGTTGAATAATATTGTCTCTTCTGTAGTTGACATTGTGAGTGATGAGGTGTCTGTATTGCACCATGGACAAAATCAATTGCGTTCTGTGATGCAGTTTGCATGGACACTACAGACTCTTAAGGCGGGTCGTGTGCCCTGGAGTTACATGAACGTGTCATCCCTATTTGCCCCATTTAATTTGACTGACAAGCAGCGCATGCTTTCCATGCGAGATGCATCATTTTCTATGTTACACATTGAAAAGTTAGAATCTTTGCCCTTTTCTGTAGCTGAGGCAGCTGCTGCTACATGGCTTATCCATGGTGTTATTACGTTACCATTTGCTTTGTACAAATTTACTAATTGTATGCGATATATTGCAATAGGGCGATATGAACCACTAGGCAGTGCTTTCCTCCATGAGGCATGGTCTTTACCATACACGTACAGATGCCTGAAGGATGGAAAGGAAGTGAATCTGAATGGTGAAGAATGCACACAGTCGCCTGACCGTTCACTTATATGCAGACACATCCAGTTGCATGGTTCTTGTAATCAGGACCGGCCTAATTTAGCCTGTGTTTTGAAAGGCACACCAGTTCCTGCAGTAGTTCCCACATTCACTTTATTGACGAACGGTAGTTATTTACTTTTGAATAACGAGGAGTGTTGTGGGTTAATGGTCAGTATCGCCTATGTGGTTACTGTATCAGAACGTGTGGTGTGTTGCAAGAACGTGTTATATCCACCCACGCATGGGAATTCAGATGTTTCCATCTGGCCGCGCATCCCAACCTTGAAAGCGGAGTTCAATGGTATGAGCAGAATAAGGGCTCTTTTGTCTCAAAAGGAAGTGGCCCTGAGCTCGGCCCGTGAAACTTATGTCCTTCACATAGCTAACACACGCACAGAGGTGCAGGCACTTTTAAATACTAACTTGCCGTTGCATTTCTGCGAATTAGTTCATCAAATCTTTAATGCCTCCTCCACGTCTGGCTTAGTTCATTTTTTTTAATTAGTTAGCAGTGGTCTCGTGACTACATTTGAAAAGATTTTTGGTGTCATCCCCGCTTTCTTCCATTCGATATTTTCGAGTTTGTTTGGAGGATTCCCTGTGTTGCTGGATTTAAGCTGCAGGCGTTTTGATATTATTCTGCTTCCTAAAACATGGATGCCCATCCTGCGCAAGAAGCCGCTCAGCCCCTTCTGACACTGTTTCGCAACCGGATGCTTGATTACTATGGCACCCTGCCGCTTGCGACCTTAAGCACGGCATTTGGATTATCGTTTCGATTTTCCTATTTCACATGTGTCCAGCCTGTGTTTCATTGCCTGAGCTGCGATTTTGACTGGGCCATTGATTTGTGTCTCTGCTTGCCGTTATCTCCTGAAGTCGATTTTAATCACCTGATGGGCCCCGTAGTTGCTCACGAGTTGGTTTGTTCTGGCGAAAGGATTATGGCCTTGGCAGCGATGCATGGACTAATGGGTCAGTGGGACATCCCCGCAGCGGCTCATGAGTTTCTGGCACATAGTGTTCTTGAGAACCCACCGAATTGTCCTCTGATGTTGCTAGAGGGTCCGGTGCTGGAGGAGCACGTATGTTCTTTCCCATTGCTTAATTGGATGGCTGAACTGTTTTCGGATGATGACAATGATTTCATGTTGGAAGCTGTGGCTACCTATTTTGCATATTCTATCCACCCATGAGTGGCTTTGGAGACTTTCACTATACTGGCACGTAAGTTTTTAGTAATTCTGAATGGTGCCTTTTCTCTTACGGACATTCGACTTTATATGTTCTAGACCTAGGATTTTATATTTGGCCTCAAGTTCAAGAATTTTATTACATTTTGTTTGGCCACTATAGGCATTCATACATATTTTTGTATTGTTATTTTTTATATACATCTACATACATTTAGCTTGGCTCAATATTGTTGAACTCTGCTTTCATGTTATGCCTTTATTATAAGTATTGGCTTGTTTTTTTTTGACCATCCTCGGATCATTGGGGGGGTGTCATATAGTTACTGCTTTTCTATATATTGCGTTAAGTTAGCATGAGTTTATTAAATGTGTAAACGACATATTTTCCTTTGGCTTCAGTTTGCACACGGCACATAATTGTTATTGTAGATTTCAACCTAGACGAAAGATGTGATTTATTTGAGAATAATATGTTATTGCTCTGATATCAGTTGTGCTCGGTACACTTGGTACACTGTCTGCACACTGAGAACTGAACCCTCTAAGAATAACCTAACACAAGGTTGCTGGGAGGCCTGATCCTCGCACCACATTAGACATAACACAAATAAAGTTGCTGCCAACATTGGGCTCTAAGCGGGTTTAAGATAGAGTTACTGAGAATGCAAAAACACACTTGATGGTGCTTCGCATGCAGAGAGCTGGTAGCTGATGATGTGATCTTCTCCTACTGACATTTAGAGGTATGGGCCCGCCCTGCTAAAACCCAAATGAGACCTTCTTAGATATAATATAGTACGCTAAATAGGGTGCGCAAAAATATAGGTGATACAGATTTCTATTGATTTTTGCATTATAATATGCTATCACCGTTCGCTTACTATGGATTAGTGACTATGCTGATAACTCTGATTTTTATAATATGTATTCTGGTATTATATAAGATACTGCGTTTGAGAACCTTGCATTGAAAAATAAATATTTCAAACTTGCACGTGTCTTCTTTTACTCCCCGTTCTGGTTTGAAATGATAATAGAGCGAAAGAGTGTTCATGTGTTCCACGATACCTGAGGTAACCTAAGTTCATGTTCTGGTTTGTCTAAGTCATTGGGAGTTTGTAATGACCAATGAGACACTGTAGCTAGTTCGGTAAGGGGACTTTGAATACTGAGGTGGGTTTTGGGTCACCCTAATTCACCGAGGTTCTAGGTCTCTGTGCACAGTTCTGTGGGAGAACGGAAACCCTGCTACAATAGCCTTTGTCACACAAGAAAATGTGCTGGGTGTCAGTGTAGGAGACAATTTTGGCACCCGCTTACTCCACTAAGGATGCTAAGGGAGAGAGGAAGATATTAAAAAGGGTTGGGCTAAGAATAGAGCCTTGGGGGACGCTAACATTGATAGCAGGGACTGGAGAGGAGAAGGGTGGGGTCCAGATGTCCTGAGATCTATTTTCCAAATAGGAAGAGATTCACTTAAAGCCGGTCCCACCAAGGCCAATGTTCTTAAGTCTATTTAAGAGCCTCTCATGTTGGCTCGTATCAAAGGCCGCTGACAGACAAGTAATATCAGAACGGCATTACCTCCCACATCCAGTTTACCCCTGATAAACTTAGTAACTTCCAACAACGCAGACTCAGTGCTGAATTTGGCCCTGAATCAGGACTGGGATTCATGGAGAAGTTTCCCATCTTCAATATGTTCTTGCAGAACCTTGTTTACAAATTTCTCCAAGACCTTTGAAAGGGCCGGAAGCAGGGAGACCGGTCTATAATTGGCCGGATCTGTTGGATCTGCATTAGACTTCTTTAACAAGAGCAGAATCTTAGCATGCTTCCATGATTTAGGCATTATGCCAGTGGTAAGGGAAGTATTAAAAAGCTGATAAGAAATTGGATTGATTGTAGAAGCAATCTGAGACAAAATATTAGCTGGACAGGGGTCAGAGGGAGAAGCCAGACTTAATACTTTGGAGACGAGAAAAAGATTATTCTAGCTGAAGCTCAGGGAAAGTGATAAGAAGTGGAGGATCAGAGTTGTGGGAACAGAAGACTGTTCCCCTCCGCTGGCAACAAGTCGTGTTTTTGGAGAACTTTTTCTCGCAGAGGTACTGATGGAGGTGGGGATTTGAATCTGAGCAAATAGCCAGTCTGCACAATATTCAGCACCCACTTGTCCTTTGTTATTTTCTTCTACTCTTCCAGATGAGATATAATACTTCCCCCACCGGAGTGGTCAACGGACATGGAGGAAGCCATAGCTCATTGCTTTGCCGTTGCTTCGTTGTAGAAGATGACTGTCTTGCAGCTCCTCTTCCTCTACCAGGCCTTCTCTGGTGGTAGTGAGACCTGGGTTGATTTTGATGCTGAGTGAACCAGTGAAGGGTTTGAACCCGCTGCTGGAAGAAGGGCTGATGTAGGGATGGAACTTCAGTCGAAATTCCTTTTGCTTTTCCAATCCAATGGCTTTTAGAGTGTCCAACTCTGTTTTCATTTTGGACATCTCATCGTACGCATGAGATCCAGATAGAGAGGAGCCATCGAAAGGGAGATTCACAATTCTCCGCTTTGCATCAGGTTTCAGCCCCGTGACACGCGGCCAGGCTGAGCGTCTAGAGCAGATGCCATGGGAGTAGCTATTTCTACAAAGTAGCTATGGGCAGCCAGAGCTGATGCGTCTGCCGCTGCACTAATAACTTAGTTTGCCATCAAGCCACCTTCTTGCAGGATTTCTTGAAAATCTTGCTGATCTTCTTTCGGCAGTTTATTTTTGAATCGTGACAAGGAATCCCAGAGTGATCTGTCATACCTCCCCAGGAGAGCAGAAGCACTAGCCACCTTCATCACTGATGCCGAAGTGTTACACATTATTTTGCCCAGAGAGTTCCTGTTTTTACTATCCTTCTCTGGGGGAACTGAGGAGGAAATTGTCGCTGAATGTGCCTTTCTGGCTGCTGCCACTATGACTGAGTCTGGAGGGGGATCCGATCGAAGAAAAAGCGGATCCTTGTCTGGGGTCTTGTACTTCTTGGAAATACGTGGGGACCTGAACCCATTGTAGCCGGAGTCAGAAAAGTCTGCAGCGCTGGTTCTAACAGACCTGGGACTAAAGAGAGCAAAGGTCTCGCCACAGATCTTTGATGCAGGGTTTAAAAAATGACAGATGTAGAGACTGTCTGTGCCAACATTTTAATGTTCAGTTTGCTGACACCCCGGCATAGAACCTCATTAAAAGTCCCTATCTCATCAATTGGGGACACTCTGGATGGAGGTGTAGCAGACCGAGTTGGAGATCAGTCTCTAATGGAAGACCTTGAGGACATGGACCATGATGGTGACCTTTCTCTCCTTCTTTTTGGTGTGGAAGAAGGATGGGATTCGGATCGCCCCCATGTTCTGGATCGTGAGCGTCGAGCTGACAGAGACTTAGCCCATTTCGGGGACCTGCGTGGAGAAGCCCTCGCGGATGCACTAGGAGGCGGTCCACCAGAGACTCTGGAGGGAGAGAATGTTCTGGAGAACTGCGAGCCCGGACTTGTGTGTGGAACCTTCCAGAGTTGTATGCTCTCTAGCCATCATGGGGAAAGATTGACAGGAGGAGTCTTCTCTCCCGTAACCGGAGATCCCTCCAGTATAATCTTTATGACGTTAATGCCAGGCGATGAAGACCATTCCCTCGTCGTCAAACGTATGGTTCTCGACGTCGGCCTCGGCCTGTCTGGTACTTCTCCTGGAGTGACCGCAGGGTTTTTCTCCCTCGACATCGTACGATGTCTCACCAACGACACGGAATATGCCGCCTTCGACATCGACTGCTACTGCGGAGAGACACTTGAGGACTCTTGTCTGTGTGAGGATGTCCTCGAAGTCGGTCTCTTCGACGTCAACTGTCCACGGGACTGTGATGGAATCTTCGACGTCGACTGTCTACGGACTTTCTGCAGTGTCTTCGACGTCGACGGCGATCGTCGTCACCGCGGTGGAGTCCTTGACGCTGACCGCCTGTAGGCTTGTGACGGTGTCTTCGCCGTCAAACCTCTGAACACCAACCTTCGTGAAGGCGGCGGAGATCTAGACGCCGACCGGTGTCTCAACGTCGACGGATGTTTCAACATCATCTTAGGTCTCTCTGGACCAACATACTTCGAGCCCGAAGTAGTATGCCTCAACGTCGGCTTACTTTACGGCGACAGAGGTTCTCAGCGTTTCAACGGCAATCTATCCCTTGACTTTTGTTGCATGCCTCACTTGCTTTTCTGACGTCTATCTCAACGCCAACGGCAAACAATCAAGAATCTGCTTCCTTTTTGACACTGGGGAAGCGGATGAACACTGTTTTCTGTGTTTTTCTTGAGAGTAGGGCTCTTTGAAGGCAGGATTGCTCTCAAGATCACTTTAGAATGTCCTTTTCCTTTCTCCAGCAAGGCATAAAGTCTAATCTCTCTGTCACGCACAGTTCTTCTTGAGAATTGCTGGCAGTAATAGCATTTCTCTGGGTTGTGTGAAGATGGCAAACACACTTGCACACAGAGTGAATGTCTGATTTTGCAATTTTCTTCCCACAGGAAGGACATTTGTTGAATAAAGCTGGCATTTCTGCCAGAGAATAGTTCTTAACTTTGTCAGAAAATAACTAAAAACGGTTATCAGCAGTCAAAAATGTTGAATAAAGATTAAATATACCAATTTATGACTAGAAATAATCAAAAAGTGGCGAGCTTAAGCTCCAGGATCCTCACAGAAGGAGCCGAAAATAGAACTGACCTAACTGTCACCTGAAGTGCATGATGGGAGCAGGGGTCCCCTGGAGGTCTTAAAGGCCCGGTGTTCACGTTCTTGAAGCTTTAAAGGCATGGTGCCAGTTTTTCTTATTACCGGTTTCTTTCTCTGAAAATAAAGGGTTGTCTTGGAACACTACTGGAGTGTATGTTCTCTATTACAGTATTTATATGTAATTTTGGCATATTAGCTTATTAGAACTATAATAGGCTGCATGCTTATGTATGTATACATGTATATATGTATGTTTTGGAGTTCTCTGTACTTGTTTGTCTAAACATATATATGTATTTTTATATATGCTCCGGGGTCCTGCAAGTAGCGGCGATTTTACAGTGCTAATGACTATTGATGAGTATGCCCTGGAAGAGAACTAAAGATGACAACCCTCCTAGGTTCACACATTATGGAGCAACATCTGCATCAATAATCAACTGTGTAGTCCTCTCCCTGCCACTTCTGAAACAGAGGATGTTCAAAATCAAAACCTTGGTGGAAAGTGATCATTTTTGCCAACACCTAAATCCAGTTAAACACCAGCAGGGGCCAGTGGGAATTGGAAGTTTACAATCAACTTAGTTAAAGAGTTTAAACTGGACACACAATTCCCTCCCAAAGCTGGCCTTAAAGGCAAAAGTAATACTGGAGTCCAGTATAACGTTACATGTTTATCCAATAAATGTATGGTTCACGTTTTCAACAAATATGCTAAAACAAGACCATGTATCTAGACACAAAAGAAGGCAAACAACATGGAAACCAGTGGGTCTACTGTCAAAAACTCTAATCCAAAAATAGAACTGAGGAACAAACTTAAGAAAGTTGGAAAATTAAGCACAACAGCACACACATGGGGGAAAATAAAAACCCTGAAAAAACTACTCTAGGAAGGACAAAAATTAAAATCCAAAGAATTCTGGGCAAGGTTACTATTCAATAAAAAAAATAAGAACACTAGAGCCTTTTGGGCAACCAGCAATGGTATTGGAAGGGATGTTAGAATTATAAACAGTTCAAGCATTCAGGGAAAAGTCTGGGTAGCCTACCTGATTGAGAGCTTTGACGATCAAAAATGTTTGTCAATGCCAGACAAAAACACCAATGCAGGGGGCAAGCGATTCAGACATATTGACAACTGGGACATCGTCCATATCAGTGGAGCCATGCTGCACTTCAGCAAAAGTGGAACAAGTAATCATGACAGGTTGACAAGGAAGCAAGGAATTCTGTCCATATCCTTGGTCAAATTATGAATTTATATTGTGTTGATACAATATACAAGAAATCAACATTCTCAATAGCCTACGCTACGGGTTTATCACGACCTGTCGATGCCGGAGGAACTTTCGTGGGCGTCTTCGTTGATTCTGTTTAAATAAGATTTGGAGAGGATTTCTTTTGACTCCAGTGGAAAATACGAGATTTTTAAACACCCCTTCCTTCCCAATACTAGGGAATTGAAGGAGATTCATGTAACTTCTTTAGTCAAGATTTGGAGAGAATTTTCGAATTCAGTGGAGAATACGGGATTTACAAATACATCATCCTTCCCAATACTAAGGAATTGAAGGAGTTTGATGTTACTCTTTGAATTAAGATAATAAAGTCTCAATATACGGTACTCATTGTGAAGACTCATTGCGAAGATGATGGTAACGCGTCAGTTTGTATGTAACTTTGAAATCTGAGGAGATTAGGAAGGAGCCCTTTTGATCGACCTTGTCTCTGTTATACACAAGAGCTAATCTCTAAGAATAAGCCCTGATGATGTCTCATTAGGGACTAAACGCGTAGGCTGTTGAGACTGTTGATTTCTTGTATATGTAAATGTAAATGTAAATGTAAATGTGTGGGACTTGTAAAGCGCACTGTTGCCCGGGAGCGTCCGGGCGCTGTAGACCGCTGGGGAACCCGTCCTGGCTTTCCCTGTGAGATGGTCCCTTCTGGGTATCTCCAAGGTGAAACCAGGCATCCCCGGCATCTGTGGGGGGCCGTTGTAGAGATGAGGCAAGCTTAATGCCCAGAGTTGCCGAGTGTGATCCCTGGTTAGAGTAGGCACCGAGGCGAGAATTATCGAGTCCGTTGACCCTGGTCCACAACCCTGCCGCGTCGGGAATTGAACCCTGGTCCCGGGCCGTTCTCTGCTTCCGGGTCTGCCGCCTCTAACCAGTGGGCCACACCACTACACCAATATAAATTCATAATTGGACCAAGGATATGGACAGAATTCCTTGCTAACGAAATAATAAAACGTTTGTGTTAGAAACAAAACGAGTGTTACTGAATCATTGAATACGGACTTTGAAAGTGGATAATTGATCATTGACTCATCCAAATTTGAGCGCTCCTTTTATTAGAATTTCTTAAGGTATTGATTCCTACCTGTTATGCGCTAGCCAAAAGGCTGGAAGGCCCCTTTAAACCATTATTCACCATTATTACTGCAAAAATACTGCCATCAGTGACTTCTGCAAGTGTGTTATGCACGGGAAAGATGCCTCTACTCTGGATAACTTACAAACACCTACAAGCAGATTTTTGGGCTCCCTCAGAGTGTGTGGAGCTCACCCGGTGTTTCCGCAGAGACAAGACAAACAAACAGATGCCGGATCCCAACTTCCCTCACCCACCAAATCATCCCAACACAGTCAAAGCCAAAGAGGTGAAGGTGGGGAAAGAGGGGAAAACAAAACAAGGAAAGGGAGAAGGAGTCAAACACGATCCATGATATTCCTACGGGGTTGACTGCAGATACATCCTATGTGAAAGTAACATACAGTAAGTATATGCATACATACAGAGGTAAGTTGTATGAATAATAATGTGACATATTAGAAATTATATACCTGATGAACATCCCTCTTTTAATTCATTTTCAGGTGTAGATGTGTAGGAATTAATTTAGAACTGCTGTTTCCCTAAGCTTAAAAAGCACTAAGCATTAACATTAGGGTGACAGAACCTGGCATTCAATTTATGAAAAACATGAACAGCACTAACCTTAACAAAGGCCACCATTTACATCCACAAAACCCCAAAAATACATCTATCCTGATACTACTAGAAAAAATACATATTTTCCAAGACAGGATAAAATTAAGAGAAACGCTGTACAGGACATCAGATAAGTAAATTAAATATATAGAAATACTATTCTTCAATCCTACCATGAGAATTTGTTTATTGTGGCAAATACTGAAAGTTCTTCCGTTGATCTTTGTAATCCCACTCTTGTGTGGTTTAGCGACACAATGTCGTCCACATATGACAGATGCATAGGGGTCAATGCTCCTAGTCAGGGAGAGAATTTGTTTATCGTGGTAAATACTAAAAGTTCTTCCATTGACCTTTGTAATCCCACTCTTGTGTGGCTTAGAGACATGATGTCGTCCGCATATGACAAATGTGTCAGGGTCAATGGTCCTAGTCTAGGAGGATGGGAATTTTCTTGTTCAAGTCGCGGCGATAAATCGGCCATGAATAAATTAAAAAGGCGTGCAGCCAGGACACAGCCTTGTTTGGGGACTATGGGCCCGATGTAGGTGGCTAAATACCGGTCGTAACGGTGGAATTCGGTAAATGTCACTGTTACCGACCGGTATTTGGCCATTCCCAATGTAGGTAAGGAATCGGTAAATAAGGAATCGGTAAATACCGATTCCTTAATACAGATTCCTTATTGCTCTTGCATTAAAGGAATCGGTAATACCGATTCCTTAAATGCAATGTGGGAGGCACATAAAAGAGTGCTTTTGGGCCTTAAGAAATCGGGAATTAATTACCGAATTCCTTTAAAAAAGAACTTTCTTGCTTTTTTAGAAGTGCCATGTGGCACACATCCATGCCCTTAGGGCATGGATGTGTGCCACATGTGCACACATGCACATTTCTGGGGTGCAACATGGTGTCCTTTGGACACCCTGGCACACTTGAAATACCACCCGGTATTACCGATTCGGTAATAATGATTGTCTTCACATTCATTCCTATGGGCCTCCAAGCCCATAGGAATAAATGGGTAGGTATTCCTTATTACCGAATCTCAATTACTGATTCGGTAATAAGGTATATTAAGGATTTGGTATTTTTTACCGAATCTTTACCTACATAGGTAATACCGATTTCTTAATACCGAATCTGTAAAATTCCGTATTAAGAAATCAGTATTTCACAATTACCTACATCGGGCCCTATATTTTTTAATATGCGCCTGGACAACCACGACCCATCCGCCAACCTGATTTGAATTCAGGTGTGGGTGTACATTTTTTCTATTGCTCGCAAAAATTTATCTCAAAGGCCCCACCGCCTTAGCTTTCCTCACAGAAGCGATCTTTCAACTCGATCGAAAGTGGCTTTAAGGTCTATGAAATATAGGAACACATTTTCTTTAGACGCTTGCATTTATCAGCAATTGATGTTACTGCTAAAGTGTTGATAGTGGTTCCATAGCCTTTCCTGAAACTTTGCCTGGTTGAAGGGAATCAGGTTGTTAGAGTCAGACAACTCCACCAGATTCACCAGAATTAGTGAGGCGAGGATTTTAAATAAATCTTCTCCTTTTTCTCCATACAGGTCTGGGGAAGTGAAAGGAGTTCTGAGAGCACTGATCTGAATAATCTGAAATATGCAAAGAACAGCCGATGAGGAAAACGCCAGGACCAGCTGACTCCCCGGAAAGGAGAATGCGACCCGGAAGAGAAGACACCTCTCGTTGCAGCAAGAAGGCGCCAGAGACGTCTCAACGACCAAGCAGCTACCAACAAGTGAAAACAGGTAAGTTCGGCAGAAACAGGAGTGCGGTAAGGCTCGGCAGGAATCTGTGATGGAATGCGAAGCACGCTCCATTCACAGACCACCCCCTTTATCGGCACTAGGCACCATCCTGCCAGCTGACTTTCATCCGGGGCGCTCATGACAGAGTGCCTGTGCTGCGCAAGTACGTCTGGATTTCGGTCTAATGAAACAAAACAAAGCAAGAAGATATGTCACCATCAAAACATGTGCAAAAACAACAATTGATGGACCTGGCTGATGAGAGCTATTAGCCCGAAACTGGTCCCAGGATGCTTGTTTCCGGTTCAGGGAAGACCTGGCTTGGCAGTTCAGGCTGGACTGTTCCCATGAGGCACAGGGTCAAGACAGATTTGCATATAGCTGGGTCTGAACTGAGGTGGCAAAGTGAGCTAAAGAACGATGGTGGATTCAACCCAGATTTGTGACTGGGGGTGAGAGTCTGAAAAATTTCAGCGCTCCGTCCATCATCTCCTTGTGTTTGCTTTGTTCGCCTTAAGTTGGCAGGGTATGCCCAGACGTGGGTCCCTTGCTCACTTTGCCACTGGATTCACGCTAGCCTGGCTGATGAGGGCTGTTAGCATGTAAATGGTCCCAAGATACTTGTTTTTGGTTCAGGGAAGACCTGGCTTGGCAGTTCGGGCTGGACTGTTCCCATTAGGCACAGGGTCAAGACTGATTTGCATATAGCTGGGTCTAAACTGAGGTGGCAAAGTGAGCTAAAGAACAATGGTGGATTCAACCCAGATCTGTGACTGGGGTGAGTGTCTGAAAGGTGTCAGCGCTCCGTCCATCATCTCCTTGTGTTTCCTTCCTTTCACCATCAAAACATGGCATAAAATACGGACGAATCAAAGTAGTCCATTAGTCAGTGCGTTATAGCAGTCCCTGCACAACGTACACATTCAATATATAGCTAGTACCCGTGGTCATCATTGAAAGAAACAAATACTACTAATCTATGGGCCTTCAATTTACCACACCCCACATTCTGCCGCACTATCAATAAAGTAGCTCAGTTGAATTCTCTTATTGAAGAAAAGTACAAACTTACTTTTTGGTCACATGCCTGGATGGTAGTTCAATCCTGCAATAATGTAAAACCAGCAGAATATCTCAGATAGACATATCCAGCATATCTAAAAAGAAAGCTGATGGCACTTCGATTAGGTGTCTTGCCATCCTTGGCCGACCAACCTGCATGGTAATACAGAGGTCTAAAATCATGTAGACTTTGTGGTGTCCTAAAGGAAGACATAATCCACCTCATCTGTGTATGTTTGGCCTTAGAGCAACCCTGTACTTTACTACTGAAATCTATATTTAATGAACGGGGATTCGAACATGCCGGATGGCAATAATTAATAGCCTCGATCCCACGGATGCCAATATTAATTGTAAACTGCTGAAATTCTTCACATTGCATGAGAAACTAATTAACTGCGCTTGATTTCCCTGAATATAATACAGCCAGTGGGAAGCTTAGGCTATTCAGCTGTAGAAACATGATCGTCAACATTTTAAATCAGTGCTAAAACCTTGGTAACAGCTTTAGACAACCAACTGGGGAATACGGCGTCCATTCAGAATTATGCATGTATATTGGCACTTCACTTTCATAAATAACATAATAAAATATTCCCATACTTAAGACAGCCCAGGAAGTATGATATCACTATGATATATACCCTGAAAATATTACTAGTGACAGTGGGGCTCCCTGGATGTCTTAGTGGCATACATAACGTTAGATAGTGAGTCACTTAAATACTCTTTAGCGATTTTCGCACTGATATTCAGATGCAGTACTCTGCATCATTTAAGTGAGAACCAAGCAAAGATTTTATATAAAAAGCATGCATAATGGCATTTTATTCATTCTAATTAAGATCGATGTTAAAAAATCTAGCACCTTATAACTCATTTTAAACAGTAATAATTGTCTCGTCAGTTGAGTTCTATATGTATGTGGCATTATTGTGATGGTTTTTTATTAACTTATATAAAACATTTCTTCTTCTTCAAAGACTCAACTTTAAGATTGAAAAACTGATCAGAAGGTCCTGATAATATTTCCTAACAATTTGTTCAAAACTTTAAGAGGATGAATGTTCATATATCATAGGCTTAAACAAGAATATTATAAGGCCTTAAACTCCTAAAAACTCTTATCTGATGTTGGTGGAGCTGTATAATGTGTTGGTAAAACTGTGTATTGATTTAATTTTGTTATTGACAGGTCAGACACACAGGCCCGTGGTTTGCCGAATGAAGCAGCAGTTGTACGTAAGTGAGCAGCATGCAAAACGCTCACATCATTTTAGAGTGGTGCATTCATCATTTTCATCTAAAAACTATGCTGTTCATGCAGATTGGGGTGGGTCCTCACCTGGTGAAATGCTGCGGGTTCTAACCTTGGAAACCTTTATACATTCTAGATTGCCAGCTCTAGCTTGCTTGTCCTTTATCAGTTACAGTATAGTGTTTATTCTCGGGTCCTTACAATGGTGGGACATCTTGAAATGACTTTTCACAAACTTAAGGTTTTTTGAAACCACAAACATACCTCTTGTTGAGCTGTCTTGTGCTTCTCCCTCAAGATAGTCAGTTCCATCTCTAGTCGCTGTTTGTCGGAATCTGCTTCAGAAAAATTACTTGTGCACCTTGTCAGTTCCTCTTTGACACCTTCAAGTTCAAGCTTCAGCTTTTCCACCTGCTCCTCCCTCTGGGTAAGCTGAACAGAGAAGAAAACTTTCAGCAGAGAAAACTAACGATCCTTCTGTGCTAAAAGCCACTTGCGAGAGCTTTTTTTTGCAAAAACCATCTCATAAGAGCATCACTGAACGAGACCAATGGATACATTTTCTGTCCTAAGCCCTACTCTTAAGCACATTCTGTGCTATAAACGACATATAAGAGCATTCCTATCTAAGCTAATGGCTAATATGTCTGTGCTACACCTTGGTCATGAGACATTTCTATATTACACTTTACTTTTTCAGCGTTACTCCATATTCATAAGATCTTTCTGTCCAAAACCCTACTTTTATCAGCACTGCTTAACCAAATTAGTGATTGGTTTCTGGGCCAGGCCTGAATTGTAAAAGCTTTCTGTACCTGACCAAATTTGTGAGAGCGTTCTGGGATAGAGCCAAAACACATGATTTTAGGTGCTTAAGTGTTTTAACAAGAAAACAAGTTACTTACCTGTAACTTTGGTTCCCAGTATTGGTAACTTTCATAGATTCCCATGCTTTGTATCATTACCCCGTCGTCGGAATGGGAGCCTCAGTAAATAGAAAATAACATAGCAGTAGGTACAAAAGAGAAACCTATGCCTAGGCCTCATCTCATTTTGTAGCCTATCCTCCTCTTTTTGTAAAAGAGACCAAAAAAGTTGCAACAACCAATCAGAATAGCCTCACCTCATAGAACCCTCCTGAGAGAGCCTCAGATTTTCGTAGCCGTTGTGTAACAGGAACTACATCTGTAAAAGGCTGAGCTTTTCCCAGGGGAGGAGGGTGGGCGCATGGGAATCTATGAAAGTTACCAATACTGGGGAACCAAAGTTACAGGTAAGTAACTTGTTTTCTTGCCCCAGTATTGGAAATTTGATAGATTACCATGCTTTGTATCAGAGTTGCTAGCAATAAGCAATAACAGCACATTTTGTTACATGAGTATCAATACATCCTATCACACTTGTTATCATAGGAAACAGACATAACCTGCTACCATAGAAAGGAATACAGTATGTGATACAAAATGTGCAATATAGGAAGGAGGGATTTAGGAAAAGCTCACCTCTCATTGAAAAAGATTTCTCAGGACTGCCTGTCCAACTGCAGCTTTGCTTCCCATTGAAGAGTCCAAGCAGTAATGCTTTGTGAACATAAGGGTACTGCTCCACGTAGCTGCTCTACAAATGTCTCTGATCGGGACTCCTGCGAAAAGGGCCACAGATGATGAGACTGATCTCGTCGAATGAGCCCGAACACGTCTTTCCTGGGGTTTGCCCGCTTCTTGGTGACAAAAGTGAATTGCATTGGAAATCCAACGAGAGATGCCTTGTTTTGAAAGCGAAAACCCTTCCGCAGAGCACTGTAGGAAATGAAGAGTTGGGATTATTTCCTGAAGCTTTTTGTGTGTTCCAGATAACATTTCAAACATCTCTGGACATCCAAGGAATGAAACGACCTTTCGCTGGAGAAGTTGGTCTAGGGAAAAAAGATTTTAGAACCACCGGCTCATTCAAATGGAAATCCGTCGGGACCTTTGGAATGCACTTTGGATTTGTTCTAAGGATTAGAATGTCTTTCTTGAACTGCATAAAAGGTTCCACAATAGTGAGTGCTTGGAGCTCACCTATCCTCCTAGCCGATGTTAAGGCTAAAAGAAGAGCCAGCTCCCATGAAAGAAATTTAAGATCCGCTCTGTGAATCGGCTCAAATGGGGTTCTCATGAGATGAGCCAGAACTGAGTTAAGTTGCCAGACTGGAGGCGGAGGTCAGACCGGAGGAAACACCCTGAAAAGGCCCTTCAGGAATTGTTTGATCATTCTCGCAGACCAAAGAGAAGGACCGGTGGATGTCTGTCTAAATCTAGAGATAGCAGCCAAGTGCACTTTGATCGAAGAATGAGCCAGATCCGACTTAGCTAAAGAAAGAATGTAAGGCAAAATCTGGTGAGGAGCCGAAGTATACGGATGGAGATTCTGCCGTTGACACCATAGACAGAAACGTTTCCATTTTGCATGGTAAGTCTTATTTGTACTTGGAGCACGGGCTTGAGATAGTATCTCCTTACATTCTGTAGAGAGGTTTAAATTCTGGAATTCTCTGTACTGAGGAGCCATGCTGTCAACTGGAGTGAGCTCGGATTCAGATGCAGCACCTGACCCTGAGACATTGTCAATAGAGACGGAATGGGCGGTAGGTGTATCGGCTGTTCTTGAGAGAGTAGGAGGAGTTCCATGAACCAGAACTGCCGGGGCCACGCTGGTGCAATCAAAATCATTCTGCAAGGTTCTGCTTTGAGTTTCCTGATCAGCCTCGGAAGTAGGGGTATTGGAAGAAAGGCGTAAACAAATGCGCCGGACCAGGCTTGATGGTGATCCCTGTTTGCGTAGTATCTGCATTTTTTGTTTTCTGGGGTCGCAAACAGGTCTATGTTTGGAGTGCCCCAACTTGAGAAGATCTGATCGAGAGTGTCCTGATCCAGTTCCCACTCGTGACTGATTGATTTCAGACGACTGAGTGCATCCACCGTTGAATTCAGTGTACCTGAAAGATGTTCCACCGTGATAGAAATCCTGTGAAGACTTGCCCAGTTCCATATTACTTGGGCCTCCGTTGAAAGAACTCAGGATCTTGTCCCGCCCTGTTTGTTTATATAGTGCATGGCCGTCGTATTGTCCGTACGAACCAGCACCAATCCATTCTGTATTCTTGGAAGCAAGGCTTGTAATTCTAAAGGAATGTCTCTGAGTTCCAGCAGATTGATATGGGACTTGCGCTGCTCGGGCATCCAATGACTGCTCACTTTTTAATCCTGCAACACTGCTCCCCAGCCTTCTAGCAAAGCTTCCGTGGTGAGAACCATGGGACATGGGGAGATCCTGAAAGTGAGACCTTTTGAAATATTTTTCTTTATTGTCCACCAGCTGCTTGCCTCTTTCATTTCTGGAGTAACAGTTATCTTGTCTTCGAAAGAACCATCCGCCTGGCACCACTGACTGTCTGGCTGTTCTTGCAGAGGACGCATTTGAAGCCTGCAGTAGGGAACTAATGGTATGCAAGATGAGCTTGATCCTAGAAGTGATTTGTAAAGACGGAGCGACATAGTTTTCTTCCTTTGTAAGAGACGAGCTGAGAGAATGAGTCTCTTTTGTCTTTCTTCCAAAGGGAAAGCTTTGCATTGATTCGTATCCAGAATGGATCCCAGAAATCTGGCCATCCTGGACGTGTGAAGGACTGATTTAGATTTGTTGAGTTGAAGACCCAACCGGTTGAACAGTTGAATACAGCAGTCGACCGCCCTGGATGCCGCTTGAAAGGATGGAGCCTTTATCAACCAATTGTCCAGGTAGGAAAAAATGTCCAGAGATTGTTTCCTGAGAAACGCCGCCACTGGGGTCAAAACCTTCGTGAATATCCGTGGTGCGGACCTGAGACCAAACGGAAGCACCTTGAATTGAAAATGCCTCTTGGCTACTGTAAAGCGTAGATATCGCCTGTGAGCTGGGTGGATCGGCACATGGAAGTATGCATCCTCTAAATCCAGAGTTGCCATGTAGTCCCCTGGATTGAGAAGATGTAGAATGTCTTGAAGAGAAACCATTCTGAATGACAACTTTAAGAGATAGGTGTTGGTTAGATCTAATATTGGACGCCACTTTTCTTCCGTCTTCCGAATCAGGAAAAATCTGGAATAAAAACCCTCTCCTCTTTGAGAGTGAGGTACCAGTTCTATTGCCCCCTTGATGACTAGTTGATGGCCTTTGAGACGGAGAAGTTTTGATTCGGTGGTGCTAGGAGCTCTTGAAGGGGGCAATTGTTGAAATTCCAACGTGTGGCCTAATCGAATGATATTCAAGACCCGGTCTGATGTAATGAGCATCCGGCTGTGTAGACAATGTGAAATTCTGCCCCCTACTGATGTTACCGGAGGGGGAGGAAAGGTAGACAGAGCCAGGAGGTCGCTATTGTCTTTTAGATGAATCCTTTCCATGCCGACCTTGATGGTTGCCGAGAGAAAGATGCCGATTGGCCCTGCCTCTGTGAATATTGCGGCATGTAGGTTTGTGAAGATTAGGAATATGAGGAATATCATTGTTGGTATCCTCCTCTATAGCCGGAAAAACTCTTGCCTTTTGCTCCACGGAATGGTACCTTACGGTATTGAAGAGTGCCTAAGGACTTGGCTGTTTCAGTGTCCTTTTTGATATCTTGTAAGGCATCATCTATATGCTTTCCAAAAAGCATATCGCCATCAAAAGGCAAATCCAAAATGTTATTCTGCACCTCAGGGCGAAACCAGGTAGACCGAAGCCAGCCCTGTCTTCTGAGAACAGCCGAACCTGCCAAGGCACGAAAAGCAGTTGTGGCTATGTCCATGGCGCAGTCAATTGTCTCCGAGGAAGAGCGTTCTCCTTCCTCTAAAATGTTTCTCGCCTCAGCTTTAGGCATGTCTGGTGACTGATCCACCAACGAAGACATATCGCACCACATTTGGCGATCATATCGCCCTAAAATTGCAAGCGCGTTGGAGGCACGAACCAGTAAACTTGACATTGAGGAGAACCTTTTGCCCACGTTGTCAAGACGTCTACCCTCTTTATCAGGTGGAGAAGCCAGAGGGGCCCATGGGGTCTTTGACTTTCTTTGCGCCGCCTGGGAGATCCCAGAGTCCGGCCTAGGTTGGCCAACCAGGCACACAGGACTTACTTCAGGGGCCTTGTACTTCTTCTCCAGCCGCGGTAGGAACGGAAAAACAAACTCTTTCCATGAGGTTATGAAAACCTCCAATGTCAGCTGGTGGTGAGTCTACTAGATCCGGTGAAGGAGACAGTGTATCTGGAATAATATATTCATCCCACTCTCTATAAAGATCTTGAACCTCCGTTACATCTTTTCCATCATCAAAGGAATGGTCATTATTGTCAACACAAACCTGTCTTGAAGGGACACCATGTCTCTCCTCCACAGGTATCTGTTCCCTTGGTTGAACCTCCACAGCCAGAGGAGGTGGTAGTGGTGGAGGTAGAGGTGTCTGAATGGATTCAGAGACTTGGGAAGGAAATCTTCTCCTGTAATCCGTCAACATCATCTGCAGGTCACTTATTAAGGATGAAGGCATAGAAACCATACCCTGCTGCAATAGATTCTGCATTCTCTCCCAAGAAGGAGGCCGCTGTTCTTCCTCATAGTAGCCGTCAGAGTCAGAATCCTGGTATTTTACCTGGAGCTGAGATGGGCTATAAGCGTCCCCATATGGACCATCATCCTCATCTGAATAGTCCTCCTCTAAAAGTAAAGTTGGAGGCAAAGGCGTTACTCTGCGCGAGGATGTCATTTCAGGTGCGATTTGGCGTCTTCTTATGGAAATGTTGACTTTTTGTACCGTCGGATGGATCATCAACGACATCGCTGAAGACTGAGTCGTCGTCGACGAGAGCACCGTCGACGGAGAGAGAACCATCGTCGACGGAGGTGATATCGTCGACGAGCTTGTCAGTACCAATCAGGGCGCACACACCTCCGGGTTGGAGACAGGCTCTTTTCAGAGCGGGACGCAGCCACGGGCCTCTCGAGGGACTCAGCAAAAGGGCAATTGGAGGTCCTGGTCCCGGCAGCGTTCACTGTCCAGGAGTGCATCCGAGAGGGGAAAGGGGGCCCCTGACAGTCGAGTCGACAGAACCTGATGGCGGTGTTTGCTACCAATTGGGAGTACTATCGAATGCAAGCTTGTATATTCTGCTCTGTATTAGTGTAAATATGTCTCTCTCTATTCCGGCAGGTTGGTCCAATTGTGTGGTTAGGTGGCTCCGTGGGAGCAGATTCCATGGCACACGAGATTGGAGGAGCGCTAGGGAGCGGGGTGGGGGGAAGGTCTGGGCGGGTGGCTCCCCGAGGAGCGGGTGGGTTGAGGGTGACTGAGGGGTTGGGGAGAGTTGATGGGGATTCATTGGGGTAGACGGCCTCCGGCTTCCCGTTGGGGGTCGGGTGTCTGCTATGCCGCGACAGATACTTCAACGTTTCTGAGGTATGGGGGGGGTTGTTGGAGTTTGAAATTGGGGATCGTTGGTGGGGGGAGGGTTTGCATGGTCTCATGGAAGTCAGGAATGTTGATTTGTGTGCGCAGACAGGGCCTAATGACTGGGCGTTCACCTTCGATGTTCCCTAATGGCTGATTTTGAGCATAGAACACAGGGGTCCAGGAGCACTCTAAGGGTCCTCAGTTGGAATGTACAAGGTGTCCTGGATAAGATCAAGAGGGGGGCAGTACTACGGCAGGCTAAGAGGGCAGGCGCAGATGTGCTACTACTCCAAGAAACACACCTAATGGGCACAAAATTACTATGCCTACAGCGGTATGGGTATCACCAGGTGTTTCACGCAGACTTTACGAGAGGCTCTAGGGGAGTGGCTATCCTCATCCATTGCAGGATCCCTTATGTCCACGCAGCGCAATGGGCTGATGTACAGGGCCGCTATATCATTATCAACGGTACCCTAGGTGAGGAACCGCTGGTGTTAGGGAGTGTTTATGCCTCGCCCCCTCTGCAATGGTCGCTGGTTGAAAAACTGTTTGGGGTGTGGGCAGACATCCCCGATGCCCTACAAATCGTAGGAGGTGATTGGAACGATGTTATGGACAGCTATATAGATAGGTTTCGCACGGGGAACGATGGGGTTGTAGGTCCCTCTACTAAACTTCTGGACATGGCACGGGGTCTCAATTGGGTGGTGACCTGGCGGCACCTACACGGTGCTATGAGGGGGTACACCTACGTCTCTGCGGTCCATAAATCCTTTTCTAGGCTGGATTACCTATTTGTCCCAGGTGCAGCGATACATAGGGTGGAGGCAGCAGAAATCCTGCACCGAGGGCTCTCGGACCACTCCCCTATTACAGTGGATGTTGGTTTTGACAAGGAGAGGCGGCCATTCAGGTGGCGCCTTTCCATGTGGCACCTGCAGCAGCCAGATTATCAGAAGCACATGGGCGAGGCCATTGCCCACTTCCTGACCGAAAATGTAGGGACAGTAGCTGAGATTGACACGGTGTGGGAAGCAATGAAGCCAGTGCTCAGGGGAGTAGACATAGCATGGTGCGCTGCGGCGCGGAAGAAACGTAGGGAGAACCTGGTTCGGGCCGAGGCCGACATTGCAGCATTAGAGCTCCTAGGGGAGTACGGAGGATGGGGCGCGAGCGGCAGGGCAGCTTCTTTTAGCGTAGCAATCCTATGCGTCCATGCTGATGGACGAAGCCAAACAGATATGGCTGGCCATTCGCAGCCGGATCTACCAATGGGGAGACAAATCCGGGACAATGCTCCACCGGCTCTGCCAGGGTACATTCCAGGCCCAGACCCTGCCTCGAATCTTAGACGCTGAGGGGACCCCGGTCACGGATCCCACTGCATTGGCGGAGGGGTTTGCCTCTTACGACCTGCATCTACTGTAACTCACAGTTTGTGTTGTTACTATCTCAACACCCGGTCCTTGGTCAAAAACCAAATCGACATTTTTTTATTCCTGAAGGAGGCAAAACCTGACATCCTTTTACTTACTGAAACTTGGTTAACGCCTCACTCCCTCCCCGATATTCTTGTAGCACTTCCCTCAGAATATTATATTTTGACAGCCAATCGCACATCCGGGAAGGCGGGAGGTGGCGTAGCAGCTATTATCCAGAAATCCCTCCACTTTAGGGAATTACCCTCTTTGACCCTTCCGGACACTGAGAATCTGGTGATCAAGCTTGATACTGAAAGTGGGGCCCTTATCCTGGTTTTGATATACCGCCCTCCCCAATACATGGCCAATTATCCATCTCTTCTGGCAGAGCAGTTGGCCCCATACGTAGTCAGCTACTCTAAAACCATCTTAATCGGGGATCTAAACTACTGGTTCGACAGCATAGACACAGATACCCAAGCTGCTGAACTAAAAGACCTGCTCACAGACCTTAATTTAACCCAGCACATTCACTCACCTACCCACCATAAAGGTCACAGCCTCGACCAAATCTGGACGCATAACCTACCACTACCTAACCCTGTTATCAGTCCATGCATATGGTCGGATCATTTTGTTATTCAGTTCACATTAGAAATACGAGGGAATGTCAAGTCCAGACCATGCATGGGCAAAGAATTCCGTAAATGGAAATCTATGGATCTTCCTGGATTCATTGATGTCCTAAGTAAATCTGTACCTTTGCCGCATGATGACCTGGACACCGGCGAGAGAGCTCTGTCAAATTGGCTACGCCACGCAGCTGACCTCTCAGCCCCCCTTGTACTGGTTTCTAGTATTAGAGGGAATGATGCCCATAAATGGTTTACACAAGAACTGAAAAATCTTAAATTAGGGGTACGACAAAAAGAACGGAAATGGAGACAAAACTATTCCCCACAAGACAGAGAAGTGTATTGCGCTGCTAGGAAGGAGTTCCAAAAAATTCTGCACCAACACAAAACCAATTACTTCTCCCAAAATTTTTTAACCTCTTCCAATAAAACTAAAGATGTATTTAATATAGTTAATGAGCTCTGTGATGATGATAGGACAGCTCCCTCAATAGTTCCCACCCAGAAGTTATGTGACTCTCTGAATGAATACTTCAGAGAGAAAATTGTAATTATAAAACGCAACATTGCAAGCTCTCCTATATCATCTCCTTTGGATGTTATTTTTAATAATCCCACTACATTAGATGCCTTCCCTGCCATAGACTCTAAAACATTTTCTGCTCTCCTGGCACGTGTCAAGTCTGGCTCACCCGACGACATCTGCCCACCCCACATTTTCACAGAAATAGGGCAATCCATCCCTCAGGGGATCCTTCCTCTGCTTAATGACTCACTTGATCAGGGAAAGGTACCTGTAGGGTTTAAACATGCTCTACTCATTCCCTTGATTAAAAAACCTGGCCTGGATCCTCATGATCCATCAAATTATCGTCCGATATCCTTGTTGCCATTCCTTTCAAAGATCTTGGAGGCACATGCTGTTAGCTGTCTCTCTAGCTTCGTTGAAACCACTGGATATCTAGAACCTAATCAAGCTGGGTTTCGACCGGGGCATTCTACCGAGATGGTGACATTGGCGGTCCAGAATGTACTTAGATGCAACGCGGACAAGGACATTCATCAAGCACTAGTACTTCTTGACCTGTCGGCCGCGTTCGACACGGTCGACCACACCATCTTGGTCGACCGTGTCGAACAGGCGGGCCTTAGAGGCTCGGCCTTGAGATGGCTGAAGTCATTTATCTCGGATCGCACCCAGGCAGTGAGATTAGGAACCTTTACAGCCCCTAAAATTAAAAATGAATGCGGAGTCCCTCAGGGATCGTCCCTGTCCCCACTTTTATTTAATTTGTATTTACGACCCCTGTTGTTTTCATTAAGAAAGTTTAAAGCTTTAATTTTTAACTATGCTGATGATTTGCAACTGATCTTCCGTCTGGACTCCCCTGGTGCTGCCACCGAATTTCGTGAGGCCATGGTCCACATTCAGAGATGGATGAGCCTAAATCACCTGAAACTCAACCCAGGCAAAACTGAATTGATTTTGCCTGGGAAGAGTGAACTGTACTGGGGGCCACATTTTTGGCCTCCAGAAATGGGAAATCCTCCAGCCAAGTCCCTAACAGTAAAAAGCCTAGGGGTCACTTTTAACGAAGATCTTTCTCTTAAAAGTCAGGTAGGGACGGTGGTATCTTCAAGTTTTTTTCAACTTCGTAAGATCAGGAAGATTGCCCACCTATTAACTTACCCTGCTCTGATCCAAGTCATCATCGCCCTTGTGCTGTCCCGCCTGGACTACTCCAACAGTTTGTATTTGGGTCTTCCAGCTGGGCAGCTCAAGAGACTACAACTGGTTCAGAACCAAGCGGCCAGGCTGATTTGTAAGATACCCAAATGGCAGTCCATCAGGCCGGGTCTGGCCGGTCTCCACTGGTTGCCAGTAGCGCAGAGAGCAACATTTAAAGCTGGATGCATTATCTTTAGGGCTCTACAAGGCAAGGGCCCTGGATTTATTAGCAGCCTGCTTGTTAGGTACATCCCCTCACGTGCTCTTCGCTCAGGTCATAAGAACTTGTTAGTGGTGCCTCGTATTAGGAAACAACGCCAGGGAGGCGGTTCTTTTCACTTTCTGGCCTCCTCCCTGTTGAACTCTCTGCCACTGACACTGAGACTTCATGAAGACCTGTTGGCTTTCAGACAGGCTTTCAAAACTTGGCTCTTTAGGCAAGCCTACCCATAGTTAACTTCTGCCTTTTTCTGTTGATATGTTATGTCTCTGCAAATCTTCCAACAGCGCCATGAAGCCTACGGGCGTACGTGCGCTCAATAAATTTTATTTAACATAACATAACATAACATATTTAACTATGCCAGCCTGTACGCTTCAAATGAATGTCTCCCGGCCGACGTAGTGGATAAATTCCTAGCAGACATGCCGCCGCGTTCGGTCTCGGACGAGGTGCGGGACCGTCTGGACCTCCCCTTAACAGAGGAGGAGAGGAACTGGGTACTGCACTGGGCAAACTTAACACTGGTAAAGCGCCCGGGCCCAACGGGTTTCCCAGTGAATTCTATAGGAAATATCACCTACAGCCAGGGACTCATTTTAGAATGGCTGTGGCGGAGGCACGAGAGCGGGGCAGCCTTCCACCCGACTGGAGACACGCGGAAGTGGTTGTCTTCCATAAACCTGGCCGTCCCCCCGAGCAGTATGCATCATACAGCCCGATTTCTCTTTTAAATGTTGAAGCAAAGATTCTTCCCAAGGCATTAGCCAATTGTCTCCTGCCCCACATGGCTGATCTTGTTCTCCCAGACCAGGCCGGCTTCATGCCCCAGAGGGCAACCAGGCATAACATACGAAGAGCACATGTGGCAGTGGCAGCAGTCCAGAAAACCGGGGTGCCAGTGGCGCTCCTGTTGGCCGGCATGGACAGGGCATTTGACTCGCTGAGTTGGAGTTATTTATTTGCCCTCCTGTCGCGACTGAATCTGGGTCCTCGCTTCCTGTCGTACATCTAGCTATTGTATACCGACTGGACGGCCTCGGTTAGGGTAGCAGGGGTCGCCTCCTCTAGATTTGCCATTGGGAGGGGCACCCGACAGGGTTTCTCCCCTTTCGCCCTACCTTTTTGCCCTGGCCATGGAGCCGTTGGCCTTGTGGGTGCGCGTGGACGCGCAACTACGGGGATTCAAGTGGGATCAGGACCTGTCTGATAGAATAGCGTTATATGCGGACGACGTATTGCTTTTCCTAATAGACATCGACAGATCAGGATCACGCATCATGGAAATCATGCAGATCTTTGGCGAGACGTCGGGACTCTACATGAACCACCGCAAATCCACCCTATGGGTACTGGGGGGGTGTCCCCCAGCAGGGGATTGGGCGTCAGCGCTACAGGTAGCGGTGGGAGGCATTAAATACCTGGGCGTGTTCATATCCGATGTCCTGGCGATCTCCTGGGAACGGAATGTCGTGCCGGTGCGGGAGGAGGCCAGAGCTAATATAAAAACATGGTCCCGCATGCCGTTGACCATATACGGTAGGTCGGCCATTTTTAAAATGGTGGCCCTCCCTAGACTGCTGTACCAACTGCAGAATCACCCTTACCCGATACCCTCCCAGTGGTTTAGGCAGGTCAATGCAGC
Organism: Lissotriton vulgaris; assembly: GCF_964263255.1. Classification (NCBI taxonomy): domain Eukaryota; kingdom Metazoa; phylum Chordata; class Amphibia; order Caudata; family Salamandridae; genus Lissotriton; species Lissotriton vulgaris. The sequence goes on from NC_141700.1 coordinate 611,054,139, forward strand.
GCTCGGGCAGCTCCTATGGACAGGGGTGCAGTACGGGTCGCAGAGCGCATGTGCCTCCTCTCCACTTATTGTGGTGGTTTAGTGACATCTGACATCCTCTCCTACTACCAGGCATCCCATCTGCTCATTCTAAATGGTTGGTGGTATGAGAATAGGAGAGACCCGGCATACACTTTGGAGCACCTCCTAATGGGTGCCCACTCGCTCCACACTATCCTCTATTCAGTGCAGATACGAAAGACGCTGCCGCCCGGCACACAACTGGTGTTTCAGATCTGGAGGCAAGCCCTGCGGCGTATGGGCTGGTGGCACACTTTGACAGGTGAAACTCCCCTCTGGCGCAATGGTCGACTTCCCGGCATAGCCACGCTACAAGGCTTTGGAGGGTGGGACAGCATCGGAATCTCCACACTGGGGGACGTGCTATCAGGCGTGACCCTTAAGTTCTTCCAGGAGCTCAGCCGGGAGTTTGGTATGCCCTGCACTCAATTTTTCAAATACCTTAAAATACCGCCACGCTCTCTCCCTATCTCTGGCGGGGTTAGAATCCCTCCCTGAATTTAGCCCCCTGGAGTCCAAGGTATTTATGGGAGCCCTGGGGCCCAAAAAGATATACCGTGTATACCAATCATTAGTTACACACCGCTCCTCTTCACTGCAGAAACTGCGGGAGTCCTGGGAGGCGGATGTGGGTGCCTTGGAGGAGGAGGATTGGAGAGAGGCGTTGGCCGGGCCCCGGGGTGCCGCCATCTCGATGCACCTGCAGCTTTTACAGTTCAAGTACCTCCATAGGGTCTATTTTACCAGACAACGCTTATGGCGGGCGGGCCTGATACTGTCCCAGGACTGTCTACGATGTGGGCTGGCAGTTGGGACGTTCCAGCATACAGTGTGGACCTGTTCTGCGCTGATTAGATTTTGGAAAGGGGTGTGGGACTGTCTGTCTGAAGTGCTTGGATGGGAACTCCCTCGTACACCACAGCTAGGTCTCCTTCATGTCTTGGAGGGGGTAGGAGGGAATATTTATAAGAGACATTTGCTTCTGTTCTCACCCTGGCTAAGAGGGATGTGGCCAGAGCTTGCAAAGATACGAGTTTGGGTGGTGGGTGGTTTGGGGGGGTAATGTTTACATTTATTTATTATTTATTTATTTTTTAAGCTTGTAAAGCGTGCGGCTACCCCCAACGGGGTGTCCCGGCGCTATAGACCGCAGACTTAGAAAGGAGAAACACTTTAAGAGATGGTGAACAACCAAGTTTTCAGTTTGCTCCGGAGTAATGATTCAGAGGAAATAAACCTAAGGTCTAGTGGGAGGCTGTTCCAGAGTTTAGCTGTCATTACACCAAACGCTCTGCCACCCATTCTGGAACGGCGAAAGCGAGGGACAACCTGGGGACGTAAGTTGTTCGACCTCAAAGATCTGACCGATTGGCATAATATAAGTCTCTTTCTCAAGTATCCCGGGCCCGACCCATTAAGGGCCCGAAAAGCAAGAGTCAGAACCTTGAACTGAATGCGACGGGCAATGGGAAGCTAATGTAGCTTCTTACGATAGGATGCGACAGAATGTGGATAAGGGATGTTGCCAATCAGTCTCGCCGCCGCATTTTGAACGATCTGCATGCGTTCAATTTGGTACAAGGGGGCACCGGCATAGAGACTGTTGGCGTAATCCAAGTGTGAGGTGATCAGGGCATGGATGATGGTTCTACGGGCATCCAGCGGAAGGTACGGAAAGATCTTTCTAATCATACGTAGTTTCCCGAAGCACGCTGCCGTGACCTTATTGATTTGAGCTTTGCAGGATAGAGCGGTATCAAATTGAAAGCCCAGATTACGTACTGTTTGGACTGGAATGGGGGGAGGATTAAGCACAGTCGGCCACCACAAAATGGCAGGCAGCGTGGTTTTCTGATTAAAGAATAGGACCTCCGTCTTATCAGTGTTGAGTCTGAGATGATTAGAGGTCATCCAGGAGCATATATTGCTAAGGCAATGGCGAAAACTGGCAAAATTGGAGTCAGAGTGATCTCTAAATGAAAACACAAGCTGAGTATCATCAGCATAAGAGATCACTCTGACCCCCCAAGATTCCACCACCTTCGCCAGAGGAGCAAGATACACGTTAAAAAACAGGGGGTTCAGAGCAGAGCCCTGAGGCACGAAGCAAAGAAGGGGTTTACCCTCTGATTCAAAAGGTCTAAGAAGGACCTTCTGGGTCCGTCCTATAAGAAAGGAGCCAATCCAGGTCAGAACCGCGCCACCCATACCAGTCTGACCCAGACGATCCAATAGTATCTTGTGAGATACCGTATCGAAAGCGGCGGATAGGTCGAGAAGGACCAACATGGCCTCCTCGCCCCTATCCACACACTCCCGGATCGTCTCTGAGACCTCTAAAAGAGCGGTCTCGGTACTAAAACCAGTTCTAAATCCCGACTGAGTCATGTAGCAATAAGTTGGTTTCTAAATATTCCGCCAGTTGTTTCTGAACAGCCTTTTCCAGGATTTTAGCCGGTTTAGGAAGGCGAGAAATGGGACGGTAATTACTAAATTGCACCGGATCCGCGTCCACTTTCTTCAGAATGGGAACTAGCATTGCCTCCTTCCAAACAGTCGGAAATTGGCCTGTGCACAGCGATGTGTTCAAAATTGAAAGGAGTGGTCTGATCAATAGAGGTGCCAGATTGCCCATCACTTTAGCAGGGACCGGGTCTAAAGGGGAGCCAGATTTGCACTGGGCAAACAGACTCAATGCAGACTCCATAGTAAGCTCTTTGAAGGACACCAATGACACTTTCTCAGGGTCCCTGTCACTGGAAATAGGGGGGCCAAAACAGGAGAGAAAGAAGACGTAATATTGCTAATTTTATCTTGAAAGTAGTCCGACAGTCCATTACATAAGGCCTGGCTAGAGGTACTCTGAGGCACCATAGCAGGGGGATTAACGAAATCCTTTACAATACTAAAAAGAGTTTTGGAAGAGTTATCTGCATTCTTAATTTGTAAGGCATAAAAGTCTCTCATGGTAGATCGTTTTAGTTTTTAAAAAAAATTTTGAGCAGTCTTGTAGATAATTTTAGACTCAGAATCATAGGTTTGCCGACATTTGCGTTCCACCTTTTTACAGCGGCTCTTTTCCTCACGCAGGGCAGGAGAGAACCAAGGTGCAGACGGTCGGGATCTGGCGGAGGTAATAGGTTGTAAAGGGGCAATGGCGTCAATGGCAAGCAGAAGGGAGGAATTAAGTTTAGCCACTCTTTCATCAAGGTCATTAGACAGAGGGTCTGGTTGGTAAGAAAATAAAGGATCCAAAGCAGCACAGGTGACTTTGTGCCATTTTCTCCCATACTCTCTGCCAAGTGCTACAGGACTGGGTAATGAAGGAAGAGTTAGGTCAAAAGGGAGAAGGTAATGGTCTGACCATGTAAGGGGAAGAGAGGGATGCACTGTGATACCAGGATGATTAGAAAATATTAAATCAAGAGTATGGCCCGCTATGTGAGTCGGGCCCTGAACTAATTGGGTTAAGGTCAAACCCTGCAGAGTTTCTAGTAGATGAGTGGCCTGAGTGCATAAAGAGTTTTCAACATGGAGATTAAAATCGCCAAGCACTATAAAGTGTGTATGTTTGAGGAAAAGATCTACTATCATGTGTAATAGTAGTATTAATGAGGAGGCTGAAGCGTTGGAGGGATTGTACACTAGGATACCAGCCAAAATCACTGCCGCCGAATCTAAGATGGTGAAGTACATGGCTTCAATAAGCCCAATTTTCGTGAGTTTCTGGATCGTCAAATTAAAATGTGATTTCAAGATGATAGCAAGACCTCCCCCAGTTTTTGCACCCTCTCGATTAATACCCATCAGATGATAGCCCGAGGGAGAAGCTAGGTGGATATCAGGTTTAGAAGTATCTTTTATCCAAGTCTCGGTGAGAAACAGGATATCCCAGGCGTGAGAGGCAAGTGACATCCAAATCTCGCTAGCATGGCGAGGAAGAGAGCGACAGTTGACCAAGCCCGCCTTCAGCGTCAAAGGGTGATTAGATCGCTTGGCCAAATTCGAATGATGAGAGGCACGTTTCCCCCATGGGTTTAGAGTGAAGTCGCAGTGTGGGCATTTAAAAGGGTGTCCCTCAAGGTTGCAAGGGCAGCAACGGGTGGACGGCACACACGTACCTAGTCTCAACTGTAGGAGCTGACTTCTAGACCAGCTAATATGACTGACATCGGAGCGACAGGCGGGGGGACTGGTACTGGTCACGGGCCAGGCGCGGACGGGCGCAGACGGGCTTGCCTTTGGTGCGCCTTCGGCGCGCCACCGGCGCGCCCGCCCGCTGCGCGGACGGGAAGTCCATCTATTTTTATACATAGAGAGGAGGGTGGGAGGCGTCCAAGAGCTGGACCGCTACCCTGCCTTCCCCTAAGATGGCGGCTATCCCTCTGCCTCCCGGCGTCAGCGCCTCAATCGGCTGCGCCGGTGGGGAATTGAGTGCAGCGAACCTTGGAGCGACGTTAGTCTTGCGTACAAGGATCGACTCAGATGGTAAATAAAAAAGTACAATCTAAAATATCTACAATTTTTTAAAACAGTATTAACAGCCAAAGTGCACTGAGTAACAGAGGGAAAGTAGAGAGCGCCCCCGGCTTCCGCCTCAGGGGAAAGTAAGCGTTAGTCTGAAAGCCAGCGGAAAATAAATCCTTAAGTAACCAGGGAGGGCGAGAGGCGTCCAAGAGCTGGACCGCTACCCTGCCTTCCCCTAAGATGGCGGCTATCCCTCTGCGTCCCGGCGTCAGCGCCTCAATCGGCTGCGCCGGTGGGGAATTGAGAGCAGGGAACCTTGGAGCGACGTTAGTCTCGCCTACAAGGATCGACTCAGATGGAAAATAAAAAAGCACAACCTAAAATATATACAATTTTTTAAAACAGTATTACCAGCCAAAGTGCACTGAGTAACAGAGGGAAAGTAGAGAGCGCCCCCGGCTTCCGCCTCAGGGGAAAGTAAGCGTTAGTCTGAAAGCCAGCGGAAAATGAATCCTTAAGTAACCAGTGAGGGCGGGAGGCGTCCAAGAGCTGGACCGCTACCCTGCCTTCCCCTAAGATGGCGGCTATCCCTCTGCGTCCCGGCCTTTGCCACTGTATTTGTTGACTGATCAGTTCAGTAGAAAATTGGATTGTACTATATTTTTGGAAGCTTAACTGTCCTGCAGTTATCTCTGGGGAACAGAGACCTGCACATGGTGTACAATCTTATTAAAACAGGTTTATAAAAAAAAAAAACCTGGCACCGTGCCTTTAAGGCAGCCATGACCCCAGGCTTCGCATCATGCCTCAGGGGTGACAGTTAGGTCAGTTGTTCTTTGCATAACCCTGAAGTCAGGGCTAAACCACAAGTCATAGACGTATAACTCTCATTTACCTGGGGAGGCGGATAGGTTGCTTATGACTTTGATGAGGATACCCCTGGAAGAGAACCTGAATTACAGGTAAGTAACTTATCCTTCTCTTCCAGGGGATCCTCATCAATAGTCATAAGCACTGAATAGAATAGCAAGCCCATCAACAACCTGCAGGTAAATGAGAAGTATATGACCCAACCGAAAAAGACAAATCATAACAGCCCAAAACTTAGCTGTTAAACAGATTCTGCAAGGAGGCCTGGCCTACCTGGGTATCTGCTCTAGTGTCCGCATCAAGACAGTAACGCCAGGTCGTCGCCTTACAGATCTCAGACATGGGCACATTATTGAGAAAAGCCGCAGTCGCAGCTCTACCTCTGGTGGAATGTGCTTTAGGAGAAAACCCAAGAGTTTTCTGCGCCAACTGGTAAGCAAGCTTGATACGCGAAATGATCCACCTGGAAATAGACCGTTTGGAGGCTGCATGACCTGTTCTGCTCGATCCATAGTTAACAAACAGTTGATCAGAGTGACTAATAACCTTGGACCTATCCAGATAGAATTTCAAAACTTTTTTCAGGTCCAAAGAATGGGGAGCCCTCTCAGCTGGAGTAGAGGGATTGGGAAAGAAAGTGGGCAGAGAAATGGTCTGATTTACATGAAAATCTGACACCACTTTAGGAAGAAAAGACGGGTGTGTCCTTAGTACCACTCTATTCAAATGGAACACAGTATACGGTTCTGAAGAACAGAGAGCTTGAATCTCGCTCACCCTACGAGCTGACGTGATTGCCACCAAAAAAGCTGCTTTCCAGGAAAGATGTTGTGAAGTAGCTTAATGAATGGGTTCAAAAGGAGGACCCAGGTTCAACTCCCAGGGAGGAGAGGGGGACGTACTGGAGGGTACACTTTTTTCAGCCCCTGTAGGAAGTCTTTTACAGCTGGCAATTGGAAAAAAGAGGTTTGGGTAGGTGACAGCCTGTAAGCTGTTATAGCAGCCAAGTGCACCTTAATAGAATTAAACTTTAAACCTGCTTTGGCCAGATACAATTTATTTATTTATTTATTTATTTTTTCGATTTTTAAAGCACTGCAATTACCCAGGGTTGTCTCGGCGCTCTTAGACTAAGATAGGACGACTCGGTGTAATTACTGTGAGAACAGCCATGCCTTCACTTGTTTCCTGAAGATGATGAGGGTGGGACTGGTCTTGATGTTGAGGGGCAGGGAGTTCCACAGTTTTGCGGCAGCAATCGTGAAGCATCTGTCTCCCCAGTTGACCCTTCTTGTTCTGGGGACATTGAGCAGATGGGCAGTGTTGGAACGAAGTGATCTAAGGGTAGTGTGAGGTTTGAAAGTGTTTTTAAGAAATTGGGGTCCGACATTGTTGATTGCTTTATATACAATGCAAAGGGTTTTGAATTTTGTGCGGCTTTTGATAGGGAGCCAGTGCAGCTGCTTTAGGTGTTTAGAAATGGAACTGAATTTAGGGATGCCTAGTAAAACTCTTGCTGAGGCATTCTGCACCATCGGGAGTTTGGAGATGACTTTCTCCTGAGCATTCAGTTCAGGAGGGGGGAATTGCAGTAATCAGTGCGTGAGAACACCAAAGTGGAAATGAGTGTTTTCCCTGCAGCTTTGGGGAGGTAGGGGAGGAGTTTTTTGATTTTCCTCAGAGTGTTGAAAGATGAAGAGACCACTGAGTTGACATGGTGGTTGAAGAGGAGTTTGTCATCAAAGATGACTCCCAAGTTTCTGACCTTACTGACTGGTTCAGGTGGGGTGCCCATTTCCTCCGGCCACTATTGTGGGGACCATATTGGTTGAACTTTGCCGAACAGCATCACTTCGGTCTTTGTGGAGTTCAGCTTCAGGCAATTTGTGGACATCCAGTTGCTGATGGCTCTCATTCCATCTTTGAAATTTGCTGCTATTTTGGTGCCGTCCTTGTGTATGGATAGCACCAACTGGGTGTCGTCGGAGTAGGTGGTTAAGTTGATGTTGTAAGCCTTGATTACTCTCGCTAAGTCCGAAACATATATATTGAAGAGGGTCGGGCTTAGCGAGGAACCCTGTGGGACTCCACAAGGAAGGGCAAAGGTAGGGGATATTAATGTTCCTAACTTTACTGCCTGTTTTCGATCTGCCAGGAAGGATGTAATGAGGTCTTTGGCTTTGTGTTTGATGCCGATGGCTTCGACACGGTCGATCAAGGTGTCATGATCGACCGTGTCGAACGCGGCGGATAGGTCCAACAAGATGAGGACGGCTGCTCCTCCGCTGTCCATGGTCATCCTTATTTCATCTGCTGCTTTTAGTAGGGCGGTTTCTGTCCCGTGTCCCTGTCTGAAACCGAACTGGGTGTCATCTAAGAGTTTGTTGTTGTGAATGTATTCAGACAATTGTTTGTTCATAATAGACTCAAATATTTTAGCGGGGAAGGGGAGTGATGCAATAGGTCGGTAACTGGAAGGTGAAGAAGGGTCGAGTGAAGGTTTCTTAAGCAGGGGTTTGATTATCGTATTTTTCCATATGGCTGGATAGATGCCACTGGAAAACATGGAGTTACAAATGCTGACCATGGGCGGTGTGATAATATCTGGGATGGTGTTGAGGATGTAAGGGTGGCAAGGGTCCAGTGGGGAGCCTGATTTGATGGATGAGATACGTTTATGAATGACATGTGGGTGTGTAGTATTGAACTCTGTGAAGCTCGGTACATCCGCGTGTGATGGTACGTTGGATGCTTTGGTGATTGTGTCTTTAGGGGAAAAGTCCCTAAAGATGGACGTGACTTTTTCGGAGAAAAAGTCTGCTAGTGCGTTGCAGAGGGTTTGGGAGGTATCTGTTGGTGGGTTTGGAGGTGCTGCAAGGTGATTAACTACTTGGAACCGTTTTTTCATTGTGCATTTGGCTTGGTTAATTTGAGTGGTGTAGTAGTTAGTTTTTTCGGTCAATATCAGCTGTTTGTAGTTATGAAGGGTGGATTTGTAGGCTATTTTGTCCGCCGAGTGATAGTGTTTGCGCCAATGGTGTTCTAGGTTTCGGCAGTGTTGTCTTTGGAGTCTGAGTTGTTCGGAGAACCAAGGGGCAGAGGGAGTTTTCCTGTTATATTTTGAAGTTCTGGCTGGGGCTAGTGTTCTGAATGCCTCTTCTAGACAGTAAGTATAGTTGTTAGCTGCGGTGTCTGGGTCTGTCACTGCGCTAGATAAGGTATTGGTGAGGATCTGTGAGATACAATAAGTAAGGAAGGACTGCCTCTTCCTGACTCTGAATAGGATTATGACCATTCGTCATACACCACATATAGAATCGCTTGCTTCCATTTGCATGCATAAGAATGTCTAGTGGAAGGACGTCTCGCCTCTTTTAGGATGGACATGCAATCTTGCGGCAGTCCTAGATGGCCGTATTATATGACTTCAGTGTGTCAGCTTGCTCACCACCTTCGGGATCAACGGAAGGGGTGGAAAGGCGTACACAAATTCCCCTGACCAGTCTATCAAAAGAGCATTCCCTCTCGATCCTGGCCGGTAAAACCTTGAGGCGAAGTCTTGGAATTTGGTGTTTTGGTCGTCCGCGAACAGATCTATGGTGGGACGACCCCAGGACTGGAAGATGTCTTCTAATACTGCGTCGTGGAGGACCCAGTCTTCCCTGTCATCGAAATGACAGCTTAGAGCGTCCGCCCTCACATTCTGCTCTCCTGGGAGGTGGACTGCTGTGACGGACAACTTGCGAGCCAGAACCCAATGCCAGATGCATTGGGCTTCCAATGACAGAGTCCTTGAGCGTGTTCCCCCCTGTTTGTTCAGGTAGTACATTGTGGTGGTGTTGTCCGTCTGTACTAAGACTGAAGCTTCTTGAATCGAGGGAAGGAACACTTTAAGAGCTAGGTGGACTGCTCTCAACTCCAGCATGTTGATGTGGTAGGTACTTTCTTTGGGAGACCACAGACCCTGCACTTGTAGCTGACCCAAGTGCGCTCCCCAGCCTAACAGAGAAGCATCTGTGATCAATGTTTACACAGGAGGAAGTTGATGGAACAGAACTCCCACCTGCATATTTTGCTTTTTGGTCCACCATGGAATGGACGCTCGAGTTGTGTTTGACAGAGTAATCTGGTCGTCCTAGCGAGCTGACTGTTGGTCCCATTTGTCCGTCAGATCCTGCTGAAGAGGACGCATCCGAAGTCTGGCATTCGGGACCAGGAATATGCATGATGCCATCGACCCTAGCAGGGAGGCAATTCTGCGCACTTTCTTAGTCTTGCTGCGAAGTACCAGCTGACATTTCAGAGTTATTGAACACTGTCTCTCCTCCGAAGGAAACACTTTTCCTACCTCGGAGTCTAGCATAGCTCCTAGGAAGTGAATCTTCAGGGTGGGCTGAGAGACTGACTTGCTGATATTGAAATGTAGCCCCAGTCGCTGGCAGAGCTCGATGCAAGTCTGGAATTGACTTCTTACACTGTCTGGGGAAGGACCTTTCAACAGCCAATCGTCCAGGTATGGGTATACGAAGACCCCCTGCGGCATAAAGCAGCTGCTACCACTGCCACACACTTCGTGAACACCCGGGGAGCAGACTTCAACCTTTACACTAGAACCTTGAACTGGTAGTGGGAGGTCCCCACCCGGAATCGAAGAAATCTTCTGTGATTGGGGTGGATCGGACATGAAAGTAGGCATCTTGCAGGTCCAGTGAACACATCCAATCTCCCTTCCTGAGATGTGGATATATTTGGTGAAGCGCCAACATGCTAAATCTTTCTTTTTTGACATGCAGGTTGAAAGTTCTCAAGTCCAGAATGGGTCTGTATTCCGCCTTTTGGCCCTTTTTTCTGACCAAAAAATATCGGGAGCACACTCCTTTGCCCCTTTGAGCCACTGGAACTGTCTCGATGGCTGACTTCTCGAGGAGAGTAGTTATTTCTTTTTCCAGAAGGTGTAGTTGGTGACTCGACGTTGGCATCGGGGGAACAGATGGAGGCGGGTGACTGAAACGAAGACAGTATCCATTCTGAAGTGTAGTCAACACCCATCGGTCGTTTGTGATGCTTTGCCACTCTGTTAAATGCCCTGTGATGCTTCCCCCCACTGGAGTGGTCCACGGCGCTGGGGGAAGGAAGGCCTCATTGTTTGGACTGGGCTTTGTTGGAATTGTTGCCCTGGCGTTGATTCCCTCCTACTCTGGGATTACGCTTGTCTCTGTACTGGGACTTTTGCTGTCCCTGCTGGTCTTGACTCTTCTGCCAGTGCGGGGTTTGAACCCGCTGTTTTGAAGAGCCTTTGTTGAAGGAGCGATATTTCTTCTTGAACTCCTTCTTCTTCTCAAGCCCTACCGCTTTGAGAGTGTCCAACTCTGCCTTCATACGTTGCATTTCATCATCCGTACTTGCCCCAAACAATGAAGTCCCGGAAAAGGGTAAGTTCAAGATCCTCGCCTGAGCTTCTGATTTCAAAGCTGTCAGGCGCAACCAGGATGATCTCCTTGCTGATATTCCATGGGCATAGCCATGAGCCGCGAGGGTAGCTCCGTCCGCTGCGGCACTAATGACTTGATTGGAGACTTGGCTGCCTTCCAAGAGAATCTCCTCAAAGTCCTTACGGTCTTCCTGAGGGAGTTTTTCCATAAAACGCTGAAGGGAATCCCACAGGGATCTGTCATAATGCCCCAAAAGGGCTTCTGCGTTGGACACCTTGAGAAAGGAGGATGAAGTAGTACAGACTCGCCTCCCCCACAAATCTTGTGTCTTGCTCTCTTTGTCTGGAGGTACCGTGGAGGAGGAGACAGCACTGGACTTTTTCGCCGCTGCGATTACTACTGAGTCCGGGGGTGGGTCAGCTCTGAGAAAGCGAGGGTCCTCCTCTGGCGACCGGTACTTCTTAAGGATCCTCGCCGGCACAGCTTTTACCGTTGCTGGAGGGAGAAACACCTCCATCACCGGCTCCATAATCCCAGGTACCAACGGCAACAGAGGTTTGGGTGCAGACCTGTGATGCAGAGTCTCAAAGATCACTGAGGTCTTGATCTGTGGAGTTGTTAAGGGCACTCCCAGTTTCAGAGCCCCCCTACCCAGTATGTCCTGAAACGTGAGGATATCATCAATCGGAGATATCCTTGATGGTGGAGAGTGTGAGAAGTTGGCCTGGTATATGATGTTCACTATTCTAGTGAACAACTTGCACCAGTACAAACAACACTTATGGTGATGGTTGTAAAGTCAACCTTATAGACCAGCTATCTTAGAGGTAGCGTGGACAGAACAGTCTTAGGCTAAAAGACTCTTGAGGGCGTGTAAAGCCAGCTGTTTTACCATATGTAACCCCTTGAGTATCAAATGAAAGGACACCACACAGGATATATATAAAATATATATGTATTTATTTACTAACACACTCCTCTGAACTCTTTATGAGGTCAGAGGCAAAAGCACATAACAAGTTACACTTAGAAATGCTTTAAATAGCACAATTTACAGTTAGGCCCTAGGGGCGCGTAAAACCATATACTAAGTAAGTGGTATAAGAACCACGACTTGGGAAGGGGAGAGGCCTAGGGCCTAGGGAACTGCTGCGCCTACACTATCTGACCATTAGGTTAGGAGTAGGAGGCCCACAGGCGGCGCGTGCAGAGTCAGTGCTCTCACGCGAGAGTCAATAGAAAGTCAATAGGAACGTGAAACGTAAGTAAATGAAGATTTAGGACACTTCCGGTCTAGCTAGAAGAATACTACTAAAAACCTAGACACTTGGATAGTCAATACCCTTGAGAGCACCGAAGTACTCGTGTTACCTCACCCACAGGAAGCTGGTGCATAGGTGTGAAGATGTGTCGGGTTTCGCCGTTGAAGTCTATGGAGCCTGTGAAGAAAGATGCTGCAGGCGACCAGGAGGAAGATGTCCGGGTGGATCCAAGGGTGGATCTAGGATGAAGAAGACCTGAAAGCAGAGGGGACAGATTCTAGGTCACTAACCAGTGACCGGGTGGAACCAGGAAGGGACCAGACGTCGTTGAGGAGCAATCAGGTGCTGGGATGAAGCTTGTCGTTGCAGCCACGCGGACCAAGAGGCGTCGAGGGCGACCAGGTGTTTTTGTATTTGTAGTTGAATTTATAGGGCGCGCCACTACCCACAAGGGATCTCCCGGCGCCGATTGAAATAGTGCTACAAATGGCAATTGTTATTGAGGAAAGAGCCAGGTTTTAAGGTCTCTGCGGAATTTCATCAAAGATGGTTCAAGTTTCAATTTGACCGGAAGAGAGTTCCACAGCCTAGGAGCAACACAGGAGAAGGAACGACCACCCATTCTCGTCAGTTTGAAACGCGGAATCAGAAAGTTTCCATGAGTTGAGGATCTAAGATGGCGAGATGGAGAATATTGTTGAACAAGAGACTGTAGGTAAGCTGGAGCCAACCCTTGTTTGATCTTATGCATAAAGCAGAGGGCTTTAAATTTGACTCTGTTTTCTATGCGGAGCCAGTGAAGGTCCTTAAGAAAGGGGGAGATATGAGATCTCCACGGGACCTTACAAAGGAGGCGGGCAGCCAAATTTTGGACAAGCTGAAGTCTCCTCTGAATCTCCAGGGTAACTCCAAGATAAAGCACATTCTGTAGTCCAGGCGAGAAGTGATCAAAGCCTGGACCACCGAACACCTCGTCAAAACTGGGAGCAACCATAGGATTTTCTGGAGCCACCCCAAGATGGAAAAGCAGGTGGCTGCCACCTTGGCCACTTGTTAACGCATGGAGAGCGAATCATCCAGAACAAAGCCTAGGTTGCGTACCTGCGTAACAGGAAGGGGTGGGGAACCCATTTCCGATGGCCAGTGAACGGGGCTCCAGAGGTGCTTATGCTTGCCCAGAATGATCACCTCTGTCTTGTCTCCGTTCAATTTCAGGAGGTTCGCCTGCATCCCCTCTGCCACTCGGCTGAGTCCTTGTTTAAGAACAGATGGAGTATTTGCTTCGGCCGAGGAGAGGGAGAAAAGAATCTGGAGAGGAGCTGTCCCACGAAGGTTCGCGCAGATGGAGGGGTTGGCTTCAAGATCAGAGCCAACAAGCCTAAGCAAAGGCAACCCACGCAGGATACACAAAGAGCTTCTGGTGCAGACCAGGAGGGTTTGAGGTACTTCACCTTTGCAGGGAAGCAAGGGTCAGTCTGGAGCAACCAGACCAGCGGTTGATTCTCAAAAGGATCGTCGTCAGAGGGCTACTAGACAACGAGCCAGCAACCGGAGTGTCTCAGTCCCCAGGGGACAGCTTCGATGAAGCCTCAGGAGCTGCGCTGTTAGCAAATTGCAGACTTTCCAAGTTACCTGCTTCCACGGGTCCCGACGTCTTCCACAGGGCTCAGCTGTGCTGGTGTCGTGCAGTGGGGTCTGAGGGAACCGGGAGTCGTGGTCTTGTCAGGCTCTGTGCTCGGGTTCCGGCGGGAACGGGGACAAAGCAAGCCGTCGAGTTGCTGGATGGTGCCTGGTTGCCCAGGGTGGTCACTCCTTGGCCACAAGGGAGATTCTTCAGTCTTCAGCTTGGTTGAATGTCGAAGGGTCTAGAGTTTCGTCTTCAGTTTGATTCCAGGATTAATCTAAAGTCTCCTGGGTCAGCTCCTACCTTTATACAACTAAAGGGGGCTGGTTTGCTCACTAGGTCCCTCTTATGGGTGGGACCAGGAAGGGGGTGGTTGCACCCCCTTTCCTTTGTCCAGTTTCGCGCCAGAGCTGGGGCTGGAGTGCCCCAGCAACCGGTTTGAACTGGGGTATGCATGAAGCACCTAGTGTGCCTCAGGCAGTGTCTCAATCTATTCAGCCCTCTCTGTCCCAATACACATCCTCCTGTCTGGGGTGGTGCTCGCACCTCCCCAAGCAGGAAACCTATTGTCCAAACCTCCGTGACTGGAAGGACTCCCAGCGGCAGGAGGTCAGACTTGTGTCTGTGGCAGCAGCATCACTTTTGTGATGCTGGGGCTCTGGTTAACTTTAACCGGAATCGTTGGACTTAACATGTCTTCTCCCTCTAGAAGGGCGGAATGCTACCCCCGTCGCCAGAATTGGCGAGGGGGTAGTATTCCAAAGTGTATGACACCTTACACGACATGTTTTGATAAAGCCAAACCAAAGTTAGCATCTAACCGCGAAGATTATAATGCACTTAAGAGTATATGGTATGGCAATATCATAGAACAGCTATAAGGACATGGTTCCGAAAGCTGCAGACAGGCTTAGCTCATGCTAGAGCACCATCTCACACATAACCAAGCACTCTGCCTCCAGGATTGTTAAGGCCTGCCATAGGAGTGACTTATAGGTTACTATGTGTCTATATGTAAGTAGGTATAGGAATACTACACCTAAGCAAGGGGTGGTAACACGACCTTGCCCAAGCTGAGTGATCAGCCAGTTGTGTCTATTTGAGTGGCCAGCCAGGGGTGGCATAATACATGCTGCAGCCCCTGTTAGGCCTTGATTACACCTATGCCCTGAGTACCTAGGGTACACTTCTACAGGGGCTGACAAGGTGAACCAATTCCCAATTGTGGATGTACCTAGAGTACATGGTAAATTTAGAGAGAGTGCATCTGGGCTGTGGGTCTGATGAACAAGTTACTTACCTTCGGTAACGCTTTTTCTGGTAGATACTATATCTGCCTGTGGATTCCTCACCTTGTGAATATCCCCCTTGCGTCAGCAACGTTCGGAAATTTTCTTCGCAGCACGCCGTCGTGGGCGACGTCACAGGAGCACGGCATCGCGCGCGACTCCGTCTGACGTCACCGACCCCATAATAGGCCCACGCCGGCGTGATGACGTCAGTTCCGCCCTTTTTTCCGTGCCTTCGAGGCACACGGACGGACCAACGATAGCAAATATGCAAATATACAGTGTACACAGTACAAATAGAACCAAATCAATACAACAGTATTATAATCATATATACAGAAAGACCAGGTATAGCAGAGTAGACAAACGGGGAGGCGGGTGGGTCAGTGAGGAATCCACAGGCAGATATAGTATCTACCAGAAAAAGCGTTACCGAAGGTAAGTAACTTGTTCTTCTGATAGATACATCTGCCGTGTGGATTCCTCACCTTGTGAATAGATTCCCACAGCAGTCCCCACTCCCGGAGGAGGGTGTCTACTCTGCTACACCAGGAAGTCTTGGAGGACAGAACGCGCGAAGTGGCCATCCCTCCTCACCTCGGTATCTAAGCAGTAATGCTTCGCGAAAGTGTGGAGGGAGGCCCAAGTCGCGGCCCTGCAAATATCCTCAACAGGCACACCCCTAGACAAAGCAGATGTTGCAGACTTTGCTCTAGTTGAATGAGCTCTAATACCCTCAGGAGGGTCCTTACCCGCAAGGGAGTAGCAGATCTTGATGCACAGGATTATCCATCTGGAAAGAGTGCGCTTGTGCACCGCTCTGCCCTTCTTGCAGCCAGCAAAGCCAACAAACAGCTGGTCGTCCATCCGGAAGTCCTTAGTCCTGTCCAGATAGAAGGACACCGCCCGCTTAGGGTCCAGGCGATGCAGTCTCTCTTCCTCCTTAGACGGGTGAGGGGGAGGATAGAAGGTAGGAAGGGTAATGGACTGCCCAAGATGGAAAGGAGTCACCACCTTAGGCAGAAAAGCAGCCCTGGTCCTAAGAACCATCCTTTCTGCATGAATGGTCAGGAACGGGGGTTTGGAACTTAGAGCTTGAAGCTCACTTACCCTCCTTGCCGAGGTGATTGCAACGAGGAAAATAGTTTTAAAAGAGAGAAGCCTCAATGGACACTTGTGCAAGGGTTCGAAGGGAGAACCCATTAAAAAGGTCAGCACAAGATTCAAATCCCACTGAGGAATAATAAAAGGGGTAGGAGGAAACATATTCACAAGACCCCTCAAGAATCTCACAACCACCGGAGACTTAAAGAGAGAAGGCTGATCCGGCAAACAAAGAAACGCCGATAAGGCCGAAAGATAGCCCTTGACCGTGGACACAGCCAAACCTTGCCGCGCCAGATAAAGGGCAAACTGTAAAATATTAGACAAATGAGCCCTCAAAGGGTCAATATCCCTCTCCCTGCACCAAGAAACAAATTTTGTCCACCTATAGGAGTAAATGGACTTAGTGGTGTCACGCCTGGCAGAGAGAATGACATCCACCACCTCGTGCGGGAGAGAAAAAGAACTCAAGTTGCCCCGTTCAATCTCCAGGCATGAAGGTGTAATGTCTGGAGGTGGGGGTGTAGAACCTGCCCCTCCAACTGAGAGAGGAGGTCTGCCCTGTGAGGGAGACGGAGCGGCTGGTGAGAGGATAGGTGGAGTAGGTCCGAATACCACACCCTTCTCGGCCAATCCGGGGCGACCAAAATGACTTGGGCCCGGTCTTGACGAATCTTCCTCAGAACCCGAGGAATCAAAGGTATGGGGGGAAACGCGTAAAGGAGTCGATCTCCCCAACTCAACTGAAACGCGTCCCCCAAAGCTCCTTGCATCGGATACTGGAGACTGCAGAATGAAGGGCAGTGAGCATTCTCGCGAGTGGCGAAAAGATCCACCCGAGGAGTCCCCCACATCCGAAAGATGTTGAGAACAACCTCCGGGTGAAGCCTCCACTCGTGGTCGGCAGAAAACTGCCGACTGAGACTGTCCGCACGCACGTTCAGAACCCCGGCCAGATGATTTGCCACCAGACAAATCTGATGGTCCTGAACCCAGGACCAGAGACGCAGAGCCTCTCTGCAGAGACACTGCGACCCTACTCCTCCCTGCTTGTTGATGTACCACATCGCAGTCGTGTTGTCCGTTAGGACCTGGACCGAACGACCGCGAAGGGAAGGGAGGAAGGCCTTGAGCGCCAAACGTATCGCCCTCAATTCCAGAAGGTTGATGTGAAACAACCTTTCTTCCGGAGACCAAAGACCCTTGATCTCTAGGTCCCCCAGATGAGCACCCCACCCGAGAGTGGATGCATCCGATATCACTGTGGCCACTGATGGAGGTAGCTGAAAAGGCTTTCCCTGTGACAGATTGCCTTCCACGCCCCACCAGGACAGGTCCGCTGCAGTTTCTCTGGAGATCCTCACAGACTCCCTGAGATTTCCGTTGTGCTGATACCACTGCCTGCGGAGGCACCACTGGAGCGCCCTCATGTGCCAGCGTGCATGACTGACCAACAGAATGCAAGAAGCCATCAGACCGAGCAGACGAAGGACCTTCAGGACTGGAACGACCGCTCCAGGGTAAAACAAAGGAATCATTTCCTGTATGTCGCGAATCCTTTGAGGTGGAGGGAATGCACGACATACAGACGTGTCCAGTACTGCACCTATGAACAGGTTGCGCTGGGAGGGCACCAGGTGAGATTTGGGTACGTTTATCGAAAAACCCAACCTGTGTAACAACTGAGTTGTCTCCTGCAGATGATGGAGCACCATCTCCGGCGACTCTGCTTTGATCAGCCAGTCGTCTAGATAAGGGAATACAGGAATCCCTGACCTCCTGAGATGCGCCGCCACCACTGCCATCACCTTGGTGAAAACTCGAGGCGCAGTAGTAAGTCCAAACGGGAGGACCGCAAACTGATAGTGCTGCGATCCCACCGTAAAACGGAGATACTTCCTGTGCGACTTCAGGATTGGGATGTGAAAATACGCATCCTGCAAGTCGATCGACACCATCCAGTCTTCTTCCATCAGCGCCAGAAGAACCTGAGCAAGGGTGAGCATTTTGAACTTCTCCTGTTTGAGATAGAGGTTCAAAATCCTGAGATCCAGGATAGGCCGAAGCCTGCCATCCTTCTTGGGAATCAAGAAATACCGGGAGTAGCACCCTTGACCCCTCTCCTGCTCTGGAACCACCTCTATCGCTCCCTTTCGAAACAGAGCCAGGACTTCCTCCTGCAGGAGAAGCAGGTGGTCCTCCGAGCAATAACCTTGGCAAGGAGGGTAATTGGGAGGGAACTCCTGAAAAGGAAGTGCATACCCATTCTCTACGAGATTGAGAACCCAAAGATCTGATGTAACCGATTCCCAATCTCGTAGAAAGTGAGTAAGCCGACCCCCTACTGGCCCTACATGATCCAGAATGGTGGATCTAGGGCTGCTTTGCTGATGCGGGTGGGGGTTGGGCATTATTGGAGGAAGTGGAGGAAGAGGAGACTTGACGTCCACGACCACGACCCCTCTGTCTACCTCTATAGGACTTGTATAGAGGGTTCTGCTGCTGCTGCTGTTGTTGGCCCTGCTTGAAGGGACGAAAGGAAGATTTTCCAAAACCCTTGAATTTTCTGGCTGCAGACCCTCTCATCTGCAGACCCAACGATCTTGCAGTGGCACGGCTGTCTTTAAACCTTTCCAAGGCCACATCTGCCTTCTTACCAAAAAGGCCAGATCCTTCAAAGGGTAAGTCCAACAAAGTAGATTGTACATCCGCTGAGAAGTCAGATGACTTTAACCATGCGGCTCTCCTAGTTGCAATGGATGAGCCCATAATTCTGGCAACTGAATCCACAGTGTCCATGCCGCTTTGGATGACCATGCGGGCCGCAGCCTGAGTGTCAGAGATGACTTCATTAAAGTTCTTTCTATCCTCCTCAGGAAGTTTTGGTGACAGCTGCTTCACTGAGTCCATCAGCGCGTGCACATATCTACCCAGAAGGCAAGTGGCATTTGACGACTTTAGAGCCATGCTCCCAGAAGAGAAAGTCTTCTTCGCAGCCTGATCCACTTTTTTAGCCTCTTTGTCAGCAGGCACTTGAGGGAAGGAGCCTGCCGCCCTATTAGAACAAGCCGCCTGAACCACAAGACTTTCCGGAGACGGATGCGTAGAAAGAAATGCAGGGTCATCAGGAGCCACCCTATAGCGCCTTGCAATAACCCTTGAAACTGCAGGAGCAGACAACGGCCTCTTCCAAATTTCCCTAATTGGATCTGACAAGGCATCAGTAAACGGCAAAGTTGGCTCCACAATAGAGGATGGAGAATGCAGGACTTCCGTGAGAATGTTGGGCTTGTACTCCACCGTGGGCAGCTTTAAGTTAAGAAGCTCAGCAGCCTTCCTAATAACCACGTGATAAGGAGCCACGTCCCTTGATGGTGCATCAGAAGTCGAAGGCAGACCCCACTCGGGAGAGAGTTCCAGACCACTAGCATCCCGAAGCTCTTCGAAGTCATCACCATGATCAGGAAGCTCGCCTTCCTCCACATCTGAACTCTCATCATCCTTTTGCTCGAGGAGACGCTGAGCTCTTCGCCTCGACCACTCCATTCGAATCGAAGTCGACGGATCCGGTAACGACTCCGACGGAGCCGGTTCCGACGTCGCTCGAGGAACCGAAGCAGAAGGACGAGAGTCAAGAACAGGAGTGGCACCTCGATCTCGACTGCGAGGTCGATCCGGAGTCGGCGAAGCCGCACGCGGAGTCGTGGACCTCGGTGGAGCCGTACCGAGCCAAGGTGAAACAGGCGCCGGCATGAAAGGCATAAATGGAGCAGGGGCATACGACTGAGGAATACCCAGGTTGTACGATAACGGACCCATGGGGCCACCAGGCGCTCCAGCGGGGTACATCGCCCTAGAATACACTCCAAACATCGCATTGAGAAAATGCGAGGGATCCTGCCCAGGACCAGGGAAGGAAGGGTACGGACCTACCGGATGTTGCAATGGAGGCCGACCCGACACATCCTCACCCTGACCTTCTGGATTCACAGGAGTCTCCGCCGAAGCCGGTTCTTGGGTCACCTCCTCTTCTTCATGCTCCGAGGAAACCGGCTCCGGGTCCGGCTCCGGCTCCGGCGCCGGAGAACCCACTCTTGACAAAGCAGGTGAAGGAGAGACAAAGTCCTTACGGTGCCTGTGAGACTTTCTCTTCGAGTCAGAGGAATCCTTCCCCGAATGATGTCTCGAGCTGTGCTTCCTCCTCTTATGTTTTCTCCTCGAAGAGCTCGAAGCATGCCCGGAAGCCGACTTAGATCTAGACCTAGATCTTTCCCTGGACTTCGACTTCGCCTTGGACCTCGAGTCGTCACCAGACCTCGAACCTGCTCTGGACCTCGACGCCGATCTCGACCTCGACCGAGACCTCTGCTTCGACTTCGATCTCCGTGACGTAGATCTCGAAAGCCGCCCAGAGTCCTTTTTCACCTTCGCCAAGAGCAACTTTGCTTCACGCTCCCGAAGCGCCTTCGGATTCATCTTGAAACAGGACTCGCAGTTCTTGACGTCGTGGCCTGATCCAAGACACCACAAACAATCCTTATGCGGGTCCGTGATAGACATCATGCGGACACAAGACCTACATGGCTTAAAGCCTGTTTTCCTCGACGACATCTCCGGAGAGGAACAAAGTCGCAAGAGAGAAAACAGTGACAAATATTAGTTAGAAAGATACTAGGTATCGCTGAAGATCCCGAAAACCGTTAGCGTCGGAGACGCGGAAAAAAGGGAACTGACGTCATCACGCCGGCGTGGGCCTATTATGGGGTCGGTGACGTCAGACGGAGTCGCGCGCGATGCCGTGCTCCTGTGACGTCGCCCACGACGGCGTGCTGCGAAGAAAATTTCCGAACGTTGCTGACGCAAGGGGGATATTCACAAGGTGAGGAATCCACACGGCAGATGTATCTATCAGAATAGCAGGCCCACAGCCACATCTAAGTCGAAAACCAGTAAAGCAAAAGCAAATGTGGGGGTGACCATAGGAAGCAGACCCTACTCTCCTACAGAGAGTCCGTCAAAGTAGGCGAGTAGTCCCTATGAGAGTGTGTAGGAGAAGAAGATGGAGTTGGAGATCTTCGTTCTCTCCTCCTGCTCCTAGATCTTGTTCTTCGCCTGGTGGACCGCACCCTGGAGCTTGACCTTGCCGCGCCGGGGAGCGTGATCTTTCTCTGGGCCTCACCGGAGAGCGTGACCGTTCTCTAGGCCTGGAGATAGGCTCTTGCATCCTAGTCTGTAGCCCAGTGGTGTAGAGGCCTATACCATCTTGAAGACAGCCTGAGCGACTTCTGTGCGGTGTCCCTCACTGGGGAGCGTGCAGAAGGTGTTATAACCTGTTGTCCATGCAGGGGATGTGCAGGAGAACGCCTCGATCCCTCGCTGTCGGATGAATAAATGACTACATCCGGTGATCCACCTAGACGAACAGGAGAGGAGCCTGAGGAGGATGAAGAAAGGCTCACAGGAGACGCCGGGGATCTCGGGCAACTCTGAGAACCACGGTGTTCTGGTGTTCTCTTCCGCTTGGTAGAGCGACTGACGCTCACTGGAGAGCCCTGTACGCCTTCCGCAGCTGAGGCTGATCTTGGAGACCTCTGCGATCGAGGCCCATGACCTGGAGACGGAACCGGACAACTTGACGTCTTGGTCTGCTGCGCCACTGCTGGCTGATACTGCTGGGATTGTACTGGAGACCCTTGCCTCGACGACATCTGTCTTGACGTCGAACGCCAGTGAGGCGACATCGACGGAGGCCTTCTCGACATCGAGCGTCGATAGCTTGACGCAGACAAAGGGTGTTTCGACGCTGAATGCCCTCGACTGGACTTCGATGGATGTCTCGACGTCGAACGCCAATGTCCTGGCGGCGACAGAGAGTGCCTCGACGTCGAGCGTCAATGATGGGACGGCGACGGAGGGAGCCTCGACATCGAGCGTCGATGACTGGACGCCGACGGAGGATGGCTCGACGTCGAACGCCGATGACTAGGCGTCGACGGAGGCTGCGACGTCGAAGACTGGACCTGAGGCTTCGACTCTGGAGGTTTCGGCGTCGAGCTCCTCTGCTCCAACGGAGACATCTCTCTTGACTCTGCACGTCGCCCGGTTGACGGCAGCGGAGTTACCTTGACTCTCGACGTCGAAGTCTTCACCGTCGAGAGGAGTTGACTCGTCGTCGGTGGAACCTTCGAAGCCGATCCAGACGCCGAAGGAGAGCAAGTCGGGACATCTCTCGACGTCGACTGCGTCCTCTGCTTTTTCTGTCTCTTTGGAGACCTACCTCTCTCAGAAAGTCCATGAATTTGAATTATTTCTCTTTCCTTGAGAGTTCTCCTTGACAAGGACTTGCAGTGATCACAATTTCCTGCAGAATGTGTGTCAGGAAGACAGAGGATACACACAGGATGTGTATCAGGCAAAGCCTTTTTCTTCCCACAGGAAGGGCAGGAGTCAAAAAGCGAAGGCATTTTGACAAAAATTGTACCTTTTTTAACACGAAAAAGGCAGCACTATCTCTCTAAGGCAAAAAAACGTCGAGTGAATACAAAAATTGAAGTAAATCACCAAGAATTTCTGGCAGAAAGTCAAAAAAAGGTGTTTGACAGGGTCCTGACAGAAGGAGCCGGAAAGAAAAACTGACCTAAATGTCACCCCTGAGGCATGATGGGAAGCCTGGGGTCATGGCTGCCTTAAAGGCACGGTGCCAGTTTTTAGCTGAAAATGCTTTCAGTTTCTGTGTTATTGCTTCTCAATGAAGCTTATGGCTGACAATGTCTTTTATGGGCAATTTTCAGGATTTATGAGTGGTTTTACTCATTAAAACACAAAGTTCAAGGACTAGTTGACCTAATGTGTTTTTTGTTCCTTACTAATTGCTGTATATATATATATAAGTGTTTACATTGTCTAGCCTTTGGTTTTGAGGCTGCATTGGTGTGATAAAAATAATATATGAACGTACATATATAGGGAGCGAGATATATGTGTTTTTACATATATATTTTTATATTGTTTCCGGGGTCTCACACATGGGCGGTAATATTCAGTGCTTATGACTATTGATGAGGATCACCTGGAAGAGAACTATCAATATGAATGCATTTCAAGAGGTCATGTCAAACTCCTATGTGTCTTCAGTCTTCTTCCTGCAATTGCAGTAGTAAAGATTGTGACTACTCATCATCCTACTCGACTGATGCGGATACTCTCCAGCCCTTCCTTCAGGGTGTGTTACTTTACCATGGGGAGAATTAGCAAACGCAGAACAGTAACTGGCTGTAAGGGAAAGCAATCAGAATTAAGAGAACCAGACACAGAATGAAACAACACTGTCATATGGTGTGAGAAGTTGGCCTGATATATGATGCTCACTAATTCTAGTGATCACCGTGTATCAGTCCAAACAACACTTATGGTGATTGGTTGTAAGTCAACCTTATAGACCAGCTATCCTAATGGTAGCATGGACAAAGCAGTCTTAGGCTAAACTCTTTTGGCATGTGAAGCCAGCTGTTTTACCACATATAACCCCTTGAATACCAAATGAAAGGACACCACACAGGTTGTTATGAAAATAAACAAGATATTTATTACTAACAAAACACCTCTGAACTCTTTATGAGATCAGAGGGCTAAGCACATGACAAGACTCTTAAGAAAAATACGTTAAGTTGCACAAATTACAATGGTGCCCTAGGGGCACGACAAACCATATACTAAGTAAATGGTATAAGGAAATCGAGAGAAGGAATGGAGCTGTCCAGAGGCTATAGGATCGCTGGGACTACACAACCCTAACCTTAGGTAAGGGACAGGAGGCCCACGGGACGCGTGTGCAGAGTGTGAACTCACACGCGAGATGCGGGACAAAGTCAATGGACAGTACAAGTTACGAAAAAGGTGAGTACGGACAGTTCTGACTGGTTACGACTAAAACAACAAGATACCTGGACACTAGGAGAGTTTATCTACCCGTGAGCACCGAAATGCTCTCATTACCTCACCCACGGGCTGCGGGTGCATAGGTGTGAACGTGTGTCGGGTTTCCGCGTTGAAGTCTATGGAGCCTTGAAGAAATATGCTGCAGGCAAGCAGGAGGAAGATGTCTGGTGCGATCCAAGGGTGGATCGAGGAAGATGGAGACCTGAAAGCAGAGGGGACAATGTTCAAAGTCACTAGTCAGTGACCGGAGTGGAACCAGGAAGGAACCAAAGGCTGTCGTCGCGATCAAGTGAAGAGTAGACGCTTGACTCTGAAGCCACATGGACCAGGAGGTGTCTTCGACGACCAGGATGGAGGCACGAGCTGACCCACGCAGGCTCTCGCTGTCGGAGGTGTCGGATCCGGATTCGGAGTCAACAGGCCTTGGCAAAGGCAACCCACGCGGTGATGGAAGATGGCGTCAGGTCCGGGGTGCTTCTCCTTTACAGGGAAGCAAGGGCCAGTCTGTAGCAACCAGACCAGCGGTGTAGATTTCGTGGATCGTCGTCTAGGAGGCCACTAGCCAGCCGGCAAGTGACCAGACAACACGGCGAGCAGCAATCAAGCAAAAGGGCCCCACACAGATCTCGTGGATGCTGGAGGGCTGGTCTTCTGTGCTGGAGCTGCTCAGGGCTGGGGCTTCTCAATCCCCAAAGCACTTTCTCGAGGATCCCTCTGAAGTCGTGCTGGAAGCGAAGTGCAGTTTCTCCAAGATGGCCGGTTCCACGTGTCTCGTCACACCCACGGATCTCAGCTGGGCTGCAGATGTAGGTAGAGGTCGGAGAGGTCTGGAAGTGCGGATCTCGTCAGGCTCTGAAGTCTGGTTCCGGCAGGAAGGACGACAAAGTGAACCGCTAGGACGCTTGATGGTGCCTGCAGATGCAGGGTGGTCACTCATTGGCCACAAGGGAGATTTCTTCAGTCTTCTGTGGAGCAGAACGTTGAAGTCCAGAGTTTCTTCTTTGTAGTTTCAAATCAGGATTGATCTGATTTGGAATGGGACCAGCTCCTACCTTTATTCTCCTAAAGGGGGCTGTACTGCGACTAGGTCCCTCCTATGGGTGGGACCAGGAAGGGGGGTGGTTTCCTTTGTCCGGTTTCATGCCAGAACTGGGGCTGGAGTGCCCCAGCAACTGGTTTGAACGGGGGTATGCACAGGGACATCTTGTGTGCCCCAGGCATATCTCATTCCTTTAAGCCTGTCCTACCTCAGTACACAAAATCCTGTCTGGGGTGGTGCTCGCACCTCCCAAGGCAGGAAACCCTTTGTCCAGGCCTCCCTCGCTGGAAGGACTCCCAGCAGCAGGAGGTCAGACTTGTGTCTGTGGCGGCAGCATCCATTTTGTGATGCTGAGGCTCGAGTTAACTTTAACCGGGGTTCACAGTTACATACATGTCGTGTCCCTCTAAAAGGGTGGAATGCTACTCCCGTCGCCAGTTTAGATGACCAGCCAGGGGTGGCACAATACATGCTGCAGCCCCTGGTAGGCCTTGGGTGCACTTATGCCCTGGGTACCTATGGTACACTGTACAAGGACTTACAAGAGTGACCCAATACCAATTGGTAAATGCAACTAAAGTACATGGATGTCAATTTAGAGAGAGAACAGCTAGGCTGTGGGTCTGATTAGCAGGCCACAGACAGGGAAAGTCGTAAGCCAGTGAAGCAAAAAACTAAAATCTGGGGTGACCATAGGATTGCAGACCCTACTCTCCTACATAACCCCCCCCCCAAAAAAAAAAAAAACTTAGGGACATTAAACTAACCTTGACCAAGTGAGTCTTCCTGTTCTAAGTGGAAATACCTGGAGAGACCATCTACATTGCCATGGTCAGTCACTGGTCTGTGCTCCACTGTAAAGTCCATCCCCTGTAGGGAAATGGACCACCTAAGAAGTTTGGGGTTTTCACCCTTCATTTGATTTAGCAACAAGAGGGGCTTTTGGTCTGTCTGAATCTTGAAGTGAGTTCCAAATAAGTATGGCCTCAACTTCTTCAGGGCCCAAACCACAGCAAAGGCCTCCCTCTCAATAGCTGACCAACGTTTCTCTCTAGGGGTCAGTCTTCTACTTATAAAAGCAACGGGCTGGTCATGACCATCATTATTCAGTTGAGATAGAACAGCTCCCACACCCAACTCAGAAGCATCTGTTTGGACAATGAACGTTTTGGAGTAGTCTGGACTCTTGAGAATAGGTGCAGTACGCATGGCCTGCTTCAGGTCATCGAATGCCTTTTGACAGCTAACTGTCCACTGACCTTTCTTTGGCATTTTCTTGCTTGTCAGGTCATTAAGTGGGGTCACAATGGTCCCATAATTTCTGACAAATTCCCTATAGTAACCAGACAGGCCCAAGAAAGCTTTGCATGTAACCTTAGCAAAAAACCGCTGTAGGCATATTATAGCCTATATAATTTTTATACACTTAAAAAATATTTTTTTCACTTTTTGTTACTAACACAAAACTTTAAAGTTACAAATTAGTGAAGCATGACACCAAGGGGCCTTTTGGTGTGTGAGGGGTATTTTACAAAACACTAAGTGCTCCCACACTCCTGTGGGTAACACTTCCCTTAGTCACTGTTAGTAGGATTCTCCTTGTTTATGTATCTAACATATACAAGCTGCAGCCCCTGGTAGGCCTTGGGTGCACTATGCCCTGGGTACCTATG
Source organism: Lissotriton vulgaris (assembly GCF_964263255.1). Classification (NCBI taxonomy): domain Eukaryota; kingdom Metazoa; phylum Chordata; class Amphibia; order Caudata; family Salamandridae; genus Lissotriton; species Lissotriton vulgaris. Next base: position 611,080,897 of record NC_141700.1, read on the forward strand.
GTACACTGTACAAGGACTTACAAGAGTGACCCAATACCAATTGGTAAATGCACCTAAAGTACATGGATGTCAATTTAGAGAGAGAACAGCTAGGTTGTGGGTCTGATTAGCAGGCCCACAGCCAGGGAAAGTCGTAAACCAGTGAAGCAAAAAGCAAAAATCTGGGGTGACCATAGGATTGCAGACCCTACTCTCTTACATATGGCATTCAGGAAACCACTGCACCAGAAGGCTTGTTCGCTCTCAGGTGCGGCCCTCAAGGTAGAAGAGGCAAGCACAAGGACCTAAATATGATATGTTGGTGTGGGAGTGGCCGCAGTGTGAAAGACAAAGATTTGATCCAGGTTCTTTAGAACATCAATGTTCACTTATCTCCACTATACTTGCAAGAAAACATCAATAAAAGCTAAACATGCGGACAAAACCTACAGCCGTTTTATTTTTCTTTGGAGACACCAAACAATGGCTTTGTCTCAAGATAAAATCCATAGTAAGTGAGCAGACTATACTTTATTTTTTTTTTAAAAGCTTCAGTACTTCACAGTTCTCTGTATGTTGGTACCTCTTTCTAAGGACCCGAATGGTTGCAGAAATGTGGCATGGTTCCTACTTAAGAGGAAGAAAAATCAGTAGAAGCCATGCTCAAGTCTGAAGTGCTCGAGCCCTAAAGAACAGGAGTTGTCTTTTTATCCATTATTTTATGGTTCTAGTCTGTCAGGGAAGGTGAAGTGCTTCTGGGATAAAATGAGGATTTTGTTTGAGCCCAGAGAGCTCTGTCCTAATGTCTGCTAGCCCATGCTGTTGGTAGGATGACACTAATGAATGTTTCAATTGCCTATACTCACCTGTGTCCGACAGATCGACTGCTGGTCCTGTAGTAATGCCACATCTTGCTGGTGGAGAGCAACAGCATCTTCTCTTCTCTTGACCTGGGAAGGTGCAAGAATAGGTCTTATTATACCATCACTTTATATAACGTGTTTATCTATCTTTGCTTGCTCATTTATACAAACTAGAATTACCATTCTTCCATTCTCTAGTGCTCAACGACTGCTTCAATTGCTTTACTCTTTCATCCAGCTTGTCTGTTTCTTTCTCTTTCGCTAGAAGCAATCCACTAAAAGCCATAAATGTGTGGGTTTTGCCTCTTTTTTTTACCGACCATCTCCATTCCTTCCCATCATTTTCATCATAATTTTCACAATTTTTACTCATATTTTCTAGTTTTTGCATCCACTAAATTATCAAAGTATCAATTTCTAACCAACTGTTTTGATTACCAGAAAGACAAAACGTTTTAGGTACCTGTTTTCCACCAAGACAAAAGCAAAGAAAGGGAAACACACATTCAAACATGAACTCAAAATTGAGGGATATGGGATATTTTTGCAAGCAGCTATTTGGCAGAGGGTGCCAACCTGATCAATCCTATGGAAAAAGCTGGTACTATCTGATGAACACTATATAGTTGAGCATGTACAGCTCAGGGAAAAGAAATGAGTTACTTACCTGTAGCTGCAGTTATCCAGTATTGGTATCTTTCATAGATTCACATACTTGAATCATTCCCCATTGTTGAAGTGGGAGTCCCACGGTAACATAAATAAACCAGTAATTACTAAGTCTCATAGGTTATATCATGGAGAGAACCATGCATTTAATAGCCTATCTACCTCCTTTTCTAAAAAAGGACCAAACTTAGACATAACCATTCAGCAACCAGCACCCTCTAGAACCTTTCCAAGAGAGGCTGTGACCCTCAGATTTTCCAGCACAAGTGAGAAGAGTAATACTGTAGTGTCAGAGCAGCCTCTCCGGGGAGGAGGGTGGGCTGAATGTGAATCTATGAAATATACCAATACTGGACAACTGCAGTTACAGGTAAGTAACTAATTTCTTATCCAGTATTGGGGTATCTTTCATATATTCACATGCTTGAATCAGAATAGTAACCAGTTACATACATTTAGTAATCACCTTAGTGGATGGCGGGTAGTGCCAATAATACTTCCCCATGTATTCCCAAAAGATATACTTTTTGAAAGTGCTGGTGTAGAGTAAAAACATTTAAAAGGCATTGACATGTGCAATTAATTTATCTATTGTCTTTCAAACATAATTATATCATTTTCAAAATTATAGAATACACATCTTTAACATTTTCTATTGACAATAGAATAGAAGTCCTCCACTTAAAGAGGCTCACCTTAATGAGACAAGCTTCGTATAACTGCCTGTCCCACGGCTGCGTCTGCCCGCTGTGTCGACTCCAAGCAGTAATGCTGCGTGAATGTAAGCGTTGTTTTCCACGCTGCAGCTCTGCAGTTCTTTTCCAGTGACACATCAGCGAACATGTCAGCTGAAGTAGAGACTGCCCGGGTAAAGTGTGCTCTCACTGTTCTTGACAATGGTTTGCCAGCCTTATTGTGGCAAAATTGAATTGTGGTTGCGATCCATCTTGCAATAGAAGTTTTAGAAAATGCAGTGCTATGGCTGCCTTGCCCGTATGCCACAAACAGTTGATCCACTTTGCATAAAGGCTTAGTCCTTTGCAGGAAGAATTTAAGACATCTTTTGATGTCTAAAGTATGCAGAGCTCGTTCTGCAGGCGTAGAAGGATCTGGGAAGAAAGCCCTTAGAAAGCTAAGGAACGGATGTTTTATGGTGAAGGATTGTATCTCGCTAATCCTTCTAGTTGATGTGAGGACTAACAAGAGAGCCACTTTCCACGTTAGATATTTGATGTCGGCCCTATGGATGGGATCAAAGCGTTATTTCCTCAATTGTGATAGGACTACATTCAAGAGCCACTCTGGGGGAGGAGCTCTGACAGGCGGGAAATTACAAAACGATCCTTTTATGAATTGCTGTACAATTCTTGTAGAGAATGGAGATGGGTGTTTCGGTGGGCGTCTATATCTGGAGATAGCTGCGAGGTTAACCTTTACAGGGCATATGCCAGCCCTGATTTTGCCAAGGATAGTAAGTATGGTAATATTTGTTCTGGAGCAGAGCGATAAGGATGCACCTTATTACGCCGACACCATAGACAAAATAATTTCCATTTCAGTATGTACGTCTTGCTGGTGCCATCAGCACGAGACCTGGTGATAATATCTTTGCACTCTTGCTCAATGGTTAGATCCTTAAATTCGAAGAATTCTAGTGCCAGACATGTAACTGAAGAGACGCTGGCTCCAGATGACATATCTGACCTTTGTTCCTGGTCGAGAAAAGGAGAAGCTCTGTGTACCAGTGCTGGCTGGGCCATCGGGGGCTACTAGAAGAAGGTGGCAGTGTTAAATCTTCAGTTTCGTAAGGACCCTGGGTATCAGTAATATGGGGGGGGAGGAAGCATAGCATGTATCCCTGACCAGCGCATTGAAAGGGCATTCCCTCGAGAATTTGGGAGAGGGAATCTGCTTGCAAAGAATCGGCATTTGGAATTGATATGAGTTGCAAACAGATCCAAGGCTGGCTTTCCCCACACTGAAAATATCCTGTCCATATGTTCTTGTTCAAGCTCCCACTCATGGCAGTTGTCTTTTGTTCTGCTCAGTGTCTGCCAGGGTATTCCGAAGTCCTGGCACATGTTCTGCTGTCAAGGATATCCTGTGAAATGTTAGCCAGCTCCATAGTTGCTGGGCGCCCTGTGAGAGAGATAGCGATTTGGTTCCTCCTTGCTTATTGATAAACAACATGCTTGTGGTGTTGTCAGTGCAGACTAATACCGATGAACCTCTTATTCGTAGGAGGACGGCCTACAGGGAGAGAAAAATGGCTTTCAACTCCAGCCTGTTTATGTGCATCTGACGCTAGGACAAGAACCATCTTGGCTGAATCTGAAGGTCTTGAAGAGGACCTCCCCAACCTTCCATGGAAGCATCCGTGGTGACTATGAATTTCGGGATAGACAGCAGAAAAGAGAGACCCTGAGACAGATGAGACTTCAGTGTCCACCATCCGAATGCCTCCTTCATGCGTGGGGTGATAGTTATCACGTCGCCGAAGGATCCCGTAGTTTGGATCCATTGACATTGGAGTTCTTCTTGCAGAGGTCTCATATGCAGATGATCTAGCGGCACTAGGTCGATTGCTGAGGAGAGCATGCCCAGTAGAGATTTGTATGTTTTCATTGAAGTGACTTTCTTTTGGAAAGCCTGAGAGCTAGAGCTTGCCACCGGACTTATCTTTCCTGTGAGAGGAAGTCCAAGTCGGCCCCTAAAAAAGTAATTGTTTGACTTTGAGAGATCAATGACTTTCTTTGGTTTATTAAAATGCCCAGTTTGTGAAACAGGTCCACACAATCCTCTGTAGCTGCCTTCGCTAAACGAGCCGATGGAGCTTTCAGGAGCCAATTGTCCAAGTATGGAAATACTTGATGACCTTTGTTCCGCAAGGGGGCTAGCACCGGGGCCAGAAACTTTGTAAAAATCCATGGAGCCAATTTGAGGCCGAAAGGAAGGACTCAAAACTGATAGTGGGTATCAGCCACTGTGAATCGGAGGAATTCTGCTGTGTTTGGGGTGAATAGGAACATGATCCTCCAGATCCAATGAGGTTATGAAATCTCCACTTTTGAGGCGCCAAAGAATGTCTGAGAGCATTGTCATTCTGAAGGTTTGATTTTTGAGAAATTTGTTTAGTCTTCTGAGGTCTAAGATAGGTCTCAACTCTCCTGATTTTTTGCGAATATGGAAGAAACAGGAGTAGAAACCTTTCCTTCTATTGCTCCATTTTCTAGCATAATCTTTGCTTCCTGTTTGAGTAAGTGAAGACGAAGGGGGTGCGATCCCTTGGGTGGAGTGTTTTGTGGGCGCTTGGTAAATTCTAGAGTGGTGCCATAAGATATGAGGTCCAATATCCACTTGTCTGCTGTAATATTGCGCCACAGACTGATATGGTTGGAAATGTTCGGGGGTAATCTGCATAAATTGCGATGTGTCCTCGTGTGCGCAGCGGACGAGCGCAGCGGGCGCGACGAATGCGCGCCGAAGTCGCGCTTAAGTCGAGCCCGTCTGCGCCCGTCCGCGGCCAGACGGGGCTAGGGGCCGGGCATTATGCCCCTTTCATTTCATACTCATCCGAGAGCCTCAAAACCCTACAAGGAAACTGGCCACTAGCGTCTTCCACTACCAGCACCATCTCTTCCCTTGGCCTCACTCCCCCATTGGCGCCGCTCCCTTCTTCCCCCTCTCCTTCCCCTTCCTCTCTGTCTGTCATCTTACTCAACACCAGGTCGGCGGTGAAACATCACCAAGACCTGTTTGTCCTACTGGATTCCCACAAGCCTGACATACTGTGTCTAACCGAGACCTGGTTCTGTGAGTCCTCCCTCCCATCCCTCTTAGCTGCCCTTCCCCCATCGTATACGGCCTTTCGTGCCGATCGCTTGGCAGACAAGAAAGGGGGTGGTGTGGCGTTTATCGCCAGGTCGGAATATAACTTTCAGCTTCTCCCTTCTACTCTCACCGACTCCACCGAGCACCTAGTGGTTCGCTCTTCTACCTTCTCTCCCCCGCTCATCTGTTTGCTAACATATCGGCCGCCCCAGTCCACTCCTTTGTTCATACCAGCCTTCCAGGATCTACTGGCTACATTGGCGGTCAATCATGCCTCAGTCTTAGTACTAGGGGATTTTAATTATTGGCCCAATGACCCATGTGAATGTCCAGCCTCTAAGCAATTTACTGAATCACTGCAATCAATGAATTTTACCCCCCACATCAATGTCCCAACCCATGTACGTGGCCACGTGCTCGACCAAGTTTGGTCCCTTAATTATGCCATTTCTTCGTTGCTAGTGTCCCCATGTCCATGGTCGGACCATGCTATCATATCCTTTTCCCTCCATATTAATCTTGTCACTAAGACTCTGCCACAAAAAAACACTTGGGCACGAAGTTGGAATCGCGCCGATCTGGATGCTCTATCATCCTCTTTGCTAAACTCCTCCCCAGATCTGGCTGGCTTACCTTCCTCTTCACAAGCTGTCGCGATTGACTCTTGGCTCACGGAGGCATGTAACATAATAGCCCCTTTACGCCGGATATCGACCAAAAGACCCAAGGAGGCAAACCGGTGGTTTAACGAACATTTAAAGGAAAAAAAGCTGTCCCTCCGGCGAGCTGAGAGACTGTGGAGAAGGAAGTATTGCCCTGTACAGAAAACGCGCTATCTGGCATTACTACAGGAATATAAAAAATCCATCTTAGAAGCAAAATCTGCTCACTTCTCTTCTAAAATCTTAGTGTCTGAAAATAAATCTAAAGAAATTTTCAATATCGTCAAGGAGCTGGCCTTCTCAGATAGGACCAGCCCCAACCTCCCCCCTACCCAGGCCCTATGTGATTCTCTGAATCATTATTTTTTGGATAAAATTTTTAAGATCAAGACCAACATCCCCCGCCCCCTACTCTAGCTATGTCGATCCCCTTCCCCCTTCTATTCAATCCTGCTTGCTTTCGATCCCCCCTCTGACGGAAGAAGTTTTTTTGAGCTTACTTCCCAAGGTAAAATCGGGCTCCCCGGCCGACATTTGTCCGGCCCACATCCTTCAACGGATCTATTCAGTCTGCACTCAGCCCCCGATCACCTTTCTTAACAGTTCTCTTGCACAAGGGGTTGTAATTCCTGCCCTTAAATCGGCCTCTATTGTACCTATTTTAAAAAAACCTGGTGTTGACCCATCCTCCCCAACTAACTATCGGCCCATCTCCTTGCTACCCTATTTAGGCAAGGTGCTTGAGCGATACACTACGTCGGTCCTTAGTGCCCACGTGGAAGCAACTGGCGGCTTGGCATCTTGTCAAGCGGGATTTCGGCCCAGGCATTCGACGGAAGCCGTTGTGGTGTCGGTCCAGGACGAACTCAGGGAGGGCTTGGACCAGGGCAAACACCAGGCTCTGGTACTCCTCGATCTTTCCGCCGCGTTTGATACGGTGGACCACTCCATCTTGCTTTCACGTATCAGAGCGGCGGGAATCGGGGGCTCAGCCCTGGTCTGGCTTTCGTCCTTCCTGCAGGACCGCACCCAGGCAGTCCGGCTGGGGGATTTCACATCAACCCCACGTAAGATCACCTGTGGTGTTCCCCAGGGTTCTTCTCTCTCCCCTCTTCTGTTTAATCTGTATATCTACCCTCTTATCTTTGCACTCCAGCAGCTGGAGGTCACTGTATATAACTATGCAGATGACCTCCAGCTCGTCTTTGATCTTTCTCCCTCTTCTCATTCTGTTTCCAATTTTCAAACTGTTATGATTTTCATCAGGGACTGGATGAGCCACAACCATTTAAAGCTGAACCCAGACAAGACCGAGCTGGTTCTCACGGGTGGCTCCTCCAGTCCCTGGACTTCTTTTTCTTTTTGGCCCTCTTCCTTTGGCCCCTCTCCCACTCCCTCCCCTACCGTTAAGACCCTTGGCATAAGAATGAATAACCTTCTCACTCTCCAGTCACAAGTTAGCTCCGTCGTTTCTTCCTGTTTCTTCACTCTCCGCACCATCCGCACTGTCTCTCGCTTCTTTTCCCCTCTGGCACTAAAACTTATCATGTCTGCCCTTGTGATCTCCCGGTTGGACTATGCCAATGCCCTTTACAACGGCATCCCGGCCTACAGTCTAAGAAAACTTCAACTAGTGCAGAATCAGGCGGCTCGGCTAGTCTATGGCCTTTCCCGCTCTCACCACTCCACGCCACTTCTAAAGGATCTACACTGGCTGCCTGTTCGGCAGCGCTCTCTTTTTAAGTTGGGCTGTATGGTCTTTCAGTCTCGCCAGGGAACCGCTCCTGCTTTTATTTCTGCCCTGTTGAAGGAATATGTTCCCATTAGGGAGCTCCGATCCTCGTCCCAAGCTCTCCTACAGGTCCCCCGTTTCAAGAGGAAAAAATGGGGTGGGTCCAAATTCTCATTTCTGGCACCCACCTTTTGGAACTCCCTTCCTGCCCATCTGCGACTGGCCAAAGATTATTCTTTCTTTCGTAAGGGCTTGAAGACTTTTCTGTTCAGCCAAGCTTTCCCACTATGAATTCAATTCTGATCTGATTTTTGTTTATCCCTCTGTTTCTGTAGTCCATGTTCCCAAAAGCGCCAAGAAACCGTCTGGTGTATGTTGCGCTATAGAAATATTTTAAATTCAAATTCATGTTTGCACCTGTTGAGGGGTGGTGAAACGTAGCTGGTACCCTGTTGAGATCACTGTTTGCGACCTTGCGAAGCTGGCTTTCTGCAAGAGGCCCTGCCTGGAGAAAACAGCTGTTGTTAGCTGTCGATAGGACTGTTGTTGTTGGTATCCCTGGCGATATTGGGGCTGGAAGGATGGGTAATTCTGGTTACGCTGGAAGCTTCCTCTATAGCTTGAAGAGCCACGACCTCGAGCTGCCCAAAAGGGCACTGTATGGTACCTAATGCTTTAGCGGGGTCTGTATCTGTTGTTTTTAATCGGCAGGAGAGCTTCTTCTATGTGTTTTCTGAATAGACTATCTCTATCATAAGCCATATCAAGTATTTTTGACTGCATTTCAGGGCAAAAGGCTGTTGCTCCAAGCCACCTTTGGCGTCCTAAAACAGACGCACCTGCCAGTTGTCAAAAGCTCGTCATGGCTATTTCCATATCACAGTCTATAATTTCAGCCGCTGTGCGTTCTACTTCCGCCAGGACCTTCTTAAATTCCTCCTTGTTTTCTTCTGGAATAAAATCGCTCATGGCTCTAATATTGGACCACATGTGGCGATTGTAGCGGCCCACAATGGCTAGAGCATTAGATGTTCTGATAGTGATTGCGTACATTGAGGAGAATCCCTTCCCAATGGAGTCCAAGCGGCGACCTTCCTTATCTGGTGGAGTCGATATGGGAGTGGACAGATTTTTTGACCTCCTTTGGGCCACTTGGGAAATCACAGAGTCCGATTTGGGATGACCTAAAAGACATGCAGGGGAATCCTCGGGTGCCCTGTATTTTTTGTCAACTCTCTGCAGCACTGGCACTACAGAAGCTGGTGTCTTCATCACTTTATTGATCTTATTGATTTTCTTGATTGACCTTTAAAATCATAAAGAAAGCAATCCGATTGTTTGACAATAGTGGGTAGATGAAATCTGGCCATGGCCCTGTCTATCAGGTTATGAAACCCTCCAATATCCTCTGGAGGTGAGTCAGAAAGACGAGGAGGCGGAGAGGACGGCGTCGGTACCACAAAATCCTCCCATTCATCCACTGGAGGAGGCGGATCATTAATTTCTCCCTCTTCAGGCTCTTCCTCAGAGGTGGTTGGGTCCTCCGTAGGCGGCATAGGGATTATAGGATTGTGCGTAACCCTAGGCGTAGTGGGAGGAGGTAGTGGAGGTGACATTGGTGCTACAGTTGGAGGTGGTGGCTCCGTACCTTGCTCCTTTTGGGGCAGAAATCTTTTTTTGTAGTCCGCTAGCATGGCCTGTAGGTCTTGATTTAGAGACTAAGGCAGCTGAGCAGGTTCCTGCCTCGGCTGGTCATAATACCCAAAATGATGGTACTGTGTTGGAGGAACTGGATAATGCTAGTTATATGTTAGTTACTGTTCATCATCAAAATAGTCCTCATCCTCTACCTGACACTTGACATTTAAATATGAGGGATTATGAGCTGTCCCAAATGGACCATCGCCATCAGCTTCCTCCACGTATAAAAGAGGACTAGGAACTAAAGGTGAAATCTTTGGTGTCTGGAAATCAGGCTGCAGTGATAGTCTGGGCTTTGTAAATGGAAGCAGAGTCGAAGGGCCCGTCGACGGTGGAATCAAAACTGTTGTCACAGGCAAAATCGCCGATGATGCCGTGGTCAAGGCCGTCGACGGTGGATGTGTCGTCGACGATGAAGTCTTAGACGACGGAGGAGTTTTCGCTGACAGTATCATCGATGACAAAGGTAATGCCGACGGTATTGGGCTTCTTACACTCGCCGTTGAAGTTGTCGATGCCATTGATGGTGAGTCTGACGCAGATGATGATTTGTGACCAGATTTGCATCAAGAAGTCCCAAAAGAGTGAGGTGAACTTATCTCTGAGGAGACCTTAGAAGGTTTCTCCTTCTTATAAGATTCTCTGGTCAAATGGGAGTTTTTTGGGTGCTTTCTGCCCTTCTCAAGATGACCCTCAGGCGACCTCGGCCTCTTATGTGATTTAGAGGAAGTGTCACTCTCTTCACCTGATGATTCTCCTGTCTTCTTCTTCAGCCAGAGTAAAAGTTTGCCCTCTCTGTCTCTGAGAGTTTTGTTTGAAAAGGAGCAGCAGATTTTACATTGTTTTCTCTAATGATGAGGATAGAGGCAATTTAAGCAATCCTTATGGGTGTCATCAATATGCACCCTCTTCTTTCCCCAGGATTTACAAGGTCTAAATAGTCCCTTCTTATCAGACATTGTCAATAAAAGTAAGAAGTATGACTTATCTTAGAGAAATTGTAGAAGAACTGAGTAAAGCTCAAGGAGACTCCCTTCCCAAATGACGTGCAGTGAAAATCTGAGGGTCACAGCCTCTCTAGGGAAGGTTCTAGAGGGAGCTAGTTGCTAATTGTACAAGTTACTACTTGTGTAACGATATATCTGTAAGAAACATTAGTTAGTGATAGATTCCTTACCTTAGCATATCCCCAGGCGTCAGGCTAGATCCGGAAAGTTTTTCTGCTTAGCAGTACCTGTGCGCTAGTAGGTGGCTTCCTGCGGCTCCGTGTCCGTCGCTGGCGTCGTAGGCGCCGAGATGACATCACGGAGAGTACTTAGGTGCCACCCATGCGTGCTGATGTCAGTTCTGTACACAACTATTCCGCACCGAAATGCATAGCCATGCAAGAGACTGACAATCGGTGCATAAAACTAGGGCCCTAAAAGGGAATGACCTTAACCCTAGTAATCAGTTCGCAGAACGGGGAGGACGGGCGGGGCGGTAAGAATTCCATCACTAACTAATGTCTCCTACAGATATATCGTTACACAAGTGGTAACTTGTGCATATGAAAGAGACACGTTAGTGATAGATTCCTTACCTTAGAATAGATACCCCAGCAATACCAACCCCGGTGGAGTGACTGCGAACAAAATTACACCAAAAAGTCACAGAGCACAGAACAGCCAAAGAAGCCGTCTCTCCGGACCGGACTGTCAAGGCAGTAGTGCTTGGTAAACGTGTGCAGCGAGGCCCACGTAGCTGCTTGACAAATATCCTGCAAGGGGACACCGCGTCCCAAGACAGTAGTGGCTGCAGTTGCCCTGGTCGAATGGGCACGCAGCCCCACAGGAGGCTCCTTTTTGGCCAAGGAGTAACATGCTTTGATGCACAGAACGACCCACCCGGAGATGGTCCGTTTGTGCCCCGCCTGACGTCTTTTGGCGCCCACGTAGCCAACAAAGAGTTGATCATCCACCCAGAACTGCTGTGTATGCTGCAGATAGAATGCGAGTGCACGTTTTGGGTCTAGACGGTGGAGCCTCTCCTCTTCCCTTGAAGGATGCGGGGGCGGAAAAAAAGCGGGTAAAGTGATGGTCTGCCCGATTTGGATGGGCGTGACAACCTTTGGCAAGAAAGAAGGATGGGTCCTGAGAACCACCCAGTCTGGATGAACAGAAAGGAAAGGAGGTTTGGAAGAAAGAGCCTGGAGCTCACTCACTCTCCTGGCAGAGGTGATCGCTACCTAGAACGCCGTCTTGAGAGTAAGAAGACGTAAGGGACAGTTATGAAGGGGCTCAAAGGGTGCGCACACCAGAAAAGTCAAGACAAGATTCAAGTCCCACTGAGGCATTATGAAGGGTACTGGTGGAAACGTATGCGTAATAACTTTAAGAAAACGGTTAACAACCGGGGACTTAAAAAGCTGAGGGGCAAAATGGCCGCTGACTGACTTCGGGGAGGGCAGCACTGACCTTCCTAACCCGCGAAGTCCCGCTTAGAATGGATGGTTAAGGAAAAGGGCTATGCCTCAATGGATTCTTTGTGAGGCTGCTCAGACCCCGCAGGCTCTGGGTGTCGCTGGGTTGCACAGACTGTGGGGCGGTCAGCTCTGCTTACCTGATTGCCTTCACAGAGTTTTGCACCACAGCGGACAGCCCTCTCTGATCTAATCGACTCTGCAACGGCTTTGTGAGCTCTTCCGGCAGTGGCTACAAACAGGGATGGTCCGAAGACTACAAAAAATGCGAAAGACACAAAAGATGCTAAAAATGCTAAAGACGCCAAAGACTTGATGGATGCAGGCAGGGAGTCCAAGGAGACCAAGGAAGGCAAGGAACTCCCGGAAACACGCAGGACATTGGTACAATCACCGGGCAGACACAGCATGGCGGCCCCAAAAAAAAAGGTGAGGAGAGCAAATCACAGGATGTCGGAGTGGCTAGTGGTACAAGGCAACGCGCTGCGACCATCGTTACTTCAGAGGGCACCATACGCCAGCCGTCAGTGTTAGAGGCATTTGGAGTGCTAAATGCTATAGCGCCAACTCCTTTAAGCAATGCTGGCTTACCTGTCGGCGCCCCTGCTTTAATCACTGCAGCTATGCCCGGATGCGGTGCTGGTTCACTTTCGCAGACGGATGACTCGGCTCGCTGTACACCGAGGAATGATGCTCCAACAACGGACCAGGTGGATTCTGGGGGAGGTAGTTCATGCCCCTCTTTTCTGCTTCAGGGAACAGAAAATTGTGAGGAGGGCTTAGCGCTAAGCGGTGAACTAAGACCCGCCTCAGGGACAGATGGTGCAAGCTCTCTGATGACGGTCATTACAGTGTGTGTCCATATTAATAACTTGGATAAGGAAAGGGATCAAATTAATGAAGCCTACATTATATGTGATATACCAATGTCAACTGCTGCAGCTGCTGAGAAAACAGCCACCCAGTTAACTCAAGGTCATTCTAATGTATTAGCTCAAGCTCAGTTAAACACAGAAACATCGGAGATAACTGATGGTAATCTGAGTAGCACTTCTGGAGAGTTGAATAATCAAGGGACTATATCTACTTGGTCAAGTGCACTCCTGCTTTCCCCGGAAGGAGATAAGTTCACTTCGCTAAATGATGAATCAGACACTTTTCAGATCAGCGAGCAGAAGACATCGCAAGAGAGTGCCTCAGGGGATGAATCTCCAGCCACACAAAAGAGGCATCGCAATCAATCCATGACCTCTAGACGACGGGCCAGGACCAAAGGCAGATCTTCAGATTCTGTTAGTTGGCGGCTCGAGTGGGACTACTCTGCATCTACGCTGACAGCTTGTACTGGCAGGGGGACAATCAACAAGGTGGCAAACATGGAACCAGGAACTTTGGCAAGGCGTCTCCCTCCCCGACACTGGAGTTATTGTATGTGACTCTTAAGCAAATGCAGGGGGAGGCAAGACAGGAAAGCAAGAGATCACAACTTGCTACTAAGGGGGCCATTCGTAAAAGGAAAAAGCTATGTTCTGATATGTCGGAGCGGATAATCTATGGAGAGAAGCGGACTGTTGTGGTGGAGGAGGAGGTCGAGAAATTGCATATATGTAAAGCGACGCAGGAAAAAAAAAATCAAAATGTATGCTGGAAACTCGAGGAGTTCGAGAATCGGCAGCGCGGTAACAATGTCCGGTTGCTTGGTCTGGAGGAAAATGGGGAGGGAGAGAACATTATGGCCTTTGTTGTGAAGCTGCTGAAGGGTGCTTTTCCAGACCTTGCCCATTGGAATTGTGAGATTGAAGTACAGCGGGCCCACAGTTTCCCCATGTTTAAGAGAACCCAGTCAAAAAATCAAGGAGAACGACCTAGAGCCATATTGATCTTCATTGGCAATTTTTTGTTAAGACAGGCCATTATAGACCGGGCCAGACCTGACTCAAAAAGATCATTTGAAGGACACACCTTCTTCACTCAGCCGAACTTTAGCCACACAATAGTCGAGCGGAGATGGAGTTTACACCAGATGATCACCTCATTTCAGGGGGTTGGCTGCGAAGCTTTTCTGCTCTTTCCTGCACGGCTTAAGGTTATTTGTAAGGGGAGGGTTAGAATGTTCTTCTCTGAGACCAAAGCTCAAGAGTATCTCACGGAAATAACTTAATTGCGGGGGGAGGGGGATTTAGTTAGGGGGAGGGGGATTTAGTTAATGTTGCAGAAAGGGGGGCTACAGGGAAAGATTGAGGGTGAGAGGTTTTCTTTTTGTGTTTTCTTAAGATGGTTTTACTATGTTAACCACCACAGGCTATTAATGTATTATGAGGGATGGTGCAAAAGAAAGCTGATCTCTTTGTTGCTTAGGTACTTTTCTTGTTGAAAACCTGGGCGCTGGGGATGGGCCTCACTGATGGAATTACTTCGAGGATTTGTCTTTTGAGGCTAGTTAGTATCTGGTGACAGGGGGCACTCGCTGGGGGGGTGGGGAGGAGACCCGCGCTGCCGGAGGGGGAATCTCTCACCGGTCATTTTTAGGTCATGCTTGACCTAATTGCCTGTAAGGGAGGTAGGGGGTGGGTGTTTTTGGAGGGGTTTGGTGTGGGTTCAGCACAGTTTGAGGCATTTAGTTTTGCGAGGTTACTGAAGGAACTGCATAACTGGAATCAATATGTTTTTGTCTGGTCATTTTAGGAGGCTAGAACATGAGTATAAATGTAATACGGGTAGGAAGAGATTAAATAAAAGCAGGGCTCACTCTAAAGAATTGAGGAATCTTAAATCATGAGTTTGCAGATTTTGACAGTGAATATTTGTGGGCTAAACAACCAGAATAAGAGGAATAAGGCGGCAATTTGGTTGAAATCTCTACGTGTAGACTTCCTATGTGTTCAAGAGACACATATAGAGGGCAGCAGAGCTCGTATAATGGAACAACACAGGGTTCTCAAACTAGGGGGTGGCAATTCTTACCCTAATGAATGATGTAAGGGTACTTAGAAAGACCGTAGATCAATAGGGTCGGTGGGTGGTGATTGAATGTTCGCTAAATGGATCTAAATTTACACTTTGTTCGCTGTATGGCTCAACATGTGAAGACCCAGAACTGTTAGAAACCTTGGATTCTAGCCTGGTTATGTGGCCTGTTCCGATGATTATTTGCGGGGATTTTAACATTAATGGCTTGTGGATATGTTGGGGCTTGCCGGGAAGTAAGTATTCTGGGGAAAAAAGAAGGGTTGGTCTTGCCCTAACCGATTTAGTCCGCAATAATGCTTTGACAGAAATATGGGCAAATCTGAAACCATCAGATTCAGGTAGCACCTTTTTTTCAGCTCCGCATAAGGTTGTTTCTCGTTTGGATTATTTTTTTGTCTCAAATCAATTTATCACTAACTCTGGTATTGAGAGGCATCCTCACATAATGTCAGTTCACAATCCGTTAGTTTTAACAGTTAATTTCTTGATGGGGGTGAAGCAAAATCTTTTTTTTTTTTTTTTTTTTTTTTTGGTGTAAGAATTTTATTGCACTTTTGTTCATTACATACAAGACAAATCAATAATCATCAATAGCTTGCTTGCCTACAACCTCACGGGCCGGCGTCCAGCAACTATTGTCATCAGCAACATTGTGAGATGCACACAGCCCATCAGCCGACATCCAGAGGACCGGCGGCGCTTTGTCAGCTAGAGTCCAGTCGCACGTCAGTGCCACGTCCGCTGTCTGATACATCAATAATCTTACTTTTTTCAGTTTTTTGTTCCTTTTAACTTAAATGTAACTTAACTGTACATTCCCCAACTTGTAGTTCCCTCCCTGCATCCTCCCCTCTGCATCACAGCATCCTCCCTCCTAGGTGCCAGCACTTTACATTTGTTCGTCCTGTGTTGTCCCCATCAGAAGACCAATTACATCGCTTCCGATTCTGAATCTGACTTACCATGCTCAAGTAAATAGTCACGTAGGTACCCCCAGTAGTCTCTGGGCCTAGAGCCAATTGGTAGTTCCTCCTCGTATGTGTTGAGCGTGTCTCGGCAATATACCATGTCTTCAATCCAGCGTTTCACCTCTGGTGCCCTTTTACTATTCCAATGGATGGACACCCTCCTTTTAGCTAACAGGAGGGCAACAGCACAGAATTTACGCTTCAGGGCTCTCAAGTGTGGAGTTATACCCAATAGACAAATTTTTGCTTCGCACGGCATGCTAACCTCCAACATTTCATTCAACACCTGCATGACTTGTTCCCAATATCCCGCCACCTTTCTGCAGTGCCATGCTAGATGCATGAAGTCCGCATCTGTTTGTTTACACCGGCAGCAGTTGGAATCTTCCCGCAATCCATGCTTGTGTAGCCTCTGGGGGGTGTGGTAGACCTGGTGTAAGTACTTGTAATGTATAATCTTCAAATTCCCGTTGGGTGTCAGCATACCCGTAAGCATGCATGCGGAGTCCCATTCTACTTCTGTCAGGGGTTCTGCTAGCCCAGCACTCCATCTGTCCCTGGCCTTGTGTGTGTTGTTTCCCACCGCCCCTTGTGTACTCGCATACAGTTTGGACACCATGTGTGATGCTTTGGGTGTAGTCAAGAGCAGCTGTAGGGGCACCAGGGTTGTTGGCTCCTCTGGATATGATGGGTAGTGTTCTCGTATTGCTCGCTGCAGCCTGTAGAAGTTAAAAGTAAACAGCGGAGATGGATTTACGATGTAATGTAATTTATCTAGCGTCTGGAATTCTCCATCTTTGTATAGGTCCCCTACTGTGTCTATTCCGGCCTGCCGGAGCAGATCCATGCCAACCCTTTCCTGTGTCACCGAGAGGGCTGGGTGATGTGCTAGTGGGAGCGCGGGTGCGTACAGTGGCAGGCAACTTGCTTCCTTGCCCATTAGCCGCCAAGCCTCAGTGGTCGCGTTGACTGTGTTAATATCCCGATCGTGTAGTCTGGTACGTTTGTGTGTGAGTATATTGGCCAATGGAATCGGGTCCGTGTCGCCCGCCTCCACCGCTACATGAGTCAGGAAGGGTACTTCATGATACCAAAAGTGTGCGTATTGCGCTTGCGCGCACAAGTAATAGAGGTAGAAGTCTGGTACCCTGAACCCCCCCCTGGCATATGGCAATGTCATGGTGCGCAGGTCCATCCGTGCCTGCTTGCCCGCCCATAGTAAATTAAGCACTAGCGTTTTGATATTGCGGAAGACAGCGGCGGGGGGTTTTATTGGGATGTTGTTAAATAAATAAAGAAATTTTGGCAAGAGCACCATTTTTATTATCGCTGCCCTGTCCGCCAACGAGAGTGGCAGTCTGTTCCATTTCTTGATTTTATCCTCCAGGGTTGCAATCGCCCTCCCGTAGTTCGTCCTAATGACCACCTCTGGGTCTCTGTGGAACCATATACCCAAATATTTAGTGGGTTCTTCTTGCCATTCCAATGGATAGTCCAGTTTGGTTGGTTTCGTGCTGTCAGTTAGTGCCAACACCAGAGACTTATCCCAGTTTATCTGTAAGCCTGCTTGTAATTGTAATTGTAATTGTAAAAACATTTGTAGAGCGCGTTGCTGCCCGAAAGCGTCCAAGCGCTGAGTAGAAGCAGGGAGTACCTGGAGGGGATCTAGGGGGAGTCGGATTTAACAAACAGCAAGGTCTTTAGACTTTTACGGAACGAGAGTAGGTCTGGGTTGGACCGAAGTGAGATGGGGAGAGCATTCCAGAGCTTGGCAGTGTTCAGGGAGAACATCCTGCCCCCGGACCTGGCTCGCTTCACTCTGGGAACAACAGCGAGGAACACCTCTGTGGACCTGAGGTTCCTGTTAGGTTGGTAAGGGATGATAAGGTCAGTATTGATGGCTGGGGCTGTTTTCCAAAAAGCGCGGTGCGCCAAGCACAGAGCCTTGAAGGTCACTCTCTGCCTCACTGGCAACCAGTGGAGAGTTTTCAGAGCAGGTCTGGCTGATTGAGTGCGCGGGAGTTTCAGCACGGTGCGGGCCGCGCAATTCTGGATGACCTGTAATTTCCGTAGGGTCATCTCTGGTGCCCCTAGATACAAGGCATTGTTAGAATCCAGGCGCGACTGGATAAGGCCTTGTACCGCCACCCTTTTGGCCTCCAGGGGGAGTAGCGGGAGGACCTTCCTCAAGATCCTAAGTAGGCCAAAGCAGGTGGAAGACAGTTTTCTGGCCTGAGTAGAAAAGGAGAGTTTGTTGTCGAGCCATATCCCCAAGCTTTTGACGCTGTCCTTAGGGGTGGGAGGGGGGCCCAAGGCACTGGGCCACAGTGAAGTGAATGGTACGGGAGAGGTTGGACCTAGGAGCATAAGCTCCGTCTTATCACCGTTTAATTTTAGGGAGGAGTTGGACATCCATCCCTTGACATCCACTAGGCAATTTAGGAGGTCGGCTGCGGAATGCCTACTGTTCTTGGTGGCCAGCGAGACCACAAGCTGGGTGTCGTCGGCATATGACACAATTTTAATGTCATATGGCTCGACAACACCCGCCAGTGGCCTCATGTAAACGTTGAACAGTACAGGGCTCAGGGAGGAGCCCTGTGGTACTCCACAGCTCAGGGGTTTACTCGAGGACACCATCTCTCCGTCAAAGATCTGGAACGACCTCCCAGACAGGAAGGAGTGAAACCACCTTAAGGCGTCACCTGAGACTCCGATGTTATGGAGACGGTCCAGCAAGGTGGTGTGGCTGACCGTATCGAAGGCAGCACTTAGATCAAGGAGGATCACTGCCACTGATCCTCCCTGATCCAGTATCCTTCGAGTCTCTTCGGTGACGGCCAGCAAAGCGGTTTCAGTACCATGCTTTGGTCTGAAGCCCGTCTGGGATGTGTGAAGTAGAGAGTGGTCCTCCAGAAACTGGACCAGCTGCAAGTTTATGTGTTTCTCTAACACTTTGCTGGCCCAAGGAAGAAGGGAGATGGGACGGTAGCTGGAGTGGTCGTCTGGGTCCAAACTGGGCTTCTTCAGCAACGCCCTCACCATAGCCTGTTTCCAGGCCGTGGGGACTGAGCATGCGGATATAGAGGCATTTAAGAGATCCAGAATGACAGGCAAGGTGGCTAAACTTGCCCGCATTAGGACCTCTGGAGGAGCAGGGTCACGGGGGGAGCCGGATTTTACTTGTTGTGCCACTTTGCTTAAAGTATCAAGGTCCAGAGGCAAAAAGTGGTCCAGTGCAGGCTGATCTGAGTGCCGAGGTGATTTAGGGGGGGGAGCGTGGGATATATCCGGAGTGGTGTCTATGGCGGGGAAGGTGGAGTAGATTTTAGTGACTTTATTGTGGAAGAAATCCGCAAGCTCATTACATTGATCCTTGGTTTTGTTGGGTGGAGGTGCAGTGCTGGTAGTGGAGCAATGCTTTATTATCTGGAAAATTTCTTTAGGTTTAGATTTAGCTTCTAGTATTTTCTCAGAATAATAAGTTGCCTGGGCTGTTCTGATCCCTTCTTTATAGGCTTTAATCGCCTCTTTGTAAGAGGCCTTTTTGTCTGGGAGAAAGTCTAAACGCCAGGCTCGCTCTTGTTGCCTACAAAGTCGTTTTAGTTGTCTAAGAGAGTCAGAAAACCAAGGGGCAGTTTTCTTTTGTCTGTTGGCGGATGATTTGTGGATCGGGAGAATCGAGTCTAGCGAATGGGTGATCCAGTTTTCGTAGTTGGAGTTAGCTGCGTTGGGATCTGGACAGGGTGAAGGGCAAGTGGAGTCTAGTTTATGTAGCCAGGCCTCCAATGGAAGTTTGGACCAGTTCCTTCTAGAGGAGATTTGGGGAGGGAGCTGGGGGGTTTTGTGTTTGACCCAGGTGAATGGGACTAGGAAATGGTCCGACCATGGGAGGGGAGTGGGAAGATCAACAGTTAGATCCGGACAGTTGCTAAATATGGGGTCCAGTAAGTTGCCCTTTTCATGGGTCGGAGCAGCAACCAGTTGGGGCAGTTGGAGGGCTTCGAGATCCTCTAATAGTTCCTGGGCAATGTGGTCTGAGGGGGAATTGAAGTGGAGGTTGAGGTCTCCTAAAATCGTGTAGTTGGCAGCGGACAGAGATCTTCCAGCTATGATCTCAGGAAGATACCTGTGAAACTCTTTTACAGGCTCTGGTGGCCGGTAGATCAAGGTACCGGAGAAAGTGTTGTTCGCATTGAACTCTATATGGAATGCTATGCTCTCACATTCAGGAATGGTCTCTGCTGCTTGGCGACCAAATTTTATATATTCCCTCAGTAGGGGATTTAGGTGTTGTTCCGGGTGTTTAACATACAACACCATGTCATCTGCGTACAATGAGATGTGTATGGGTCGGGAGGGCATCTGAATCGCTGAGTGGTGATAATGTTGTCGGATTTTGCAGGCTAGAGGTTCTAGCACTAAAGCGAAAAGCATCGGTGAGAGTGGGCACCCCTGTCTAGTACCTCTGCAGATTTGTATGGGTTCTGATATGTATCGGTTCACTCTGATGCGTGCCGTCAAGTCTGTGTAGAGCATCGCTATCCACCCTCGAAATATCCAGGGGAACCCCATGCGCACCAGCACCGCGTGTATGAAGGGCCAGCCTATTGTGTCGAATGCCTTAGCAGCGTCTAGGAGCACTGCCACAGCCTTCGTTTCCGGAGCCAGATAATGCGCCAATGCGAACAGCGTCCGGGTGTTGTGTGTGGTGGCCCTGTCTGGAATGAATCCTGACTGGTCGGGTCTAATTAACAGTGGCATGAGCGGCTTCAGCCTGTCTGCCAGCAGACTAGCTATAATTTTGGTATCCACATTTAACAAAGATAACGGACGGTAGGAGTCGCATTTAGTAGCGTCTTTGCCCGGTTTTAGTAGCGTGATGAGCAGGGCTTCCCTTAGTGAAGATGGCAGTTTCTGGGCCTCATGTGCCATCCCGTACATTCGTACTAAGTGCGGCGCAAGGAGGTCCACGTATGCCTTATAGAATTCCGCTACAAAGCCATCCGGACCCGGTGCTTTGTTGTTGGGTAGGCGCCTAATGGTGTCCGCGACTTCCTCTACAGTTATGGGGCGTTCTAGGTATTTCCTATGTCCATCTGCTAACCACGCCATTTCAATATCTTCCATGTATTTCAGTAAGTCAGGTTGTGACGGCGAGGGGCGTGCTTCGTATAGTGTGCCATATGTGTCCATGAATGCTCGCAGTATACCCTTGGTGTCCGTGACCATCTCCCCGGTGCTAGTGGTTATGGATGTGACAGTATGTGGTGTTTTGCCTGCGCATATCTTTGCGGCCAGCTCCCTGCCGGGTCTACCGCCCTCTCCATACCTTCTCGCTGTGGCTCGTTTAGTGACGTAGTTAAGTTCGTCCGTTGCAAATTTAGCATGTTCCGTCAATAGTGACTGGATATCCCCTAATAGTTTGGTGTCTCCCGTCTGTGTATAGGATTGTTCTAGCGCTTGAATGGCTTGTTCCCTTGTGTGCAATTGGTGTCTGATATCCTTTAGGATGCCCGAGGCCGTACTGAGGCAGACTCCCCGGATGGTAGCCTTGAAAGCCTCCCACAGCAGACCTGGGTCTTCCGTGGTTGGGCCGTTTAGATCGAAGTAGTCCCCTATCGCCTTGTGTATAGTGGAGGCGTACACTGGGTCTTTCAATGAGGCTGCGTTAAATCGCCAGGTGAAGGGTGGTGGGTCGTAGTGTGGGATATTTACTTCCAAAAGTACCGGACTGTGGTCTGACAGCGTACGTGGCAAGTGTGTGGTATCCACAACCCAAGTGAGTACTTCTCGTGTGCCCAACCAGTAATCTATCCTGGACCAACTGTTGTTTGCTGCGTTTATGTGCGTCGCTGTTGCCACTCCCGGGTTGCGAACCCGCCAGAGATCTACCAACCGTAGATCCTCCATCACTTCTTTCACCATAGCCCTGGCATTTCCATGTTGTTCTAAAGTGTGAGCTGCTCTGTCTAGAGTGTCCTGCAATGTTACATTAAAATCCCCTCCCCACAGTACATGAGGTGCCTGCATGTTTGCAATGTTGTGCCAGACCTTGCTAAAAAACCCCGGGTCATCCATATTCGGGCCATATGTGTTCACCAATAAAATCTGCTGTCTTCTAAGTCTGCCTGCTAGCATAATGCTTCGCCCTTCCGTGTCTCTGTGCACATCTGTGACTTCAAAGCCCGTACCCCTCCTGATTAATATGCTCACTCCCCGTGAATATGTGGAGTAGCTAGAGTGAACCACTGTCTCAGCCCATCTATCCCCCAGCGTGGAGGTGCTGTTTCGGTCTAGGTGCGTTTCCTGCAAGAAAACAATGTTAATGTGCAATCTATCAAAATATGCAAATAGTCGTCGGATCTTCTTTGGGTTTCCTAGGCCCCTTATATTCCACGTTAGAATTTTCAGCGTGTTACTACGTGACATGAGCGTGTATTTGGTGACGATGTGCACACTGCAGTTGGTCAGTCTGCTTGTTATATCCTGCATGTGTGGAGCCATGGTGTGCATCTTGTAACATTGACAACATTTTTCGCTGATTGCAAACAGTAAGTACATGCCAGCACAGCCCCAAGGAGTTCGCCATGCTTCTCAGATACAGAGGTTGCAGTCGGTTAGCTTCTGATCCCCCCACCCTCCCCCCACCCACTTTAGCGCCCAAACTTTGCCAAAGCCATCCCTGAGTCAACTTTAACTTTAAAAGTAACTTCTGTGTCCAACAGAGTACGGGGTACACCCGCCTGGGGGTGTCACCAGGTTCACACATCTCCACCCACGTAGTGGATGTGGACGGTCGCAAGTGTGTGTTAGAGTATAGCGTGATTGTGACATCCCCCAACCCCCTGTCACCCACTAATCATAATGGCATCTCTGCAGTGATACATCTCAATGATTCCAGACTCCCCCACGTTTCTAGTTCCAGCGTGCACGTGGGCTACGCCGCGTAACGTGTGTAACGTCCCCTGTATGGAGATCAGTTGTGCCACCAGGCCGGCTATGGTCATGGCTACTTGTTCGCTGCCCCATATCCTGGCAGCCGGCCACCCTGTCCCTCCATGCTTATAACATCGTTTCGCATACTCACAGTTGACGTGACACTTCCTTGGGTTTACAGCCACCGGGGCCACACTTACATTATGTCCGTAAGCGCCAATCCCGTACAACCGGTGCCACCATTGCGGCCAATATGGTCCATGCGATTGTCTGCAGGCCAAACTGTTTTTAGTTAGTCGCAACTCATTGGCGAAGTCCATAATCCCTTTTTGCTGGTTAGTGTTCTTCCCCGCTCATTCCACGTCACTGGTTGGTTCAGTTCTGTCGTGCTGTTTTCTCCTCTTGCCTTGTTGCTTGACATAGTCCTGTGCTGCCTGCACCGTTTGTAGTATGACTGGTTTCCCGCCGGTTATGACTTTGAGTTTCGCCGGATATAGCATGGCGTATTCCAGGCCAAGTTCCCTGAGTTTCTTTTTGACAGGAGCAAATTCCTTCCTAGCTAGTTGCACCGCCATAGTGTGGTCTGGGTAAAACTCTAGCGTGTTCCCCTGGTGCGTTATTTTCCCCATCTCTCGTGCCAGCCTTAGGACCGTGTCTCTGTCCCTGTAATTAAGCATGCGGGCAATGATCATGCGCGGGGTAGCTCCGGGTTTCGGCACAGGCGCCAGTGATCGATGCGCGCGTTCCACCAGGAACACAGAAGATAGTTTGTCGGCACCAAAGATTTCTTTCAGCAGGGTTTCTACATAAGTCTCCATCTTCCCCGTGTTTGTGGATTCCGGCAGGCCCGAAATCCGTACGTTGTTCCGCCTGGACCTGGCTTCCTGGTCCTCAACCCTCGCTCGTAGGTGTTCCACTGTCTTTTCCAGGCTATCACAGGTCTTGGTTGTGGTTTTCTGGTCATCTTCCAGCCTTGAGATCCGCTGCTCTGCCTCCGTGAGGCGTCCGTCGTGTTGTTCGATTTTCGCCGCCATGTTGTCGACCCTTTGCACCACGTTGTCGAGTTTCCCGTGCATCTCCTGCAAACTTTGCTATATTGCCCGCAGAACGGACTCCATGCCTGCCCCCTCTGTTGAGTCCTGGCCCCCTTCCACCTCCAGGTCAGTCGCGTTACTTTTGCCCTGGTTCCGCTTTTCAAACTGGAGCTTGGTTTGATTTCGGTCAGGTTTCCCCATTTCAGGGTGCTGTTTGGACGGGTGCAGTTCAGTTGATTTTGGGCTGCTGCCCGATGTTGCGCTGGCTGAGGAGATAGCACGAGGCACTGACACTGCCGCCCCCCCCCTGGTCGTTCGAGTGGTCATCTATCGGCCACCTAGCGCCTGGATGCAACCAAGTCACCTCCGTCATGCACTGGAGGCGGTGTCGGTGTCTGGGCCGTTGAGGCACTACAAGGGCAGCATTGCATAGTCACACATCCCGCTGTGTGGAGGGGGGCAGTCCCCGTGTAGGTGGTGGAGCCCGCGCTGTGCCGATGTCTATGCGCTTCTGTGTGCAGATTACAGGCGCCTCGCGTATTATCTGGACTGTCTGCTCACCTCCGAGGCTGTCACACTGGCGGCCCCCTGCGTTGTCCCGCTGACAGCGCCGATGCAAGGCATGCACTTTGGTAAGCGCCGGGAGCCTCCCTCTGTCGCCGGTTCACATGTGTGTTCTGCACAGGCAGCTTACGGTGGGAAGTCGACCGGCGGGAGCGTCCGCCGCCGCCTCCAGTCTGGTGCGTTTCACGGGCGCCGCCATCTTGTCCGCGGTGGAACGCACGCCTGTCTGGTGCGGCGCTGTGTCTTGGGGGCTTACTCGAGCCTCTCAGTCGTCGCGCTGGTGGTCAGTGGCCACTCACCAAGTGGCGCTGGGTGTGCACCGTTGTCTCACTGCATCTGGAGCCTCGGTAAGCGCCGATCCGCCAGGTGTCCGGAGCGGCCATTTTGGCGATGCTGTCGCCCGGAGTCTGAGTTTTGGGCTGATTCTTCCTTTCCCCGCATAAATCGCCTTTCAGTATTAACTCGGGATGACGGCCTCACCTTCCGATGCCCATATTCACAATCGCCGCTTATTTTTGTGGGGTTTCAAGGGGCTAAAGGCCGCTAGTTACGCGACCGTCCGGCGGAGCTGACAAGCTAGCCAGCCATTCCGCAGTGCGCCCTCTAGCGCCCCCCGGGGTGAAGCAAAATCTGGGATGGACCTTGAACTGCGGTTGCTATATGATCCTGATTATGACGAATTCATGAAGGGCTGGATAACGGAATTCTGGGATTTTAATCGGGGGAGCACTAGTGTGGGAATTGTTTGGGACGCTTTTAAAGTGGGGGTGAGAGGAGAAACAATCAGTTAGAGTCTGCGTCGCCAAAAGAAGGAGCGACAACGGGAGACTGAAGTTAGGGAAAAATTAAATAAACTTGAAGAAGCCTTATCTACTGCTATCGGTACTGGCGGACCGACAGATACAATAATACTTCAGATGGCTATTAATAAGTCTGAGGCGGAGGATCATTTTGCTAAGAAAGCAGCGGAGATCTATCTTGCTGAAAAAGAGCACTGCCACGAGTTCAATGAGCGGGTGGGACATACTTTGGCTGTAAGAGTCAGGCAAAAAATGGCAGCTGGCGAGATTTCTGAAATCTAGGACGCCGAAAGGAAGGTTATAACAGACCCATTAGGTATTCAAGAGACCTTTAGGCTCTTCTATCAGCACTTATATAGTAGAGATCCATTAGTGGCGTCTGTGGATATTTGCAAATTCATAGACAAAGTAGCTGTACAGAAGGTAGACCCTGTAGACAGAGAAGAACTCAAGAGGGTGTTTTCCTATGATGAAACTATTGGGGCTTTGCAAGATTTGCCATCTGGAAAGGCAGTTGGTCCGGACCAGATTCCGTTGGAGTTCTATTAAATCTTTAAGGACTCAATTGAACAAGATTTTATAGAGGTTATGCTACTGGCTCAAAAGGGGGGTCCCGCTCCAGAATCTTGGGCAGGAGCAGATGTTGTGGTTTTTAAAAAAAAGACAAGGCAGCCAGAGAGCCTGGGTCTTATCGCCCTACCACATTATTGAACAGTGACGATCTCTAAAGTTATGGCTACACGATTAAATGGCATTTTTTTTAAATTATCCACCCGTCAACATGGGTTTATAATGGGTCGTAGAACCACACAGCACGTACGGCGGGTGATCACTCTCCTTGACGCAACGGATATCTCAGGAGACCCTATGACTGCTTTGTTACTAGATGCTGAAAAGGCATACAATTGGGTCTCCTGGGATTTTCTGTGGGAATCAATGAGATGGTTTGGGCTGGGGGAGGGGTTCATTAAATCCATTCAAGTGTTATATTTGGCACCTACAACTCGCTTAAGATTAAATGGCAATTACACTCTGCCTTTTAATATACAGAGGGGGACACAGCAGGGGTGTCCGTCTTCACCCCTGCTATTCGCTATTTATATGGTCCCCTTAATACGGTTATTTGTGGCCAATAATGGAATTTGCTCACTTGTAAGTCAGGGGGTCGAATCCAAAGTCCTTGCCTATGCTGACGATGTGGCTATTATTACTGCAGATCCACTCTCGGAGTTGGTAGCAGTCGAGTCAATTGCACAAGAGTTCGGCACATACACTGGGTATGCACTTAATGGATCTAAGACACAAGTAATAAAAAATCAGTTTGTTAATTTTGAGGATTCCTGTGTCACAGACTCGGCAATATATTTAGGTATACAGATACGGATATGTCTGACTTAGAAAATTTGGTGGCTAAAATATGGAACCTGTAATTAGGAAGGCGAGAACGGACTTTGACAGACTGAATAACCTTTATCTGTCTCTTGTGGGAAGGTGTAACGTCGTTAAGATGATGTTTCTACCAAAGATTGTGTATTTGTTTAGGGCAATCCCTCTGGAATGTAAAAAATCTTGGTTTATTATTTTGGAAGGTTTAGTTAATCGATTTATTTTAGCACATGGTAAAACTAGGAGGGTTCCTGATTTTCGAAGTTATTACTGGGCAGCCACTTTGCAATATATGGGGATTTTGGTTAGGTCATGCACGGGGGAAATGGATGGTGAAATAGAGCTCCATGATGTCTACAAACTATTATTGGGGGAACATGCAGAGAATTGTTTTTGGAAATTTACGGAGCCCAGCTATTACAAGAGGACAACATTTAAGACTCTGCTATCTGCTTTTAAGATCTGGGGGGCTTTAAAAAAGAGGATCGGTTTGGGGAGACTCAATCACTACACTTTGCTCTATAAAAACCCCACTTTTCCGGAGATTTTCTCCGACAAGATTATGGCAGGATGGGCAATAAAGGGAGTCAGAAAAGCTGGGGATTTAATTTGGAATTAAGGCTTTCATCAATTCAGGGATATTCAGTTGGAGTTTGAGCTGGAAAAGGGCAATTTTTTTTATATTTACAGTTGCGCAGTTGTTTTGGGAAAAAATTGGGGGGGGTTGGCAAGCTTAACCCCTTCAGTGCTGATGACAAAGCCAGCTCGTCATGGGCATTACCTGCGCTGTGCTTATGACGAGCTGGCTTTGTCATGAACAATGGGAAATGAGAAGATCCAGCACCCAGCGGGAAAACCCTTAGCACCCAAGGTGTTAATAGTAATGCAAATATTGATATAATGCAAGGTAGTGCTAAGGGCACCATTAAGCGAATATATGTAGAATTGATTAGCCTTAAACAGGACAACATGAGACTAAATGGGTGGAGCGTGTGCGGGCTGCACCAGACGCATTCACAAAATCTCTACACTCCGGCTAGAATAGCACAGTGGGGTGGGCTATCAGGGATTACATGTCCTCGGTGTGGGGGGATGGCAGCAGATCTCGTGCACATGTTTGCATCCTGCACTCGTTTGCAGAGCTTATTGGAATCTATTACGGAATTTTTAGATCGTTCATTTGGGTTAAAAACTACATTAACCCCTGAAATAATTTTTCTGGGAACATGGGACACTGGACAGAATGAGATGCCCTACCAATTCCTTTTTGTTGCTATGGCTGTACTAAGGATCAATATTGCTTCTGCTTGGTTGGACCCTATTCCCCCCACCTTTCAGCAATGGCTTGCGCAGCTGCTTTCTATATACACATTGGAAAGAGTGATTTATGAAAGGAAGGGGAAAAAAATCGAAACTGCTAGGTCGAAACATCTGGGCTCCCTTAATAAGATGGAAGGAATCAGAATAACTGATAGGTGTAAGGGGAATAAGTCAAATCTGATGTTAGTACAAACTGATTGAGTTTAGCCAAAATATGTGCTCCTGCGTAATGAGATCTTTGTTTTCATTGTTGTAACTGCTCTCTCCTGACTGTTTGTATATTAGTTTTTGGCCATTTTTTCTTTTCTGCTTTTTGCTGATTTTGTGTGTTTGCTTCCTTCTAAAAAACCTTGCATTTTAGTTTTTTATTTGGTTATTTTACTGTGCTGATACCTGGGGAAAAAACGTAAAATCTCAATAAAGAAGTTTCTAAAAAAAAAAAAGAAAACGGTTAACAACCGGGGACTTGAAAAGAGAAGGCTGAACAGGAAGCGGTAGAAAGACAGAGATGGCCAAAAGATAACCTTTGATAGTGCCCAGAGCAGAGTCCTGCTGGGCCAAAGAAAGAAGGAACAGAAGAACCGAAGAAAGAGGGGCAGAAAGAGGATCCACAGCCTTCGCTGTGCACCATGCCACAAACTTGTTCCATCTGCAGGCGTATACCGTTTTGGTGGAGGGACGCCTGGCTGCTAGAATGACATCACAGACTTCGGGAGGAAGATCGAAAGGTGTTAACTGTCGCCCCTCAATCTCCAAGCATGGAGGTGGAGGCTGGACAGGCTCGGGTGGAGGACCGTCCCCTGATGCTGCGACTGAAGATCCACCCGAAGTGGCAGAGTGGTAGCTCGGGATACCAAACTCTTCGAGCCCAGGCCGGAGCCAAAGAATGACTTGGACCCAGTCGTGCCTTATCTTTTTCAGCACTCTGGGCAGAAGTAGTATAGGCGGAAAGGCATACAACAGAGCGCAGCTCCACTCGCGACAAAAAGCGTCGCTGAGCGAGTGCCGCCTTTGAAATTCCAACGTGCAGAACTGATGACATTGCGCGTTCTCTTCTGTGGCGAATAGATCTAAACAAGGCTCTCCCCACTGCTGAAAGAGATCTTGCGCCACGTCCGAGTGCAGACGCCATTCGTGATCCATCAAGCACCTGTGGCTGAGTTCGTCCACCCTGGCGTTCAGAGAACCTGCCAGGCGTTGAACCACCAAGGTAATGCCTTGATGTTCCAGCCATGTCCAGAGGCGCAGAACCTCCTGACATAGGGTCCAGGACCCCACCCGCCCTGTTTGTTGCAGTACCACATGGCAGTGGTGTTGTCCGTGAACAACTGCACTACACTTCCTCGGACAGAGGGAAGGAATGCTTTCAGAGCAAGCGGGATCGCCCGCAGCTCCAGAAGGTTGATATGGAGCCGGGACTCCGCGGGAGACAGGAGGCCTCTGATCTCCGCATCTCCCATGTGGCCTCCCCATCCCAGGAGGGACGCATCTGTCACCACTGTGTGCTCCGGTTGGCGAAGGGAGAGAGATCTGCAACTGACCCAATCCCGATTCGTGAGCCACCACTGCAACTGTAGCACAGCGCTCTCCGAGATCTGGACATGATCAGCCAGGTAGCCCTGATGCTGTGCCCACTGGAACTTCAGGTCCCAATGCAGAGCCCGCATATGCCACCTTGCAGGTGTCACATGCAGGAGGCCATCAGGCCCAGAAGCCGGAGGGTCATTCTGACTGAAACCCGGGATAGAGGCCCAAAGAGTGGAATCATAGCCTGAATATCCCGGGCTCGCTGTTCGGGAGGATAGACCCGAAACAACATCGAATCCAGAACAGCCCTGATGAAAGGGAGCTTCTGAGAGGGGCTTAGGTGCGACTTCGGCAAGTTGATGGAGAACCTCAGCAAATGCAGGTCGGCCGTAGCCTCGAGGTGGCTGACGACTGCCTGGGGCGAGCCTGCCTTCAACAGCCAGTCATCGAGGTAGGGGAAGACTGATACCCCGACCTGCGCAGATGAGCTGCGACCACCGCCATCACCTTCGTGAACACCGAAGGGGCTCTGGTAAGGCCGAAGAGGAGCACGGCAAACTAAAAATGATCCTGGCCTTCGGTAAACTACAGGTAGCGCCGATGGGCCGGCAGGACGGGAATGTGAAAATAAGCGTCCTGCAAGTCCAAAGCCCCCATCCACTCTCCAGGATCCAGGGCAACCAGGGCCAGAGTCAGCATCTTGAACTTCTCCTTCCGGAGGAAGCGATTCATGTCCCAGAGGTCCAAGATGGGACGCAGGCCCCTCTTGTCCTTCTTGGGGACCAGGAAGTAGTGGGAATAACAACCACTCCCTACTTCCTGATCGAGAACGCACTTGATAGCCCCCTTGGCCAGGAGGGTGATGACTTCCTGACGGAGAAGAGCCAAATGATCACCCAACAGCCGATGGAACGAGGTGGCATGGCTGGAGGGGGTGTGGGGGGGGGGTGGACAGAAAAGTGAGCGAATAATCATGGCAGATTATCTGCAGCACCCACTTGTCTGAGGTAATGTTGCACCAGTAGTGGAGGTGGTGACGTACCCTGCCACCCAACGGCGTGGGGTGCTCCCTGAAGCTAGGATTAGGAAGGCTTAGAGGCTGAAGCAGCTGGGGTGGAAGTGGACTGACACGCTCGCTGGTTACCAGACCCGCCCCTGCGGAAGCCACGGCCGCGGCCACGCTGGGGCTGGTTCTGCACAGGCTTAGTGGAGGAGCTTGCTTGGGTGTTCTTACCCTGGCCACGAAAGGAACTAAACCCAGAAGTGGCAGGGCCCTTTATGGAAAGACCCAAAGACTTGGCCGTGGCCCGTGAGTCTTTAAAGCGCTCCAGGGCATTGTCAGCCTTGTCACCAAAGAGGGGGGAGTCATCAAACTGCATGTCCATGACCGAGCTCTGGACATCAGGCAAAAACCCGGTAGATCGCAACCAGGTATGGCGCCGCAACGCCACAGTCGTGGGAATCGCCCTGCCCAACGAATCAGCGGTGTCCAGACCACACCTGCTGGAAAATTTCGCTGCATCCTTGCCCTCCACAACTGCTTGGGAAAGAACATCCTGGACCTATTCAGAACACTGAGGCAAGACTAAGGCTACCAAATCCCACACCGCGTGAGTAGCGGCCCAACAAGCAGGCAGTGTTAAACGGCTGCAACCCCTAGCTGGCTGAGGAGAACAACCTCTTGCCATATTGGTCCAGCCTCTTAGAGTCCTTATCTGGCAGAGCCGTGGGAACGGCACTCTGCGAAGTCGAGGCCTGAATGACTAGGCTCTCAGGCGTGGGGTGAGTGGTCAAGAAGGCAGGATCCCAGGCGCTGGGCAATGACACCTAGCGACGTTCTTATCCACCAGTGCCCTCGAGGCCGGCTGCAACCAAGTGTGCCCAAGAAGCCTTCGGTGAGGGCCTCATTGAAAGGATTGCAAAAAACACAGTTGATGGACAGAATGCAGAACAATGTCTTACATTCACCCCAGTACAAAGATCTCAATCCAAAATGCAGCCGCACGAATGCTGGCTGGGATCCCCAAGTTCGCACCAGTTACAAACATCATTAGGGATCTCCATTGGCTCCCGATACGCAGCCGTATCAAATTCAAATCGCTGTGTATTGTTTACAAGTCACTCAATAATGAAGGTCCCCACTTTCTCAAACAGAATCTTCTCCATCATGTCCCAACCCGATCTCTTCGTTCCTCTATTCAGAACCTCTTGGCTGTGCCTCGCACTAGAACAGTCACCTGGGGCGACAGGCGTTTCATGGTTGCCGCCCCTAGACTCTGGAACACGCTTCCTGCACATATCCGAGCAAGTCCCTCCCTGTTCACATTCCGCAAACAGCTAAAGACGTGGTTATTTGACCAATAGCCTTGTATATCCTCTTTACCCCAGTTGCTGATCCATCCCTTAATTAGCGCCGAGACGCCCACGGGTATTCGCCGCGCTCTACAAATGTCAATAAATAAATAAATAAATAAATCGTTTTTTTGCACTCCACACCACCCTAGGTCAGACAATGGCTATATGCAAATCAGCCTTGACCCTGTGCCCCATGGGAACAGTCCAGCCTGAACTACCAAGCCATGTCTTTCCTAGACCGGAATCAAGCATCCAAGGACCAGTTTCTGGCTATCAGCCTTCTTCAGCCTGGATAGCTTAACTCCAGTGGTGTGGAGAGCCTGGGATTCACGTCTGAGTATACCCAGCACACTCGGGGTGAAAATTGCAAAAAACACAGTTGATGGACAGAATGCAGAACAATGTCTTACATTCACCCCAGTACAAAGATCTGGGCCTAAATCGATCGTTTTTTTGCACTGCACACCACCCTAGGTCGGTCAATGGCTATATGCAAATCAGCCTTGACCCTGTGCCCCATGGGAACAGTCCAGCCCGAACTACCAAGCCATGTCTTTTCTAGACCGGAATCAAGCATCCAAGGACCGGTTTCTGGCTATCAGCCTTCTCCAGCCTGGATAGCTTGACTCCAGTGGTGTGGAGAGCCTGGGACTCACGTCTGAGTACACCCAGCACACTCGCGGTGAAAATTGCAAAAAACACAGTTGATGGACAGAATGCAGAACAATGTCTTACATTCACCCCAGTACAAAGATCTGGGCCTAAATCCATCGTTTTTTTGCACTCAACACCACCCTAGGTCAGACAATGGCTATATGCAAATCAGCCTTGATCCTGTGCCCCATGGGAACAGTCCAGCCCGAACTACCAAGCCATGTCTTTCCTACACCGGAATCAAGCATCCAAGGACCGGTTTCTGGCTATCAGGCGTCTTCAGCCTGGATAGCTTGACTCCAGTGGTGTGGAGAGCCTGGGACTCACGTCTGAGTATACCCAGCACACTCGGGGTGAAAATTGCAAAAAACACAGTTGATGGACAGAATGCAGAACAATGTCTTACATTCACCCCAGTACAAAGATCTGGGCCTAAATCCATCATTTTTTTGCACCCCACACCACCCTAGGTCAGACAATGGCTATATGCAAATCAGCCTTGACCCTGTGCCCCATGGGAACAGTCCAGCCCGAACTACCAAGCCATGTCTTTCCTAGACCAGAATCAAGCATCCAAGGACCCAGGGTGGTGTGAAGTGCAAAAAAACGATGGATTTAGGCCCAGATCCTTGTACTGGGGTGAATGTATGACATTGTTCTACATTCTGTCCATCAACTGTGTTTTTTGCAATTTTCACCCCGAGTGTGCTGGGTATACTCAGACGTGAGTCCCAGGCTCTCCACACCACTGGAGTCAAGCTATCCAGGCTGATGAAGGCTGATAGCCAGAAACCGGTCCTTGGATGCTTGATTCCGGTCTGGGAAAGACATGGCTTGGTAGTTCGGACTGGACTGTTCCCATGAGGCACAGGGTCAGAGCTGATTTGCATATAGCCAGTGTCTAACCCAGGGTGGTGTGGAGTGCAAAGAAACGATGGATTTAGGCCCAGATCCTTGTACTGGGGTGAATGTATGACATTGTTCTACATTCTGTCCATCAACTGTGTTTTTTGCTCATTGAAAGGAAGCAGCAGCTTCGACGCCGTTGACGGCGTCTGGAGCACCTCCGTAGGGAGGTTGGTCTTAAGGGCCACCGTAGGGAGGTCGAGATGGAGAGCCTCCACAGCCCGACGTAACACCATAGTGTAGGAAGCACCCCCCCTCCATAGTAGGCGGAGGGGAGGCAAACCCTGGGTCAGATGACACATCACGTTCACCCAATCCTGCCGTGCAAGGGTGTCCTCGGAGCCGTCCCAATCCTCTTCTGGCTCCGGGGTGGAAGTAGCCGGCCACCGCGGCAGGACCGGAGCCTGAGAGGGTGTAAGCTGCGCCAGAAGTGGCGCCAGGAGACACAACGGCACCAGCCGGGGCCGCGCTGGAGCCGTATCCCAATGTGGATCCTAGGCTGGAACAAAATGGTCCGGGGCAGGGGCGGGATAAACCACACCCAGTGCGGCACCTGTGGCGGAGCCAGGGGCGGCGCAGGGGCCGGAGACAAGGGTAGGGCCGGATCCAGCAGCGTTGCACCTTGTGGCGCCATGGCCGGAGCCAAGGGCGCTGGATCCAGTGGCTCAGGGGCCCGGCGCCAGAGGCGGTGCTGCCGGGCCAACAGGATCTGGACACGGGACGGCTGTGCCCGCAGGCATGCCGGCGGGAGCCCGAGGCCTACAAAGGCGGTCCATGGCAGCAAGAAACTATTTCATCTGTTCTGGAGTCTCCGACGGACCCGGGTATGGCGGGTAGGCTGTGGGACTATAAGGCTCTGGAGGAGCCACAGGGGAGGAGCCCCTGTCTCCCTCGTCCGCCTCCGAGGAGCGACGGGGGGATGTCGGAGAGCAAACACGCTTCTTCGACTTCTTCTTATGGCGTCGCTTACCGGAATCTGAAGACTTAGAGCCAGAGGAGTGACAGTTCCGGTCCCGGGAGTGGTCCCGCAAAAGACCTATGGACCCCAAGCGGCGGTGAGAGGTGTGCCGGGCCTCCAGTAACTTCCTGCATCGCTCTCGCAAGGCCTTTGGGGCCATGGCTCGACAGTCTTGACAATCCCAGGAGTTATGGTTGGTTGCCAGGCAGTAGAGGCAGACATCATGGGGGTCCGCCACCGACATATTGCCGCGGCACGACCCACAAGACTTAAAGCCGGGCATCTCTACGTGCACCAGGAGACAAAAAGGTCTCAAAAAGTGGCCAAAAAATGACCGAGGTACATGCTCAATCCAGATCTTCGCTTTTGGTGCGGAAAAAGAAAGAACTGACATCCGCGCGCATCGGTGGTGCCTAAGTACTCTCTGTGACATCATCTCAGCGCCTACGATTGCTGTGACGGACGCGGAGCCGTATGACACCACCTACTGGCACGCAGAGGTACTGCTAAGCAGAAAAACTTTCCAGATCCAGCCTGACGCCTGGGGATATTCTACGGTAAGGAATTTTTCACTAACGTGTCTCTTTCAGATGGTTATATTTAGGTTTGGTCCTTTTTAGAAAATGAGGTAGATAGGCTAGTAAATGCATGGCTCTCTCAATGATAGCCTATGAAACTTAGTAATTACTGCTTTATTTATGTTACTGTGGGACTCGAACTTCGACAACGGGGAATGATTCAAGCATGTGAATCTATGAAAGAAACCCCAATACTGGATAACTGCAGTGGTTTAAAAACCTTTTCAGACACTGAAGGCGCGTGATAAACAAATTAATTTCAGAAATGCTCTTTCTGGTGGGTACTCAATTTAACTATACATTCCATGCCATGAAAAATATCGACAGGTGCCACTCTGGATCCGGCTGATTTTTAAGCGTAGTCCCCTGCACGCCAGTGGGTGGTGCAGCGTATCTCTGCATTGATTCTGCTCCCCCTACCCCCCGGAAGTGACGACTGGAGCAACATATAGGTGTCACCCCAGTGCGCTGATGTCAGTTACTTTCTGGAAATCAACCATGCCCTCCAGAGCGGAGCCCAAAAATCAAACAACTGTGCTAGCGTTCAGATCTTTAATTTGGACCTTTTTATCATAAAGTGGCCATTCCACAGACCTGGGATGGGAAAGGACAGTGAGGAATCATAAGTATGATAGAGTTTCCACCACAAAGAAAATTACTGAAGGTAACTAACTTGTTCTTCTGATGGGTAATTGTAATTGCAGATTCCTCACCTTGTGAACAGATATCAAAGCAGGACTTCCCCGGTGGCCAGTCTTTGGAATGACTCAAGTGAAAAAGTCCTGTAGGGCCAAATGGCCAAAATGTAGTCCACATGCCAATGAAGTGGTAGCAGCCTTAGACCTGGTGTAATGGGCCCTCAACCCTCAGAGGCTGCTTCGTAGTCACTGCCTAGCAGATCTTAATGTAGAGGACGTTTCTGCACTGTTTTTTCTTTCTTTGCAAACACAAGGAGCTGATGGACGGAGCACTGAAACTTTTCAGACACTCACCCCCAGTCATAGATCTGGGTTTTCAATCCATCATCTTTCTTTAGCTCACTTCGCCACCCCAGTTCAGACCCAGCCATATGCAAATCAGTCTTGAACCTGTTACTCATGGAACTGACAAACCAGGTCTTCCCTGGACCGGAAACAAGCATCCTGAGACCGGTTTCGGGGTAACACCTCATCAGCCAGGCTAGCTTGAATCTAGTGACAAAGTGAGCAAGTGACCCACATTGGGCTGGACTGTTACCATGAGTGACATGATGGTCAGCAGGAAGGTCTTCAACACCAAAGAATGGCTCACAACTTCAGTAGGTTGATATGAAGGTGAGTGTACACTGATCTTCACCTCTCCCGGATGACCTTCCCAACCAGTAGTGACATCTGTCACCACCATCAGCTCTGGTTGGGGTAGGGAGAGGGATCTGCGGGTGGTCCAAGTGCAGTCGAGCAGTCACTAGTGCAGATCTTTTGCAGGCTCCTTAGAAACCTGGATGGAGTTCAACATATTTCTTTGGCACTGAGCTCACTGAACCATCATATCCCACAGGTGTCACATGGCATGGTCAACAGGCAGGATGCAAGAGGCCAGTAGACCAAAAAGTCTCCGAACTATCCACACCAAGTCCCAGGACTGAGACTGAAAGATTGGGATTTGGTCTGAATGTCCTACTGTTGTTGGTACGGAAGGAATGGGCCAAAAGTGCACAGTTTCCAAGTTGGCCTGATGAAGGGAGGAGTCAGGTGTGACTCTGACAGTAGTGAACCCCATCAATGTTAGGAGCTTCACAGTTCTCTGAAGGTGGTTTGTGACTGACTATGGTAAGCTTGCCAGTGTCCTGGATCCAGGGCAGATAGAACCATAGCCAGCATGAACATTTTGAATGGTTCCTTCCACAGGAAGAAACTGAGTGGGTGAGGATCTAAAATAGGACGAAGGCCTCAGCCCTTTTTCAGCACTAGAAAATAATGGGAGTAACAGCAAAAAGAGCTTGAACTTCTTGTAGAATGAACAAACTCGGAAAGCTGCTCTGAAATGGGTGGAGTATGCAGAAGGGAATGTCAGGCCCTAGCCCCATTAAGCAATCTGCAGGTACCATCTGCCTGATCTTATGGCCCTGCCACCTGGAGAAAATGATTGATCCTGCCTCCTCATGGGGGGGTCATGTGCCTCAAAGGCCAAACTAAAATGGCTTAGAGGATGCTTTGGGTGGGATGGGGTATTCGGTGCCCCTGCTAACCTAGTGCCTCAAAAGGACTGGGTGCTAGTTGTTCGGCTGGCTAAAAGACGAAGCCACTAGCGATGCCACGAAAGGGATTAGATGCTGAGGATCCTTTCTTGTGGGTGTGGGAAGACCAAGGGAGCACAAAGCAGCTCTTCTCTCCTTAAAGCACTCGAAATTGTACACTTCCTTTATGCAAACAATCAAGATGTGTCAAAGGGCATATCCATTACTGATGCTTGAACTTCACCCCAGAAGCCCGAGAATCTCATCCAAGAGTGGAGATGGAGTACCACCCTAGTGCCAACTGCTCTGCCTAAATAGTCTGTGATGTCCAAACCTGACTCAATGACGTACTTGACTGCCTCCTGGCCACCCTGAATGGTCTCTGCCTAATTGCCAAGAAATTCCTACACAACAGCAGGCAAGATCTACACCACGAGTCCCAAAATTAATGGGAATATCTTACTATTAGGCAGCTGGTGTTGACTGACTTCAGGGTGGGGGTAGCAGAAGAAAACATCCTCTTCCCAAAGGCGCCGATCCTCTATCAGATGGCATAGGGAGAAAAGAGGTGGGATTAACCTGGCTAGTGGAGACCTGTACCACCAGGCTCCCAGGATAGGGTGTTGAATCAAAAACAACAGGGTAACCTGGAGTGCATCCGTGGCAGCATGCCACCTCTCTATTTACCGGTGGACAAGAGTAGCGTTTGGAAAAAGTCAAGGCCCGGTTGAAGGTCAGTAAGGGTTCACACGAGGCTTATTCATCTGGTTTTGACAACCATGACAAAAGAATCAGACTCTTCAGTGAAAGGAACAGGGGGAGAGCCAGTCTTGCGTCAGGGAAAGTTTCCACCCCACTGGCCTCTTGTAGATCCAAAAAACCATTGTCATATTCATAGTGTGGGGAGAATTTGTTCCTACCATCGCCAAAAATTGGTTGGCTCTGGTCACAGTCAGATTCAAATAGCTGCTTGAGCACTGGAGGGCGACTTCTTGGCAAAAGTAGTATCTCATCCAAGTCAAATCGTATAGGGACCAGGCATGTTGAAACTGAACTCGGTCACAGCTTCAACCGAGGTTGAGACAGATTAGG
This sequence comes from Lissotriton vulgaris, assembly GCF_964263255.1. Taxonomy (NCBI): domain Eukaryota; kingdom Metazoa; phylum Chordata; class Amphibia; order Caudata; family Salamandridae; genus Lissotriton; species Lissotriton vulgaris. Next base: position 611,119,061 of record NC_141700.1, read on the forward strand.
TTCTGTGCCAGAGATGACTACAGGCTCGACTTCCTCCTCCAGTGTCAGTGGCACCTGTGCTGGTGTTGACACAACAGGAAGCGGCATGGGTCGTGGTGCAGGGTTTAGAGTTGGTCTCCAGATTTGGAGTGGAACTTGTGGCGGGTTGGAGAGGCACAGAGGGCAGGCGCTGGCAGTAATCTAACTTGAGGCCTCCATGGATCTATGGGGCCCGAAGGCATGTCAGTGAGAGCCAGTACTGTGCCAGAGATGCTAAGCATGTCCTCCTTAAAGGCCCAGACTTCCTGTGGCATAACCAACTGAGCTGGAAATTCAGGGTGCATCAGAGTCAACTGTGGAATCTGATGCCTGACCAAGGTTCGGGTGCACCTTCCCGTCCTCCTTGAAAACCTGTTGATCCGGCCACGGGAATAGGCCCGCGAATTTGAGTGGGAACAGCATTTATGCAACTTTCTTTAGTGCTCTGCTACATACAGCTTGGCTTCACAATCTTCGATAATGGGGATCCGGAAGAGACATTTGTTTGCGACAGTCCCTGCAAGTGTTAAACTCTGTAGTTTTAGGAGGTAAGGATAAGTTACTTACCTGTAATCCTAGTTCTCTTACAGGGGTATACTCATCAAAGTCATAAGCACTAAATAATCCCCGCCCAAGTGCGGGAACCTGCAGCCTATACAACAATACATATATATGTGTATGTTTAGAACCCTAAGTACATAGTACTATCCAAACATACATATACACATGTATAAAAACATAAATATGCAGTCTATTATATATCCAATAAGCCAAGAAGCCAAGAAGCCAAAATTACATGTATTTATTTCTATAGTGTGAAAATAATGAAAATAATATCACATACCAATACTGTAATAGAGGACATGTACTGCAATAGTGATCCACAACAACCTTTTATTTTCAGGAAAGAAAACAGGTAATAGGAGGCAATTAGCCCAGAGGCTGCATAGATAAATAATATCACTGTATAGAAAAAACTGGCACCTTGCCTTTAAGGATTCCAAGAACCTGGACACCGGGCCTTTAAGACCTCCAGGAGCCCCGTGCTCCCATCATGCACCACAGGTGACAGTTATGTCAGTTCTTTTTTACAGTGTATACACCTGTAGGAACCAGCATATATGATGCAAGAAACTCAGTATAGTACTGTTAATGCTCATCCGGGGAGGCAGGAGGGTTGTTTATGACTTTGATGAGAACATCCCTGGAAGAGAACTAGGATTACAGGTAAGTAACTAATCCTTCGCTTCCAAGGGATACTCACCAATAGTCATAAGCACTGAATAGAGTAGCAAGCCCATACCCACTTCCTCATGGACGAGCAAACAGCAGCAATTATAGTTCATGAAAACATGTTACATGGTATTAGCCCAAAAAAAAAATCCCCCAAGAGGCTTGCCCAAACTGCGCATCCGCCTGTGTGTCAGAGTTCACAAATTAATGGCGAGTGAAAGTGTGAACTGATCACCATGTGGCAGCTTTACAAATCTCTGCAATGGGCACATTCCTAAGGAGGGCTGTGGTAGAAGCTTTTCCCCTAGTAGAAGGGGCCTTAGGTTTGCCAGGGAGGGTTTTGTTGGCCAGTTGTATGACAATAATATTCAAAACACTATCCACCTAGAGATAGATCTTTTGGAAGCTGCAGATCCGGTGTTTATGGAACCATAGTTAATAAACAGATGGTCCGATTTTCTCAGTTCCTTTGTTTTGTCTAAAAAATACTTCAGAACGCTCTTGAGGTCCAGAGAATGAAGGGACCTTTCTAGCAGATTTGAAGGATTCAGGAAGAAGGTAGAGAGTGTGCTTGCCTGATTGATATGGAAATCCAAGACTTCTTTAGGTAAAGAACTCGGATGTGTTCTTAGGACCACTCTGTTAGCATGAAACACAGTGTAAGGCTCTTTACAACACAGCGCCTGGATCTCACTCACTCTGCAAGCAGATGTAATAGCCACCAGAAAAGCGGCTTTCCATGTCAAATGTTATGAAGAAGCTCCATGAATCGGTTCGAAAGGAGTCCCCATCAACTTTGTTAAAAAATGTTTAAGCTCCCATGGAGGAGAAGGAGCCCTGAGTGGGGGGTAAACTTTTCCCTAAACCCTCAAGGAAATCTTTGACCACAGGAATTTTGAAAAAGGAAATCTGAGAAGGGGACTTTCTATATGCTGTGATAGCTGCAAGATGGACTTTAATAGAGGAGAACTGGAGACCATATTTTGCCAAATGCAGCAAATATGGTAAAATCACCTGTTCTTGACCCCGGACAGGATCATGCCCATTGTTCACACACCATAGGTAAAAACGCTTCCACTTGAAGGCATAAGATTTCCTAGTGGAAGGTCTCTTTGCTTCTTTGAGAATGTCCAAGCATTCTGAAGTCAACGGTAGGTGTCCATACTGTATGACTTCAGGAGCCATACTGTCAACCGTAGGGAGGAGAGATTGGGGTGAAACACCTTCACTGTGTGCTTGGATAGCAGATCCGTATTATACGGGCAACCTACTGTGTGGTACTTCCGAGAGCTGAAGAAGGTCCGGATACCACCACTGACGAGGCCATTCCGGGGCTATCAGGATCATTCTGGTGTTGGTCCTTTAGAACTTGTTGATTACTGTGGGAATCAATGGAATCGGTGGAAAGGCGTACAGTAATGTCTGAGACCATTCTATCAAAAGGGCATTCAATTGAGATCCTGGTTGAGGAAACCTGGATGCGAACACGGGGCATTTTGCGTTTACCGAGTCTGCAAACAGGTCGATGTCTGGCACTCCCCAGTTTTGAAAGCTGTTTTGAGCGACTTCGTTGTTGAGCACCCAGTCGTGAGCTTCGATGAAGTCTCTTCTTGAGGCGTCTGCCTGGGAGTGGAGAGTCCCTGGGAGATGAATTGCCACAATCGATAGGTCTCGTGCGAGAAGCCAGTTCCAGATGGTCTGAGACTCTATGGAAAGAGGTCCCGATCTGGTACCCACGTGTTTGTTCAAGTAATACATCGTCGTTGTATTGTCCATTTGAATCAGAATGGACCGAGACTGGAGCGAAGGGTGTAGCGAGTGGAGTGCTAGATGCACGGCTCTAAGAGGGTGATGTGGTAACCTTTTTTTGTTTCTGACCACAGACCTTGAACTTGCAGAGGACCCATATGAGCACCCCATCCTTGGAGAGAGGCATTGTGACAATCGTCTGAGTAGGGGGATGCAGGTAAAAAGGAACTCCCTTTATCAGGTGGGATCATTTAATCCACCATCTGATGGAATCCCTGGCTGATTGATGGAGAATGACATGATCTTCCCAGCGTCCTGATACCTGCATCCAGTGGTCCCACAGACATTGATGTAGAGGACGCATGTTAAACCTTGCGTTTGGTACGATGAAAATGCATGACGCCATTGAGCCCAGCAGTGTTGACACCTGTCGAACTGTGGGACGTTGTGTGAGAAGGAGGTTGAGACATTTCCTGTGAATGGAGGATAACCTCTCCTCCGATGAACACAAGCTTGCTTTTTCGGTATCCAGGGATGCACCCAGGTAGTGGATCCTCTGTGTTGGATTGAAGATCGATTTCTTGAAGTTGACATGAAGGCCTAACCTGTTTAGTAACTGAAGACAGTACGAGAGATGAGTCTGCAGCACGACAGGGGACAAGCTCTTCAGGAGCCAGTCGTCCAGGTAGGGATATATGAAAATCCTCTGCTTGCGGAGAAAAGCTGCCACCAAAGCCATGCATTTCGAGAATGTTCGAGGGGCTGATTTGAGCCCGAACGGAAGCACCGTGAATTGGTAATGCTGGAATGAAACTTGAAACCTTCGAAATTTGCGATGTTTCTTGGACACTGTAACGTGGAAGTATGGGTCCTGCAAATCGATGAAACACATCCAGTCCCCTTGATGAAGTTGTGGGAAGATTTGATGCAGTGCCAATATTCAAAACTTTTCTTAGCGAATAAATTTGTTTAACAGCCTTAAGTCCAGTATTGGTCTGAATTCTGTGGTGGGGCCTCTTTTTTTCACGAGGAAATAGCCAGAATAAATCCTGTTTCTTTGTGGAATGGGAACTTTTTCGATGGCGCTTTTTGTAGAAGTTTCTCTTACGGAGGGATTGATGGAGGTGGAGATTTGAACCTGAGCAGACACCCTTTCTGCACAATATTGATTACCCACTTGTCCTTTGTAATCTTTTTTCACTGCCCCAGATGTAAAGAAACACTCCCCCCGTAACACCCACCCCCCACACCAGAGTGTTCAACGGGCATGGAGGAAGCAACTCCTCATTGTTTTGTTGGTGGTTTAGGAGCCGCTGACTGTTGTTTCTGCGGTGCTCTCTTCGTCCAGGTCTCCTCTGTGGGTAGTGAGACCGTGAGTGCGTCTGACTTTGGTTTTGTGTGGTCCAGTGAGGGCTTTGAACCCTCTGCTGAAAGGAACGCCGATAATAGGGATGAAACCTTCTTCGAAATTCTTTACGCTTTTCCAAACCAACAGCCTTTAGAGTGTCCAATTCAGTTTTCATCTTGGACATCTCGTTGTCCACGTGGAACCTGAACAGAGAAGAGCTATTAATCTTCCTCTGTGCATCAGGTTTGAGATCTGTGAGACAAAGCCATGCTGAACATCTTGAGCAAATGCCGTAGGAAAATCCGTTGGCCTCTATATATGCTGTGTCAGCATCAGCACTAATTACTTGATTTGCCACTAATCCACACTCTTACAGGATTTCCTGGAAATCTCGTTGGTCCTCTTTTGGTAGGTTGTCCGGAAACCTTGCCAAAGAGTCCTACGGTGATCTGTCGTACCGACCCAAAAAGGCGGAAGCACTAGCCACTTTCATGACTGACGCAGAGGTATTACACATCCGTTTCCCCAAGGAATCCCTATTTTTACTGTCCTTCTAGAGGGACAGAGGAGGTGGAGGTAGCGGAATGTGCTTTTCTGGCGGCAGCCACTGTGAAAGAATCTGGAGATGGGTCTGCACGAAGAAACAACGGGTCTTGTTCTAGGGCCTTAAACTTCTTTGAGATCAGAGTGGGAGCCGAGCCCACCATGGCTGGAGTTAGGAAAGTCTGCAATGTTGGCTCTAGCAGACCTGGGACCAAAAGAAGAAGAGGTCTGGCTGAAGACCTATGCTGCGGGTTTCAAATATTATAGAAGTTGAAACTGATGGTGCAGTCTTAGTGACGTTCAACTTGCTGGGACCCCTGCAGAGCACTTCATTGAAAGTCCAGATATCGTCAAATCGTGGAAACCCTGGATGGCGGTGTCGAAGATAGGGTTAATGAATAGTCGCTAAAGGAAGAATTGGAAGATGAGGTTGTTGATGGAGATCTCCATCTCCTCTTCGGAGTAGGAGAATGGCGAGATCTTGAGCGCCCTCTCGAATGTGAATGCCTTCGTGACTGAGTACTAGATTGCCTCAGAGACCTGAGAGGAGAGGGTCTCGAGGATTCTGTTGGAGGAGGTCCCTCAGAAGACCTGGGAGGAACTTTCCAGTGCCTTACACTTTCTAGCCATCTTGGTGACATATGGATTGAAGGAGGCTTTTCTCTGGGAGTCAGAGAGCCCTCCAGCATAACCTGGAGGATGGAGATGCCAGGTGACGAAGAGTGTCCTCTCGACATCGAGCGTCGAGATCTCTACGCCGATCTAGGATTCCCTGGTACGTCCCCAGCAGAAATGGCATGCTTTCTGTCCCTCGATGTCGAGCAATGTCTCGACGACAACACGGAATGAGCCACCATCGACGTCGACCGCTGCTGCGGAGATCCGCTTAAGAATTCACGCCGTTGCGGCGATGCTCTCGACGTCGGTTTCTTCGACGTCGACCGTGAAGGTGTTCTTGGCGTTGACTGTTGGTGTACATATGGTGTCTTCGACGTGGACTTCTTCGACGGTGAACATGCCCTCGACGTCGACCGCCTGTGGGTCCATGATGGTGATCTTGCCGTCGATCCTCATGACACCGACCTTCGGGAAGGAGGCGGAGACCTCGACATCGACGGAGGCTTCGACAGCAACTTAGGTCTGTCGGAACCATACTTCGAGCCCGAGGTAGTATGTCTCGACGTCTGTTTACTTGTCGTCGGCGGATGTTCTCTTTGCGTCAACGGCGATCTGTCCCTCGACGTCGGGGAGCGTCTCACCTGTTGTTCCAACGCCGATCTCGATGGCGAGCACTCAGAAATGTTCTTACTTTTGTAGGTTGGAGAGGCAGATCTTCGCCACTTCTTCTGCTTTTCCTGAGAGGTGGGCTTCTTAGAGGTAGGATTACTCTCTAGGCCACTTTTATGGTGTTTTCCTCTCTCCAGCGAGGCAAGAAGCCTGGTCTTCTCTCTGTCTCGCAGAGTTCTTTTAGAAAATTGTTGGCAATGATAACAAACCTCTGGGTTGTGTGAGGATGGCAAGCACACAATGCACAAAGAGTGAGGGTCAGATTTAACCATCTTCTTACCAAAGGAAGGACACCTGTAAAATAAAGCTGGCATTTCTGACCAAAAAATAACTTAAGTTGTCAGAAATATACTAGAAAACAATCTCAGCACAAAAAACTTCAAATAAAGTTGGTAAAAACCAATTTGACTAGAAAAGTAAAAAACTGACGAGCTCAAGCTCCAGGATCCTCACAGAAGGAGCCGGGAAAAATAAACAACTTAACTGTCAACTGTGGTGCATGATGGGAGCAAGGGGCTCCTGGAGGTCTTAAAGACATGGTGTCCAGGTTCTTGGAAGCTTTAAAGGCAAGGTGGCAGTTTTTTCTATACAGTGATATTATTTATCTATGCAGCCTCTGGGCTAATCGCCTGCTATTCCCTGGCTTCTTTTTGAAAAAAAAAGGTTGTTGTTGCAGTGCATGCCCTCTATTACAGTACTGGTATGTGATATTATTTTCACACTATAGAAATACATTTACTTTTGGCTTCTTAGCCTATTGGATATATAATAGGCTGCATATTTATGTGTTTATACAGGAATATATGTATGTTTGAACAGTACTATGTACTTAAGGTTCTAAACATATACATATATATGTATTGTTGAATATGCTCCGGGGTTCCGCACGTGGATGGGGATTATTCAGTGCTTAGGACTATTGATGAGTATCCCCTGGAAGAGAACATGTTCCCTGCACACTGGAAAGAATTTAGGAGAAACTCATCAACTGAAAATAAAAGAGCATGAGCTGGCTAAGGAACTGCCTACGAAAGTGCAGAAAGTAAAGAACTGACATCAGAGTACTACGTTAGTACTAATATGCACCCCAGTCAATACTTCCAAGGTGGTGCAGAGTGAATGTGGAGCTGTATGAGCCCACCTATTGGTGAACAGGGGCTATACTGAAAATTCTTCTGAATCCAGGATACCGTCTGGGAACATCACAAAGTGTGGAATGAACAGTTAGGAGCATGAACAGTTCGGAGCATGCATCAGAAATGTAATAATATGCCTCTATGACAGTCTTTTGCATATTGAACAGTATGAATGATAATGGACCCCTATTTTTGTCTTGCCTGAATGTTTGCAGCAGCGCAACCAAAACTACCAATTTTGGCCTCTGTTTGTGCTATCAGCTAAACAGACATTCCTAATCTGGTGTAAAGGTTCTTAACACGTATTCATACAGCTCACATTTCAAAAGTGCTATAACCTTGCAGTGCCCACAAGGACTCTTGAGCTTGTGAGCGAAAACAGCATTTGTTTATATGCAGTTCTGATATTTTAATAACGAATATATATTGAAGAGTGTCCACCTGTAGAGTAAAAATACAAACTTAATTCTGGAAGAGAGACAGTCTTCTATGCTGGGTTAAAGCGTATCCTAAAACATATGTGTGTCTCTTGTCTCCTGAATACTGCACCTCATCATCAGCCTTCTGCAGGGATGCCTCCTTTGCCTCTTCTGCACTTTGCAGAGCATCCTGGGATTTCTGGAGCTGTTTGAGCATGTGCTGCAGCTCCTCTGTCTTCATATGTAGCTTTTCTTTCAATGTTTCAGATGCCATCATTGAGCCTCTTAAATGTTCTGCATTTTCCATTGCCTATGTGTAGACAAAAAAAACTTTTAATAAACAATTTGAAATCAGACATCGCCAATTAAACAAAAACAGACACTGAACAAAGAAAATATAACTGAGAATGGGAAATGAAAAGTAACACTAAACATACTTTGAGACCCAAATCTTCTTGTACACATATCTTCAGTTAGGGCATCACTCTAGCAAACAAGGACACATAACAAAGCAACACGTCATACACAAGAGGGTCATCAAGCAGATGTGGAAAAAGGGAATTTTCTAGAGGGTTCTCGTTAAAGCAACACTAAGGGGTCAATTGGAAGCAAAGTGGGATAGGAAAAAATCTGTGGTTTTCCTGTCCCGCCAAACTCACAGTTGCATATTTTCATTTAGAGATGGGCAAACCTCCCTATTACCCTGGAGAAAACTCATCCAGAGTGGTCTAGGCTAAAGTTTGGCTAGTTTGTTAAAGAGCAATTTGTTTCAGAGCACTGGAAGCTCTGCGCCCATTTTCGTGTCCACAACTGCAGTGACAGGCAAAATCATGCAAAAAAGAACAAACAAATGGCCCTCTCGGATAGGGTTGAAAATTCCCTACTTATCAGGGCCAAAACGCTCTGCATACCAGGGCCAAAGCTCTCTGCATACCAGGACCATTGATTTTTTGTTTTGTAGAAAGAAAAACCAGCTCTGGTTTGTTTCTCCAAAACAAAAAATCATGATCAGTCACCATGATATGGCGGATGAATGGCATCGGAGTTTTGCTGCAAGTGCTTCCACTGTTCCAGCAGAGCATTTTCACGAAAACAATCCTCACAGACATGCCAAAGATGCCTATGTATGAAGGGCAGGAGGTGCCATATATGTAGCTGGATGTTGTCTGATCCAAATAGATGAACCAGTGCTTGGAGTCATGTGATGTCCCCTGGAAGCGTTGGAGATCCACTACTGGAAAGAAAAGGATTAGTTACTTACCTGTAATCCTAGTTCTCTTCCAGGGAACTCATCAAACTAAATAAATCAAAAGGGGGGAGGGTAGAGGTGGTATGATAGAATCAACCTCCAATACACATGTTTTACAATCAATGAGATTCTATCAAATTGTTTTTTTTTATTTTAGATGTAAATACAGTGAGTGTTGTTGATCCTTGTGGATGACAAGAAAAAGCACTATGTGTTTTTAAAATACCCCTCACACATTATGATTCCCATAGTGTCATGCTTCATCATGGGGGTCTTCCCGTCCCTCTATAGGGTGGGCGTGCTACTACCTACGGATTACGCGGGAGCACTTGTTGTTATGAAGATAGGCTATGTGTGGTGCGAAAACAATGTGAGTGGTAGGGGGTGAAAGGATTATGTGAAGGATAAAAAGGTGAAATATTAAAAATTCCCTGGCTAGTAGAAAAAAACTATTTATTCACTTCTCTAGCTGGAAATGTTAAAAAAGGGGTTGTGGTAGGGTTATTTGCTATGCCCTACTTGGTCGACATCTTTCGTTAAGCAGTCCCCCCTGCTTTACTCATCAGGACCTATGTTAGTCCCTACTATACTCGGTAAACTAATTATTGTGTCATATGCCTACTTTCCTAAAATAGACTTGCAAAAATCAGCTAGTCTATTTGTTCATGGGCTCGAGTAGGCCCTTTAGAAAAAATGACCCAATCTGGTCTCTGAAAGAAAAGGAAAAAATGGGAGAAAAACAAGAAATAAAAGTTCAAAATACTTTGATGAACTTTTTCAATAACACATCATCATCACATGGATCTATATTCGACCTGTAGAAAGAAGCGATATGTTTTTCTCATAGTCTTTTTTCTTTTTAAGGATTCATAGTTATGTGATCCATATATTTAAACTGGCGTAATTCGACATTTTTTTAGGTCATTTCGCCGTTGGTTTTTGTTGTAATAAAAGATTCACACACACACAATTCACTTTTGTGACCAAGACCGGATGTTATTTGACTTTTATGGTGCGGGTACTGTAGGTTACCCACAATAATACTGGTGCAATTCGAATGCGGTAGTCGATTGCTTTTAGTGCCGATTGTTTCTTAGAAACCGCCATTACTTTGAATCTATATATATAATATATATATATATATATATATATATATATATATATATATATATATATATATATATATATATATATATATATATATATATATATATATATATACACACACGTGGGCGGCGTACCTAAGGTCTGCGTACAACCGGTGGGGTAGGCAAGAAGCGTCAAATTGTCAAATTGCCATAGTAGAGAAACGTCAGGAAACTACATGGTTTTACAATTACATGCATATCACAAGACTTTCCCAAATAAAGAAAGGGGTTACTTAGTATACATACATTTCTTAATAGTAATCGCGCCCCATGAGCTTGGCATCTGAGGATTGTTCATGCGGTCACTGTGAAAGGTAAGCGCTACTGGTAAGTTTAAGATGCAGGGCAAAAGCGGGCCATAGATTATAGACTTCTAGCCGTAGTCTTACTCACTTGTCCGCCGGTAATACCTCCCCAATGCGCCTCAGTGCCGCTCCGTGGGTTACCTTTGTGTAACTGAATCACGGGTATTTATTGCTCATTTGTGAAGGAAAAAACGCGAAAAAGTAGGCGTCTCTGAAAGCCTGTAAACCGCCTTCACATTCATTGGGAAAGCAGAAGTTTGTTGTCTTCCTCAAATAGCTAGTGCGTAAACAAAGATGGCGGCCTTTTTCGGCATATCCTACTGCAAGATCATGTTTGCTTCCTAGTTGGTTGCCAAACACATGTATCGGTCCTGCAAGGACTGTTGATAGTTTAAATGACCTGCTATCTATTATTTAATAATCTTATTCCATCGTCAAAAGTTGGATTATAATTGGGGTGGAAAAGGGACCTTTGTAAAAAGGTGATTCTTTTCGGTTTCACTCGTTCATATCATAAGATGTGCATGTACATTGTGGCAAGTGCTTGCTTTCTAATTGTCAAATTGTGGAATGAGGCCATAGTGTTTGTTGAGTTTTTCTATACTCTTGATCCTGTTAGTGATTCTTTCCGGTTTAACTCGTTCATATCATCAGATGTGCATGTACATTGTGGCAAGTGCTTGGTTTCTAATTTTCTCATTGTGGAAATGAGGCCATAGTGTTTGTTGAGATTTTATATACTCTAGATCCTGTTAATGATTACTCTCTTTATTATCAAATTCCATGGGTTTCAGGGTTATTCTAGGATCACAATTGCCCCCATGGGATTTCGTCGTTCAGGCCATTGAGGTTGGTTTTCAGACGCAAAACCCATCTTTGCTCTTTTTCGAAAAGGTATTTTTCGTTGTTGACTTGCTCAATTATAGTCCATGAGATGTCTTCTGGTTTGTGGCCTTTGTCTAGAAAATGTGAAGCCATTTTGGTGTTGGTTTTTTTTACATTTAATGTTGCTCTTGTGTTCACCTATCCTTGTTTTTACTGGTCTCAAGGTCATGCCAACATATTCCAGTTTGCAAGGGCACGTGATTAGATACACAACATTGTGGCTGTTGCATGTGGTGAACTTCCTTTGTTCCCATGAAGTGCCATTTTGGAATGTGAGATCCTTGCTTTTTTTGGTGAGGTTACACACTTTGCACCCAACACAGGGGTGATGGCCTTGTAAGTTTCCCAAACTAGTGGATAGGTGTGATTCTTCTCTCTTTTGTGGTCTGGTGTGGACCAACATGTCTCGAATGCTTTTACAGCATCTGTGCGAGAACATTGGTTTTGGGATGTCAAGACCTCCACTGTTTAGAATTTTCCAATGTTTTGTGACTATTCTAGTCACCTGGTTAGAGTTGGTGTTGTGCGTGGTGATACAAAATGGTCGTTTCTCTTCTTGTTTGGACTGGGTCTTCTCAAGTAAGCTTTCCCTGCAGTTATAGCGTGCACATTTGTACGCTTGGCTTATTTTATCCAGGTATTGTCGCATCTAAAGTTTTTTCCGCAGATCCTTAGATTGGGACTTGAAGTTAGCAATCTCCGTACAATTACGTCGTAGTCGTAAGAATTGTCCATATGAGAGATTGTCTCTCAAATGTTTAGGATGGAAACTTTGGTACATTAGGAGACAATTCTTGGACGTGGTCTTAAAGTGTGTAGTTGTCATCAACCTGCCATCTTTAGGAAAGATGTTGAGGTCCAGAAATACTAAGACTTCTTTGGATATTGTGCTGGGGAATTTGAGAAAGTCGTCTTGATAATTCAGCCAAGAGATAAACTGTTGTGCTGTGGTCTCATCTCCATCCCATATGATGAAAAGGTCATCAATATATCTTTTCCAGATATTGATGTGTTTTCGAAAGGGGTTACTGGGGTGTAGTATTTTTGTCATTTCTAGATGGTATACATAGAGACCAGCTACGCTGGGAGCAAATGTGCTCCCCATGCTGGTCCCATGCTTCTGAAGATACAGGATGTTGTCGTATTAAAAAAAGTTCTCTTTTAGAGCCAAATTACAACACTCCATGATGACATTTCTGGGTGTCTGGTATTCCCAGTCATCTTCAAAAAGTACATCCTCAATGATGTTTAATGTCTCGTTGTGGGGGAGACTTGTGTATAGGCTTTCGACATCACAACTTATTAGTTGTTGATTGTTGGGGTCAAAAGTGAGATCTTCCAGGAGAATCAGGACGTCTTTGGTATCTCTGAGATAGGTAGATGTTCTCTGCACCATGGGCCTCAAGAACGCATATGCAAATTTGGAAACTGGCTCTAAGATTGATCCTATGCCAGATACAATAGGACGCCTGGCGGGTTGTCCAGGCGCTTGTGAATCTTGGGTATTGTATATAGATATGGTGTTATAGGACTTTCTTGACATAGGAATTCTCCTTCTTTAGTCACCCAATTGTGTGCCAATGCTTCTTCTAACATGGTGGTGATTTTGGTTTTAATCCTTTCAGTGGGATCATGGTAGAGAACCTCATAATTGCGTTGGTCTTGTAGGATTCGTTTGCATTCTTGGTCATACAGTTATTTGATTTGTATGACCGTCGCCCCTCCTTCATCCGCTGGTTTTATTACTAGCTCCGGATTGCTGCTGAGTTCCTGTATAGCTTTTCTTTCTTCTTTAGTGATATTTGGAAAAATCTGTTTGTTTTGTGGGCCAAGATTATTAAGGTCTTTCATCACCGCTTTTTCAAAGGCGAGCAGTTCTATGGGCAATGTACTATCCATAGGGGTGAATTTTGATTTGGGTTTGAGGTCTGAGTCACCTTGTTGTGTGTCTATTTCTTTGTCTTTGAAAAAGACTTGTAACTTAAGTGTTCTCATAAATTCCTGAACCTCTTTACAGAGTAGGAACTTGTCCATGTTACATGTAGGTACGTAACCGAGGCCTTTTTCCAATACTGAGATCTGTGCATTGGAGAGATTAAAATCTGTTAGGTTTACTACCAGATTAATTTCTGGCTTGTTGAAGCCCTTGTCATGCTCCTGGTGGATACCCATGGTTGTTCGTCCTCTCTCGGTGTCCAGTGGACGTTGTTGCCTCTCCGGTTCCTTCCTTTGTTCCTCCCTTGGCGTGATCCTAAAAAATGAGTTTGATCATAGTAGGGATAATCTTGAGGTGGATAGGTCCAGGGAGGATATATCCCTTGGGGATGTGGAAAAGGAGGAGGTCCATACTGTGGTGGTGGATACATCTGTTGACCTTGAAAATTGCTCCACCATCTTGGTCCATGATGGTATGGACTTCTGTAGTTGCTGCGTGAGCTTTGGTATCTCGGGCTTCTACCACGGCTTGAATCAGAACTGTTTGATCCTGTGTCAGATGATTCATCATCAGTCGCTTCCTCACGGTTTTGTCTGTAGTCTTCTTTGATGTATGGGTATGTTTTCTCGTGGCTGAAGCAGCTTGTATCTTTCTTCAGTTTATGATACTTGCTTTGTTTAAGTGTTGCTTCAAAGTCGTTGAGTGTTTTATTGAGTTCCTCTAGGTGCTTCCTCAAATTGGCCGGTGTTCGAATGGGGGACCCATTAATTTAGAGAGGACTACATTCAGCTCTCAGGGAGGAGAAGGAGCCCTAACAGAAGGATAGACTTTCTTGAGACCCTCCAGGAAATCCTTAACATCTGGCATTTGGAAGAAAGAAGCCTGAGTGGGAGACTTTCTATATGCTGTTATCGCTGCCAGGTGAACTTTTATGGAGGAATAGTGTAAACCTGCTTTGGCCAAATACAGTAAGTATGGTAACAGTACCTATTCCTGTTCCTGACCTCGAATAGGGTCATGACCTTCAGCAGTACACCACATGAAAAAACGCTTCCACTTAAAAGCATAAGACTTTCTCGTAGAAGCTCTTCTGGCCTCTTTTAAAATCTGCATGCAGTCCTGAGAGAGGTTTAAATGTCCATATTGGATGAACTCAGGAGCCATGCTGCTAACCTCAGGGATGGCAGGTTGGGGTGGAACACCTTGCCGCTCTCCCTGGTCAGCAGATCCGGATGACATGGCAACCTCCTGTGTGGTACTTTGGACAGGTGAAGAAGGTCCGGATAGCACCCCTGGCGAGGCCAATCAGGAGCAACCAGGATCATGTCTGTCTTGGACTTGCACAGCTTCCTGATCACCAAAGGAATGAGTGGAATCGGTGAAAAAGCGTAGAGTAATGTCTCAGACCAGTCTATCCACAGAGCATTCCCCTTGGAACATGGTTGCGGGTACCTGGAGGCGAAGACGCGGCATTTTGCGTTTTCGGCGACCGCAGAGAGATCGATGTCTGGTGTTCCCAGTTGGGGAAGATGTCTTGTATCACTTCTTGTTTTAGCACCCAGTCATGTGCTTCTGTGAAATGTCTGCTCAGGTCGACTGATTGGACATTGAGGATACTCGGTAAGTGAACCGCAGATATTCTCATGTCTCGTGCCAGAAGCTATTTCCAGATTGCCTGTGCTTCCAGCGACAGGGGTCTGGATCTGGTTCCGCCCTGCTTGTTCAGGTAGTACATCATTGTTGTGTTGTCCGTCTGAACAAGCAGAGAGGCCGATGTTACTGACTGAAAAAATGCTTTGAGAGCTAGATGTACAGCTCTGAGTTCCAGCATGTTTAAGTGGTATAGTTGCTCTTTCTCTGACCACATGCCTTGGATTTGTAATGATCCCATATGAGCACCCATCCCTGAAGGGACGCATCCGTCACCAGAGTCTGTTGGGGCATGTCCTCTTGAAAAGGGACTCCCACAATATGATGAATCCGTCGCATCCACTATCGGATGGAGAGTCGGACTGACAGAGGTATTGATAACTTGTCCTCCCAGCGATTGGAGATTTGGGACCACTGATCCTCCAGAGTCTGCTGTCGAGGTCTCATGTGAAGCCTGGCGTTTGGAACGAGAAAAATGCACGAGGCCATAGACCCGAGTAGGGAGGAGATCTACCTGGCCGTGGGCCGAGGTGTCTGCAAGAGAGTTTGACACTTGAGGAGAATGGATGATAGTCTCTCCTCGGAAGGATACGCTCTTGCGTTGACTGAGTCCAGAGTTGCGCCTAGATAGTGTATCCTTTGTGTTGGATTGAGGATGGACTTCTTGAAGTTTACATGCAGACCGAGCCGATGCAACTGGTGAATACAGTGCGTGAGATGTTGCAGAAGAGTGGGAGACCCACTCTTGAGAAGCCAGTCGTCAAGGTAAGGGTAGACTAATATGTGCTGTTTCTTCAAGAAAGCAGCTACTACTGCCATGCACTTTGAGAAAGTGCGAGGAGCTGACTTCAGCCCGAAGGGCAGGACCGTGAATTGGAAGTGGTTTGATTGGATGCGAAACCGTAGGAACTTCCGATGCTTTGGGAGATTGGTATGTGGAAATAGGCATCTTGAAGATCTATGGAACACATCCAGTCCCCTTGATGTAGAAGTGGTATTATTTGATGTAATGCCAGCATTCTAAAATTTTTTTGTAGAATGAATTTGTTGAGACGTCTGAGATCTAGTATAGGCCTGAACTCCTTGTTTGGACCTTTCTTTGGGAACAAAAAGTAGCGGGAGTAGATCCCTTGCCGACGTTGGTGCCATGAGACCTCCTCGATGGCGTTCTTTAGGAGTAGAGCAGACACCTCTTCCCTCAAGAGATTTATACGATGGGTGACAGTCTTTTGAGGAGGAATGGAAGGTGGAGGGGACATGAACTTGATTGTATACCCATTCTTTACAATATTCAGCACCCACTTGTCTAGTGTGAATTTTGTCCACTCTTCCAGGTAAAAATGTACACTTCCCCCACCGGAGTGGATAACGGAGATAGGGGAAGCAAGCACTCACTGCTTTTGTTGCTGTTGCTTGGCAGCAGGTGTGGACTGTCTGGAATTATCACCTCTTCCTCTGCCAGGACGACGCTGGGAGAATTGTGACCTTCCTTGATTTTGATGCGAGGACCATTGAGGGGTTTGAGCCCTCTGTTGGTGGTAGAGACAGGCATTTAAATGTGGAGTTTCGCAGCCCCACGGCAGAGAACCTCATTAAAGGTCAGAATTTTATTGATGGGCAATATTCTGCTTGGAAGAGAGGAAGAAAGAGTCGGAGAATAGTTCGCCTTGGAATCCGACGACCATGAAGAAGACCTACAGCTTCGTCTTCTAGGAGATCGGTGACATATGCCCGACTCCTAGTAGTAGGAGAGCGTGATGATCGTCTTCTTACCGATGGGGACCTTCTCGGCATGGTACGTTCGTGCCGCCCCGAAGAATGCTCTGACGGGATCAAAGGTGACCTGGATCTTGAAGAAGACTGTGGTAGATTCATTCTGTGGATCTTCCACTCTCTAATATCTCCTAGCCATCTTGGAGAGATATTTGTTGGCCGGGCTGGAGACGGTACTGGTGAGGGCTCTGGAGATACTTGCACTATCTGAAGCCCTGGGAAGGAAGAAGCACTCCCTGATGTAACCACCTGGGCGTCCCGCATAGAACAGTCCTTCGACGTCACTCTAGGTCTCTTGGCTGGGGGAGAAGGTGATTGAGATCTCCTCGACGTCGACCTCCTCGACGTCGACCTAGATCTCGACATCCTAAACCCAGAAGGCCTTTTCTTAGATCTCCTCGACAGTGATCTCTTCGACATCGACCTCTGCGGCTACGACATCGATGGCATGTGTCTCAACGTCGAATGTCTGGGTCTTTTCGGCGTCGAAGCCCTTGGTGTTCAGCTATACGTCGATGTCATTGGATTTCTCACAGTCGACAATCTCGACGTCGGTCCAGAGCCTCTCGGCTGTGAGCTTCGACGTTGATGTGTCGACGTCGAGCTCCGACCTCTTGACGTCGTAGGCGAGCCAGACTTGGACCGCCTACGTGTGGATGACGACCTCATCCTATGTCTCTTCTCACCTTGTCTCGAAGGCGAAGGATGTCTCGACGATGAAGGATGTTTCGACGGCGAAGGATGTTTCGACGTCGACGGACGTCTCAACGGTGATTTCGACGCCGACTCTGAGCACAAAGGTACCTTGGATGACGATCTGTCCCTCGATGGGGAAGGAGACCGATGCCTCCTTTTTTCACCTTTTTCTTTGCGCTCTCTTGGTTGAGAGGAGGGCTTCCTTGAGTGGTGTTCTTCTTGCCCATTCACTGTTTCCTTTCCTCTCTCTTGCAAGGAATGCAGATTAATCTTCTCCCTCTCTCTAAGGGTTTTCTTGGAAAACTTTCTGCAGTGGTAACACTGGTCTGGCTTGTGGGATGAAGGCAGACAAGCAATACAGACCGAATGAGGGTCTGACTTAGCCATCTTTTTTCCACAGGTCGGGCACTTATTAAATAAGGACGGCATTTGGACAGGAAAAAATAGCCAAAAGTCATAAAAAATTGTTGAATTAGTCAGCCGGAAAAAAGAACTGACCTAACGGTCACCTGTGGTACAAGATGGGATCCTGGGGGTTCCTGGAGGTCTTAAAGGCACGGCGCCAATATTCCAATTGTTTTCTATGCAGCCTGTCTAGGCTAATTCTGCCTCTATGATCCAGCCTTTTTACCTTTGAAAATAAAGGTTGTGCGTTTCAAAGCAAACTCAAGGCAGTTTTCTTTATATATAGATCATATGTTTATGATGACTTATGTGTCTTTATTTTGTCAAATGTAAAAGATACATGCAATTATGGCACTTTTGGAGTCTAGTAGTGCGTTTTTCAGGCTGCATATATATATATGTATATGCATATTATCTACATATATGGGTATTTATATATAAATGGGTATATATATATATATATATATATATATATATATATATAGATATATGCATATTATTACGCACGTTGGCGGGACTATTCAGTGCTTATGACTGTTGATGAGTTGATGAGATATTCTTAAAATGCAGAATCTGTGGGCAGAAATAACTACCAGGAAATGTCTATTGCTGCCAAATATGTGTACAATGTATCAGTTTGGATACCAAACTCCATTATGTTAGTTGTACCAGGAAGGATATAGCGAACTGCCACATGGCAGGTTTCTGATTGACATTTTGAAGGCCACTTTGCCATAATAATAAAATATTACCAGCCCTGGTTAAAGAAACACACTGAACAAGTATAAGACTGAACACTGTGCATTACTTCGTTTATAGTGAATACCTCTTTCTGAAGTTCCTTAACTTTCTGTTGCAACAAGTCTGTCTCCGACTGCAGCCCTCTAATTCTATCCTCTTTTAGTTGCAAACTGGCCTCAGCAGAGTCCCTGCATGTCTGGCAGGATGACAGCTCTGCCTTCAGCTGCCGGATGAAGTCTTCGCTCTTCTTGACCTGTACGAGAAACAAACTGAGTCAGCAGAGGCACTAATGGGCCTCCTTATCACCTAGGCATGAGGGAAAGACACAAGATGGTGGGGGGCAGTCGAGTCCTAACCTGCAATTCCCATTCCACTGGGAGACTACAAAATAACCAGCGTCAAAGGTTAGGGTTTTTAGTCAGGGCCAAGAAAAAGGGCGCACAGCTAAGTATTGACGCAATGTTATTTAGTGTTTCAAATTAGTGTTGTGAGGTTCAAAACAGGTTGAGGGGATGAGCCCTGTAACCCCTCAAAATCGTTTCAGCAATGGCTGACGCTATGTACAACGAAAAACAGAAACCTTTGCACACTCTAATAAGTAAGCAATGTTGTCATGGTAGACAAATAGAGAAAATGGAGACAAAGTGTTGCATTCGTAAGCATCAACGCTTCAGAACCAGCCGACACGTGTTTCGTCGCGTGTGGGACAGTCTTCCTGCGACTCTTCAGGGCTAACGAAATATGAAGTGTCGTAGGGAGAGTCGCTCCGTCGGTGATACTTCCGACCCGACAGGGCCCAGGACTGTGTGAAGATGCTGTAGTAGGAGAATTCTATTAAAAATATTGCCCAAGTACATGAAATGGCAAGGTTAAATGTAGAAAAGGACACTCCAACCGTGTAGGTAGACAAGATGATGGAGAATTCCAAAGGTTAAGTGAGTGTCTCCACGGAGATATGGCGTAGACAAAGGATCTGTAGTGATCAGGACGGAACGCCTTGGAAGACAGACGGGTGCATCTGTATCACCGATCAGGACGGAACGCCTTGGAAGACAGACGGGTGCATCTGTATCACCGTTCTCCGCACTGTGTCCCGGGTGTGGTCACACGTGTCGGCTGGTTCTGATGAACATTAAAGACACACTATCTAACGATTGATTCCAAGAAATCCTTGTTTTGTTTACGAATGCAACACTTTGTCTCCATTTTCTCTATTTGTCTACCATGACAACATTGCTTACTTATTAGAGTGTGCATAGGTTTCTGACAGCAAAATAGCCCACAGTGCAAAGCCTGGTTTACATTGTTCCCTTGAGAGATACGAATAAAAGGACTCCGGAGGGTGAGGGTGACTCTACCTCTTCTTCTGTATCCTGCTGTAGGCTCTGGGTGCTCTGCAGCTTCCGCTCTAGCTTCTGTATAGTCTCCTTCAGGTCCAACTTCTCAGACTCGCATGTTCGAATTTCATGCTTCAGACTGCTCATAGTGTGCTCCTGCTGCAAAACCTGACAAACAGCCGCATTAGGAAGGATCAGACAACAAATGGTTGCACCCGAGGAAGAGGTGGAAAGAATCATAATAAATAAAATGTGTGCTGGAGGATCGAGGAGAAAAGAGGAGCTACAGAGAGAAACTTCTAATGACAAACTGGATCTTGAAGTTCGCCTAGAAACCGCTCTGTGATTTGCGCTATATAAATTCCTGTACATTTACATTTAGTGAAAAATGTCCACACACTCATTTAAAATTTAAGTTTGCATTAATGAATAAATTATTATTATTATGAAATATATATTATAAAACATAGTTAAAGCTGTATTTTTTTTACCCTAGCCTTATAGAGGTGGCTGGGGCTTTACACCGGATGCATGTGAAAGAAGAATTGTGGATGTAGGCTTCCCTTGCCACCAAGCTCAACGAAGCTCCCTTTAAACTACCACTACTTGCTCACCTAATGTGGTGTCAGGTATGTTTATACTGGGAGTCAAATTCTAATAGCCTCTTTGATGACTATTGTATCCATTTCTCTTTAATGTGTAAAATTCAAATGTATGCCCGGTTTATAAATCAATTATTTTTTATTGAAGCTTTATTTACACATTCATTTACCTAAAATGCTCGCCTGCGAGGAAATACGAAAGGAAATGCAAGGAGATCCTAATTTTAGTTCTTTCCAAACAATTAACAACCCAGGCCCTTCCTCTTCCCCAAAACAATGGTTCATCTATTGATCTATATTACAAGACTATCTGATGGGGTCAGTACTGGTCTGTCAATGGTGCAGTTCAAGGGGAACAACAATAGTTACTTCTCTGTAATCTATGGTTCTCCAGTATTGGAGTCTTTCATAGATTCACATGCCTGAATCATTCCCCGTCGTCCGAGTGGGAGTCCCACGGTACATTAACAAGCATTTACAATGCAATGGTCTCGGCATCATTAAAGGTGGAGCTATTGGCATTGCTCATGACATTTCTTTTTTTTCTTTAAATAATAAATAAATGGCATTGTCATTTACATTGCCAATACACAGCACTCTGCACTCAACAGCACACACCACTCTGCACTCAACAGCACACACCACTCTGCACTCAACAGCACACACCACTCTGCACCTGCACTCACTGCTCTGCACACTCACTCTGCACTCACTACTCTACGCACTCACTACTCTACGCACTCACCACTCTACGCACTCACCACTCTACGCACTCACCACTCTACGCACTCACCACTCTACGCACTCACTACTCTGCACTCACTACTCTGCACTCACTACTCTGCACTCACTACTCTGCACTCTGCACTCACTACTCTGCATCACTACTCTGCACTCACTACTCACTACTCTGCACTCACTACTCACTACTCTGCACTCACTACTCACTACTCTGCACTCACTACTCACTACTCTGCACTCACTACTAACTACTCTGCACTCACTACTCTGCACTCACTACTCACTACTCTGCACTCACTACTCTGCACTCACTACTCACTACTCTGCACTCACTACTCACTACTCACTACTCTGCACTCACACTGCACTCACTACTCTGCACTCACTACTCTGCACTCACTACTCACTACTCTGCACTTACTACTCACTACTCTGCACTCACTACTCTACACTCACTACTCTGCACTCACTACTCTGCACTCACTACTCACTACTCTGCACTCACTACTCACTACTCTGCACTCGCTACTCACTACTCTGCACTCACTACTCTGCACTCACTACTCACTACTCTGCACTCACTACTCACTCTGCACTCACTACTCTGCACTCACTACTCACTACTCTGCACTCACTACTCTGCAATCTGCACTCACTACTCTGCACTCACTACTCTGCACTCACTACTCACTCACAAATTCAGTTCTAATAGAAGTCACTATATCTGCAGCTAATAATCCCATCCAGGGCCTGCCTCTTCTTGTCTTTCGAGCCGCTATTCCTCCAGCGCGAGGCCCGATTCCCATAGGATGCGCCTCTTGGGACAGATCTGTAGGCTCCTAATCTGCCTCGCATCCCCGGGACATGTTCGGATCCGGCTGTCATTGCTCTTCCGCAGCAAACCTCAAAGCCTGGAGACACAGATGCCCTGTAGCAGCAAGCACGCCAGCTCTGATTCGAATTACTTCCCTTAAACGCCAGTGGGGAGGGGGTCATTGCCACGTGGCGTTCTGTTCATTAACTTTGGAGAGGTCAAGGCTGGGATGCGCAGACATCGCTGGACATGTGCATACCTGCTTCCCATCGGCAGCCCGTGTGTGTCCCCCTGGGCTGCTCTCGCTCCCACTCTCCTCTCCCAATCGCCTCCCTGCATCCATCTGAGGATGCGCGCGGGTTGGATGTTCTGTCCCTGCCGGGTGCCTGCCACTGCACTCCCGTCTCCGAGACGCGGCACACATAGCGCCCATGGAGGGGGCATTCAGCAGCAGGGGGCGGTCACTGGTGAAAGGAGGCCTGTCCCAGCTGCAGCCACGAACAGCACAGAGCCCAGGGGTAACACCTCACTGCAACCGAAGTGAGCGGCAAAAGTAGTGACGGAGCCCTGGCCCGCGGCTGTCAGTGTTCACAAGCGCACACGAGAGACACTACTAGTGACAGCCCAAAATCTAAACAGCGACACTAGTCGTAGGTGCACACACTGTGATACTCAGTGCGGTACTCACATGCAAGATGAAGTTGGGCAGCATCGAGAGTGCGTGCAAACAATCCTCTACCAGGCCGAGGCACGTGCACAAACCAACACACATGAGGACAAACATCCAGGTGAACGGGGTCATCGAAAGGAGCAGGCACACAGCCTCTTGTATATGTACGAACAACCAAATACACAGGGATCTAAACACAGCCAGACAACCAATTACAGGAGCGAATATTTACAGACAAAGTCAGGTAAACTGCACCTTACATAAACACAAACAAGCAGGCATTCAGTCTTACGGATGAATGAAAACATCTGGGGCTCAACCACAAACATGCCATTATAATGTCCGGTTCACAGAACCCCCAAAGATACATACTAAAAAGTAGGCGTGTAGCCTCACACATTTGTACAAACAACCAGGTACACAACTCCGCACTTATGATTTGGGCTGGTAGGGCAAAGGGGAAGATTTTCTTTTAGTTAAACACGCTGCTACGGAAGAAAAGCCGTCTCCGGCAATGAGGAGCAGAGAGTTGAAAAGTGGTGCTCTGCAGGACAGCACCTACTTCCGGTTTGGCCGGCAATGCTTCCGGGTCGCCGCAGGCAGCGCGGCGGCCCGACCTGCACGGGGAAGGGAGGCAGCTTTCGAGGAGGACAGCACCTGGCCGCGAGCGCGTTCTCGTGCGCGTGGCCTTAACAAATCGCCGCGCGCGGCCAGTGCTGTCCTCCTGGGAAGCTGAGCCGCTAACAATAAGGTCTCTGGCGAGAGCGAGCTTCGCTCGCTTTAGCCGAGACCTAAAAAGCAATAATTATGCACATATTAACCAAAAACCTTGCTAACATAAAACCAGGAAGTAAAGTAGCCATAAGCTACAAGGAGAAAAAACTTCCACATCTATGACTATCCAAGTCATTATATACAGGCCAAACTGCAGCCAATCAGGCCAAAGCACACACCAGAATGTTCTCCTCAGAGGCTCAGGCTCTCAGATTTTCTCGCACATGAGTGAACCAAGAGATAAGAGCATAAACCAGCCTCTGAGTGGAGGTGGGCGGATTGCATGTGAATCTATGAAAGACACCAATACTGGAGAACCACAGATACTATTGTTCTTCTCCGGTATTAAGGTGTCTTTCATAGATTCACATGCCTGAATCGGAGCAGATAGCAGTACAGCAACATAATGCATGCGAGACGCTATTTGTGCCATAGTGTATATATATACATATATATATATATATATGACGCTCGAAACTCTTCTCAGTTTCACAAGAAAGAGGCAGCACTCATAGACCAAGAGTTGTCCAGTGATTTAATTTTCAGGGAACAAAAAAGCACTGACATATATATATATATGTCCGAAAGGGTTCCCCCACTGTCTCCAGGGAAAGCACAAAAGACTCGCACTCCAGGGTCCGTGTAGGAAATGTTTATTGGAGATATATATATATATATATATATATATATATATATATATATCTGTGTGTATATATATATATATATATGTGTGTATATATATATGTGTGTATATATATATATATATATATATATATATATATATATATATATATATATATATATATATATATGTCGCTCAAAATCCTCCTCAGTTTAGCAAGAAAGAGGCAGCACTCGTAGACCAAGAGTTTATCCAGGTGATTTATTCTTTTGGGAACAAAAAGCACAGACGCGTTTCGGCGTTAGCCTTCGTCAGTGTGTCACTTGTTGTTAACAAACATCCCATTAAATGTAAAAGTGAATAAGCATTAATATAAACATAGGACTTCACCCCTGTGTGCCACAATGGGCGCCATCTTGGAAAGATGTTATGTCCAAGCAGGGATATAATATAATACATCCGTAAGTTCTCACGTTTGAATTAAGCCGTGGATCGGCTAATGTCCTATGTTAAATTGTACAATGCCATACATACAAACAAATATTCAGATAAACAACAAAAAGCCCAAAGACATAGAGTAAGAGTAATGTGACATTGATACGAAATTCATCAAGAGAATCATCATAGAGATTCGTCAAAATTAAGCATAGAGATTCATTTCCTAGGAATATTCATCTAGAATCTATCAAAAGTTTATCAAGAAATTAGTCAACAATTTACTCTATCAAGGGGATGGCCATCCTAAAAAGGAGAGAAAGGGGGAGGAAAGGAGGGGAGGATAGGGTGTGGGAGGGGGAAGAAAGAGAAGGAGAAGGTTTGAGTTTGGAGAAAGAGTGAAGACAAAGAAGGTTTGAAAGGAAGGTTAATTCATACACAGGTACATTCTCTAATTCATTCCAACATCGAATGGTGAAAGCTTTAGTATTTCCGAAATACAATATATACATTATATACAGGTTGTTCCCAGATAGACAGTTCGCAGCAGATACCTTAAAGAGGGAATTTGTCATTGCTATGATCTTACGTTCCCAGATGACATGACAATTCCTCGCCACTATTCAGTCCTCCCGGATGTTTAGTAGACAGATCTACAATATATCTAGATTCCAGTCTACGATATAAATATATACATCATGCAATAACATACCAAAAATGTCATAATCCTGCATAAATATATGTGTGTTAACATATGCAGAGCAATTTTACGACATAGAATAAGTATGTCAATAAGCGTCCGAGAAACAGCATAGTGGAGGAGGCAAGAACAGAGGCTCACTTTATTTAAAAAGATTGCGGAGAACAGCTTGTCCAACTGACGTATCTGCATCACTTGAAGCCTCCAAACAGTAGTGTTTGGTAAAAGTGTGTCTGCTGGACCAAGTTGCCGCTCTGCAGATTTGATGAAGCGGCACGCCGGCAAAGAGAGCGGTAGATGAGGAGATTGCTCTCGTAGAATGCGCTCTTGGAGTTGTCTGCAAAGGTCTTCCCCCCTGCTGATGGCAAAGACAAATCGCTGCAGAAATCCAACAAGCAATGGTCTGCTTGGATACTGAATATCCCCGACGTAACCTCCCGTAGGCCACAAACAGCTGGTCGAATTTACGGTTTGTTGCAGTCCGTTGTAAATAGAACTTGAGATATCTTCTGATGTCAAGTGAATGTAAGGTTGTTTCCGCAGTTGTTTGAGGATTTGGAAAGAATGTCTTTAAAATGATTGGCTCGTTGTGATGGAAGTCCGCAGGTACTTTTGGCATGAAACTGGGATTAGTGCGTAGCACTACTGAATTGGAGGTGAATTGAAGAAAAGGTGGATTAATAGTGAATGCTTGAATGTCACTGACTCTCCTTGCTGATATTAGAGCCAATAGCAGAGATACTTTCCACGAAAGGAACTTCAAATACACTATATGAATAGGCTCAAAGGGGTGCCGCATAAATTGTGCAAGCACCACATTAAGATGCCAGTATGGAGGTGGACGTCGGATAGGTGGAAACATCCGAAACAATCCCTTGAAGAACTGCTGAATGACCCCAGCTGAATAAAGAGAATTGGATCCATCCTGCTGAAACCTTGCAATAGCTGCCAAAAACACTTTCAAAGTAGAATGGGATAGGCCCGATCTTGCCAAGTGAAGAAAGAACGGTAAAAAAAAATCTGGTTTTGCATGAATCGGATGTATATTGGAAGATTGATACCACATGCAAAATCTCTTCTATTTGTGCTTGTATGTTTTAATAGTAGCAGGCGCTCGAGCGTTAGCTAAAACTTCTTGACAGTCCGCAGGAATATTTAGATGCGCGAATTCAAGGTGTTCAGGAGCCAGGCTGCTAATCTGAAAGATGCTGGGTGGCAGATCTGTCCGTTCTGGATGGACAGGAGGTTCGGTATTAGTCGAAAATGAATGGGGTCGCATACTGAGAGTAAAAGAAGTTCGGTGAACCAGAACTGGCGAGGCCATCTGGGAGCAATGAGAATTAGGCAGCAAGGTTGTTTCTTCATTTTGCGGAGAACTCTGGGAACCAACGGTATCGGACGAAAGGCGTAGGCATATATCTGGGACCAATTCATCGAAAACGCATTCCCGCATGAGTCGTTGTGGGGAAGCCAACTTGCAAAGGATGGGCATTTGCGGTTCTGATTGGTCGCAAACAGGTCCAGATCGGGATGACCCCACTACTGAAAGACTCGATTCAAAGTTGGTTGATGCAGATCCTACACAGATTGGATACTGCTGATCTGCTGAGGGAATCCGCTAGGACATTGGAGCTCCCGGAACATGGATAGCTGAAAGGCTGATCTTGTGACATATCGCCCAGTCCCAGATCTCTTGGGCTTGTTGAGAGAGTAGGGCAGACTTCATCCCACTCTGCTTGTTCAAGTAATGCATACTTGTAGTGTTGTCTGTCCGAATTAGTACTGAAGCTCCCAGAATGATGGCTCGAAAGGTCTTCAGGGCCAAGAAAATGGCTCGCAATTCCCGAAGGTTGATATGCCACTTCTTTTGTTGGACGTTCCACTTGCCGTTGACCGTCATTCATTGATGGTGAAATTTGGGACTTCTACCAGGAATGCACTTCCTTCTTTTACGTTCTTCACTTGAGTCCACCAAAAGAAGGCTTCTCGCATCCGAGAAGTGATGCGAATGACATCGTCGAACGACCCCGAAATCTGAAACCCTTGCAGATTGAGCTCTTCTTGCAAGGGCCTCATTCTGAGAAGGCAGTTGGGTATCAAAGGGATGCAGGAAGAAATCATCCCTAGAAAAGACTTGAATAGTCGTACTGAAACGCACCTTTTTGATTGCAATAGGCGAGCTAGCTTTCTGATCTTGTGTTGTCTTTCTTTTGAGACAAATGCCTGAGTAAGCTGAGTGTCCAACATGGCTCCCAAGAAGGTCTTTCTTTGTGATGGAACCAGATGAGATTTGTCGAAGTTGATGAAGAGACCTAGAGATTGGAACAGTGACAGATATCTCTGAACATGTGCACTTGCGGTTGGAAAGGAATTCGCCTTGATAAGGCAGTCGTCCAGGTATGGAAAGATTTGAATCCCTTCCAGACAAAGGTGTGCGACCACCGGTGCTAGGACCTTTGTAAACACGCGCGGGTGCTGATCGTAGTCCAAAAGGAAGGACTTTGAATTGAAAGTCCCTGCCAGCCACTAAGAACCATAACAATTTTCTGTGTCTGGGTAGGATCGTCAAAATGAAAATAAGCATCTTGGAGGTCGAGGGTGGCCACGTGATCCCAAGCCGAAAGGAGCTGAAGGATTTCTTGAAGTGTTAACATTCGGTAGGATAATTTCTTCAGGTATTTGTTGAGGGCGCGAAGGTCGAGAATGGGGCGCCATTCTCCCGACTTTTTCATTATCAGGAAAAATCTCGAATAAAATCCTGTTCCTCTTTTGTAAATGAGGGACCTTTCCGATCACTCCTTTTCGAATTATCAAATGAATTTGGGAAAAAAGCTCCTTGAGATGAGCAGGGGGTGGGCCTTTGGGAGGGGAGTTTGGAGGAATCTTTATGAATTCTAAAACATGGCCTCTGGCCACTATGTCCAGAACACACTTGTCTGATGTGATAGCGGACCAGTTAGAGTAAAATTGGGATATTCTTCCACCAACTTTTAACGGGGGGACGGTAGAAATGGTGGCAGGTGGCAGATTTCATTGCTTTTTAATTGAATCCCGTCCACGGTAGGAGGGCTTTCGTTTTGTTTGCGAATAGGAGGTATGTCGCTGTCCGTATGACTGCTGTGTAGGAGAGTAGGGTCTGCAATCCTATGATCACCCAGATTTTTTGCTTTTGTTTCACTGGTTTACGACTTTCTCTGGCTGTGGGCCAGCCAATCAGACCCACAGCCTAGCTGTTCTCTTACTAAATTGACATGTGTACCTTAGGTGCATTATCCAATTGGTACTGGGCCACCTTATCAGACCCTGTAACTCAGGGCATAGGTGTACCCAGGGCCTACCAGGGGCTGAAGCATGTATTATGCCACCCCTGGATGGCCATCTAAATCTGACACAACTGGCTGCACTACAGCTGGGGCAAGGTGGTGTACTCACCCTTTGCTTTAGATATAGTATGCCTATATCTAACCCTAAAAATGGACACACAGATTCCTATCAGTCACTCCTATGGCAGGCCTTGACAATCCTGAAGGCAGAGTGCTTGGAATCGTGTGAGATGGTGCTCTGGCATCAACTGAGTCCGTTTGCAGCTTGCGGAACCAAGTCCTAATAGCTGTTCCATGATAACGCATACCATATACTCTTAAGTGCATTATAATCCTCGCGGTTAAATGCTATCTTTGGTATCGCTTTATCAAAACATGTCGAGTAAGGTGTCATACGAATTGGAATACTAACCCCTCGCCAATTCTGGCGACGGGGTTAGCATTCCACCCTTCTAGAGGGACACGACATGTATGTAACTGTGAACCCCGGTTAAAGTTAACTGAAGCCTCAGCTCCACAAAATGGATGCTGCCACCACAGACACAAGTCTGACCTCCTGCTGCTGGGAGTCCTTCCAGCGAGGAGAGCTTGGACAAAGGGTTTCCTGTCAGGGGCGGTGCTTGCACCATCCCAGACAGGGTTTTGTGTATCCTGGGTAGGCAGGGCTTTACAGGAAGGTGACTGCAGAGTGGCACCCCGGTGCTCACTACGCATCTGCCGGCTAGAACCAGTTCCAGGGGCACACCAGCCCCTGGCCTGGGGAAAGTCCGGCATGGGAGAGGGGTGTAACCACCCCCCTTCCTGGTCCCACCCCTGGGGCAGGACCTAGTCGCGTACCCACCCCTTTCTTTAGGATAAAGGCAGGAGCGGGGACCCTTCCAAATTAGATCATCTTTGAATCAAGAAACTACTTTCTACGAAAGGAACTCTCGACTTCTTCTCAAGATTTCTCCCTTGTGGCTAAGGAGTAGTCACCCTGAATCCGCAGGCACCATCTAAGAACTCTGCGGTTTGCTGCACGTCCTTGCTCAGGAATCCGACCGACCAGCACGACGAGACCCGGCTTCCCTGGCACCTCTGACCTCTACCTACCTCTACAGCTAAGCTGAGAACCGTAGGTGCGACGAGACCTCGAGGGACCGGCCATCATCAGAACTGCACGACTTCTATCCAGCACGACCGCCGAGGGATCCTCTGGTGAGTGCTTTGGGGTCCGAGAAGCCCCGACCCTGAGCAGCTCCAGCATCGAAGTCCAGCCTCCCATCATCTCCACGATCTGCGTGGGGCCCTTCTGCTTTTTGCTGCTCACCGCGTTGTTTGGCTACTAGCCCGCTGGCTTGTGGCCTTCTTAACGACGCCCGACGACATCACTGCTGCTGGTCTGGTTGCTCCAGACTGGCCCTTGCTCCCTTCCAAAAGAGGAGCACCCCGGACCCTCCTGGTCCACACCAGACGCCATTTTAGGTCCACCGCGTGGGCTTGAATTTGCCAAGACTTGTTGCCCCAATCCTGGGTCCAGCATCATCCGTGAGATCTGCAGAGCACAGCGTCGCCCACTCACCTAGTCGAGGTGACTACCACCCGGTGCCCTCCTGGTGCCATCTGACTACTGGCTAGTAGTCACGAACTTGGTCCCCTCTGCTTTCAGGTGTCATCCATCTTCGATCCAGGCTTGGATCACTCGAACAATCTTCACTGGTCGCCTGCCAGCAACTCCTTTCTTCAGGCTCCTGGTTCGTCTACGAGGATTACCGACGTCTTTTGAGACCTATGCAGCTGCAGCCCCTGGGCTAGGTAACTTCGGCATTTCGGTGCCCCAGCAAAGCCTCACTATCCAAGGGTCAGGATCCACTGTCGTTTTCGATCTACCTAGTCGGGTTCGCCCGAGAACACTAACTTTGTGAAATCTAGCTACCATAGACTTTGTCCCGCATCCCGCGTGAGAGTGCACACTCTGCACCCGAGTCCCCTAGGCCTCCTACTAGTAATCTGAAGGTTCAGTAACGTAGTCCTAGCGATTCCAAAGCCTATTAGTACAGTACTTACCTGCTAGTAATTTCGCATTCCACTTCCATAGTATATGGTTTGTCGTGCCCCTCGGGCATGTGTGTAAATTGTGCAACTTGAAGTATTTTCCTAAGAGTTTTGTTGTGTGCTTAGTACCCTGTCCTCATAAAGAGTACAGGGCTGTTGTGATCTAAATAAATACACTGTTTATTTTCATAACACTTGTGTGGTGTCCTTTCACTTGGTGTTCAAGGGGTATGTGTGATGGTATAACAGCTGGCTTAACACGCCCTCTGGAGTTTAGCCCGAAGACTGCTCGTATCCACGCTACTAGGATAGCTGGTCTATAAGGTTGACTTACAACCAATCATCAATAAGGGTTGTTTGGACTGATACATAGTGATCACTAGAATAGTGAGCACTGCATATCAGGCCAACTTCTCACATGCTGTCTGTAGGACTGATATCGCTGATTGCCTTGAGAGGACTGGTCTGACCTCTGTTGGTTTGTAGCCTCCTCTATGAGAAAAGGATCCACGTCCTTTAGCACCCCGAAAGGGCGGCTTGCGAAATTGAAGATTACTGAGAGATCTCGCTGTCTCTGTGTCTTTTTTAATAGCCTGAAGGGCCTCTTCGACATGCTGTTGGACCTGGCCCTTTTGGCAGGTTCACCCCAAAACTTTTTGCTTTTTCCTAGCCTGTTTCTGGAACCTGGTGTTGGTGATTTTAGGCCTCTGCGCACTTTTTCACTGTGGTACAGTGTAAAGTGTGTGAGCTCTCTGTGTATGTGTGGTGAGTGACCTGCCCTCCCATAGGAATGCATGGGGAATATGTGTGACCATGGTAGTTCCTGATGTGTGTGGAGTGCAGGGTCGAGTTTGGTATGTGCGAACTCGTGAGATTGAATGCTGCGTAATGATGTATGCGGCATGAATGTGTCTAGTGTGGAAGTACCACTTCTAGACATGGGTGTGCCTGTGTAGTGAGTGTGCTGACACGTGATTGGCTGGAGCCTGGCTCCAGGATGTCTGGATGGGTCTGCCCAGTGGTGAGTGTTGAGATTAGCATGCTGATGTGAGGGGAGGAGTGCACCTGGGTCCTGAATAGGGCTGGGTTTTCCCTCTACAATGCTGGCTCCACCCCCTGTGGTGCGTCTGATGTCCCTAGCCTGGCCAGTGAAAGGAGTTCCCTATAACCAGTTGTAGCTGGTTCTCACATTGCCTGCACCCTGCTAGACAAAGGATTTTACTGTATAAAAAGGGGCTGTGTCCCCTTACAAAATGTTCTTGTTTCTGACTTGAATCCTGCCAGGGGCGTGCTGCTGCTCGGAGAGGACAAGAATGAAGTGGCGCAAAGGGAGCGCACATCAGGAAAGTAAGAACCAGGTTCAAGTCCCACTGAGGCATCACAAAGGGAACAGGTGGAAACATGTGTGTGATGCCCTTCAGAAAACGAGTTACTATAGGGGACTTGAACAAAGAAGGTTGATCAGGCAGCCTTAGGAAGGCCGAAAGGGCAGAAAGGTAGCCCTTGATAGTGCCCAGAGCAGAGCCCTGCTGGGCAAGAGAAAGAAGGAAGAGAAGAACTTCAGAAAGAGGGGCAGAAAGGGGCTCCACAGCCTTTTCTGTGCACCATGTCACAAATTTGTTCCACCGGCAGGCGTATACCGACTTTGTGGAGGGACGCCTGGCTGCCAGAATAACATTACAGACTTCAGGAGTTAAGTCAAATGGCCTCAACTGCCGCCGCTCAATCTCCAAGCATGGAGGTGGAGACTGGACAGGTTTGGGTGGAGGACCGTCCCCTGCTGCTGCGACTGAAGGTCCTCCTGAAGAGGCAGACGGATAGGGGGACCGACTGACATATTGAGTAGCTCGGGATACCAGTACCTTCGAGCCCAGTCCGGAGCCACAAGGATGACTTGGGCCCAGTCGCGCCTGATTTTCCTCAGCACTCTGGGCAGAAGTAGTATAGGCGGAAAGGAGTATAACAGACCGCAACTCCACTCGCAACGAAATGCGTCGCCGAGCGAGTGCCGCCTTGGAAATTCCAACGTGCAGAACTGATGACATTGCTCGTTCTCTTCGGTGGCGAATAGATCTAACCAAGGCTCTCCCCACTGCAGAAAGATGCCTTGCGCCACGTCCGAGTTCAGACGCCATTCGTGATCCATCGAGCACCGTCAGCTGAGTTCGTCCGCCCTGGCGTTCAGAGAACCTGCCAGGTGGTGAACCACCAGGGTCACGCCCTGATGTTCCAGCCACTGCCAGAGGCGCAGAGCCTCCTGACAGAGGGTCCAGGACCCCACACCGCCCTGCTTGTTGCAGTACCACATGGCGGTGGTGTTGTCCGTGAACACCTGCACTGCACTGCACTCCCTCGGACAGAGGGGAGGAATGCCTTCAGTGACAGACGAATCGCCCGCAGCTCCAGAAGGTTGATATGGAGCTGGGACTCTGCCGGAGACCAGAGGCCTCTGATCTCCGCCTCTCCCATGTGGACTCCCCAGCCCTGGAGGGACGCGTCCGTCACAACCACGTGCTCCGGTTGGGGAAGGGAGAGGGATCTGCCGCTGACCCAATCGCGGTCCGTGAGCCACCACTGCAGCTGTCTCGCAGTGCCCTCCGAGATCAGGACATGGTCGGACAGGTTGCCCTGATGCTGGGCCCACTGAAACTTCAGGTCTCACTGCAGAGCCCGCATCCGCCACCGGGCGTGATGCACCAGAAGGATGCAGGAAGCCATCAGCCCCAGGAGCCGCAGCGTCAACCTGACCGAAACCTGGGATAAAGGCTGAAAGATCGGAATCAGAGCCTGAATAACCCGGACTCGCTGCTCGGGAGGATAAACCCGAAACTGCGCCGGGTCCAGAACAGCTCCGATGAAGAGGAGCTTTTGGGAGGGACACAGGTGTGATTTCAGCACGTTGATGGAAAACCCCATCAGGTGCAGGAGATCCGCCGTAATCTGGAGGTGGTTGACGACTGACTGGGGCGAGCCGCTTTCAACAACCAGTCGTCGAGGTAGGGGAAGACTGAAACCCCTAACCTGCGCAGATGAGCTGTGACCACCGCCATCACTTTCGTGAGCACCCGTGGGGCGCTGGTAAGGCCAAAGGGAAGCACGGTGAACTGAAAGTGCTCGAGGCCTACCGTGAACCGCCAGTAACGCCGGTGGGCCGGCAGGAGGGGGATGTGAAAGTAAACGTCCTGCAAGTCCAACGCCACAATCCAGTCTTGCGGGTCTAGGGCAGCCAAGACCTGAGCCAAAGTCAACATCTTGAACTTCTCCTTCCGGAGGAAGCCGTTGACGTTCCGTAGGTCCAAGATAGGGCGAAGGCCCCCATTGCCCTTCTTGGGTACCAGAAAGTAGTGGGAGTAACAACCACACACTACTTCTGGCCCAGGAACGCGCTCGATGGCCCCCTTGGCCAAGAGGGCCGTAACTTCCTCCTGCAGAAGTCGCTAGTGGTCCCCCGACACGCGGTGGTACTGCGGTGGCATGGCTGGAGGGGTCGCCTCGAAGGGGAGGGAGTAGTCCCTTCGGACGATTTGCAGCACCCACCTGTCCGATGTGACGGTGCGCCAGTGGAAGAGGTAATGGCGGACCCTGCCCCCCACTGGCGTCACATGGGCCTGAAAACTCGGACTAGGAGGGTTTTGAGGCGGATGCTGCGGGAGCGGGTGCGGACTGGCCTTGCCGTTGTCCCCGACCGCCTCCCCGGCGGATTCTATGGCCGCCACCGCGCTGAAGATTCTGTTGAGGCGGCGTTTGGCTGGCGGCACGTGTGGGGGCGCCCCTTCCTTGGCCACGAAAGGAGCGAAAGGCACCCGACTGCTGGCGCGGGGCCGAGAGGCCCAAGGACTTGGCCGTAGCCCTGGAGTCCTTAAAGCGCTCAAGCGCGTGGTCTGCCTGGTCGCCAAACAGGCGACGGCCATCAAACGGCATGTCCAGAAGAGTAGCCTGGACATCGACCGAAAAATTGGCGCACCGTAACCAGGCCTGGCGTCGAACCGCCACTGTCGTAGCCATCGCTCTGCCCAGTGTATCGGTGGTATCCAGTCCGCACCGGATAGAGTACCGTGCCGCATCTCGACCCTCCACTAGGGCTTGGGCGAGTTTAGCCCTGACCTCCTCAGGGCATTGTGGCAGCACGTCCACAACCGTGTCCCACAGGATGTGGGTGTAGCGGCCCAAGAGGCATGCGGTGTTGACTGACCGCAGTCTCAGACTAAGGGACGAGACCACTTTCTTGCCAAACTGTTCAGACCTCTTGGATTCCCTGTCGGGAGGAGCCGACGGGAACGCAGTCTGGGAGTTAGAGGCCTGAATAACCAGGCTCTCGGGGGTGGGGTGGGTCGACAGGAAGCTTGGGTCACCCGGAGCCGGGCGGTAGCGTCTGGCCACGTTCCTGTCCACAGGCTGTCCTGAGGCGGGCTTGGACCAGGTACCCAACAGAACGTCAGATAAGGTCTCATTGAACGGCAGCAGAGGCTCGACCGAGCTTGACTGCGGTTTGAGGACCTCGGTGAGGAGATTAGTCCTCACGGCCGCTGAGGGGAGCGTAAGGTTTAAGGCCTTAGCCGCCCGCATCAGCACTACGCTATAGGCTGCCCCCTCCTCCGTAGCCACGGTAGGAGGGGAGACAAAACCAGTGTCTGGAGAGAGGTCCAGGCCGCTGGCCTCCCCAAGCTCCACTGTCCAGTCCGCTTGGTCCTGACACTCCCGTGTCAGAGGGTCCTCAGACCCCTCCCAGTCCTCTTCGTCACCAAATTCCTGGTAGCCAGGATCAACAATCGGGGCCCGTTCGTGGAACTGGAATGTACCTAGAGCTGTCTCATACGGCTCCCAACGAGGCAGTGTTGACTGCTGAACGGGAGCGACAAAAGGACTGGGGCCGGCGTCGACCGAAGTCGGCGCCGGTGGTGACACCCTCGGGGTCGGCGCCGGTGGTGACACCCTCGGGGACGGCGCCGGTGAGGTCGTAAGGTCGACCGGCGTAGACCCGGATCCGGTCGGGACCTGCGGCGCCGGGACCGAAGTCGGCGCCGGGGCCGAAGCCGCCGATGGCGTCGGTGCCGGAGCACCCGACCCGCTAGGCCCCGGAGCCGGGCCCACTGGGCCCGAAGGCACCGTGGAGCCCGGTGGCGAAGAGAGCGACCTCATGGCCATGAGGTACTGCTTGATCTCCTCCCACGTCGCATCTTGCTCAGGGACCTGAAGGTATGGGGCAGGATGCGGCGCCAGAGACTTCGGCGGAGCCGCGTGGTTGGTGCCACCCAAAACCCCGGCCGCGTCGAGGGCGGTCGGAGGAGGGATGATGCCGCTCCGACCTCTCATGCCTCTTACCTGAGGAGGAACCAGAAGACCGATGCCGACTTTCGGAGCTGCGAGGGCTCCGACCCCGCGACCGGTCCCTCGACCTCCCGTGGGACCGGGACCTCGAATGGCGGGGGGCCGACTGCCGGAGCTCGAGCCGCTTGCGGGACAGCTCCCGCCTAGCCTTCGACGTCAGGGCTCGACAGTCGGAACAGGATCGGTCGTCGTGGTCGAGGCCTAGGCATTGCAGACACCGGCGATGGGGGTCGGTATTCGACATCAGTCGACTACACTTCGAGCAGGGTTTGAACCCGGGCATCCCTACCGGCACCTGAAGAGTCGAGAACGACTT
Source organism: Lissotriton vulgaris (assembly GCF_964263255.1). Lineage (NCBI taxonomy): Eukaryota > Metazoa > Chordata > Amphibia > Caudata > Salamandridae > Lissotriton > Lissotriton vulgaris. The sequence goes on from NC_141700.1 coordinate 611,155,278, forward strand.
GAAGAGGATCAAAAAGTTTTAGTCAAAAAGTGACTAAGGGGTAGAGCTTCTCCGGATCTGCGCTAGCTGGCGCGGAAAAAAGAAGAACTGACGTCAGCGCGCATGGGCGGCGTCTAAGTACTCCGACCACGTCATTCCAGAGCAGACGACGCCGACGATGGACGCGGAGCCAGACACGACGCCTAACGACGCGCAGGGGTATTGCTACGCAAAAATTTCCGGATCCAGTCTGACGCCTGGGGATATTCTAAGGTAAGGAATCTAATACTAACCTGTTTCTTTCAGATAAAGGATTTTACTGTATAAAAAGGGGCTGTGTCCCCTTACAAAATGTTCTTGTTTCTGACTTGAATCCTGCCAGGGGCGTGCTGCTGCTTGGGCCCCGGGAAAGGCTTGCCTCCCTGGGCCCTGCCCAGCCCCTGGATATCTGATGGACTTTCCTGGGGGAGCTGGAGGACTTTTCTTTGCGGGGAGCTGCTGCGCTCTGTGAGAAGTTGGCCTGATATATAGTGTTCACTATTCTAGTGATCACTGTGTATCATACCAAACGACCCTTATTGATGATTGGTTGTAAGTCAACCTTATAGACCAGCTATCCTAGTAGAATGGACAAGAGCAGTCTTTAGGCTAAACTCTAGAGGGCGTGTTAAGCCAGCTGTTATACCATCACATATACCCCTTGAACACCAAGTGAAAGGACACCACACAAGTTGTTATGAAAATAAAAGGATATTTATTTATAACAAGTCTACCCTGATCTCTTTATGAGTAAGGGAGCTAAGCACATAACAAAACTCTTAAGAAAATACTTTAAGTTGCACAATTTACACAAATGCCCGAGGGGCACGAAAAACCATATACTCTAAAAGTGGAATGCGAAATACTAGCAGGTAAGTAACAAGATCCAGAGGCTTCAGGATCGCTAGGCCTACACTACTGAACCTTCAGGTTAGGAGCAGGAGGCCTAGGGAGATCGGGTGCAGAGTGTGCACTCTCACGCGGGATGCGGGACAAAGTCTATGGATACTAGTATTCGTCAAGTTAGTATTGTCGGACGAATCCGACTAGATAGACTGAAAACGAAAAAGGATCTGGACACTTAGATAGTGAACCTACGTTGGAGCACCGAAATGCTCAGGTTACCTAGCCCAGGGGCTGCGGCTGCATAGGGTTCAAAAGACGTCGGGAATCCTCGTTGAAGTCTATGGAGCCTGAAAGAAGAAGTTGCTGGCAGGCGACCAGTGAAGAAGTTCGATGTGATCCAAGCCTGGATTGGTGATGGAGACGACCTGAAAGCAGAGGGGACTCAGTTCTTAATCACTAGCCAGTGATTAGGTGGGCACCAGGATGGCACCGGATGAAGTCACCTCGACCAGGTGAGTGGGCGACGCTGGACTCTGCTGTCCCTTGGACCAGGAGGCGGTGTCGGCGACCAGGATGGAGGTACGAGCTGTCCCACAAAGGTGTCTGCTGTCGGCGATGCTGGACCCAGGATTGGGGCAACAAACCTTGGCAAAGTCAAGCCCACGCGGTGGAGTCAAGATGGCGTCTGGAGTGGACCAGGAGGGTCCGGGGTGCTCCTCTGTTGGAGGGGAGCTAGGGCCAGTCTGGAGCAACCAGACCAGCGATGCAATCGTCGTGGTTCGTCGTCAGGAGGGCTACAAGCCAGCAGGCAAGTGGCCGGACAACGCGGTGAGCAGCAAAGAGCAGAAGGGCCCCACGCAGATCTCGTGGATGCTGGGGGGCTGGACTTCGGTGCTGGAGCTGCTCACGGTTAGGGCTTCTCAAACCCCAAAGCACTCACTCGAAGATACATCGGCGGTCGTGCTGGATAAGCGTCGTGCAGTTTTGAAGATGGCCGGTCCCTTCAGGTCTCGTCACACCCACGAATCTCAGCTGGGCTGATGATGTAGGTAGAGGTCAGAGATGCCAGGGAATCCGGGTCTCGTCGAGCTGGGCAGTCTTGATCCGGAGGATGGACGTGCAGCAAACCGGAAGGGCTTAGATGGTGCCCGCTGGTGCAGGGTGGCTACTCCTTAGCCACAAGGGAGAGTCTTCAGAAATAGTCAAGAGTCCTTTCGTGGAAAGTAGTCAAGATTCAGAATTATCCAATTTGGGAAGGGGGCCCGCTCCTACCTTTATTCTAAACAAAGGGGCTGGCACGCGACTAGGTCCTGCCCATGGGTGGGACCAGGAGGGGGGTGGTTACACCCCTCTCCCTTGTCCGGACTTTCCCCAGCTCAGGGGCTGGTGTGCCCCTGGAACTGGTTTAAGCCGGCATATGCACAGTGAGCACCGGGCTGCCACTTGCAGTCACCTTCCTCTCAGCCCTGCCTACCTGGGATACACAAAACCCTGTCTGGGATGGTGCTAGCACCGCCCCTGACAGGAAACCCTTTGTCCGAGCTCTCCTCGCTGGAAGGACTCCCAGCAGCAGGAGGTCAGACTTGTGTCTGTGGTGGCAGCATCCATTTTGTGATGCTGAGGCTCGAGTTAGCTTTAACCGGGATTCACAGTTACATACATGTCGTGTCCCTCTGGAAGGGTGGAATGCTAACCCCGTCGCCAGAATTGGCGAGGGGTTAGTATTCCAATTCGTATGACACCTTACTCGACATGTTTTGATAAAGCGATACCAAAGTTGGCAAATAACCGTGAGGATTATAATGCACTTAAGAGTATATGGTACGCGTTATCATGGAACAGCTATTAGGACTTGGTTCCGCCAGCTGCAAACGGGCTCAGCTCATGCCAGAGCACCATCTCACATAATTCCACGCACTCTGCCTTCAGGATTGTTAAGGCCTGCCATAGGAGTGACTGATAGGAATACATGTGTCCATTTTAGGGTTAGATATAGGTATACTATATCTAAAGCAAAGGGTGATTACACCACCTTGCCCCAGCTGTCGTGCAGCCAGTTGTGTCAGATTTAGATGGCCAGTCAGGGGTGGCATAATACATGTTGCAGTCCCTGGTAGGCCCTGGGTACACCTATGCCCTGGGTACAGGGACTGATAAGGTGGCCCAGTACCAATTGGTAGATGCACCTAAGGTACACGTGTCAATTTAGAGAGAGAACAGCTAGGCTGTGGGTCTGATTAGCAGGCCCACAGCCAGGGAAGTCATAAACCAGTGAAGCAAAAAGCAAAAATCTGGGGTGATCATAGGATTGCAGACCCTACTCTCCTACACGCTCCACCTCTCTTGTCCCTGAACTGGATTTATAAGCACTGTGGGTGTTTATGATGCTCTAGCGCCTGGGAGCGCTTTATTTTTCATCCAGCGCTTGGGAGCGCTTTATTCAGGAGCTACTGGGGGCCTGCAGTGCAGAGAGGCTGCGTGGGGACCCCCCCCTCTGCAGATTTGCGGCGCGGGTGCTCACCCCGCATTGCCTGCCACTTATGCCCATCTCTTGATTTATTCACGGAGCAGGAGCCCACCCTGCATTTTCCCTGCGTTATTATTTAATTCAAGGGAGCCCACCCCTCATCTTTTGACCGAGTAAAAATCACCGCCGCTGCCCGGGACCTGAAGCAGACGGAGAATCGCGCCGTCCCTTGCCGGGGCCGCGGAGAGAAAAACCGAAGGAGCTGAGCCCTGATTGGCTCGGAGAGACGAGCCCCCTCAGCAACGCCGCGCTGGGACTGGTTCCCAGGCCGCAGCATCATCCCCAGGCTCGCGCTGGGATTGGGGGCATCGCCAAAGGTTTGCCGAGGAGCTGCGCCCTGATAGGCTGACTCCAGGAGAAGCTGGCCGAGTGAGGGCCGCCGCGGCCCGGGGCTCCCGTGAGCGATGGAGAGCCCCGGGGCTGCCAGAAGGAGCAGCTGTCCGCGGGGCTCCCATGTGTCTGGGAGAGCCCCGCCTTTGCCCGTGAGAGAAGCGCTGCTGCCGGGCGGAGAAGAGAGGGGCCGCGGAGGAGAAGCATGTGAGTGGGGCCCTGGTGTGCGCGTGAAGGGAGGAGGGCGTCGGGGCACATTGCCGGTGCCCGCCCCTCCCGCTTGGGCTATCTTTGTTCCGAGAGGCTCCGGGGGCATTTTGTTTATTTCGAGCGGCAGAGGCTCTGAGGCACAAGTGTATTTCGAGTCCCCTCCGAGGGACTCCAACGAAGGGGGCCATAATTGTTGACGAGCCCCGAGAGGCTCCACAAGGCGGCAATTGTTTACTTAGAGCCCGCGAGGCTCTTCTGAGGGCCCAGTCATTTGTTAAAGCCCACGAGGGGCTCCATGGGGCACAGTTGTTTTTGGACACCGAGCCTGCAAGGCTCACACAGAGTTTTTGCCCCATTGCAGTTCAGAGCCCTACCTAGAGCCAGGAGGCACAGTGGTGCCAGGCTCCCTGCCACAGCTGCCCAGCAATTAGTGGGCAGCTGCCACGTTTAGGTTTGTTTTTGGCTGCCTGCGCAGCCTGCCCTGACTTTTGGACTAAGGGCATTTTAGCCCCTGAAAGGCCAGTTGGCCTGGGTACAGTAACAGGTGATGACTTATGTGAGTGCTGCACAATTGTTCCTTACACCTCTGAATGTTTTAAGCATCATGTGTTTCTCCTGCACCTCTGAATGTGTTTTAATGCATCATGTGTGAAACTTCTGATTGTTATATGTTCAAAAGTGCTATTTCTAACAATATTTCTAGTTCTAAAAATGTTGATTCTGACAATGGCCCATGTGGCCCTGTCCTGTAAATAATCCCTTGTGAATATTGCCCGTGCCTGTTGGCACAATGTATATTGTGTGATTACTATCTGATGTGTTTTGACAATACAAAAGTTATTTTTATATAACCTTGGGTGAAGTTCCTTTTGCGGTGTGCCTAGGATGTTGTTGCTGTTGTGTGCGTGCGCAAATGCTTTACACATTGCCTCCGGGATAAGCCGGTTTGCTTGTGACAAGCTACCAAGGGGGTGAGCAGGGGTTATCTTGGCATGTGACTCCCTTGCCCTGACTAGAAGGGTGGTTTCTGTCTGGCTTTGGCGTCAACCTTAGCCAACCAGAAATAGCCAGTTCTAACACTGGCCAAATAATGATTCCCCATCAAACGGCATGTCAATAAGTTTTGCCTGAACCTCTTGGCGAAAAGATGCTGATTTCAACCAACCTTGCCTTCACAGTACTGCAGCACCCGCTAGCTGCCTAAATCCTGTGGATGCGACATCCACGGCTGCATCTATTATCTCCGCAAAGGTACGCTCCCCTTCCTGTAAAATCTTCAAGGCCTCAGACTTGGATGGTTCTGGCAGCATGTTGATGTAGGGAGAAATGTCCGACCACACCTGTCTGTCATATCGCCCTAATATGGCCAGAGAATTAGCAGCACGGACGGTCATCGCTGCCATGGTGGAAACCTTCTTCCCAATAGAATCCAGCCGTCTGCCATCCCCGTCTGGTGGAGCTGTGATAGGAGAGGAGGGGTTTCTAGCTCTTCTCTGCGCCCCTTTGGGCAATGACAGAGTCCGCTTTCGGCTGGTCTATGAGGCATGCAGGTGAGTTATCTGGCGCCCTATATTTGTTCCAGGCAAGACCGCAGGAATAGAAGCAGGCGCTGTCATGACCTTCAATCCTTCCTTCCAGATGAAATCAATAATGGGAATTGTCCATATCTGTTTTCGTGGCTGGTCTTTAAAATCATAGAGAAAGCACTCATCTTTCTTTGTTTCCATTGGTAGGAGAAACCTTTGTGTCGCCCTCTCCATAAGGAGATGAAAGTCTCCGATATCTACTGGAGGAGAGTCAATGGGAGCTCGAGTTGAAGGCGACGGAGTTTGAATTTGGTATTCATCCCACTCAGTATAAAGAGATCTATCGTCCATGTGTCCTTCTTCCCTATCATCATCAGTGGTGTTAACATCATGGAAATGATGAGACGGTACTGGAGAAGGTGGTCTGGAAGACCTTAAAGAAGAAGCAGAAGCTTGAGGCATGGGTGTTAATGGAATGAACTCTGCCGATTCAGATGGAGGAAAACGGCGATAATAGTCGTCCAACATGTATTGCAGATTATTCAGCAAGGCTAAAGGCATCTTAATTTACATCTCAATAGGGATACCGAGCCTAAAGTGGCCACTTTTTTGGCGGATCTTGCGGCTTTCCAACTCAATCAACTTGTTAGTGGCCCCACCCATAGAGCAGGACACCTTCTTGATCCCATTTTCTCCAACATCACCAGTGGATCCACAGACCTGCCTATCCCCATGACCTGGACAGATCACCATTTAGTAATTCTGTCTATCTCCTGTAACCCGAGCCCTGCAGCAGCGCCTACTCCATTAGTTAAGAAACGGCCATGGAGAAAACTTCACCTTGAAGACTTACATGATCTCCTGGTACTAAATCCCCTACTCCCGAGTGAAGACCTGGATGTAGGTTATGATCAGTTCTGCCTCTAGATCACCCAGGCACTTGACATCCTAATTCCTGCCAGATGGACCAAGGCCCGCACCCACACAGCTAGCCCTTGGTATAACTCTGAACTAGCTACTCTGAAAAAGGAATGTAAAAAGGCAGAGAGGTGTTGGAGGAAAAACTATGACGCCAATCTTAAACAGGATTATGTCCTGCTCCAAAAAACTTATCACCGTAAGGTCTGCAGAACAAGAGCGGCATATTATGCTAGTGAAATCAGCAATAGCTCCAATACTTCGAAATCAGTATTTAAAATTCTGAAAGACCTCACTCCAAAAAAAAACGTCAATACTACTATCACTTCGCCCGACCTTTGCAATAACATGGCTAATTTCTTCACTGATAAGATCAAGAAAATATATGACACTTTCCCAAAATGCCCACAGTCATCGGTCATCATTGATCCTACCAGGCCCTCTCTCACCTCCTTTCCTACACTTGAGCGAGAGAGTTTTTTAAAAATCTGCAGAAAGATTAAATCTGGATCTCCGGCAGACCCCTTAAAACCGGACACTTTCTGTGAAGCCCACGAACTTATCACAGAACACATCCGAGACATCATCAATCTGTCACTCTCCACTGCCAGTGTTCCTTCCAAATGGAAGCAGGCCTGGGTTTCCCCCATCTTAAAAAAACCCACCTTAGACCCTTCGCTCCCGGAGAACTTCAGGCCCATCTCCTTGCTCCCCTGGCCTGCCAAAATCATCGAGGCACACGTCAACAACATCCTGTCCGACTTCCTCCTTACCAACAACATTCTGGATGACTCCCAACACGGGTTTAGAGCTGGTCACAGCACCGAGACAGCCTTGCTCAGTGTCTCAGAGGACCTCCGTTCCATTCTTGACACTGGCGGTACAGCAGCACTGGTCCTGTTGGACCTCAGTGCTGCCTTCGATACGGTGTCACACGAGGTCCTCTTGACGAGATTGGAGGAAATTGGAGTCACAGGGGTAGCCTTGGGATGGTTCAGAGACTTCCTGTCTAACAGGTCCTTTAGAGTCTCTACCCCTCCTTACATCTCGAAGGAGCATAGCATTGGACAGGGAGTGCCGCAGGGCTCTTCCCTTAGCCCCACCCTGTTCAATGTCTATGTCCGCCCTTTGGCGGAGGTGGCTAGAAGGAATGGACTTGCACTGGTATCCTATGCAGACGATACCCAGTTGGTGGTGGCTTTGAATAACAACAGTGGTCTGGAAGCCCATCACTTTAAACAGACACTTACTGACATCACCAACTGGATGACGGCGAATTTCCTCCAATTAAACGCCGGGAAAACTGAGATTCTGCTCCTGGGGAAAAACACCTCGTCCTGGGGAGACAACTGGTGGCCTGACATCTTAGGCCCACCCCCCAAGCCAAAGAACTGCGTCAAAAATCTGGGAGTATGGGTGGACTCGGCTTTAAAGTTCACCATCCACACTAAAAAAGTGGCTGTCACGTGCTTTGGCATTCTACGTAACATCAGGCCCATTCTGAAATTCTTTGACTGCCGCACCCGCCAGCTCATTGTTCAGGCGACGATTCTTTCTAGACTGGACTATGCCAGCTCTCTCCTATTGGGAGCGAATCTGGCTGAAACCACCAGATTGCAGAGAGTCCAGAATGCGGCAGCCAGGGCTCTGGTTGGTCTCCCTCGCCATTCTTCTGTATCTGGAGCCTTGAAAAAATTGCATTGGCTCCCGGTGGGCAAAAGGATCCAGTTCAAGGCTTTATGTTTAGCCTTCAAAATCCTTAAAACCGCCTCTCCCCCCATGCTGCGCCCCCTCCTGTCTGAGTACACACCCAGAAGATCGCTCCGCTCAGAGGGGCAACATCTTGCGACCATCCCTCGCACTAGACTGGCCAGAGTAGGCGGCCGATCCTTCAGTTTCTTGGCTGCCAAGTTATGGAATAGTCTGCCCGAAGCCATCCGGGATATTCAGGACCTCTTAGCCTTCAGAAAGGCCGTCAAAACTCATCTTTTTCAATAATCTGCACTTATCTGTGCTACCTTCTCTCTGCATTTTGTCTGCTCGCAGCGCCGGGACGCCGCTTGGCTGGGGCAGCCGTGCGCTATATAAATCTCCATAACATTAACATTAACATCTGCTCTGTGGGAACCGTATCAGGAGCTAGAGCTACAGACTCAGGGAAAGGGTCTTCATCCTGGTCCTCCTACTGACACTTAATAAGCAATTCCGAAGGTATTCTGGCATTGCGGATTCTGTAGTCCTCTTCGGATTCCTCTTCATCCTCCCCAGAGTCTAGTAATTGCTCTGGCAACTCGAGATGTACCTTTTGAGGGGAGATATGTAATGGAAAGAGGGCTTCCAACGAAGAGCCATGTCTCTGTAGTAAAGAAGCCGTCGTCGTAGACGGTGCAGAGGAGGCCGTGGCCGTTGGTGCAGACCTTACTGGCAACTCTGTGCAAGATGACAATTGAGGCATCGACGAGTGGGCTGTCGACTGTATCATCGTCGATGGGGCTGGTGTCAAGAAAGTAACCGTCGACGAGGCCGCTATCCTTGACGACATGCCAAGTTTCGACGACAAGGCATTCTTCGCCGACAAGGCAATCTTCATTGACAAGGTGGTCGTCAACGACGAGTCAGTCTTAGTCGACAAGGTGGTCGTCGACGACGGGGCAGTCTTCGACGACAAGGCGACCGTCGACGAGGCAGTTTTCGTCAACGAAGCGATCGTCGATGAGGCAATCGTCCACGAGATCTTTCTAACCTTCGTTGTCGACAGAGCATTGGCGGTAGATGAAATCTTCTTCGTCGACGAGATGGGCTTGACAGAGACTACCGTAGACGGAGATGAAGCAGATGACATGATCATCTTGGGTCTTGATGACGAGAAGGTAACAGTCGACGTCGAAGTAGCCTCGACGATGATTATCGTCGACTGAGGAGCCTGCGTTGATGCAGTCGACGACAGAGTTTTTCTCTGAGGTAAATCTTTCTCAGGAAATCTTTTTGAAGCCAGAGACTTCACAGTCTTTCTCGGGGGCGTAGCAGGCAGAGGCTTAGACTTTGAAGGTGGAAGAGCCTTTTTTGAGGTAGAAGGCAAGTCAGTACCCCTAGAGGGTTGAGTTTTTCTCGACACCTTAGCCCCAGGAGAAGACAGATCCTCCTCAGCCATCCTCTTTCTAGAGGACATAGATGAGCCAGAGGCAACACTTCCCAACTCAAATAAGGGGTTGTCTTGATCCTTAATCTTCTGTAGCCACAGAAGTAGACGCCCTTCTCTCTGAGGATTTTCTGAGGGAAGGTCCTGCAAATTTTACAATCTCTCACCTGGTGATCTGGGTAAAGGCAATAAATGCACTTCTTGTGGGGATCTTCAGAAAACAGCCGGAGCTTTTCCACAAGCTTCACAAGGCCTAAAGAAAGATTTCCTTGAATATTACATTCTGAAGAGAAGAAATTCCAGAAGAATAGAAGAGTACCGAGCAGAGCTCAGCGAGACTCCCTTCACACGACGTGCAGTAGAAAATCTGAGAGCCTGGGCCTCTGAGAAGATCATTCTGGTGGGTGCTGTCGCCTGATTGGCTGCAGTTTGGACAGTATATAATGACTTGGATAGTCATAGGTGTGGAAGTTTTTTTTTCTTGTAGCTTATGGCTACTTTACTTCCTGGTTTTATGTGCCTAATTATTGCTTTTTTATGTACCGTGGAACTCCCACTCCGACGACGGGAAATGATTCAGGCATGTGAATATATGAAAGACACCCCAATACTGGAGAAATGGGTTACCTCAATTTTTATTCCTATACCTCCATTGATACACTCTCGGAGATGCCATGGCCCAGATAACGTATTCACTCTAGGTGATGATAGCTGAAGAACATTTAAATATCTGGACATGTTAGTTCTCTAAATTTATCCAATAAAAAAACATGTGACTTAATCTCATGTCTTCTCAAAGCCACTTTTGCCTGCCCAATGGACACCAAAATAATTTCCATGCTCAAGATCTCCCACAGGCTACACAGCCAGAAGAAATGTTTGGGAACTGTCTCTATAACCCAGTGGGCTACAATGGCTTGTTTCGCTGCAATGTGGGCCAAAGCCATTTGTTTCCCTCACATGGGGCGAAGAGGGTGTTTACTGCTTTTTAGGGAGTCCCAAGATTGCAAACCCTGGAGATCTATGTGCCAAAAAATATGTCCATATCCTTCGTCACTTTGTCCCCCAATTTAATTAAATTCAGGCTTTGCCACAACAGGTATCGAAACATACCAATAGCCTCACAGTTTCTCAAACAAGGCTCTAACTTGTTGTGGTCTCATTTCAGCAGTTTTTCAGGCATGCAGTGCAGTGGTGGCTGGTAGGGGATAATGAGGGGGCAGGGGAAGGTGGGGAGTTAGGAAATTTAAAAAAAGAAAACGTACCTGCTAGTCGCCGTCACCAGCTGCCGCGTCTCCTCGCAGAAACCAAGAAGCACCCAGGCTTCCAGAATCCCCTGACCAATCACGACGCTGCTGATAGCAGCATCATGATTGGTCTGAGCGCCGAGGTTCGGCACGCAGAGAGGGAAAGGGAGCATGGGCATGTTCTCCATCCAGGCTGTAATGCAGCTTGGGTGGAGAACATGCAAAGCGTGTCATGTGCACTTTAGGTGCAGCAGCAGCAGCCACTCCTCCTCCCTGACGTCACAGGATCCCAGCCCGCCCTAACCTGGCGTCAACTGAATACAAAAAATAAAATGATAATAACTTCAGTTTTTATCATTTTATTTTTCCATTGCCCTGATTTAAAGTAATGAGGCGACACTCCTCCGCCTTAGTTGAGGAGCTGCCATTTTTACAGTACCAGTAAGAAGTGATTTCCATGAGAAGCTCCCTGCTGCGTGTGCAGCACAATGTCTGGTTCTTAGGCAAATATCTCTACATACAATTTGGGTCAGTGTTCTGCCTGTTTCATTTTTCCCTTGTCTCCGGCGAGCGGACTTACAATTCTTTTGTGCTTGTAGGAGTACTTGATATCAGAGAGCAGCAATTTGTCACCTTCACCCGCCCAGGCCCAATCGTCATCCCAGTAATATCTGTTTTAATCGAGAAACTCTCCACCACTGGCTCCATGCAGAGAGAAATAAATTGAAGCGTGAGAGGACAATCGTCCATGTCTTTCTGAATGGGCAGGTGAGGTGAACCCATGTCGTTCGCTCCTACTAATGCATTTGGGGAGCTAACACTACAACTGAGCTAGAGCTGGGATTTAGGCCTAAAGCCAAATTTGGTCAGAATGCCATTAAGATGGGGCCAATGCACTGTATCAAATACCTTTTCAGTAACCATTGTGAGTAAAAGGCATTTAATTTGTCCAAGTTCTGTGGATGTTGTCTATTGTACGTAGCAGTGTCTCCATATTTTCACTACAATTTCTGCCTCCTATAAAGCCCAATTGATCAGATCATTTAGACATGGGATAAGAGGGTGGAGCCAGTAAGATAGACTAACGGTGAAAACATTTTCCTTTGCATTAATTCAAAGATATCAGTTTGTTCAAGGTATGAGTGAGATACAGTCATCAGGCACAGAATCTGTTGGGAAATCCCTTCCTTAGCTAAGAGAACAGACTACTTACACTTACTACTCAACATCTACATGGCCCCCCTCGCACAAGTGGCCCGCCATCACAACCTCAACATCATCTCCTACGCCGACGACACCCAACTCATCCTCTCCCTCACCAAGGACCCATTCACCGCCAAAACCAACCTCCACAACGGAATGAAGGCTGTCGCCGACTGGATGAGGAACAGCCAGCTGAAGCTGAACTCGGACAAGACGGAGGTCCTCATCCTCTGACCCACCCCCTCAGCCTGGGACGACTCCTGGTGGCCGACCACAATGGGAACAGCACCAACACCCACCGACCATGCACGCAACCTAGCCTTCATCCTTGACTCCTCCCTCTCCATGTCGAAAAAATTCAACGCCGTCTCCTCCTCCTGCTGCTACAACACCCTGTGCATGCTCCGCAGGATCTATAAATGGATCCCGACCGAAACAAGAAGAACGGTTACACATGCCCTCGTCAGCAGCAGACTGGACTACAGCAACACACTCTACGCAGGGATCGCAGCTTAACATCTACGCCGACTACAACGCATCCAAAACGCCTCCGCCCAACTGATCGTCAACGTCCCCCGCCGCAACCACATCACCCCCCACCTGAAAAGCCTACACTGGCTCCCCATCGACAAGAGGATCACCTTCAAGCTCCTCATACACGCATACAAAGCACTCCACAACGCCGGACCAGCCTACTTGAACAGCAGACTCAGCTTCCACACCCCCACCCGCCAGCTCAGATCCTCCAGCCTAGCCCTCGCCGCTGTCCTCCGCATCCATCGCACTACCTCCGGAGGCAGATCCTTTTCCTACCTCGCCGAAAAGACCTGGAACACCCTCCCTACCCGCATAGGACAGACCCAATACCTACTCGCATTCAGAAGACTCCTCAAGACCTGGCTCTTCAAACAGTAGCAGCTACCCCCTCCCCCCCCCCCCAAACCCCACCCCCCAGCGCCTTGAGACCCTCACGGGTAAGTAGCACACATTACAAGTGCTCTGATTGATTGACTACTTACCTTGGTAATGCTCTTTCTGATGGATACTCTTGTCTAATCACAAATTCCTCACAGCAGACTGATGTTGTACTCTGCATCAAGATCGGCCACATATTGGCCAAGATGCAGACTCTAGAAGGCCTACAGGTCAGTCCACCAGAGCCAAACTTTCTACTACAGCACTGGCACATGGAGATCCTGTTCTGGAGAGTTGTCAGGTGGCTAAATGAGTGTCTCTACACACATCCACAAAGCACTACTGCCTAGACAGTCAAGTCATCAAGATGGGCATATTACTTCCCACTCAAGTCTGCAGGACTTTTTGGTCTGAGCCAGTTCACAGACCCTCTACCCGAGGAGGTACTGCTGTGGTATCTATTCAAAGGTTGTGGAATCTGTGTTTAGAAGTATCCATCAGAAGAACAAGTAACTTTGCTTCGGTAAAGCTCTTTGTAATGGATACTTTGTCGAACTGCAAACTCCTCACCGACCCATTTTTAGGTCTCGCAGAGAGACCGATTGCAGTCAAACCAGAAAGCTGAGTTCACAATGCGGATTTGTGGAAGTGCACGTGCTCGTGAACGCGCTTCTATCCCCCTGCCTTGCTCTTCAAAGGCTCCCCCTTACCATTTGCTCCTGCCTCCCCACCCACTGCTTCACACTTCACGGCCGCGACTCGCATTTCTGCCCAGCCCAACCGCTTATTTACAACCGTTAGTCCTTTTGCGTTAGTTTAGAGCTATATTTCATGCTTTCCCACTCTTAGACTGCCACTATCTTTATTTTACGAATGCACACACACACCTCCCCTTCACCCTCGCTTTTCCTCTCCCTGTATCTCTTACTCACTTTCTTCATTTCCACTTAATCTCTCACATGCTTTTAACCTTTCTCTTTCACTCTCTTTCTTACTCATTTTCAATCTCACTTTCTCAAAAACACTATCTTTCGCGGCCTTGCAAACCGCTCGCACTCCGCCTTAGACTCTTTCTCACGCCCACTGTCCCCCCCCACATCCACTCTGAGCCTTTCACCCCCACCTTTCTCTCTCCCACTCGCAGCCTTCTTGATCTGTGTCCATGCCTTTCTTCCTTCTCTCACTCATCGTTTTCCCAACCTTTCTCTGCTCTCTGTTTAAACCTGTTCGAATGGCCCAATATATGTTTTAATTTTACTAAAAAAACATGATCTGCGCAGTTATTTGTTACAACACAGCTGTTTGGTTGACGCAATCGAACGATGTTTTCAGATAGGCACAATTGATGCCATGTGCGTCTAATGTTGTGTAATGTTCGTTTCATGGCAGCAGGGCTTTCTTTGCACTATAAAGTGCCACTCTCCTCCAAGATGACCTGGCCAGATTTGTAAACTTTCTTAGCCCTTTTCAAGTGCAATATTTGCACGTATTGGCTAATGTGTGCGAGAGCCTCCGAGAAAGGCCCCAAAAGTTCTTCCTTATAGTTCTCAGATCTCATTCTTTCGTTTGCTCCGTTGTTTGTTTTTCAGAAGTTTTCAGTCCACCTTCCCACCTGAGCCAAGTCTATTATCCCCCTGCCTTGCTCTTCAAAGGCTCCCCTAACCATTTGCTCCTGCCTTCCCGCCCACTGCTTCACACTTCACGGCCGCCAGGCCGTGACTCGCATTTCTGCCCAGCCCCCCTCCCAGGCCCTCTTCTGTCTCTTTTACTCCTTCACGCTCTGCATCTCACTCACAGCTTGGTGCCGCCAGCAGCTCTTCCCGCTCCGCCCCCTGCTGCATCAAAGGCTCCCCTAATTATTCACGGCCCGCCGGCCGTACTTTCAGTTTCACAGCCTCCAGGCCGTGTCTCCTTTTATTTTAACCCACCCAGTCTCTCCCCTGGGTGCACTTACATTTCTCTATAATTTCTCATTGTCTCCACTAAGTGTCTTTATTGCTCTCTTCCTCTCGTGCGTTGATCTTCGTTTTTCTCATCCTCATTGCCTGTCTAATGCATGTCTCTTTCCTACTCTGCCCTTAAAATATTGGAATTCCGAGTTTCCCATTCAATCTCCTAGTCTCTTTATTGCTGTCACTCTATCTCTCGTTGCTATATTTCTCCCTGAGTATTCTATCTCTTGCCTGTGTCTGTTTGTGCACCCATTCTTTTATTGTCTGTATAGCTCTCCTCTCTCGGACTCAAACTTTACACTACCTCTTGCCTCTCGCTCTCTGTCACTTTTACCCAATGATGCCCTCTTCTTTCTCTTTCGTTCTCCCTGTGTCTCACTGTACTGCCTTTTGCCCATCTCTTTTTTTCAACTTGTCCATCTACTACCACTATCTCGTCTGTATTACGTACTTCCCAGTCCCTCATTTGCTAGCCCCATGCATTCATTTTTCCCCAACTTCTCGTTGTCTACCTCCAGTTTGTCTTACTCTTTCTCTCCCTTTCATTCATATCATATTGTCTGCTCTCGTCTTTCTCTCTCGCAATCTCTCTGGCCCACTCATACCTTTTTCAGACTCACTTTCTCCTTCTTTCATAGCACCTACAATCTAGCTGCCACTGCCCTTCAGTCTCTCTGTGCCCCTCCTCTCCCCGTGCTCTGCCTGCTCTATGCCTGTGCTTCTCCGCGGCTTGACCTGCTCGGTGGATCGTCGTCTTCCATATCTGCCTTTGCCCCTCCTGTTTCTCACCGCATGATCTCTGTCTGCGGCACTCTTCTTCCTCAAAGCCTGCCATCCTTTCTCTCTTACTCCTTCTTTGTGTCGGTTTCTCAGGCAGTTTCTGCCTTCTATCTCCCCTCCTCTCCCTCCTTCCCTCTCGTCCTCCCTCTCCCTCCCTCCCCTCACTCTCTCACTCTCCCTCTCTCCATCTACCTCTCTCCCTTTCCCTCACTTCCCTCTCTCCTCTCTCACCCTTTCCCTCTCTCTCTCCTCTCCCCCTCTTTACCTTCCCCTTGCTCTCCTTTTTCTCCCTCTCCCCATCTCCCCCTCTGCCTGCTCTCTTCTCTCTCTCCCTCTCTTCCTCCCCTCTCTCTCCCCTCTGTCCTTCCCTCTCGTCCTCCCCCCCCTCTCTTCTTACCCTCCCTCTCTCCCTCTACCCTCTCTCCCTTTCCCTCTCTTCCCTCTCCTCTCTCCCCGTCTCCGTCTCTCTATCCTCTCTTCCCCCCTCTCTCTCATCTCTCCCCCTCTCTCCTCTCTCCCTCTTTACCCTCTACCTCTCCCTGCTCTCCTTTTTCTCCCTCTCCCCATCTCCCACTCAGCACCACCACAGCATCACTCAGCACTACCACAGCATCACTCAATACCACAGCATCACTCAGCACCACTCAACGCTACAGCACCACTCAACACCACAGCACTACTCAACACCACAGCGCCACAGCACCACTCAACGCCACAGCATCACTCAACGCCACAGCATCACTCAGCACCACTGAATGCCACAGCACCCCTCTACGCCACAGCGCCACTCGATGCCACAACACCACTCAACGCCACAGCACCACTCAGCATCCCTCAATGCCACAGCATCACTCATCACCACAGCATTACTCAATGCGACAGCATCACTCAATGCCACAGCACCACTCAACACAACAGCACCACTCAACACCACAGCACCACTCAACACCACAGCACCACTCAACACCACAGCACCACTCAACACCACAGCACCACTCAACACCACAGCACCCCTCAACGCCACAGCACCCCTCAACGCCACAGCACCACTCAACGCCACAGCATCACTCAACACCACAGCATCACTTAAGGACACAGCATCACTCAAGGACACAGCATCACTCAATGCCACAGCATCACTCAACGCCACAGTATCACTCAGCACCACTAAATGCCACAGCATCACTCAGCTCCACTCAACGCCACAGCATCACTCAGCACCACTCAACGCCACAGCACCACTCAACACCACAGCACCACTCAACACCACAGCACCACTCAACACCACAGCACCACTCAATACCACAGCACCACTCAACGCCACAGCATCACTCAATGCCACAGCATCACTCGGCACCACTGAATGCTACAGCACCCCTCAACCCCACAGCGCCACTCGATGCCACAACACCACTCAACGCCACAGCACCACTCAGCGCACAGCATCCCTCAACGCCACAGCATCACTCATCACCACAGCATTACTCAATGCGACAGCATCACTCAATGCCACAGCACCACTCAACACCACAGCACCACTCAACACCACAGCACCACTCAACACCACAGCACCACTCAACGCCACAGCATCACTCAACGCCACAGCATCACTCAACACCACAGCATCACTCAACACCACAGCATCACTCAACACCACAGCATCACTCAACACCACAGCATCACTCAAGGACACAGCATCACTCAAGGACACAGCATCACTCAATGCCCCAGCATCACTCAACGCCACAGTATCACTCAGCACCACTCAACGACACAGCACCACTGAATGCCACAGCATCACTCAGCACCACTAAATGCCACAGCATCACTCAGCACCACTCAACGCCACAGCATCACTCAGCACCACTGAAGGCCACAACATCACTCAGCACCACTGAAGGCCACAGCATCACTCAGCACCACTGAAGGCCACAGCATCACTCTGTGCAACATTCAACAACAACTGGTTCTAATATGTTCTCTCAATGTTTCAAGCTTTATTACAAATGTCCAAAAAAGATGTTAATATTTCACTGCTGTTCTTGGATTTTCATCACAATAAAATACACTGAACATAATCTTCCCAGAAGTTATTTACAAAAGTTTAAGCTATTGCCATTATAAATTACAATAACTTTTATTTAAGTATTAGTTATCAAAAAAATAAAAGCCATTGTTATTTGTAATATTAATACATCAACACATATTGCATTACAAATGCTATAGGTGTCACGCTTTCAAAAGTTAAAACTATTGGCATTGTAAATGACAAAGCTATTAATTTCGCAATTCTCAAAACCAACACATAAATAAAATATTTGTCATTTACAATACCAATAGATCAAACTTTCCTAATGCGAGACCTATTGCATTGCAAATGCTTGTTACTTACCCTGTTCATTTACATATTGCTTCTAATTCTTTCAACTGGAAGTTTAGGTTGTCTTTCTTCTACTTCCGAATTTTATTACATTTAGTAGAGATGAAAATACAAAACACTGTCACCACTGTTTATAAACCGCCTCATTAGATCTCTAATTAAATCTTACCATTGTGATTGTGTCTCAGGTATTGAGTGATCTCTTTCTGTACTTCTTTTTGTGGAGTTGGGAAAACATGTAAGTGCATCACGAGTGTCCATATTTGTTTTGGGGTAGTGTCTTTTTGGGAGAGTGATCCTTATAGTTATGGCTCAGGGAGTAATATCTAATCTATCACACTGGGGTGTTGGACTCTCCAGCTCTCAATCAGCCCTACGTTGCTTAGTCACTGTCTCTCCTGCTATTGAGACGGCTCCTGAATGACCTACTATAGAGGCAGATTGATTCAGGAAAATGACCATCGCCAAGTTTAGGTTGTCCAAACCATCACCTCTTTGTCTGGAGAATGGAGGATCCCGGAAATGACTTGGGTTAAGAATATTTCTTGGTTATCATTAGGTGCATGTACATTAGCTACTGTGAAGGAGAATATCCCTAGAAAGATAAGTAAAGCCAGTACTTTGCCTTTTTCTTCCAGAGATGTTTCCTGCACTACCAGATTATAGTGGTTTGAGAACAGCATAGACAGTCCGGCCTTCTTTATGTGATTGGATAGACATTTTCTCAGCATCATATAGACATCTCACTCCAATAAATGGTTCTCCTGGATCAGCCCAAATCCACATTTCGCCTCGAGGAGAAGGAATAGGGTTGAGGGTCTTTTGAAAGGAGCATTCAGGATCCTCAGGTTGAGGTTAACAATGTTTAGAAACCTGTGTATCTATGGAAAGATGCTTGTTTGTTTTAGTTCTTCTAGTGACTCACTGAGTCAACTGCTCTTTGATGTTGCTGGCAAAGAATGCGTTGGCATTTGCAACTGATATGTAGCTTGAGGGGATCAGAAACCTTAAAACAAACTTGTTAAGAAAACAACCTCCTACACAAGGAACTCTACATTTATCAAGAAAACAGTGAACACCCACTGGGGTATCCTTAATTCGGCTGGCCTAGATATCCCACGTCCACGCTTTGCCTTCAAAAGAACAACAAACTTAAAGGACACACTCATCCACACTCGAACAAAGAAGACCAGCACTCTCCCCCAGAACACTCTCTGGGGATTACCCCCAGTTGTAGGACATTTCCGGTGTGGGAACTGTGCCGTCTGTCCTCAGTCTACACAAGGAAAAGTAGTCACTTTGTCGGACACTTTCACATGGCACCTGAATAAACACACTAATTGCAATAGCAGTAAATGCGTTTTTACATGTTGACCTGCCCCTGCGGTTTAAAGTACATTGGAATGACGATGCGCACTGTCAAAGTGCGCATTATGGAACACAACAGTAATATCTGCTGCACTAAGACACATACACGCTTGTATGAACATTGTAAACAACATGGCCACACATCTGAAAGCATACATTGGGTGGTATTGGAATGACACCCCTCAATCAGTCAGCAAGCACTACACAGAATCGAACAGAGATGGGTGCATCGGCTACAACTAGACACCCATGGACTGAAAGACTCTGTCCCCTGGAATCTGCTAGCCAGACCCCAATAATCCCTATAATCCTAGTAATCGCCATCTAAACTCGGAGGGTAGTATTGTATACATTACAAACCTCTGGAGCCGATGAGACACGATGAGGCCTACTGTCCCTGACACTTCTGGGTCACCCTAACCCGTTCCAACATGGCGCTTTTGTGCCACACTCTCACACAATCTGACTATTTCCCCTGCCTGGTTGCTCTCACATTGGGTTTTCGAGAGATGTTGGCGCCCAGCACTGCCACTTGGGGCATACAACCCAATTCCTCTCCCGTCGTAAATAACATCCCCCATGTACTTCCAAACCCCCCCTTTTCCTTCACTCATCCCATCAACATCACGGCCGCACTTGAGGTTCGCCCATGACGACATTAAGAATTGTGGGGTGGGATGAGCCTTGACTACCTTTAGGAGCCCAGCAGACGGGACGGGGCGGCCACTATGACCAATTCCCATAGACTGCCATGAGGACCAAACCCCTTCCAACATGGCGCGCTAATTGACGCTATGTCACCACAGACAGCATCACACTTGCCTCTCCTATACGCATCACGGACCTGGTTGGCCACAGCGCCGAGTGACGTGTTCTGACACGCCCCCACAGGACGGGCTCGTTTTTCCGCTTTTTAACAGCGGCAGGATCACAAGAGCGCTGCCGGCTGTTCTGCGTGCTTTCCCACGCCATAGTGTGGGGGTAGGTGCCTAGATGCAAGGACCTCGCGCTGACTGGGTAAGTCCATGCGTCGGCATAGTCAAGTGTCTCTCCTGACCCTCGGACCCTCTAGCGAGTTCGCCTGGGTCTCGGTTTGACGCCATCCAACGGTGCCTGGAGACTGCCCTCACACGGGATAGCGGCGCGGGACCAGCGCACACGGTGCCTCAATGTCAGATGCCACCACTGAACCACTTGGGGATTTTTGTCGGTGGGGCACCTATCTAATTTCCCCCCCCCCGGGGGGTGCCAACCTTTCAAAACCAGGAGGATCCAATACAGATGGGCTGCACCGAGATAGATCTCGGGGTCTACAGTGGTCGGACATGCTGCCACGGGGCGGCACCTGCGGCGTCCTGGCCGGCGCCGCTTCCCGACTTCAGAGGTATGTCCACTGGACACCGACGGATTGGTGGGACTAGACTCCAGACGGGTTGTTGGACGAATCCATACCGCCCTTCGCCCCGGGGTCTGGGTGTTGTTAGCCCAGCTCCTCTTGCTTATTCCCCTTTCCACTCTACAGGTAACCACCTAGAAGCACAGGTCCCACAAGAACAGTCTGTGGGGACCTTTCCCAGGGTTCAAGGGTAAGATCCTAATCCTTAATACTTCAACACTTGGGATCCCCCTCTACCCTTTCTCTCCTTTCTCCACTTCTTCGGCGAACGTGGTCCTTCATCTTTGCATAACTAACTAACTGAAACAGTCATACAGATAATTTGTAGACTATCGTTTGATCGTGGTTAGCCACAAGATGTTGATACACTTGGTTTTAGAACAATGCCATTAGTCTCTCTCTCACGTTGATATCACTCGACCCCGCTGGGCGATAATTGACGCTTGGTTAAGGGTCTTGAATGTACACGGTGTTGACATGCAACTTTCAGCATGTATTATTCTACAGATAACAGATGTTTCTTTATTTCCCTCTAGGGCTGATTTCCACGCAGGACCACCTGCCTGTTTTGGTAACCGACCCTTCAGGTTGTTTATAACATACATTGTAGCCCACTATGGGCATTCTATAAGTTTATGAGCACTATTAGGTCCTGAAGAATTGCCTATATGGCATGAAACATGTTGACCACAGGTGAGGGTTGAACAAGGCCAAATTACATTGACTTTGAGTCTCGGTACCCCTCCCTTCACTATTTTAACAAGGCAGTTAGCCACATGAATAAAGTTGTCTTAGTGGACTAAACTAACCTTTTTTAATACACTTGTTCACGCTCACTACTTCACCTCCTTAGGCCCCTCATACACACTCAACTAACGGCAAGGAACAAAAGAACTCCACAAAAGTGTAGCACCTAGTGCTACCCGTCAGGCATTGCAGCGCTGGCTTGACGCTGGAGCAGGAAGCCGATGATGAGGCAAGACAACCATCTTGCGGGATGAAAAAATCATCCAGCTAATTAGTTTTGTGAGGCATCCTAAGTTCCGACAAGGGATCCCTTCGGTTCCCTGATTATTGATCACACATTTATTGAGAGAGAGAGAGATTTCTCTGCTACATTAGCAATTGGGGAACTTTGTACATTACTTGGTTACAGGCTCTTAGGACAGGTACACTGGACCCCTATAAATATTGTCCTTTTTAGGTCCCTCTTTGTTGTTTACAAGAAAACAATTTAATCACCTGTAACTTTGGTTCCCCAGTATTAGTAACTTTCATAGATTCCCATGCTTTGTATCATTCCCCCGTCGTCGGAATGGGAGCCTCGGTAAATAAAAAATACCATAGCAGTAGGTACAAAAGAGTAAAAAGGGCCTAGGCCTCATCTCATTTTGTAGCATATCCACCTCTTTTTGTAAAAGAGACTAAAAAAGTTGCAACAACCAATCAGAATAGCCTCACCCCATAGAACCCTCCTGAGAGAGCCTCAGATTTTCGTAGCCATTGTGTAACCAAACTACATCTGCGAGAGGCTGAGCTTTCCTAGGGGAGGAGGGTGGATGCATGGGAATCTATGAAAGATACCAATACTGGGGAACCAAATTTACAGGTAAGTAACTTGTTTTCTTGCCCCAGTATTGGAACTTTCACAGATTCCCATGCTTTGTATCAGAGTAGCTAGCAGTAAGCAATAAGAGCACATTTTGTTACAAGAGTATCAGCATATCTTAGTATACTTCTTTTCATAGGAAGCAAATATATCTTGCTACAATAGAAAGGAAAACATTATATGATACAAAATGTGCAATCACAGGAAGGAGGGATAGTAGGGAAAGCTCACCTCTCATTGGAAAAGATTTCTCAGGACTGCTTGCCCGACTGCAGCTTCGCTTCTCATGGAAGAGTTCAAGCAGTAATACTTTGTGAACGTGTAGGTACTGCTCCACGTAGCGGCTCTACAAATGTCTTTGATAGGGACTCCTGCAAAGAGAGCCGCAGAGGATGAGACTGATATCGTCAAATGAGCTCGAACATGTCTATCTAGCGGCTTAAACGTTTCCTGGTGACAAAAGTGAATTGCACTGGAAATCCACCGTGAAATGCTTTGTTTTGAAAGCGGAAAACCCTTTCGCGGAGCACTGTAAGCAACGAAGAGCCGTGAAGATTTCCTGAAACTTCTTGTCCGTTCTAGATAAAATTTTAAACATCTTTGGACATCTAAGGAATGTAGCGACCTTTCTGCTGGAGACGATGGTCGAGGGAAGAAAGATTTCGGTTCGTTAAAATGGAAATCCGAAGGGACCTTCGGAATGAATTTTGGATTTTTTTCTCAGGATTAGAGTGTCTTTCTTGAACTGTAAAAAGGGTTCCAGAGTAGTAAGCGCTTGGATCTCACCTATCCTTCTAGCCGATGTTAAGGCTAAAAGAAGAGCTACTTTCCATGAAAGGAACTTAAGATCCGCTCTGTGAATAGGTTCAAATGGGGGTCTCATGAGATGAGCCAGAACCAAATTGAGTTGCCAGACTGGAGGTGGAAGACGGACTGGAGGAAAAACCCTGAAAAGACCCTTTAGGAATTGCTTGATAATCCTTGCGGACCAAAGAGAAGGACCTGAGGCTGTCCGTCTGAATATAGAGATAGCCGCCAGGTGCACTTTGATGGAGGAATGTGCCAGACCTGACTTAGCCAGAGAAAGAATATAAGGTAAAATCTGGTGAGGAGCATAAGTGTACGGATGGAGATTCTCTCGATGGCACTATAAGCAGAAACGTTTCCATTTTGTGCGATAAGTCTTATTTGTACTGGTGCACAGGCTTGAGATAGTATTTCCTTACACTCCCGAGTGATATTCAAATCCTGGAATTCTCGGTGCTCAGGAGCCACGCCGTCAATTGGAGTGAGCTCGGGTCTAGATGCAGCACTTGGCCCTGAGACATTGTCAATAGAGATATGATGGGCGGCAGGTGAATTGGCTGATCTTGAGAGAGTAGGAGAAGCTCTGTGAACCAAAACTGGCAGGGCCACGCTGGTGCGATCAAAATCATTCTGCAAGGTTCTGCCTTGAGTTTCCTGATCAGCCTCGGAATCAGAGGTATTGGAGGAAAGGCGTAAACAAATGTGCCTGACCAGGCTATTGAAAGTTTAAGGAAAGGGGTAAACCTGGAATCACTGGGACCTGGGTGCTAGACAGTATACAATAAGGTGGTCCCAGTATTGTAACATCAAAAGTGTTAAAACAGACAAACAAATCACACTGAAATATACTTGTGCAAACACAACTTTCTGGTTGTAACAGTGTTATTTAATCACACTGAATTATTTTAGCAGAAAGTCTACATTTTTGACAAATTTTTACAAATTTTTGTTGACATGACCGTGCCCCAAGTAGGGAAGGAGGAGGAGGTAAAAATAGGTTGTGACTTCAGTGGGGTAGTGGAGTGAAGTTTGGGGAAGGATGGGGACAAAAAATCACAAATAGTTCAAGCATATATTAATCATATGCCTGTGCAACAGATGGTCAAATACACATTCATGATAGTTCACAATCAATATAAAGGTCTGCCATGTAGTACGATGTTTCTCAGTAAATCAAGTACTGTTGAGAACTGGCAATATTCAAAAAGTCGACGGTTCGACCCCAATGATGTGTAGGTAGTTGTCAGCCTTACGCAAGGGGGGACCATGCGTAAAAGGGAGGGATCTCACTAATCAATAGTAGAGAGAAGGGGGGGGGGCTTAGTGGCTCCCAGGAAATCGCGGCGGGAGTGAGAAGGCACCTCACTAATGCAGTTCAAGGTAATCCATGTAAATCAGGGATCCATCATGAGTGGATGTTATAGACAGATTAAAGGGACCCGAGCGAATCAGGGGGTAGTCAGAATCAATCGTACTACCCCCTGATTTGCTCGGGTCCTCTTTAATCTGTCTATAACATCCACTCACGATGGATCCCTGATTTACATGGTGTGACGAGGGGGACCCGGATGACCCTATGCGACATGACGTTCAACAACCACCCTCAAACAAAACCCTATTGCTTTCACCCTTTTCTAACCAGCAACTGGAAAACTGGAAAGGAAATGAGGACATTCCACGCAGACCCGAGACTGGCTTCCAAGAAGAACACTGTTTCTTTAATTGGGCGGAACTCGAGCCAAACCACGCCCACGAGTTCGAGGTAAAACCCAGCATTGAACACACACAGGTGTGTTCATCACCCGGAGGCGGAGTAGTTGGTTGGAGAGACGAGGAGAGCGACGGAGCAGAGTGGAGTACGGGAGTAGAGAAGGAGAAGACGATCGGAGGGGAGCCTGGAGCAGGCAGTGGAGACGCCGGAGGAGCCCAAAACCTCGAGGAGGAGGAGGCAACCGGAGGCGAGCAGAGAGAGAGAGAGAGCAGACGACTACAGCGACAAGCCAGGAGGCCAACGAGAAGGCGCTTCGCCCAGCCACACTTCAAGGCAAGTGTGGCTGTCGCAGGTACGGTCACACTTTGCGGGCTGGGTGGGATGTAGATGGGCTAAACCTCCCTGAAACCTCACACGGTTTTCCTCTGCACTAACCCCCCCCTTTTCACCGAACCGGCACAATAGGACTCCGGGGTTTGGCTGTGCACGTGTGACCCTCACTCCCTTCCCTAAGCATTGTGAACAAAAGCACCAGGACTAAAGCCTGTCCTACATCTAGTTTCTTTTCACATATCGCGACCCTGAGTTGGAAGGCAACATGGCTGAATACCGGACTACCAGTCCCAGAAGTCCCCGGGAAAGGAGAGGAACCGGAACAGAGAGACACAAGGACAGACAGTCCGCCGCGGAGACAGAGACCGAAATCCCCCTACTCTACTACCGGAGGGTAATTCAGCGCAGACGTATCCTAAAAACAATAAAGCCTGCATTACCCCCAGTACCTGTCTCTGTGAGTCTGTTCCCTCCCCTACACATGGATTACCTTGAACTGCATTAGTGAGGTGCCTTCTCACTCGTGCCGCAATTTCCTGGGAGCCACAAAGCCCCCCCTTCTCTCTACTATTGATTAGTGAGATCCCTCGCTTTCACTCATGGTCCCCCCTCACCCCACACCACTGTCCTGAGGAAGACCCCTCGGGTAAGGCTGACAACTACCTACACATCATTGGGGTCGAAACGTCGACGTTTTGAATATTGCCAGTTCTTCTCAACAGGACTTGATTTACTGTGAAACATCGTACTGCATGGCAGAACTTTACATTGATTGTGAACTATTATGAATGTGTATTTGACCATCTCTTGCACAGGCATATGATTAATATATGCTTGAACTATTTGTGTTTTTTTTTCACCATCCTTCCCAAACTTCACTCCACTACCCCAATGAAGTCACAACCTATTCTCCCCTCCTCCTCCTTCCCTAGGTGGGGCACTGTCATGTCAACAAAAATGTATACAAAATGTATGAAAAATGTAGGCTTTCTGCTAAAATAATTCAGTGTGATTAAATAACACTGTTTCAACCAGAAAGTTGTTTGTCTGTTTTAACACTTTTGATGTTACAATACTGGGATCACCTTATTGTATACAGCCTATCCAAAGAGCATTCCCCAGTGAATTGCGATGGTGATCCCTGTTTTCATAGAATTGGCATTTTCTGTTTTCTGGTCTCGCAAACAGGTCTATGGTCAGAGTGCCCCAACAGGCGAAGACCTCGTTGAGAGTGCTTTGATCCAACTACCACTCGTGACAGATTGATTTTGGACGACTCAATGCGTCCGCTGTCGTGTTGCGTGTACCTGGGAGGTGTACTGCTGAAAGAGAAACCCAGGGAGAATTGCCCCATTCCATATTTCTTGGGCTTCCCTAGAAAGAACTCGAGATCTTGCCCCGTCTTGTTTGTTTACATAATGCATGGCCGTCGTGTTGTCTGTACGGACCAGTAGCGTGGAATTCCGAATTCTTAGAAGGAAAGCTTGCAAAGCTAATTGAATGGCCTTGAGTTCCAGAAGAATGATGTGGGAAATGCGCTGCTCGGGTATCCAAATGACCGCTCACGTGTAGACCCTGCAATACTGCTCCCCAGCCTTCCAATGAGGCGTCGATGGTTAGAACCAAGGGAGATGGAGCAATCTTGAAAGTGAGACCCTTTGAGATATTGCCTTTCACCGTCCACCAGTTGGCCGCATTCCTCATTAATGGTGTTACTGTTATTTTGTCGTCGAATGTTCCTTCTGCCTGGCACCATTGTTTGTCTAGCTGCTCCTGCAGCTGACGCATCCGAAGTCTGCAGTGCGGAATTAAGGGAATGCAAGATGAAATCGATCCTAGGAGTGACTTGTACAGACAGACCGATAGAGACCGCTTCTTTTGTAAGAGACGAGCCGAAAGAATGAGTCTTTTCTGTCTTTCTTCCGAAGGGAAAGCTTGCTGCAACTTGTATTAAGAATGGAACCTAGGAACCTGGCTGATCTGGATGGGTGAAGAACAGATTTGTTCCTGTTGAGTTTTAGACCTAGTTGATTGAAAAGTCGAATGCAGCTGTCGACTGCTGTGGAAGCTACTTGAAAGGATGGAGCCTTCACTAACCAATCGTCTAGTTAGGGAAAAACCTCTAGGAGACTGCTATCTGAGAAATGCCGCCACTGGGGCTAAAACCTTTGTGAATATCCGTGGGGCGGATCTGAGCCCGAAAGGAAGGACTTTGAATTGAAAGTGGCTCTTGGCTACTGTGAAGGGAAAGAATCATCTGTGAGCTGGATGGATCGGTACACGGAAATATGCGTCCTCTAGATCCAGAGTTGCCATGTAATCTCCTGGATTGAAAAGCCGTAAAATATCCTCAAGAGATACCATTCTGAATGATAGCTTTATGAGATAGGTGTTGAGCTCCCTCAGGTCTAAAATTGGGTGCCACTTCTCTTCAGTCTTGCGAACTAGGAAAAACCTGGAATAGAATCCCTGACCTCTTTGAGACGGAGGTACAGGCTCTATCGCCCCCTTGATGAACAGTTGATGTGCTTCAAAACGTAGAAGTCGTAGATGTTTTGATTCAGTGGCGTGAGGGGCTCTGGAAGGTGGGAGTTGTTGAAATTCCAATGTGTGGCCAAACCGAATGATATTTAGGACCTACCGATCTGATGTTATGATCATCCAGCTGCGTAGACAATGAGAAATCCTGCCCCCCACTGATGTTACCGGAGGAGGAGGAACAGTAGAGGCCGTTTAGACGAATCTCTCCCCTGGCGACCCTGTCGACCTCTTGCTGGCTGGTGAGAGAAAGATGCTGATTGACTCTGTCTCTGAGAGTATTGTGGTTTATAGGTTTGAGAAGATTGGGAATAGGAGGAGTAGCGTTGTTGGTATCCTCCTCTGTAGTTGGAAAAAACGCTTGCCTTTTGCCCCTCGGAAAGGTACCGTACGATATTGCAGCGTGCCTAAGGACTTGGCTGTCTCAGTGTCCTTTTTAATACCCTGTAAAGAGTCATCTATATGCTTGCCAAAAAGTATATCACCATCGAAGGGCAAATCTTAAATCTTATTTTGCACCTAAGGGCGAAACCAGGTAGCCCGAAGCCAACCTTGTCTTCTCTGGACAGCCGAACCAGCCGAGGCACGAAATGCAGTTGTGGCGATGTCCATGGCTCAGTCAATTATCTCTGAGGAAGATCGCTCCCCTTCCTCTAGAATCTTCCTTGCATCCGCTTTAGCACTGTCAGGTAGCTGATCCACAAACGGAGACAAATCGCACCACATTTGGCGATCATATTGTCCCAAAATTGCAAGTGCATTGTTGGAGGCACGAACCAGGAGGCTGGACATTGAAGCAAATATTTTACCCACATTGTCCAGGCGTCTACCTTCCCTATCAGGTGGTGAAGCGAGAGGGGCCGATGGATTCTTTGATTTTCTCTGTGCCGCCTGGGAGATCATGGAGTCCGGCTTCGGTTGGCCAACCAGGCAAGCGGGACTACCATCAGGGGCCTTATACTTTTTCTCCAGCGTTGGTAGTACCAGAATAACGGTGGCTGGAGACTGCATGACCTTCACACCTTGAGACCATACATTCTCTATGATGGGAATAGAGCGGATGGATTTCCTGTATGGCTCTTTGAAATCATAGAGGAAGCAGTCCGATTAACCACTGGAACCGGAAGGCCAAACCTCTTTGAAGCTCTTTCCATGAGGTTATGGAAACCTCTGATGTCTGCTGGAGGGGAATCTACCGGATCCAGTGAAGGAGAAGGCGGGTCTGGAATAATATAATCGTCCCACTCTCTATCCGGGTTTGGGACCTCTGACACCTCCCGTCCATCATCAGAGGAATCATCATCATTATCACCATACGCTTGACCCGTGGAGATAGCCTGTCTATTTTCCGAGGGTTCTTGTTCTGGTGGCTGAACTGCAGAAGCAGATGAAGGAGGTGGTGGTGGTGGTGGAGGAGGTGGCTGTATGGACTCGGAGGATCGAGATGTAAATCTTCTACTATAATCCATCAACATGATTTGAAAGTCATTTATGAAAGAAGAGGGCATAAAACCATACCCTGCTGGGTTTACTCCTGCGTTCTCTCCCTGGGAGGAGGTTGTCGATGTTCTTCGTAATAGACATCAGAGTCGGAGTCTACCTGGAGCTGAGATGGACTGTAGGCATCCCCATATGGACTATCATCTTCCTCTGAGTAGTCTTCCTCTAGAAGTAAGGCCGGAGGAAGGGACGTCACCCTTCGCGGAGATGTCATCTCCGGTGTAATCTGGCGTCTTCTATTTGAAATTTTAACTTTTTGCACCGTCAACGGAGTCGTCATCGATGTCATCGGTGATGGAATCGTCGTCGACGAGAGCACTGTCATCAGAGGAAGGACCATCGTCGACGGAGGAGAAATCGTTGACGGCATCGTCGACGAGCTCGTCGTCAATATCAAAGCTGCTGTCGTCGTCCTCGTCGACACCACTGTCAGCGTCATCATCGTCGACGTTGAGGATATTAATATCGTCGACGACACAGGGAGAGTAACTTGAGCTGTCGACAAAGTCGTCGTCGAAGCTGCCGTCGTCGACGAAGCAGAAATGGACACCTGATGGATTCTAGCAGTCGTTGTCGACGTACCTGAAGATGCCATCGTCGACGAGCGGGTCTTCTTCTCAAATTTCCTTTCTTGAGGTAGGGAAGCAGGTTTCTTAAAAGTTTTTGCCTTCCCAGGTGGTGGAGAGAGAACACACCTCAGACGCAAATCCCTCTTTCTCCTTTGCACCTCTGTGAGGAGATTTTCGGGGACTGGACCTACTAGACCTATCAGAGGTCTAGTGAGAGGCATTAGAAGGAGGCTCAGCTGATGTTGAAGGGAAGACGTACCCCTCTTTTTAGACCTCCTTGAAGAAGAAGCCGAGGAGGAATCCTCGCTGTCACTGGAAATCACCTCCTTCCAAGACTTCATCTTTTGCAGCCACGTCAAAAGTCTTCCTTCCCTGTCTCTCAATGTCTTAGTGGAGAAGGTTCTGCAGATCTTGCAATCAGTGGCTTTGTGGTCTGGGTAGAAGCAGTAAATACAATCCTTATGCTTGTCCTCCACATATAGCCTTTTCTTTGAACAGGTAGCACAAGCCTTAATAAGGCCTTCTTCTCCTTATCTGACATCTTTGAAGAAAAAATAGTTGAATCCTAAGTTGTAGAAAGAAAGCTGAGCAGGGCTCAGAGAAGACTCCCTTAGCACAACGTGCGGTAGAAAATCTAAGGCTCTGAGGCTCTCTCAGGAGGGTTCTATGGGGCGAGGCTATTCTGACTGGTTGTTGCAACTTTTTTGGTCTCTTTTACAAAAAGAGGTGGATATGCTACAAAATGAGATGAGGTCTTGGCCTTTCTTTCTCTTTTGTACCTACTGCTATAGTATTTTTTATTTACTGAGGCTCCCATTCTGACGACGGGGGAATGATACAAAGCATGGGAATCTATTAAAGTTCCAATACTGGAGCAACCAGACTAACTCATATTCACATTCCTTCCCATCTCCAATCTTTGGATCTTTCTTCGACGGTCCAAAATAGGAGTTCCTTGATGCAAGTCAACCCTAATCCCCCAATTTAACTTCAGGACCATCCAGTCCCTTTCTTTGTAATCACTGCCTCCCTAACTATGGCCATTCATTGAAAGTCCATGAAGGATCCAGCTCAGTTTTCTCCTGCAAGGTCAATTTTGAGTATGATTTGGCTTTCTGGCCTTCGTGTACAATCTCCTTTGAGTTGAGTTTATATTCTCTTCTCCTTACCACAAGGCCATCTTCCAGTCTGGTCTCATTCCAGCATGTTGGGATTGTTGTTCTGTACCCTATCTAGAATATACAGAGCCTTAGTTAGAGACCTCATCTGCTAAGTTTGTTCTACCCACTGGAAAACGAGTTGGAACGGATGTCCCCATTTGAATCAAACTCATTTGTCCCTGAAAGAATCTGTGACTGAGCAGAAAGCCTTCTTTTTCTGTAACTTAACTACTGACCTGTCTTAGAAAAGCAAAATCTTACTGTCCTCAAAAGTTAGTGATGCCAGTTCCTGGCTTGTGTCATCATATTGTCTTGTTGTGTAAAGTCATTGAAACAGATGAGGATGTTGAGAGGGCTGTTTCATTTGGACGATGTAGCCTGGAGTGGGGAGGAAGGCCATCAATGGTCGCAGTGATAAGTTTTGAGGGGACTGCCACCCCCCCCCAAAGAAAAATTTGCGGGAAGAGTAGCTCTCTGTTTTTTTGTGGCTCTTGCTCTGTTCCCTCCATATCCCCTTCTCCCATGGTCTCTGATAGCCCACTGGCACTGCTTTCTCTGCTTTAATTGCCAGCCTCCCATGATGTAGCTGCAACTGTACAGCCCCCCTTTTCTTCCAGGTCCGGAGCGTGTGGCCTTCCTGCTCTGGAGCCACACTGCTGTCTCTGTGTGCTTATATGGGGCCTGCCTGCCATATGTCAGTGCTGTCAATCTCAAGTGTCGTGGTAAACCAATGTCGTCTTTGTTCTTTTTCCAAACCTTGGTTAAGGGTTAACCCCCTCCCCATCACAGGCTACTGGGTCTGTGGCCCATCTCCACCTGAGTCAGAGGCCAGACGTTTGTTTACTTAGGGCTGTGCTGTCAGTATTCTCCTCTATGAGTCAGGACTAGCACTAGCTTCATACACCTCTCGTCTCATACCGTCAGCCATCGCCTTGGTTTCACTGCGGGTTTGGCACTGCGTGACCGCTGCCATATACTATGAAATCTGTTGCCATTCTGGTGCCTTGGCCACGCAAGCCACTTCTTGCTGCCCTCCATGATTCCATTCACTATCAGTGTGAGCCATTCAACAGCTTTGCTTCATTTGTCGGAGGCAGTGGGTGCATCTCACACCCCCACCATCTTAGTTCTGCCCCCATATGCCCAGTTTAGAACAAAATTGCAAACTCCACGTCGACCTATCATGGAAAAACTCACTTAACAAAAATGATATCAATCAAAACGACAGGTAGGAGCAAGTGATCAGAAAAGCTAGTTATCATCTCCAAGCATTAAATGTAATGTTAAAATGATGAAAATAGCTTTATATTGTTGGAAGCAATGTCTTCTAAACTGCAAGAAAGTCAAAAGGGAGCAATTTTAGGGATATACCCTTCTGGGTATCCTTAAGCACTGGTTGCATATTCATGTAAATTATGGTCATTTGTATGAAAACAGACAGACGAGAATAATGATTTATACGGAACAATGCATTTTCCAGTACCTTCCAAGTCTATCCTGATTAGGGTAGAAACGTGATGGGGAGAGCAAGAGGCCGGGGAGAGCAAAAGGACAGGGTGAGCAATCGGTCAGGGTAAAGATCAGAGCAGAAAGACTGAGCAAATGTAGAATTTGTAAATATGCGTGTTTAGGAAACTAAGATTGCACACAGTTCCTCAGCTGGATATTGAGAGGGAAAAGGGCTGCATGAACGACAAGCATTTGCAATGCAATAGGTCTCGCATTAGGACAGTTTGAGCTATTGGTATTGTAAATGACACATATTTTATTTATGTTTTGTTTTTTAAAATAGCGAAATTAATAGCTTTGTTATTTACAATGCCAATAGTTATAACTTTCGCAAATGTGACACCTATAGCATTTGTAATGCAATATGTGTTGTATTTACGTGGCTTACATGCATTGATATTACAAATAACAATGGCTTTTAAATTTTTTTCAATAATTAATACTTAAATGAAAGTTATTGTAATTTATAATGGCACTAGCTTAAGGTTTTGTAAATAACTTTTGTGAAGATTATGTTCAGTGTATTTTATTGTAACGAAAATCCAAGAACAGAAGTGAAATATTAACATCTTTTTGTTACATTTGTAATAAAGCTTGAAACATTGAGAGAACATATGTGAACCTGGTGTTGTTGAATGGTTGCACAGAGTGATGCTGTGGTGGCGATGAGTGATGTTGTGATGGCGAACGAGAATAGGCTGTGGCCTTCAGTGATGCTGTGGTAGCGCATAGTGATGTTGTGGTGCCCCTGAGCGATGCTGTGGTGGTGCGGAGTGATGTTGTATGCTATGCTATGTTTTGTTTTGATATGCTATGTTTTGTTTTGTTATGCTATACTATGTTTTGCTATCCTATGCTTTGATTTGTTATGCTATGCTGTGTTTTGTTATGCTATGCTATGTTTTGTTATGCTATGCTATGTTTTGCTATGTTATGCTTTGATATGCTATGCTATGTTTTGCTATGCTATGTTTTGTTGTGTTTTATTATGCTATGCTTTGTTTTGCTATGCTATGTTTTGTTATGCTATGCTATGTTTTGTTGTGTTTGGTATACTATGTATGGAGTGGTGTGGCTCACTGGTTAGAGGTGGCAGACCCGAGAGCAGAGGACGGCCCGGGACCAGGGTTCAATTCCTGACGCGGCAGGGTCATGAACCAGGGTCAGCGGACTCGATAATTCTCACCTTGATGCCTACTCGAACCAGGGATCACACTCAGCAACTCTGGGCATTAGCTTGCCTCATCTCCACAACGGCCCCCCACATACGCCGGGGATGCCTGGTTTCACCTTGGAGATACCCAGTAGGGACCATCTCACAGGGAAAGTCAGGACGGGTTCCCCCACGGTCTACTGCGCAGAGATACTCCTCCGGGAGTCGATTCTAGCGCGTTAGAAACCCACAATTAATTTGCTATGCTATTATATGTTTTGTTTTGCTGTGCTATGTGTTGTTGTGTTTTGTTATGCTAGGTTTTGTTATGATAAGCTAAGTTTTGTTATGTAAATGTAAATGTACACTTGTAAAGCGCACAGCTGCCCCTGCAACAAGGCGTCCCGGCGCTGTATAACGCTGTGGAACCCTTCCTGGCTCTCCCTGTGAGATGCCCCTCCTGGGCACCCCCAAGGTGAAGCCAGTGTAGCAACAGGGTAATTTTAGCCTATTTTTAGACTAGTGGTGACTATAATTTACTACCATTTCAATCCCAATCGCA
Source organism: Lissotriton vulgaris (assembly GCF_964263255.1). Taxonomy (NCBI): domain Eukaryota; kingdom Metazoa; phylum Chordata; class Amphibia; order Caudata; family Salamandridae; genus Lissotriton; species Lissotriton vulgaris. The sequence goes on from NC_141700.1 coordinate 611,189,484, forward strand.
TTTGCGTTCATTTATAGGGCTTAACTATGTGCTTTGACAGGGTTTAGTGCCTTTTTCCGTTTTCTCAGGCCTACAGGCCCGAAAGCCAGAGAGAAGCCATTTTGTATCCCTGCCTCGGACAGCCGAGGCGCTTGCAGGGTAAAGGTAATGTTTAGAATTCATCCTGTTGTTCGCTAGAGAGGAACCGGTCAAGACTGGCCCTTATCGAAGGAATGTGTTTGTCTTCCCGGCTCTGAACGCAATACGCAGGTGGCCACTGTGGAAGGCGGAGGGAGCTGGGGACTGGTACATGAATTCGGTGGGAGTCGGCTTGATGCCGGAATTTTCCATAGAGAAAGCGAGCTCTATATTATCAAGGAGCGAGTAGAGTAGAGAGAGAGAGCAATGTGTGGAGAAGACCGAAGAGGTTGGTCTAAAGGCTGGTGCATAGAGATTGATACCATCAGCTAATCGAAATCTTGAAGTGAAGAAGAAGAGTGAGTGAAAGTCCTGTAGTGACATCATACAGGAGTGGCAGAGACCAAGACCAGTAGAGGGTTCGAGTGTTCTGGAACCATGGCAGCGTAGACGAGGCATAGCGGTGCAGACGTGTAATCGTGAGCCATAGAGGGAGAGCAGAGTCCCAAGCGCATAGAAGAGAACGAGAGAGAGAGAGGGATCAGCTCCGCTGCTGAGATGGAAAGACACACGTCTAAGGTGAGGCGTTCTGAGCATAGTGTAGAATGCATTTAACTATTCATCTTTATTCCCCTTTTAGGTTATAGGTAGTGACTAACTTAATTCATTTGCCTTTTGCTCATTCTGTCATGTTTGATTATAGAATAAAGATTTAATGATCAATATCTTTGAATGTTGTCTTCATGAATGAGATTAACCTTTCATTTTAACCAGGTGCTGACATACAGAAGGATGGGATATGCCCTTCTGCAAAGGTAACTGTTGATTGGGGGAGAGTGTGAACTTCATTTGGGAAATAACTCTCAAAGGTGTATCCCTATTAGTTATCCCTATTAGTGTAGATCGTCAGGTGACGTAAAAGAGATAGTCTTACGGGACTATAAAGATAGAAACAGTCTTACGGGACTATAAAGATAGAAACAGTCTTACGGGACTATAAAGATAGAAACAGTCTTACGGGACTATAAAGATAGAAACAGTCTTACCGGACTATAAATATAGAAAATATCGTCAGGAGACGTAAAAATGAGGTAAATATAGGATAAGATATGTAATCCATTAGGTGTTAGTGGTATGTTTGATTATACAGGCATATGAATAGCTTCTTTTCACTTTCTCAGGTGAGTATTCTAGATGTCTTGTAAATAGTGGCCTGAGAAGAGTGTCGTTACGTGACGATTGGGTTAGCCACGAATGGTGAGCTGCCTGTTCTGAGAATCTGGTCGTTACACTTGGCGTCACGAACCGTTTTCGATTGATGGGTGCGGGTCTTCCTTCGTGATTCTGTCTGAGGGTCCGTTGGTTCTCGCTGTGAAAGGTTTTTGATTATCTGTTTTGTTCATTGTATATTTCTTATTTCTTGTTCTGTGTCTCTTGAGATTGCAAAATGTTTTTGAAAAGAACTAAATCGACCTTTCATTTGCCTTTGGAAATTCCTGGTTGGGGGTCGACTGCTTATGAAGCGCTTGCACATGAATGGGCTAATTCTACTGGTTTGAGTGAGAACTGGAATTCATGTTTGGAGGATGCTGAGCCGGATAAAGTGGCTGCGTGCTTGCAGAAAGTTCTGGTGGTTGAAGGCGAAGAGCTTCCCACATTGGGACGTAGAGGTTGGATTTTATTGAATGCGTACAGGATTGTACATGAGCGATGTTCTCGATTACAGCGTGAGAATAAATCCTTTGAAGAACAGGTTATTCAAACTCAAAATGATGTTACTCTTTTGCGATGTCAGAATAAATAGCTTGCTGATAAGTTAGAAACGTATCAAGCTGTGGCCGAAAGGGCTGCTGTGCGCATTGCTAAATACAAGTATCGTCACAGACGTGGTAGAGTTAACTCCAGGAAAGTGCGTATGGTTGTTGCGAAGACAGGGCTCGATTGGAACCCTGACGAATGGGATGGTGATATTTGGAATTCTTCTGATTCATTTTCTTCGGCTGAAGAGAATGCTGCGCATGCCCCGTCTCGCGCTAGATGTCATTGTACTTCTGAAGACCATACTGAGATTTCTGCTCAACCGATTTATCGATGTAAATTACAAGGCAATCCTAATGCTCCTCAGGGCAGCTTGGAGGATTATACTCAACAGGAATTAAATGACATTTTAGACCGTTCCCGGCAGAAGTCGGGTGAGTCTTTACTTACTTGGATGGTTCGCCTGTTTGGTTTAGGTGCTTCTGGTATCTCGTTGGATAAAGGCGATGCTGTGAAATTCTGTACTTTGAGTACTGATCCTACGGTTCAGGAATCTTTTCGTAATTACAATAGTGATGATCAGACTAATTTGTTGCAGTTAGCCATACAAGGTTGTAATCACAAATACCCTACTGAATCTGATTGGCCTGTTAATGAGAAGCCGTGGTATACTTTGAGAGATGCTTCTTAGCGGTTAAAGGAGGAGGTTATGAAAACCGCAATCTTTCTGGGTACTGCAAACAGGTTGATGGATGGTTTGCTCAATACGTCTGTTCGAAACAGAATAATTCGTTCTTCTCCTTCAGCGTACAAACAAGTGATGATGACTTTGTTAATTAATCAGACTGGTAATACTTTGGCTGAAGTGATTGAGGCTGTGTGTGAACTTGGTGAGTTGGGTGAGTGGATTAAACCTGAACGACAGTCTCGACCAGAGGGTTGCACTAATGATTTCATAATTTCTAGACGTGATATGTTTCAAGCTCTTTTGAAGGATGGTGTGAAAGCTGATGACATTCATGATTTGCCGAATAATGTTCTATGGGCTATGTTTTGCAAGCGTGGCCTGGACAGGAAGGAAGGAGCTAGCAAAGTCAGAAAACAAGACTTTGATGTTAACCGTTCTGATGGTAGTGGCGATGATTCTATGCCGCGTCGAGAGAGAGGCAGAGAGAGGGGCAGAGAGAGAGAGTGGAGTAGGACGCGAGATGACTCGTCCCATTCCAGAAGGGAGCGAGAGAGAGATAAAGAGGAGAGAAGAGATCAGTCTCCACGCAGAGATGGGAGAGAGAGAAATCGATCCCCAGAAGTGAGGTTGAGAGACAAAAGATCACAATCTCTTGAACGGAGATCACAATCTTTTTCAAATGACAAAAACCCTTTTCTTGAAGAGAAAGGGTATGAACGAGAGGCGATATGAGAGTCTTTACCCTGATTTGTCTTGGACGACAGAACACAGTAAACGAGACTAGGAAGTAGGTCAAGCTCCAGTTCAAAATTGGGCTCATAGAGATTACAGGCCTTATGTAGACATTGAGATTTATTGGAGACATCGAAATATACAGAGGGCCCGAGCATTGGTGGATACTGAAGCGGAGGCCACTTTAATTTCTGGAAATCCTAAAAAGTTTAAAGGACAGGGTTACACAATTACTGGCTTAGGTGGTAAAGAAACCCCCGCAGTACAAACTAAACCTGAAATGAGAATTGGTAGGAATCCCCGAAAAGAGTATAATGTATTAGTGGTACCCCTGGATGAATATATAATTGGAATTGACATTTTGAAAGGCATGACATTGCATTTAGATGACGGATTTTATAAATTTGGACATAAGCATTACATATCAACAAAATCTGTGAGAGTCGGACGCTTAAAAATGCCTCCGATTAAAATTCCCCAAGCCACGAAGGTGGTTTCAATGAAACAATATCGTATTCCCGGTGGGCACGATGAAATCAGTGCTACCATTCAAGATCTGATGGACGCAGGAGTGGTAATTCCTATTACTTCGGCCTGGAACAATCCCGTTTGGCCGGTGCACAAAAGTGATAATTCTTGGCGCATGACTGTTGATTATCAAGAATTGAACAAACATACCACTTCCTTGACTGTTGCAGTCCCTGATGTTATTACCTTAATTGAAAGAATTCAGAAACATTCAGGCACCTGGTATGCATCCATTGACATTGCTAATGCTTTCTTTTCCATTTCAATTGCTCCCGAATGTCAAGAACAGTTCAGTTTTACATGGAATGGACGTCAAATGACGTTTAGAAGTCTTCCCCATGGCTATGTACACAGTCCGACAATTTGTCACAGAATAGTAGCAGAACATTTAGACGAGGTGACAGTAGATCCGAAAATTCAGGTGTGTCATTACATTGATGATATACTAATCCAAGGCGAGACACAAGATCAGGTGGGAACACAGTTAGAACAAATTGTTGCACATTTACAAAGCAAAGGCTGGGAAATCAATCCTGATAAATTGCAGGGTCCAGCACAACATGTAAAATTTGTAGGTATTCATTGGCATGAAGGGAATCGTGAAGTGATTCCACACGTAAAACAGAAAATTGCAGAATTTGTAGTTCCTAGAAACAGAAAAGAAGCCCAAAGATTCATTGGCTTGTTTGGCTTTTGGCGCCAACATATTCCACATCTGAGTCGGATTCTCGCCCCTTTGTACAAAGTCACACGTAAAAAGAATGCGTTTGAATGGAACAGAGCACAACAAGATGCGTTTGATTTGGCGAAAGAAGCGATTCAGCATGCTCTGGATTTGTGGCCAGTGCGTGATGGTGATGTGGATCTGAATGTATCCGTACAAGATATGTATGCAAATTGGAGTCTATGGCAAAAACAAGGTAAGACTAGAGTGCCTCTAGGTTTTTGGACTAAAAAGTTACCTGACGCTGGCGAGCGTTATACACCTTTTGAGAAACAGTTGCTTGCATGCTATTGGGCTCTGGTGGATACCGAGCAGTTAACATTAGGACATGATGTTATTTTGAGACCAGAAATTCCAATAATGCAATGGGTTTTGAGTTCGCCGAAAACTCATAGAAATGGTCATGCTCAGGAGGTGAGCATCATAAAATGGAAGTGGTACATACAAGACCGGGTTCGTGTGGGCCCAAAAGGAGTCGCAATGTTGCATGAGAAAGTGGCGCAGGCGCCGATGGAAGAGACAAAGAAAGAGTTCTCCGTACCTATAGTACAGGAATCTCCTGTTAAGTGGGGTATACCGTTCGATGATCTGTCCGCGGAGGATAGAAAGCATGTATGGTTTACGGATGGTTCAGCCAGGTACATAGGAGAGAAGAGACATTGGAAAGCAGTCTCGTATAATCCCACAACTCAGAAATTGTTGAGCACTACTGGTGAAGGGCGAAGTAGTCAGTTTGCAGAACTATATGCTGTATATCAAGTTCTAAAACAAGAGTTGCCAGGAACATGTCATATTTTTACTGATTCATGGTCAACTGCAAACGGGTTGGTAGTCTGGTTACCTACATGGCAGTCCCACAATTGGATGGTTCACAACAAAACTATTTGGGGTAAGGAACTGTGACAAGAGATTTGTGAGTTACTTCCTCAGAGTAATGTAAATGTGTTTCATGTTGATGCTCATATGCCTATTGATTCACTTGACAAGTTATTTAATAACATTGTAGATGAGAAATCTAAAATTTCTGAGGCAGTGGTGGACCGACAAAATTCTGATTTGGCAGGATTGGCGAAATGGGCCCACCAAAAAGCAGGACATGTTGGAGAGAAAATTACTAGCAGGTGGGCTACTGACAGAGGCATCCATATTCCTCTAGATTTGATTAAAACAGTAATACTTCAATGTCCTATATGCCAACATTCCTGACGAAGAGAAGTCCCTAGAATAGTGAAAGGCCAGCTACATCGAGGTAAATCCCCCGCACAAATTTGGCAGATCGATTACATTGGTCCTTTACCCATGAGCAAAAATTGCCAATATGTCTGTACTGTTGTTGATACTTATAGTGGTTTTTTAATTGCTTTTCCATGCAAGAGAGCAACCCAAATAAATACAAGGAAAACATTGGATTTGATTACATTATATTATGGTACTCCACTTCAGGTGCAGTCTGACAATGCCTCTCATTTCAAAGGACGCCTAGTACAAGATTATTGTGCAGAAAACAATATTGATTTGGTATTTCACATTCCTTATTACCCACAGGCCGCGGGTCTGATTGAGAGAATGAATGGGCAGTTAAAAGATCAGCTATGCAAACTGTCAGACGGTACCTTAAAGAGCTGGAGAGATCATTTATCAGATGCTTTAATGATTTTGAATAAAAGACCGTATTTGTATGCAAATTCTCCTTTAATGCGTTTATTTCCTCCTTACATTGATGTTCAACCGAGTTCAGTTAAAAGCACGGTTTCTTATTGGGAGATCACTCCCGGAGCTTTGGCTCCACATAGAGCTACCCCTGGATCTGCAGGCTTAGACCTGCATTCTCTGAAAATGACTGTTCTGAAAATTAACAGTATTGTGATAATTGAAACAGGAATTGGTGTTCAAATACCAGCAGAACATTTTGGGTTGATTGCCCCGAGATCTGGTTTAGCTTTAAAAGGCATCCAGGTGCTTGGTGGAATAATTGACAGTGATTATCAAGGAGAAATAAAAGTCATCCTGTTGAACAGTGGCGATTCTGAAATCACAATTCAGAAAAATGATCGAATCGCTCAATTGGTCATTATGCCTGTTTTCAGTGGTGCGATTCAAAAGGGCACTGCTCCAACTCTATTAACAATTCGTGGAACTGGTGGATTTGGTTCAACTGACAATCCTGGAGCTAGAGTGTGGGTGCAGTCGCCGAATAATCCCCCTGAACAGGCCGAAATTATAGCAACAGGATCTGATAATACAATCTTAGTGATGAGGCCAGGGTAGGAAAGCTGGGATGTAGTCCCAGCCGATAAATGTTATCTGCGAGAATGAATAATGCCTATCCTTTTGTTGCAGATCATTGCCTGGATTGTTGCTGCCGGATGTGTCGGCGTTGGACTCCCTTTGGTCTGCTGTGACGAGAGTCATGAGAACGCGCAGGACCGGATCAATGACAGACCACATCATTCTATTACTTCGTGGGATATCACTACTAACTTTTGGACGCATTTATCACGAGCCATCACTAACTCTTCACATTTTTGTTTAGCATCTATGAGATCAGTTAATGATCACCTCACAACGTGTCTTGTAGCTGTACCAATTTCAACAGCCTCCCTATTACATTTCTTCAATGTATCTGAAGTCTATCCCACATTTATCCATTCTGATTTTTCTGCATATGACTATTGCATTTCCTGCACTGTTCTAAGTGAACCGGAACCCCCATTGACTTTTCAAGTTGCGACATATAATATCACTGAAAGTGATGTTTGCTATACAATGACCTGTGATCCTAAATACATAGGCAAATGTGCCCAATTACGTTTAGAACATTCTAGCCCATCCTCCTCTCATGAAAGAATTCTATGTATCACCAGGACTCCTACTGCATGTATTTCAATCCACAATTCTATGAGCTGTAAACGTCTCATAGTGACTGCTAGTCATTATTATCATGTATTATTGCCGTCTGGATGGCTCTTTTCCTGTGGTAATGTGTCCTGGTCCTATATTCCTGCAAACATTTCTGGAGGTCCATGCGCTTTAACGCGCCTAAGTCTTTTAATGTTTTCTTTTAGTTGGCTGCCAGATTTTCATTCTTTTTGCCAGATATTGGGTGGCATTTTTCTAGTACTTGGTTTTTTGATTGTTATTTGTTGTTGTATTCAATGCATCCCATCCTTTTTTCGAATGTTCCGCCCCCGAGTTATGGCTAGATCCTTTAGTATTGTTTCATATTATTCCTCAACTGATATACGTTGAGTTCCCCTTTTATTTTATCTTTGTCTTTCAATGCTAGTACATTTAGTCAGGAGTGGAGTGTAGCAACAGGGTAATTTTAGCCTATTTTCAGACTAGTGGTGACTATAATTTACTACCATTTCAATCCCAATTGCATTTGCGTTCATTTATAGGGCTTAACTATGTGCTTTGACAGGGTTTAGTGCCTTTTTCCGTTTTCTCGGGCCTACAGGCCTGAAAGCCAGAGAGAAGCCATTTTGTATCCCTGCCTCGGACAGCCGAGGCGCTTGCAGGGTAAAGGTAATGTTTAGAATTCATCCTGTTGTTCGCTAGAGAGGAACCGGTCAAGACTGGCCCTTATCGAAGGAATGTCTTTGTCTTCCTGGCTCTGAACGCAATACGCAGGTGGCCACTGCAGAAGGCGGAGGGAGCTGGGGACTGGTACAGGAATTCGGTGGGAGTCGGCCTGATGCCAGAATTTTCCATAGAGAAAGCGAGCTCTATATTATCAAGGAGCGAGTAGAGAGAGAGAGCAACGTGTGGAGAAGACCGAAGAGGTTGGTCTAAAGACTGGTGCATAGAGATTGATACCATCAGCTAATCGAAATCTTGAAGTGAAGAAGAAGAGTGAGTGAAAGTCCTGTAGTGACATCATACAGGAGTGGCAGAGACCAAGACCAGAAGAGGGTTCGAGTGTTCTGGAACCATGGCAGCGTAGACGAGGCATAGCGGGGCAGACGTGTAATCGTGAGCTATAGAGGGAGAGCAGAGTCCCAAGCGCATAGAAGAGAACGAGAGAGAGAGGGATCAGATCCGCTGCTGAAATGGAAAGACACACGTCTAAGGTGAGGCGTTCTGAGCTTAGTGTAGAATGCATTTAACTATTCATCTTTATTCCCCTTTTAGGTTATAGGTAGTGACTAACTTAATTCATTTGCCTTTTGCTCATTCTGTCATGTTTGATTATAGAATGAAGATTTAATGATCAATATCTTTGAATGTTGTCTTCATGAATGAGATTAACCTTTCCTTTTAACCAGGTGCTGACATACAGAAGGATGGGATATGCCCTTCTGCAAAGGTAACTGTTGATTGGGGGATAGTGTGAACTTCATTTGGGAAATAACTCTCAAAGGTGTATCCCAATTAGTTATCCCTATTAGTGTAGATCGTCAGGTGACTAACGGGACTATAAAGATAGAAACAGTCTTACGGGACTATAAAGATAGAAACAGTCTTACGGGACTACAAAGATAGAAACAGTCTTACGGGACTATAAATATAGAAAATATCGTCAGGAGACGTAAAAATGAGGTAAATATAGGATAAGATATGTAATCCATTAGGTGGTAGTGGTATGTTTGATTATACAGGCATGTAAATAGCTTCTTTTCACTTTCTCAGGTGAGTATTCTAGATGTCTTGTAAATAGTGGCCTGAGAAGAGTGTCATTACGTGACGATTGGGTTAGCCACGAATGGTGAGCTGCCTGTTCTGAGAATCCGGTCGTTACAGCCAGGCATCCCAGTGTTGTTGGGGCCGTTGTGGAGATTAAGCAAGCTATTGCCCAGAGTTGCAGCATGGGACCCATGATTAGAGTAGGCGCTGAGGCGAGAATTATTGAGTCCGCGGACATTGAGCCCAAGACCCTGCCGCGTTGGGAATTGAACCCTTGTCCCGGGCCTGATCTCTGCTTCAGAGTCTGCCGCTTCTAACCAGTGAGCCACACTTCTCCACACTATGCTATGTTTTGTTTTGCTATCCTATGCTTTGTTTTGTTATGCTAAGCTATGTTTAGTTTTGCTATCCTATGATTTTTTTGTTATGCTATGCTATGTTTTGTTGTGTTTTGTTATGCTATGCTATGTTTTGTTGTGTTTTGCTATGCCATGCTATGCTATGTTTTGTTATGCTATGCTATGTTTTGTTGTGTTTGGTATACTATGTTTTGCTATGCTATTATATGTTTTGTTTTGCTATGCTATGTTGTGTTGTGCTATGTTTTGTTATGCTATATGTTGTTGTGTTTTGTTATGCTAGGTTTTGTTATGTTAAGCTAAGTTTTGTTTTGCTATCCTATGCTTTGTTTTGTTATGCTATGCTATGTTTAGTTTTGCTATCCTATGCTTTTTTGTTATGTATGCTATGTTTTGTTGTGTTTTGCTATGCTATGTTTTGTTATGCTATGCTATGTTTTGTTGTGTTGTGTTTTATTATGCTATGCTTTGTTTTGCTATGCTATGTTTTGTTATGCTATGTTTTGTTATGCTATGCTATGCTTTGTTATGCAATGTTATGTTATGCTATGCTAAGCTTTGTTTTGCTATGCTATGTTGTGTTTTGTTATGCTATGCTATGTTTTGCTATGCTTTGCAATGCTATGTTTTGTTATGTATGCTATGTTTTGTTGTGTTTTGTTATGCTATGCTATGTTTTGTTGTGTTTTGCTATGTTTTGCTATGCTATGCTTTGTTTTATGTTATGCCATGTTTTGTTATGTTCTGCTATGTTTTGTTTGTTTTATTGTGTTTTGTTATGCTATGCTATGTTTTGTTATACTATGCTATGTTTAGTTTTGCTATGCTTTGTTATGTTATGCTATGTTTTGTTATGCTATGCTATGCTTTGTTGTGTTTTGCTTTGTTATGTTTTGTTTTGTTATGCTATGTTTTGTTTTGCGATCCTATGATTTGCTTTGTTATGCTATGTTATGTTTTGCTATCCTATGCTTTTGTTGTTATGCTATGCTGTGTTTTGTTATGCTATGCTATGTTTTGTTATGCTATGCTGGTGAGGGTGTGTGAGTGTGTGTGTGTGAGGGTGAGTGAGGGTGAGTGAGGGTTAAGTGAGGGTGTGTGAGGGTGAGGGTGTGTGAGGGTGAGGGTGTGTGAGGGTGAGGGGGTGTGAGGGTGAGGGGGTGTGAGGATGAGGGGGTGAGGGGGTGAGGGTAAGTGAGGGTGTGTGAGGGTGAGTGAGGGTGGGTGGGTGTGAGGGTGTGTGAGGGTGAGGGGGTGGGAGGGTGTGTGGCGGTGTGTGAGGGTGAGGGCGTGTGAGGGTGAAGGGGTGTGAGGGTGAGGGGGGTGAGGGGGTGTGATGGGGTGTGCGGGTGTGTGACGGTGTGTGAGGGTGAGTGAGGGTGGGTGGGTGTGAGGGTGTGTGAGGGGGTGGGAGGGTGTGTGGCGGTGTGTGAGGGTGAGGGCGTGTGAGGGTAAAGGGGTGTGAGGGTGAGGGGGGTGAGGGGATGTGGGGGTGAGGGGGTGTGAGGGTGAGGGGGTGTGAGGGTGTGTGGGGTGTGAGGGGGAGGGGGTGTGAGGGTGAGGGGAGTGAGGGTGAGGGGGTGGGTGAGGGGTGCAAGGGTGTGGGGGTGTGAGGGGGAGGGGGAGGAGGTGTGTGAGGGTGAGGAGGTGTGTGAGGGTGAGGTGGTGAGGAGGTTGTGAGGGTGAGGGGGTGAAGGTGTGAGGGTGTGTGAGAGGGGGTGAGGGTGTGAGGGTGTGTGAGGGTGAGTGAGGGTGTGTGAGGGTGAGTGAGGGTGTGTGAGGGTGTATGAAATGTTTGTTGATTTTTGTATTCATCAATGTGCTTTAGATAAATAACATGACAGTGATTCACGATCAGCAAAGCATGATGCAATAGTAAAGAAACAGAGGTAACACGCAACATAACCAAGAGATTTACAGAGAAATGCACATTAGCAGATCATTCCAGGGCAAAGAAGGGCTTGCAAAGAAAGGTTTACAATGCCCTGCTGAGAGAACTTGGGACAATCCGATAGATGCATGCTAACAGTTTCAAAGTATTACAGCTTTGCGGGTGAAAGCTTCTTTTTTTTCTTATTCCTTATTTTGACTGATTAAAGGAGCATTGCGAATTTACTTCTGGTGCTGTGAAAAGCAGCTAGAATCACAAGTTTTTCATGGAGACAACAGGGTTAGTAGCAAAGAACTGTTTTATGAGTGATTCACAGGATTTTTTTGTAGAATTCTGACTTCATACAGGAGAAAATGAAGGCTAACGAGGTGTGGAATCTTATTATTCATCTCCATAGTACACGAGGAGAATGGGGCGGATATGCCAATCAGTAGGAAGCCTTTTAATTCAAATAGGGGTTAACAAGAGGACTTGGAGAGATGTTTTAAATGCCACATTTCACAGATAACTGTGGAGTGCCAAATGGGAACAAGCTCTCAGCATTGCTGTGGCAGGGGCGGGGGAGCACATTCCTTTGAAGTCTGATGCGAGGCACCGACAAATGGTGGTTTGTGACGCGGCTGATTTGTACATGTGCATAGATCACATGAACTGTGTCTAATCTGCCATTTTGGCAGACTTTTCGGGCCGCTTACTAGAATCTCGACAAACAAGCCTTGCTAAAGCAATGCTTTAGGTCGAGACCTAAAAATGATGGTCACTGGATTTGTGAATGCCTGCTGAAAGTATAGTCAAGGCATAGCAAAGGATTTAAACAGATAACGATGTGGTGCAATAGCTAGGTTGCAGCCAGTATAAGCACATAAGAACTGTGTCCTACATCGCACTTAACCTTTTGCCCAAATTGAGCTCACTTGGGAAAAATCACTCTTTCCCTGTGCTTCAAGCCTCCTTATTTGACACAGGTGGAAAGTCTACCTGCGATTTAGCTATCAGCATGAGCTGTTCAGGAAAACGCATTTTTTTAGTGGTTAAATAACAATCTTAGTAACATAACTGTAATTCGCTTCAGCCATGTTTTTTTACCTGTGCTAACTATTGGCTAAAGAAAATGCCTGTATCTGATTTTTTATCCTCTTTTTCGCATCTTGTCTCCCTAAATGAGTAAATGTTGATTAGCTTGCAAATCCAAAAATGTTTACATTCTTATAACTATTGAAGGCCTTCTTCCTTTCTCATGAGCTCAGTCTTGAACACCTGAATTCCTTTTAAGTTGGTTGCAACTAAGAGTCTCCATTGAAGAGCCCAACTGTAAAACACTTTGTGCCATGCCTTAGTGTAAGCTAACTACTTCCCTCCCAGTTTCCTAGGGAAAACTTGGTCGGCTGTAACCGTGATTCACAGATTTTGTTTTTGTTTTTGTTAATAAAACCTTCATGCTATGAATGGCATGTGAGAAGATGTGCCTAAAAAAAAGATAACACCATAGCAAAAATATACAGAGGAGTACAATGGTGGCGAACCGTAAATTCAATGCTCCGAACTAACATCTCTAAGAAAACTCCTCACCTCTAATCTCCATAATACCCTCACCTGAGTTCAATGTGGAAGTAACCATCTCCCTATATTTTTAATATATAATCTGAGAATAAAGCAATATACATTTTCTTAACCTCATGTAGCCATTTGTCTGTGATTATATTCTATAGGTTGCCTAGGTTGTTTTTTGTCAATTGGTTCTTTTTCCCTGGCCTAGGAACTTTGCTGTATCCGAATCCTCAGGGGGTCCTTGTTAAATATTCAAGACCATCTCCCTATATAACAAAGGAAAAGTTCTCATACAATCTTCTGACCATAACCTTTAACAGTTTGATAAAATCTTCTTGAGGATTAAAAACACGGTGTCAAACTACGTCCCCACAACCCTCTAAATCAACATCTCCCCTCTGTGCACCGATTCTAACACCGGTTTAATCTAATACCTCAACTCGTATGCCTCCTTGGCAAAACCACTCGCCTCCTTACAATGCTGGAACCATCATTGCTGGGTCTAATCCAGTCTTTAGGATGCCCTCTGCCCTTTTCTAGAAACCCACTTTTCTGACCTACCTTCTCCCTCAATTCAAAAGAATATTGGAAATAATGCCCGTAGCTTGAGAATCATTAACTACAGCTACTCGGCTAATGGTGTCGCTAACAATTGCCATCTTTATAATAAACTCACTCCACGTACTAAACTTTTTGTTATCCAAATAACGCCCCACCCAATCACCACTTCCCCCATCCCAGCTGCAGTGACCAACCATCAAATTAAAATGCCTCTTGAAGACACCCTTCCAAATCCTCTTTCTAAACCCCCTTCCAACCATCTCAGTCACTTAATCATCCACAAACCTTCTTCTTCCAACCACCTTCAATAATCAATCCTACACATCCAGTTGACCTGTAGAAGGTCCTTCCCTTGAGGACAAGCTTGCTGATCTCAAACACTAACTTCAAATAGTCGAGAGACCTGCAGAACATCATACACATAACCCTGAAGCTTGAGAAGCTTTGGAATCCTAGCCTGATCGCTGGAACTTCCAGAACCCTAATCATTAATCAACCTAATCTTCCCACAATTGATCGACACTCATTGCTTAAATAACCAAACATAAATAACCCACCCATCTTGCACATAAGAGCCGCGGCCCCTTCTCAGTCCCTACTTCAGGCCCAAGAGGATTACGGATTATCTTTCTGATGATGAAATTCACTCCCTTTTGCAATAATACAATACCACTCAAAATGACTCTCTTCCTGCGCTGGTCAACATCCAAACTATTCCCTTCAACTCACTGAAAGAACCCACTGTCAACCTTAGAACCATTACCAAACAGCTTACTACATGTCCCTACAACACACCAAGAGGCAATTGTAACTAAATCACATATCAAGTTCATGCTTCCTAACTGCAAATCAGAGGCAAATAATGCAGCGGGCATCGCAGTTCTCATACTCACACAAGACCTTGATCTCCTGAACTTAACAGAAGCTTGACTCAATGACAACTTCATAACCATTCTGGACACTTTGGTACCTCCCAACTAATGCATCATCAGATTTGATAGATCTAAAAGAGAGGGAGGAGGTATAGCATGCATCTATCGTTCGATCCTCTCTCTAAAACATTCATAAACTGCCCCAATGTGACAATTACAAGATGTTATGCGAACTCCTCACGATTTATCACCCACCTGGTTATAACCTACCTTTCATTGAGCAATTAATAGAGACTAACCTAGACCAACCCCCAACCAAATATTCCTAGGTGATTTAAATATATTTACTGGACCAACCCAAATGACCCCTTACTGAAAACCTTCAAATCCTTCCTTGCTGAACTCAACCGTACACAGTCTTGCAATGGCCCAACCCACAATGTAAGGCGCCACCCTTCATCTAATCATCACTAGAATCCATATCACCCTGTGACTGTTCAGACCACTACTAAATCTCCTTCTTCATCTTGAATAGTGTTCTAACAAGACAAGGCCAACCTTGCAAAACAAAACAATAGTCGAAAGACTTTAGAAAAAATAAAATACCCGTGCTAACTTACATTAGCAACTACCTCCTTTCTCCACCCTCAAACATGTCTAATGTGAATGACCTTACCGATCACTACATACAATCTGTCATTCTTTTTAAAAATCTTTTTATAAAACAACCTTATCATACAGCTTACAAGTGAAAGTTCAATACGCACATTATCTTACATTATAGCATTTATCTTCTCATAGGAGTGGTCTAACATGGCGAGCAAAAGTGTCTTGGTCCTTCATCGTAATTCACAAATTCGTGTGGGTCCAAGACGGCCCATGTACATCTATTTTGCTATATAGTGTTGCGTTTACTGTCCTTGGGTACATCATTACCCCAATGTTGTTCCTCTGTAGTTCCTCCAGGGGGACCATATTTTCTCCCATTTTGAGGGCACCCTCTTGCTTTATAAATCATTTCCTCTGCCCTCTGGCATCTACCCAGATCAGCTTCCCACTCCGCCACAAACGGGGGGTGTGAGGCCCCCCATTTCCTTGCAATATTTCTTTGTGCCACCCCTGTAGCTAGTGCCAGCCAGGTCTTAGTATGTCGTGGCAACTCTTCCTCTCCCTGGATCAGCAGAATCAACCACTTTGCACTCATGGGTACCCTCACCCCAGCCATTACACAAGTCACATCCCTTTCAAAAACAAAAGAGAGAGATAGGGCATGTTGACAGCCGTCCTTGTCCCAAGAATCAATAGTAAACCAACTTAGACGGCCATCTAAGTTGGTTTCCTAACCAGTCACATCCCGCCAATACCTGTGGATCACAGGGAAATCCCAAAGGGTATGGTAAAAAAAAACCTCTTGTGTACATCGTCTTGCACATTGGGGTATATCTCCACCCCCCCAGTCTGTGCAGCAGGGTTTGTGGATAGTACGTGCAATGTAGGACTTTCAGCTGTATTAGCTGAAATCTGGCTCGGATCGCTGTCTCGTGGACTTTGCAGGGCCTCCACCCATTCTTCGTCATCAATGTCACCTACATCATCCGTCCAAGTGCGTCTGGGTTGTCCCATGGGGTCAGGGGAGTTGTTCATCAATTTTCGGTAGATAGCAGATATTCGCTTTTCTGGGATGGGTGTCAGACAACAATTGGTCCTCTAGGGGATATGCTTCCTTAGGGCGTGTCCGAGTTGGAAGTAACGGAGTCTCTGTGATGAGTAGCGACCTGTTTCTCCATACATCTCCAAGATGCTCGATTCCTATCTTTGCCCACTGTGTAAAGCCCTACAGTCTGAACACTTCCCTCAGCTGGTCGCTATGCCAGAGAAGGGTCATGGCCGTCAATCTAGAGTGCCATCCCAGGTTATCGATTAGCTTCAGTCCAGCTCCCTACCAATGTCACTGTATGTATTCGTAGCTCTATTTCCCCCTTGCGAGTATATAGGATAGCTTCATGATTACCGGCTGGCATAGCTGCTCTGTCAACTTTGTAAACCGGTTCTCCCCGGCCTGCATATACCTAATCGTGAACCATCAGGAGTTGTGAAGCCAAACATACATTTTTAATATCCGGGATTGCCAGCCCACCATCATAGATCCCTCTATGCAACTTATGCAGAGCTTTACGTGCCGCCCCCCACGTCAGAGCAGTGACCGGAGTGCTTGAACGATTTGCTTAAAAAAGGTGGGTGGGGGCAGATAAGGCGTGTTTTGGAAGGCATAGAATAGTCATGGAAGGGCCATCATTATGTATAATGTTGCTCTTCTCATTAATGATAGGGGAAGGGTGCGCCAGTGTTCCGCATCTGCATGGAGGCGATGCAGCTGTGGGATGACTTTTCGCTGCGTAAATAAGTGTTGGTCCTGGGTCACGAAGATCTCAAGGTATTTGAAGCCAATGGTCACTATCGGTGGCACACACTTTGTTGGGAGTCACGGTGTGGGGGCGCGATAAGGAAAATACTAGGAGATGGGAACTGGCAGCTACTTGGCTGCACTGCGTATTCTTAAATCTGACACCCGGGACCTCTATGTGTGTGGACTAGCTAAATACCTTAAATGGGCATGGAGCGAAAAATAAAGCTTAACTCCTAAACCATGAACTCTGTAGCTGAACGCCCTGGATAATGATAACAATGTACTTCTTTTTGGAATTATTGCGTATTTGTAGTGATAACTTTTTTAAATTATTTATCGTCTATTGTTTTTTTCGATCACTTTTAACCTTCATTGTATATATCATGCTTTTTAATGTGTTTATTATGGCCTATCTTGCATATTTTTATATTGGATTATATGGCTTTCAAGATATTCATTTATCGAAATAAAGCTTTATGAACTGAACTGAACTGAAAATACTAGTGATTTGTCCCAGTTTATCTTATTGCCTGCATAGCTCTCAAATAGTTCAAAGATATCTAGGATACGCGTAAAGGAGGGGTATGGTCTGGAAAAATAGAAGACTATGTCATCTGCATATAAGGAGATGCGTTCCTCCCATCCACCGGCGATGGAATGCCCCATATCAGCGGGTAGCCATGTTTCCAAACTGCCAGTGGCTTAATGCCCAAGGCAAAGAGCAGGGGTGACAATGGGAATCCCTGTCTGGTATCCCTGCCAAACCAAAGACGGCGCTCCGTTGACCCGCACCAGAGCTAGCTGGGCCTGGTAGAGCAATTTGACCCATGCACAAAATTTCGGACCAAATCCTGGTCTGGTTAAGACAGCAAAGAGGTAGGGCCATTCTATACCATCAAACGCCATGGAGGCATCTAGGGCCATCAGTGTGGTCTGCTGGGTTGAGAACTTACATGTCATTTGTAGAACTCTGTACATTTTACGCAAATTGAGTCTTGTGCGCCTACATGGCATGAAGCCAGACTGGTATACATGAATGACGGTCAGTCATTCTTGATACAATTGCTCCGAAGCAGTTTAGAAGAATACCCAGTAGACACTCTAAACGCTGTTCAGTAGTGACCTTAACGAAGAAAGGCGGAAATTAAGACTTGCTGAGAGAACATGGAGAATCTCTCCTTCCACAACATACCTTTAGGACCTGAGGTCTATAAAAAGTCATTATAAATAGCTAAAATGTAGTTTCAAAGCAATCTACTTCGGGCGCAACTGGACAACGCCAAAAGCAAAGCCAAAAAACTCTTTGAAATCATCAAACAGCAAGCTAGTGGGTGATCTAACTTCCATCAAGAAGATAATGTGATACTCCCATGTGGTGATGATTTCTCTACTCATTTCATTGGAAAAAAACGAGGAGAATTGAATCAGTTCTACAATTTGCTGCTCAACATCCACTAAGCCATGCCCAATCTAGTCTTATCCCTATGCCTCCTAAAATATGCTCCACTCCCTCTGCTGCATGTTTAACTTCAGACTTACTGACGAAACAGGGATACTCAAAACAATAATATCAATTAAACCTTCTGATTACTTCAGAGAACGTCTACTCACCAAACTCATCAAAGAGCCTTATACTTCCAAACTCCCACTTTGGTCTAAGATTGTCAGTGCTTCTTTATCCCAGGGCACAATTCCTGATTGCCTAAAGATACGTCAGGTTACACCTATCGTAAAAAAGCCAAATGCGCAACAACTTAAGTCCTATCACTAACATTGTAACACTTGCAAAACTTCTAGAGAAATGTGTACAGTTACAACTCTGCAACCACATTGAACAGTTTCAGCTTCTAGACTATTGCCAATCTGGTTTCAGAACAAGTCAAAGCACTGAAACGGCTCTGACATACATCGTGGATGTCGCCCTCAGATTACTTGATCAGAACGAACCTTGCCTGCTTATACTCTTTGATTACTCCTCTGCATTTGATACGGTCAAACATGACAACATAATAAATCTCTTGGCGAAAAGGATGGGTATATCAGGTCCAGTCCTAAATTGGCTTCCTCCTTTCTTCATAAAAGAGCTTAAACATATCAAAA
The DNA here is from genome assembly GCF_964263255.1 of Lissotriton vulgaris. NCBI lineage: Eukaryota > Metazoa > Chordata > Amphibia > Caudata > Salamandridae > Lissotriton > Lissotriton vulgaris. The sequence goes on from NC_141700.1 coordinate 611,208,395, forward strand.
TAAATCAAACACTATCAGACATTACTCCAGTCTCAATTAGGGTACCTCAAGGATCCAATCTCTCCTCTGTGTTATTCCACTTATTCATGGAACAGCTTACTGAAATTATTACACACTCAAATATACAGTATCACATGCATGCGGAGGATACACAACTATATATGAAAATGTCCTCACCTGAAAATATCAATACTCTTAACCTCGCCCTAAAGAAAACCCAACAATGGTTAACCCACAATCATCTCATGCTAAATATGCTCAAGATGGATTTCTCCTAATCGCCCCCAAAATGTTTCCACTCCCATAAATGAATGGCTCAAAGAGCTTACAGCGCTCAAATGCGCCCCCATGTTGTTGATTCTACTAGATCTTTAGGTGGACAAATGCCTCAATGCACAAGTTACAACTTGTGTAACAATATCCCTGTAAAAGACATTAGTTAGTGACAGATTCCTTACCTTACAATATCCCCAGGCGTCAGACTGGATCCGGAAAATTTTGCGTAGCAATACCCCTGCGCGCCGGCAGGCGTCATCCGCGGCTCCGCGTCCGTCATCGGCGTCGTTAGCACCGGAATGACGTCGTCGGAGTACTTAGACGCCGCCCATGCGTGCTGACGTCAGTTCTGATACACAGCTTTTCCGTCCTAGATACGCAGAGCCATGATAGAACCAACACTGGTGCCATGAAACTAGGGCCCTGAAAGGGGATGACCTTAACCCTAGATATCGGTTCGCAGAACGGGGAGGATGGGTGGGTCGGTAAGGAATCTATCACTAACTAATGTCTCTTACAGATGTATCGTTACACAAGTAGTAACTTGTGCATCTGAAAGAGACACGTTAGTGATAGATTCCTAACCTTAGAATAGATACCCCAGCAATACCAACCCCGGTGGAGGGTCTGCGAACCAATAATCACACCAGAAAGTCCTGGAGGACAGAACGGCCAAAGAAGCCATCCCTCCGGACTTGGCTGTCTAGGCAATAATGTCTTGCAAACGTGTGCAGCGAGGCCCACGTAGCTGCCTGCAAATATCCTGCAAGGGCACTCCTCGGCCCAGGGCAGTGGTAGTCGCCGTGGCCCAGGTAGAATGAGCCCGTAGTCCCACAGGGGGTTTCCTTCTTTGCCAAGGAGTAACACGCCTGAATGCACAAGATGATCCACCCCGAGATGGTCCGCTTGTGCACCGCCTTTCCCTTCTTAGCGCCCACGTAACCACAAAAGAGTTGGTCATCCACCCGGAACTGGCGTGTGCGATCCAGATAGTAAGAGAGCGCAAATTTTGGGTCCAGACGGGGGAGCCTCTCTTCCTCTTTCGAGGGATGCGGAGGCGGAAAGAAGGTGGGCAAGGTTATGGACTGCCCGATGTGGTAGGCCGTGACAACCTTGGGCAAGAACGAAGGTCTTGTCCGAAACACAACCTTGTCCGGATGAACAGAGAGGAAAGGAGGTGTAGAAGAAAGAGCCTGGAGCTCATTCACTCTCCCCTAGGAAAAGCACCCACTCCAACGGATCACGCACGGAACCTAGGCATCATCCTTGACTCCTCTCTCTCGATGACCAGACAAGTCAACGCAGTTTCATCATCTTGCTTCAACATCCTCCGCATGCTCAAAAAAACATTTCGCTGGATCCCCACCGAAACTAGAAAAACGGTCACCCATGCACTAGTTACAAGCCGCCTGGACTACGGAAACACCCTATACGCCGGTACCACCGCTAAACTTCAGAGAAAACTCCAACGCATCCAAAACGCATCAGCCAGACTCATACTAGACATCCCGCATAAAGACCACATCTCAGGTCACCTAAAAGACCTCCACTGGCTCCCTGTTAATAAGAGGATAACGTTCCGCCTCCTCACCCACGCACACAAAGCACTCTACGAACTTGGACCAGAATGCCTCAACACGCGATTATCCTTCTACTCCCCCTCCCGCCAGCTACGTTCCTCCAACCAAGCCTTCGCCGCGGTTCCACGCATCAACAAAACCACCATGGGAGGAAGATCCTTCTCCTACCTAGCGGCTAAAACATGGAACTCCCTCCCCATTCACCTCCGCCTCACTCAAAACCACCCAGCTTTCAGAAAGCAACTTAAAACCTGGATCTTCGACAATTAATTCCCCACCCTCCCTCAAGCGCCTTGAGACCCTCTGGGTATGTAGTGCGCTATATAAATTCTCTGACTTGACTTGACTTGACTTGACTTGACTCCTGGCAGAGGTGATGGCAACCAGGAAAGCAGTCTTCAAGGTAAGAAGACGGAGAGGACAGTTATGGAGCGGCTCAAAAGGAGCACACATTAGGTAGGTAAGTACAAGATTCAAGTCCCACTGGGGCATCACGAAAGGAACAGGAGGGGACATGTGTGTGATGTCCTTCAAAAACCTATTTACAATCGGGGACTTGAACAAGGAAGGCTGATCAGGAAGCCTTAAGAAGGCGGAAAGGGCAGAAAGGTAGCCCTTGATAGTGCCCCGAGCAGAGCCCTGCTGGGCAAGAGAAAGAAGGAAGAGGAGAACCTCAGAAAGGGGTGCAGAGAGTGGATCCACAGCCTTTGCTGTGCACCATACCACAAATCTGTTCCACCTGCAGGTGTATACCGACTTTGTGGAGGGACGCCTGGCTGCCAGAATGACATTACAGACTTCGGGGGGCAAGTCAAATGGCCTCAACTGTCCACGCTCAATCTCCAAGCTTGTAGGTGGAGACTGGACAGGTTCCTGTGGAGTACCGTCCCCTGCTGCTGCGACAGAAGGTCCTCCCGTAGAGGCAGACGAATCGGGGGATCGACTGAAATGCTGAGTAGCTCGGGATACCAGTATCTTCGTACCCAGTCCGCAGCCACAAGGATAACCTGGGCCCGGTCGCGCCTGATCTTCTTCAGCACTCTGGGCAGAAGTGGTATAGGCGGAAAGGCGTACAATAGACCGCAACTCCACCCGCGACGAAAAGCGTCTTGAGCAAGTGCTGCCTTGGAAACTCCAACGCGCAGAACTGATGACATTGCGCGTTCTCTTCTGTGGCGAATAGATCTAACCAAGGCTCTCCCCACTGCTGAAAGAGTCCTTGCGCCACGTCCGAGTTCAGACGCCATTCGTGATCCATCATGCACTGACGGCTGAGTTCGTCCGCCCTGGCATTCAGGGAACCTGCCAGGTGTTGAACCACCAGGGTCACAACCTGATGTTCCAGCCATTGCCAGAGGCGCAGAGCCTCCTGGCATAGGGTCCACGACTCCACCCCGCCCTGTTTGTTGCAGTACCACATGGTGGTGGTGTTGTCCGTGAACACCTGCACTACACTCCCCCCGGACAGAGGGGAGGAATGCCTTCAGTGCAAGTCAGATCGCCCGCAGCTCCAGAAGGTTGATGTGGAGCTGGGACTCCGCCGGAGACCAGAGACCTCTGATCTCCGCCTCTCCCATGTGGCCTCCCCATCCCAGGAGGGACGTGTCCGTCACAACTACATGCTCCGGGTGGGGTAGGGAGAGGGATCTGCCACTGACCCAATCGCGGTCCTTGAGCCACCACTGCAGCTGTTTTGCAGTGCCCTCCGAGATCAAGACATGGTCGGACAAGTTGCCCTGATGCTGGGCCCACTGAAACTTCAGGTCCCACTGCAGAGCCCGCATCCGCCACCGGGCGTGATGCACCAGAAGGATGCAGGAGGCCATGAGCCCCAGAAGCGGCAGCGTCAACCTGACCGAGACCCGGGATAAAGGCTGAAAGATCGGAATCAGAGCCTGAATATCCCAAACCCGCGGTTCGGGTGGATAAACCCAAAACTGCGCCGAGTCCAGAACCGCTCCGATGAAGAGGAGCTTCTGAGAGGGACACAGGTGTGACGTTGATGGAGAACCCCAGCAGATGCAGGAGATCGGCCATAGTCTGGAGGTGGCTGACGACTGTCTGGGGCGAGCCCGCCATCAACAACCAGTCGTCGAAGTAGGGGAAGACTGAAACCCCTAACCTGCGCAGATGGGCTGCGACCACCGCCATCACTTTGGTGAACACCCGTGGGGCGCTGGTAAGGCCAAAGGGGAGCACGGTAAATTGAAAGTGCTCGTGGCCTACCGTGAACCTGAGGTAACGCCGGTGGGCCGGCAGGACGGGGATGTGAAAATAGGCGTCCTGCAAGACCAACGTTACCATCCAGTCTCCTGGGTCCCAGGCAGCTGAGCCAGAGTCAACATCTTGAACTTCTCCTTCCGGAGGAAGCCGCTGACGTTCCGTAGGTCCAAGATAGGGTGTAGGCCCCCTTTTCCCTTCTTGGGTACCAGAAAGTAGTGGGAGTAACAACCACACCCTACTTCTGGCCCAGGAACGCACTCGATGGCCCCCTTGGCCAAGAGGGCCGTGACTTCCTCTTGCAGAAGTTGCAAGTGATCCCCCGACACGCGGTGGAATTGCGGTGGCATGGCTGGAGGGGTCGCCTTGAAGGGGAGGGAGTAGCCCCTTCGGAGGATTTGCAGCACCCACCTGTCCGACGTGATGGTGCATCAGTGGAAGAGGTGATGGTGAACCCTGCCCCCCACTGGCGTCACATGGGCCTGAAAGCACGGACTAGGAGGGTTTTGAGGCAGGTGCTGCGGGGGGAAGGTGTGGACTGGCCGCGCCGTTGTCCCCGAGGGCCGCCACGGCGGTTTCCACGGCCGCCACCGCTCTGTTGGACATTCTGCGGCGCGTGGCTGGCAGCACGTCTGGGGTCGCCCCTTCCTTGGCCACGAAAGGAGCGAAAGGCACCCGTTTGCTGGCGAGGGGCCGAGAGGCCCAAGGACTTGGCCGTAGCCCTGGAGTCCTTAAATCACTCAAGCGCATGGTCCGCCTTGTCGCCAAAGAGGCGACGGCCATCAAACGGCATGTCCAGATGAGTGTCCTGGACATCGGCCGAAAAGTTGGCGGACCTTAACTAGGCGTGGCGTCGAACCGCCACTGCCGTTGCAATCGCCCTGCCCAGTGAGTCCGTGGTATCCAGCCCACACCGGATGGAATACCGCGCTGCATCTCGACCCTTCGCAAGGGTTTGGGGGAGTTTTGACCGGACCTCCTCCGGACATAGTGGCAGCACGTCCACGACCGCATCACACAGGGTGTGGGTATAGCGGCCCAAGAGGCATTCGGTATTAACTGACCGCAGTCCCAAACTGAGGAACGAGAACACTTTCTTCCTGAACTGCTCATACCTCTTGGATTCCCGATCGGGCGGAGCCGTCGGGAATGCGGTCTGGGAAGTGGGGGCCTGGATGACCAGGCTCTCGGGGTGGGGTGGGTGGACAAAAAGCAAGGGTCGCCCGGGGCCGGGCGGTAGCGTCTGGCCAAGTTCCTATCCACAGGCGGACCTGTGGCGGGCTTGGACCAAGTGCCCACAAGAACGTCACACAAGGCCTCATTAAACGGCAGCAGAGGCTCACTGGAGCTTGCCTGTGGTTTAAGGACCTCTGTGAGGAGGTTAGTCCTCACGGCCGCGACAGGGAGCTCAAGGTTTAAGGCCATGGCTGCCCGTGTCAACACTACACTATAAGCAGCCCCTTCCTCCGTAGCCACGGTGGGAGGGGAGACAAATCCAGTGTCTGACAAAGTGTCAATGCCACTGGCCACCCCAAGCTCATATGTCCAGTCCTGTGGTGACTGGTACTCCCGTGCCAGAGGGTCCTCAGACCCCTCCCAATCACCCTCGTCACCCATCCCCTGTAGTACAGGTTCAACAGATGGGTCCTGTTCATGGAAATGGAAATCTCCAAAAGCCGTTGGTAGCGGCGCCCATCGGCGCCGCTCCGGATCCAGAACCGGACCGGGGGTCGGATCGGGGACGGCGCCCATAGCAGGCACCGGGGGCGACACCCGTAGGGCCGGCGTCAGCGAGGTCATGAGGTCGACAGGCGACGAACCGGATCCGGAAGCGGATCTAGAGAGGGCCTGAGGCGCCGGGACTGAAGTCGCCGGCGGCGCCGGGGCCGAAGCACCCGACCCGCTAGGCCCTCCAGGCGGGCCGTTGGGCCCGGAGGCGCCACTGAACCCGGCTGAGGAGGGAGGGACCTCAAGGCCATGAGGTACCGCTCGATCTCCTCAGGTGTCGCGTCTTGCCCAGGGACCCGAAGGTGTGGGGCAGGCGGCATTGTGCGAGCGTCGGGGTGGGTTGGAGGAACGATGATGTCTCTCCGACCTCTTATGCCTCTTACCTGAGGACTTGGATCCTGATTTTTTTTTTTTTTTTAGACCAACGGTCCCAGATTTTATTTAATTTCACAAGTAATAAGTCAATAGATCATACAATGTCATATAAACGACAATCATTACCCAGCCAGTAACATTTTCGACATGTCAGTCACATATAGGTGAAAATAAACAGTAGCCAGGGAAGATGCATTAGTCCGCAATTGTCAGTTCCAGGAGAAATCTTGGGTTGCAGTGCCTGCAGCGTTCATCACTGCAGAAGGACCAAGGTGGTCATGATAGCCAACAGCGATTATTCTAGGCTGCGTTCCCTGGTTGGCACGGATGATGTTAAAGACAGGAATCCCATCCCACATTGCCATATGAGCCACAGGGCTATAGTCTCGTGATCGTGGCAGTATTCAATAAACATTGTAGAAAGGGTAAACGGGGCGGGGAAGATTAACATCATCATGAGCACAGCAGAAACAAGCTAACTGCCAATCAAGAGAAACAATAGGGAAATAACGAAAATAGGAGGGAAAACACTTCAACAACAATCGGACTAGTGTTAGCGTGTACAGTAGTGTATCAGTGACCCTAACGGCGTATGTGACGCCATATATGGACTGAGTGGGGGCGGGAGTGGCCGTGGATTGAGGATTTCTGTGGCCATATGGCGGTAGGAGGGAATGATAGCAAGTAGACTTTGTTGGGCGTTACCCCAACGGCTGGGGGGGGGGGGGGGGGAGCGGCATGTCGGGGTGGGGGATGACTGGTCCATCACCGCTCCTGAGGACTAGGATCCTGATGACCGATGACCACTCCCGGAGCTGCGAGGGCTCCGACCCCGCAACCTGTCCCTCGACCTCCCGTGGGAGCGGGACCTGGAGCGGCGCGGGCCGACTGCCGGAGCTCCAGTCGCTTGCGAGACCGCTCTCGCCTAGCTTTAGACGTCAGGGCCCGGCAGTCGGAGCAGGTGCGGTCGTCGTGGTCGAAGCCTAAACACTTGAGGCACCGGCGATGGGGGTCGGTAACCGACATCAGTCGGTCGCACCTGGAACAGGGTTTAAACCCGGGCATCCCTACCGGCACCGTTGGAGTCGAAGACTCGAGTAGAGAAATGATCAAAAAGATCAAAAAGTTTAGTCAAAAAAGACTAAGGGGTAGAGCTTCTCCGGATCTGCGCTAGCTGGCGCGGAAAAAAGTAGAACTGACGTCAGCGCGCATGGGCGGCGTCTAAGTACTCCGACTACATCATTCCGGCGCCAACGACGCCGACGATGGACGCGGAGCCGCGGACGACGCCTGCCGGCACGCAGGGGTATTGCTACGCAAAATTTTCCAGATCCAGTCTGACGCCTGGTGATATTCTAGGGTAAGGAATCTATCCCTAACGTGTCTCTTTCAGATATGCAAGATAACATCAGTGAAACTACCAGAGGAGCTAATTACCATTTGAGCAATCTAAGGAAAATTAAACCCTTGGTACCTTCAAATGACTTTCAGCTACTAGTCCAACACCTAGTCCTCTGACCTGTAGACCACGGGTGTGCCACTTTTGCTTGTCTACTCAAAGCTCTGTTGGCTCTGTTAAGGGCCATTCTAAACTCAGCTGCTAGGGTCAAATGGCTCCCGTTTGAAGCCAGAATTCAGTTTAAGATAGCCTGCCTTACGCATAAGGCTCTTCTTCACAACACTCCTGCCTACCTTGCAAACAAACGTGAATTATCAGTTGGGAGTCGTTCTCCAAGAAGTTCTAAGTCTCTATTGTTGAAGCCAGGGAAGTTCAACAAAAAGAACACTTATAACCGCTCCTTCTCTTTTTTGCTTTTGATGTTACAACTCATTTGTTATTTTCAAAACATACCGCCAACTGTATTTGTATCTGTTTATGACCAATGTTTTCTATGTTTAACTTGTTTTACTATTTGTATGGCACTCCGATACCTGGATGGGTCATGTTCGCGCTATAGAAAACTCATAAAATAAAAGAAAATATACTAGGGATACAAGAGCATGGGCAAGCCAAACAAAAATCAGCTTTGGTGAGGTAATAGCTAAAGCAAAATGTAGAGAGCTTACTAAAGAGGGCATCAAAAAGTGAGACAATGACAACGGATAGTAGAGAGGAAAATAAACATTTGGTTGTGTTATAATTACATTTTTTAATGCAGCAATAGAAGCTTGTAGTTCACAAACAAAATAGAAAGAAGAAATGTACCTTCTGCTCAGCAGCTTGTGCCGCAGCTTTCACCTTCAGCAGCTCCCGTGTCAGCTTCTCAATCTGACTGTCCTTATGATTAAGCTACAAGGAAAATACAAATCAATGTAAATGGCAACTCTACTAGTTATGGTAAAAAAGGGGCTGCTGTATCGTCTCTTCCATGAGGCAAAGTAAGGCAGAAGCCATAGGGCACCACCAAGTGGTAATGCCAGGTGACTTCAAAATGCTTCAATATGGCATCTTACCACTAAACAGCAATACAGCAACAAAATGTTATTTTACCAGGACCCCAAAAAATACTTAGAACATTTCAGAGGAAATGGGAAGATTACTGGCATTGACAGGGTATGGATATCAACTCAAGTCAGATCTGATCTTCTCACAAACATGAAAGATTTCCAGGTTAACAGTCCTGGACTTTACACAGAGAGGGTGAGGACAGAGACTCCTCTCCCAGGAGTACAGGTAAAGTGGCCTCTGCCACCAACCATTAGTGTTCCAACCGTCTGGTTTAAAGATGCCCTGGCTACCCATCCATATGTGGGAGTGTACACTCTGGGTATGCTATATGACCAACCAAGATTCTTGCTCTGGTGGAATGCTGAAAAACATGGAGTACACGTATGGACTTGCAGACCACAGACATCACAGTTAAAACCCAGGGTAGGTTCGAAAACAGCGAACATGGACAGAAAGGCCCAACTCTTCCAGCCTGGGGAAAAATGTAGTTGTTACTTACTTTGGTATTCATCCCACCATTTCTAACTTTCTTAAGATGAAGTTGATATTTGGATAATAATCAACTAAAACACAAATTGAGGCAGTGTTGCCTGTATAACTGTTTAGACCAATCATACAGCAATATAAACCTGTCCTGATGATGGTCTAGTGCGGAATACTCTAAAGACAATTTGGTGATTCCTGCTGAGTCCTATTTTGCAATGAACCAACAGCACAGATTATATTGAGTGACAAATGCAACTTGTGTTAGCACAGAGAGCGGCATCTTCAGAAACTAGCTATGTGAGTAGGAAAGCTGAAATCTCCTTGTATTCATTGTCTTTATTTCTGAGTTAAGGATGTCAATGGGGAAGAATGCACTTCATTACTTAATCATAATCTTGGGGTGTGTGCCCCCCCTACATTTGTGAAGGCTCCTCAAGGGTTTTTTGTCTGAAGAGCCGTGGGATGCGCTTGTGTGCTTTGGAGGCGTCCGTGACCGGACAGAACACCAGCAGTATTTCAAGAGTCTGAAACCGCATTGCTACTGCCTGTTGAGAATGGAAATAACCGTAAAACATGGGGTCCAGGAATGCACAGAACTATCTGCCCAGGCTGTAACCGGTGATGGTAAACATTACATTAATTGTAATTTGGTGAACATATTATGAGCTGCAGTTTCCAAAGCGTATGCTTATATGCCAGCGGACCAATCCATCCGCCACCCAGTACAATTTCAAAGATGGCATGTCGACTCCAAAATAATTTCTGTTATAGTTCCAGCCTTGGTCCTGTCTTTAACAGAAACTGCTAAATCAAACCATGGTATTCTGCAGTATAGGTTTCCCTACCGGGCATAGCTAGCCATGGTGCCTCAGGTGCTGCATCATCGGGGCCAAGGTGCCTATCAAACCTTGATTATTGCTGTATTTTTTATAACAAATAAGCAGCCACTGAGCCCATTTTCCTTGCTTGCTCTAGGATCCATGGTACCCTTGCTACACCACTGATTGCCCTATGGCCAGCTTGAACGATGTACAGTTCTCCAAGTTCTGTTTCACTTTACCGGTCTGTCAGTAACACAAACATTGAGTCAATTTTTTAACAGCGCTCTTAGTTCAACTTGGAAATCAAGTGCAAAATGAATGCACGGGGATATATAGAAGAAGACAATGCTAATCTACCAGCATAGGAACTACTCATAACTATCAGTACCTTTTTATTCAATTTAGCTTTGTAGTGGACTCCCATTGCGAACCATTGAAGAACAAACATGCTTACTAATGAGAAAGCAACAATTAGTTATAGTTTGCCGAGCTATTCTACTGTCTGTGGGTGCTGTTATGTATATTTATCATCTACTGTGGGCAGAAATAGTGTATAGCTTGCATGAGGGCAGTCCACCTGAGAGCGAAGATGCCAGCACAGGTTAGCATGCATTGGAGCGCTGACTTGGTGGATGCTACCAAGTATGCTCATTCAGTCCAGGTTTAGTCAGAATACTTTTGTGAAGGAAAGGATGGCCATTTTATTGTGATGCAGTGAACCAAGTGATGCGGGTCCTTACATTTCCTTTGACACTGGAGCACATTCCGAAATCCTGGATATATTGTGTTACTGTCTTGTGTATTTCCTTATATGACAAAATTAGGAGCATTTAACAGTAGTGAAAGTCGGCGTATTCATATTTTATGTCAAAGCTACATTTGTAAAGTTAAATGTCATTAGGACTGGACAGTTTCAGAATTCATGTGTTATTGCTGTACTCCCATTACCTGTATAAGGCGATGACTAATGCTTGAATGATACTTACTTTGGTGGCCACAAGAGTCTGTTCATTCTCCACTGCCAGGATCTGGGATTCCAGTCGGGCATGAAGGTAGCCAGTTTCTTCCTCCAAGCGATGGCAAAAATCTTGCAGCTTGGTTCGTTCCTCTTCGATTTCACTGATTCTCTGCTCTTTTTGACTGATCTAATAAGCATATAATCAAAAAATGCAATTTTGTAAAGACAATGAAAATAAAACCATGGACCCTAGCTGGAGGTAGGGTTGTCAATTGGTATGTTGAAACAAGTACTGGAACCTAATAATTATTGCAGTACCAATGAGTTTATTAGTAGTACAAAGAGCTTGGCCAGTGGTTCCAACTGAATAAAAGTTCACATCGCTGTGATGTGACCCATTCTCCATGGTGATGGATGGGTACGTGGGGTCAAAGGCCTTATTATATGATGCAGATACATCAGTGCTGTTTTGTAGGCTCCAAAGCATTATGATAAAGGAATATTTGAGATAAAATTCATGAAAAAGAGTTATAATATAATATGAGCTCAGAACTCCAAAGGATGAAGGTACAGTAATTGCTGAGTTCATCCCCCCCAACTACAGGATGGAAAGTCATGGCTAAACTCTGGCCACAGGATGGAGGTACGATTATTTCACTTTGGAGTGAAGCTCCATCCACTTTCGACCTTTAGCCCCGAAAGGACGGCTTAAAGTACAGTTCCATTTTAAGTCTCTTCAGAAAGGAGAAGAACACAAAGGACGGGGGGCATCCATGTGATTGCTGCTTTCTTCTACTGAAGAGAGAAACACAGTGCTGGCGTGAAAATCTCTAGAGTTTAACGGTTTACTTACTTGATCTTTGGAACTCTGCATTTTATCGATGTGTTGCTGGCGCTGGATTTCAAGTTCCCCAATTGTCTGATCTTGCTGGATTTCCCTTGCCTGAAGCTCTCGATGGGCCTCTTGCAATCTCTGAAGTTGCTCACTCCTCTCTGCAGACTAAAATACAAAATATTATAAAAACGCTCAAACCTTACCTAAAGCATGCTTTTAATTCTTACTGTAATCAGTAGAATTTAGTAAGGCACAAGGAGGACTTTCCTTGGCTGTGAACAAAGGGAAGAATAGAAAATCATCAGCTCCAAACATCTGTATTGATTGGTAGAGTTATGCATTAGTGGTTTATTTGATCAATATTACTTTGAAGGCAGATGTGATTTACTCCAGGCGTACTTCTTAAGTGAGGCTTCAAAAGAAAATAAATTACTTACCTGTACCTACGGTTATCCAGTATTGGTATCTTTCATAGATTCACACGCCTGAATCATTCAAGTTGTTAAGATGGGAGTCCCATCTTGATGATGGGGAATGAATCAGGCATGTTAATCTATGAAAGATTTCCGAATACTGGATAAAAAAAAGTAGTCCCAAAACAATGCATTAAAATGTCTGCTGCGTATGTTTAGCAGTAATTGGTCGCTGCTCTCGGGCGGGCTAAAGACTGTAAGATGCATGACGCAGGCATGTAATGGACCAATGGGGAGAAGAAATAAAGCGACAGGAGAGCCAGCAAATGGCAACCCTATGGTCGGGCTGAAGCCCACAACAGTAGATACAGCATGTCTCTTTGAGAGAGCGCATGCACACCGTCTAGAGCCGAGACCTAACAAGGAAACAAATAGGTACAAACAAGGAACTCATGTCTGAGTTACTAGAACTAAGTTGTACAGATAACATCCATTCAGATGCAGCAAGATCATCCACATTTCAAACCATTACTTGTCTTGACAGCCACACCACTGGGAAGTGACAGTAACCACAGAGAGTTCTGCACTGTGCCCAAGTCTGGTAGATTAAGTTATTGTCTCAAAATGCCCCCTTCATTAGTTTAAAGGGATTGCAGGCCAAATCGTTATTGCTTAAGGAGATCACCAACATCAGTGTTTTAGTTTATTTCATTTACTTAAATGTAACAACGTTGCTGTAATTGTTTTAGTAATAGGTAAAAAGTAAGCTCTAAAAGCAATGAGGCTGAATTTATATTACTAATAAATACTCCTTTGAGGACACGAAAAATCTTTAATGCTTACAACGATCAAAGACAAGTTGTTTTGCTTTCTTTTCAGTGATTTGATGTAACGAGGCTGTAATTATTTAGTAGGTAAAGGAAATGAGTGAAAAGGGGCCCAATATGGGTCAAGAACAAAGCAGAAAATTGACCCTTTCAGTGCAACAAAAATATTTATTACTTAAAAGTCAATAAAACCAATTATTTTAAAAACAATAACTAATGCTAAAGCAGAACCCTTAATAATATAAAACCGTGATTACTCATGAAAATTGTAATAATTGAAAAGGAACTGTGTAATGAAGGCAGAAGTAATAATGAGGCAGATATTATGTAATTAAGAAGCACAAATGTTAAACATACTGCTGGCCACTGTCAAATAATATGTTATAATTGATAAGTATTAGAGCCAGAGCTAAAAGTGAGTATAGGCTGAGTGGGGTGTTTGAACTAAGTGTGATACGGTATAGTAATGATTAATTGAGACGGCAAAATACAAAAACCTCTTTGTTATGCCAGGACATGGACTCTTACACATGCCAAAAGACAATTCAATTGTGGACGTGGGAAATGCCACTATCTTGTGGACAGAAAGTGGCCGCACCAGCTGTAGAACGAACCTCAGATCTACATCCAGGTGATATCACTTACTGCTTCCACTTAGTCGATACTATCCCCTGGAGCTGCCCCCGCCACTTACCTACACCATCCGCCTACCACAGCACAAGCAAGGCCGCTACTCCCTGCCAGGCCTGGGGAGAAGCCGTGTTGAATTTCTCAGAGGAGCCATCGACCACATCGACTGCAGCCTCTGTTCTGCATTTCTCCAAGTCCAAAAGGATAAAAATAACAGGAACAAGTTGTCGGAAATGAAATTTCAATTCATGGAGAGCCTTTCTCCACTCAGTGCCTGCTCCCAAGCAGGGAGATCAATAGTGTTTAGACAGCGGAGGAAATTTTTTTCTTCCCTCTTAAAGAACCAGATCAATAAAGAAAAAAAAAACTCAGACCTCGGAATGTGTTGTAGCAAATGTGAACAAACCAGGGGCCCAGGGCTAAACAAACTGACTGAAGACAGCAGGCAGCATCCACTGGAGTCTGTCTATAGAGGGAAGTCGCTGGAATTCAAGATCAAATACAGAACAGAATTAAGTATCCCTTCGGGGTGACACTGTCATGTCAAGAGGCTCCCAGAGATCCACAGTCGTGGTGGACCGGCAAGTCAGATCTACAATAGCACTTAGGATATTGAGGCATCCTTGAAATGATTGCCGAATCTGTACCCCTTCCAGATGTATGGATGCACCAATTGTAAGTTAGGTATGGCCATCACTCGAATGTAACCCGCTGAGACAGATGACTGCACTCCTCTGACTGGAACAAAAACACTAATGAAATCAGCGCACCCACTGCGGAGCACTTATCTACAGGCCAGACATAAACATTGGTGGGATGGGGAAGTTAATCATTTTTTAGGGGGAATTACATCCTCTCACAGACAGCTATGGAACGTTATCACGTGACCACATTGTTCCAGCGCCATAGTAGAACATTTCTGAATTTTGGGAATCGATTCACAGAGAGCCTGAGAAAAAAGACAGAAAGTTGTAAAGTTTCTTTCGTGGAATTTACAGAAGTGCTTATGGGGTGCTGCGAATGTCACAGCTTCCCTGATATGCGCACAAGTGTAAACGTTTATACATATGGAAATATAAGAAGTCTATTGTTCTGCATGCATAAATGTAAACAAGTACATATGCACTGGTTAACATTTTTTTGTTTCTCTATGGGAAAACGTTTTCCTGAGTGAAGACTATACTGTTCTTCAAGCCGCAACCAATTCGGAGAACGCGCCTTCCCCCTTGGACACACTGAAAACTGATTTACTCCTGCCATTAACCAAGAGTAAACAGTTGACTTTTTTCAAAGTCATTAACACACAGCAAAGGTTTTGTGAATAAACACAAATGTTGAAGTGTCTTTTGTAAGTGTTGCTGTCCCAAAACTCTCACAACCAACTATATAAGCAGATTTTCTCTCACAAAAATCTGCCATAATGGTGTAATTCTAAATCTGAATCAATCCATTTAAGAGGGCATAATCCCACCATTGGGATTTTGTACTCTTAAATTCTGATATATGTACACTCAAGCTACGTGCAGAAATGCCAAGAGGTGTGGATTGGGCGATCTGAATCTGCAGTCTTTTTGTGCGATTTCCCTTTTCCCACGAGGACTTTTGTGGCTGGTACTATATTCTAATGCACTGTGTGTGGGTTACCCTCACCTTTCTCCAATTCAATAGTCAGTCACCCTTTTCACCGCCTTCCTCCTCTTTGTGGCACTCACTTACTCCAGTCCAAAGGTGGCTGATCCACTTCCAGTCCCAGCCTGTGTAAATATTCTATTCCGGTTCACCAGTGAGTAGCTGTTTTCCTCTCAGGACTCCATTGAGCAGCTAATCAACCCTCACAATCTACACGTAAAGGTGGGTGATCCACGCATCCAGATGCCTCATTTTTGTTGAAAGGTGAGACTACTCAATCAATGAATGCCATTAAACCGGAAACAAGTCTTAAATAAACAACATGATACTAATGATTACAACTCTAGAAATGAAATCCACTAAACGAGCTGATTCTCCGTGTAACAGAGGATACAATTCAATCAATGAGTGCCATGACACAGGAAACAATAGTTATAGGAGAACATATTCCTAATAATTACAAATCTAGAAGTGAAACCACAGCAAACAAATGTCACACGAGTGTAGTGAGATCTGACAGACTCGTACAAAACACAACTATATGTCAGCAACAGACACCATGAACACGCAAGTGCTATGAAGTTTTGAAAAAAATGTATTTGATACTGCGGAAATTCAAATATTGACTGAGCTTTGAAATGACTTCCCCTGCTGCTATTCCATTCAGTTTGATGGTTTTATCTTTTCTTTACAATAGTGAGAATCTTGAGCGTTTGTAGCTGGAAAAACGACTCTTACTTGTGAGGACCCTCATGATGAACCATTACCTGATACCAGCTACAACGTGAACGTAGCTGCACTGTTTCTATTCTGGATTACTGCCTGGTGTTTTGTCAATTGAACACTGAAAGTACCAAAATGAATATTAAAGACACAGAGAGAGACAACATTCCCCAATGATTACGTTATGTTACTGGGTTTTATATAGCGCTCAATCACCGGTCAGGTTTCTTGGTGCTGGGTAACAGACACAAGGCACTGCAGGCAAAAACGTAGTCATACGCTTATCTGAAGAGCCAAGTCTTCCAGAGTTTCTGGAATCTCATTTAGTTGGATGTAGATCGCAACTCGGGATGCGAGGGGCAAGAACAAAAAATCTGGAACCTCCCTATATTTTCTTTTTAAATGAGGGTCGGCAACCCCCTAGTACTCAGCGCCAAGAAACGAAACGGTGTACAAGCGCTTTACACGTCTTTTTTAACATAACATAACATAACAGGAGGTTCTTGTGAGTGGACCTTAAGTTGCGATAGGGGGTGCATTTTTTTGTTTTTTGATGATATGAAAGCAGGACTTTTGCCGAGAGGAGATTTCAATATGATTCAACACATTTTAAAAATAGAGCGCTGTTCCACGGGAAGCTGGTGAAGCTTTCTCAGCAAGGGGGTTGATATGGCAATGCCTAGGCTGTTAACAAATAAGCCTGGCAGCCTGGTTTTCAATCAATTGAAGTCCATGGTTCAGGCCCTTAGGTAGGCCAAGAAATAAAGAGTTGGCATAGTCTATTCTAGAAATGACTAACGCCAAAATTACCTAGACCAAGGCAGAAAATGTAAAAAAAATTGCCAATCTTCTTGATTGTCTTAAGCATAGTTGGTTTCGATAGGTACTTTGTTGAAACTGTAGATTTGTAATGTATGGAATAACAGGCCATCACTACACCGGAGGGTATTGCATACGTCCAGAACATCAAACTACTGCCATACAACGCAAAGCAGACAGCATGACACCTTAGATTGTAAGCGTTGGTGCTTCACCCTACCCTTTCAGTTCCCAGAACTAAAGTGATGAGACAGCAATATGAGCATCAGAAGAAACAATGAGTGAGGGCACATCGATAAAGACTGCAGAGGTAGCACAATATCCGTAAAAACCTAAAAAAGGACATTTTCTACTAATGGATAATATTCCTTAAGTAGATTTCTCATCTTTGAGGGTTCCTGAGCAAAATATTTAATAAAAACGGGATTGATGAGTCTCTGAAAGGAGAAAAAAAAACAAGGAAAGAAATCATGCAAGGTTTCTTGAAGCTTTCCTCTATCATCACTGTCATTGCTGGGTAACTGTCTTTGGATTCCTCAGAATGCAAACTTAAATCATCAGTATTAAGCTGTTTCTCTGAACGAGACTAATCATTTAAGCAAACGTTGTGACTTCTGGCTCAAAAGTTGCAAATGTACTGAAGAAAATGTAATGTACATTGGCATTACAGAAACCACTTCATGGTGCAGCCTAACTATTTATCCCCAGAGAATCGCTAATATCCACGCCTTGGCTTCCAGCATCGCATTTCATCTCCGAGGTGGAATCTCAAGCAAATTCTCCACAATTCCATGTATGGGAAGAATTTTGTTGGGTATGTGAATTTCCTTACAAATGCCCAGAACTTGGATAAGGGTAAGGACACAATGAGGGCTGAAGAGTAGAGCAGCTCACAAATCTGTACTATGATCGCTACCATAATCGATTCAAGGTGCACTACATAAGACTCTGGAACCAACATTAACACTTCACAGGCATACACATCTACAGTAATTTACCAAACAAGTTGAAACACAGTCATTCACAGTGTGAAGAGGGAGTGTCGTTCTTTCTCTTTTTGTCAGAACAGTGGCTGTGTCCGACAGGTCGACATAGTATATCTGAGAAAATATTTTATATTGTTTTTCAGCATTAGCCACACCGAAGGGAATTGTTGTACAGAAAGTAGAAAGGAGGTGGTTCTTCCTCACTATCAGTTGCCTTTATCACATCAGAGGAAAATGTGCCCAAATCACGGATTTCCTTTCTTTTGTTCACCTTGCTTCTAGATCATATTAGGCAAGCATTTCATGAGCAGCTATTAAGCTGAACACCAAGGCACTAAAAAGAGCAGCCTTTAGTGTCAATCTTAAGAGTACCTTCTTCCATTTATGGCAACCATTAGCACTTGGAGTTTTTTTGGATGATGCTGATTAATCAACAAAACGTTTGAAAAAACAAGAAAAAAGCCAAATTGAATTTGAATTTGGTTGACTGCTGGAACCCCTGAACATGGCTCAGTTCATTAGAGAGTTTTGACATCTGCATGTGCAAAAGAAAACTCAAATCAATAGAGGAAAGTGGTGCCATGCATATCCTAGAGCGCTGTACTCTCTCCTAAGCACCATGCCCGTTCGCTGACAATGTTCTGGGGTTCCAGGCTTGAACAGTCATATTTAAAAGATATGTTTGAAGAGAAACAGTAGTCAGTGGAGTAAATGGACCTCAGGATAATGGAAAAAGCACCAAATTGTTATTAGAAAATATAGATTTTGCATTCTTGCTTTAGAATCTTACTCCTTGGGTGGGCCTGGGATAATCTACATTTCCCATCTTTTAACTACTCTAGCTTGTGGTTCTATGATGTGTACAGTACTGAGAAATGATTGCTTATCTAGCTTACAATATAGGAGTCTATTTTAAGTCTCAAATGTGTTTACTTGGCCAAACACAGCATGACACTTACCTGGTGAAATCAAAGTAAAAAACTCAAGGACTCAAGTTACGTGGAGAGAGCACATTGGAGGTGAAGGGCATTGCTGTTTAAGTTTAGTTTAGTATACTGTGTCCTGGGGCCTACAAGTATGATGTACACTCATAATAGCCAAATGCCTATTGGAAGGTATGTATGTCCCTGTCGTGAATGATGCCAGAGCAGACTGAAAGGTACCAGAGCCAAATAACTGGCATAGGAAAGGGGTGTTGTGATTTATCTGGAGCTACAGCCGTTTGAAAGTTTTGGAGAACGGCATCAGTGAAAAAGGAAAACAAAATCTTTGCATCTCATGTCAGCAAGCTGCTTTGTCCTATCCATCTTAAAGTAATGGTGGGAGCACAGAGCCAGTTGGGGGTGCATCTTTTGATCCTGATAACTCATGGCACTGATGGTTTCGATCTCTGAGGTTAGTGTTTATCAGTAGTTGTTTGTCACCAGTCACCTGCCCTTTTCAAGCACAACACAACTTATTTCTTGCCTGACATATTGTGGCACAGATAGAAATTGCACATTCTGTGGCAAGCATTCTTTTAAATATAACTTCAAAACTTTAAGAATTCCAATGCAGGTGCCCCCCTTATGCTCTTGTGAATGACAGGATGGTTTTAGAGCCCACGCCACTCCATCAAGATTAACAAGCATTAGAAATGCAATAGGGCTCGCATTAGGAAAGTTTGAGCTATTGGTCTTATAAATGATTTGCTTTTTATTTATGTGTTATTTTTTCAAATAGTTAAATTAATAGCTTTGTCATTTTCAATGCCAATAGTTATAACTTTCGCAAATGTGACACCTATAGCATTTGTAATGCAACATGTTTTGTATTTACGTGACTTAGATGTATTGATATTACAAATAACAATGCTTTTAATTTTTTTTAAATAATTAATACTTAATTTATTTAATTTGTAATGGCAATAGCTTAAATTTTTGTAAATTACTTTTGTGAAGATTACGTTCAGTGTTTTTTATTGTGACGAAAATCCAAGAACAGAAGTGAAATATTAACATCTTTTTTGTGATTTGTAATAAAGCGTGAAAGCTTGAAAACAGCTTGAAACATTGAAAGAACATATTTGAACCAGTGATGCTGTGGTTGCGCTGAGTGATGCTGTGGTTGCGCTGAGTGATGCTGTGGTTGCGCTGAGTGATGCTGTGGTTGCGCTGAGTGGTGCTGGGGTGGTGCTGAGTGATGCTGGGGTGGTGCCGAGTGATGCTGGAGTGGTGCTGAGTGATGCTGGGATGGTGCTGAGTGGTGCTGTGGTGGCGCTGAGTGATGCTGTGGTTGCGCTGAGTGATGCTGTGGTTGCGCTGAGTGATGCTGTGGTTGCGCTGAGCAATGCTGTGGTTGCGCTGAGTGATGCTGTGGTTGCGCTGAGTGATGCTGTGGTTGCGCTGAGTGATGCTGGAGTGTTGCGGAGTGATGCTGGGGTGGCACTGAGTGATGCTGGGCTTGCGCTGAGTGATAATGTGGTGGTGCTGAGTGATAATATGGTGTTGCTGAGTGATGCTGGGGTAGCGCTAAGTGATGATGTGGTGATGATGAGTGATGCAGTGGTGGTGCTGAGTGATGCTGGGGTGATGCTGAGTGATGATGTTGTGATGGTGAGTGGTGCTGAGTGATGCTGGGGTGGTGCTGAGTGATGCTGTGGTGGCAATGAGTAATGCTGTGGCGTTCAGTGATGCTGTAGTGGCGCATGGTGATGTTGTGGTGCCCCTGAGTGATGCTGTGGTGGTGCTGAGGGGAGCGGGACGAGAGGAGAGAGGTAAGAGGGTAGAGAGAGGGGAGAGTGAGGAGAGGGTTGAGTGAGGAGAGGGGAGATGGAGAGGAGAGAGGGGAGTGAGGAGAGTGAGGAGAGAGGGGAGTGAATAGAGAGGGTAGTGAGGAGAGAGGGGAATGGGGAGAGAGGGGAAAGAGAGGGAGGGGAGAGAGGGATTGGAGAGTGCGGAGAGGGGAGGGTGAGGAGAGGGGAGAGGGAGGGGAGAGGGGAGTGAGGGGGAGAGAGGGGAGAGAGGGGAGAGTGGTTAGAGGGGATAGTGGTGAGAGCAGAGTGGTGAGAGGGGAGAGTGGGGATAGTGAGGAGAGGGGAGATTGAGGTGAGAGGGAGGTGAGAGAGGGAGGGGAGAGTGGTGAGAGTGGTGAGAGTAAGGAGAGCGGAGAGATAAGAGCGCATCCCTCATTTCAGTTCTTCTGTTGTGGGCAGTGGAGTATCTTTACTCGCTATTGTTTGGTGAGGTCGAGCCCTAAAAACCTGTCCTATAGGAAACAGCCCCTCCCCCACACCCAAGCACTGCTCTCCGTGGCTTATTTATTTTTGATGTTATATAGCTGTGGACAGAGCGGTTTACGCTGGTGAAGGCAGAGCACAGAGAGCCATGTGCGAGCACACTCTGTGCAGTACAAAATACAGAAACAACGAGTGTGGATGCAAATGCAGATCATAAAATGATACCTGCACTGCCGGTGCCTCCATCAGACTAGTGAGCTACAAACAGAGCAAAATGTATCTTTGATTGCCGAACGTCCTTGAGAGACACTGGCCTTTAGCAGACAGTCCTTTTTTCACTCACACCGTTGAAGGTGACAGGCGGCATCCCAAAATAAAAAAATAAGAGTTCTTCACTTTCTGTTTTTAAACTAATTATTTGGTTTAAAAAAACTTCGATGACTAAAAACATGGCGCAACTTGTATTTATGGTGGTGAAAAACGGCAAACTGTCAGTGAGGCGCTATTTAACGAAAACACGTTTTCGATTTTTTTTGGGGGGTGGTCACAGCAAGGGATGGGCAGGAGGAAGGTGATGCGTAGTAAGGTGACAGTCGCGCTGCTTACCGAGGTAAGAAACCGCAGCAAAGCCGCTTCAAACACTATTTAGAAATACCGTTTATATTAATATGTTTGGGGGTCTAGACAAGGTGTGTAGCCAGTGATAGGATGCTGTGCTGTGATGCCCTATTGTTTTACAGCACTTAGAAACCACACCACTGGGGTTGAAGCGCTATATAAAAGAGGTTAATATTGCAGAGGGCTCCTGTATGGTTGACGCGTGGGCACCGGAAGGAGGGTTCTTTGGAATGTGCTATTTTTTACCGCGGTTAGAAACCAGACAAGTGCATTGAAGCGCTACATAAAACAGGTTATCGTTCTCATTACAGGGGCCGTGAGGGAGGCTGGCTGAGCTGACAGGCTGAATTGAGTGGTTCCTGGTGCAGTCTCAGTTTTCTTGTGCTGCCGCTGCCTCTCCCCCGAGCTCCACTCTAGCGCTGCGCCTGCACCTCTGGCTACACAGTGAGGCTTGTCTGCAGATGGCACGTGAAAGGGAAGGAAATGCAAGTTTCTCTCTGGAGCCACGAGGAACTCGGAAAAAGCGGCGGAGGTTGTATGACTTTAACAGGGGAAAAAGCATCCACGTGGGACAAAGTTGAGCGGAAAGGGGGTCCAGCAGGCTGCGGCGTTGCTGTCTGACAACGGGGTTGGTCTGAGGTAATGCGTTCATTTCAGGGAACACACCAGATTTAATTGTTTACAGAAACGAGGCTGCAAACTTGGAAGAGACAAAGGAAAAGGTGAGAAAGAACTACAGAATGCAAAAAACAGTAAATAAAAAGCAGAAATAAAGTTTAAGGGAGGAAAAGAGTACGAGTAAGAGAAACTGAAAGGCAAAATGAAGTACTGACAGAAAAAAACAACGCCGAAGGAAACTTAAAGGCAAGACAAACGAAAGGGACAACTAAGCACAGCCGTGTAAAGTGAAAGTACGGCCAGCCTGGGCAGTGAAAGGGGAGGAGGGAGGAGAAATGAGAGTCACAGCAGCAGCAGCCTTTGATGTGCCGGCCGGCCGTGCATTGAATAATTAGGGGAGGAGAAATGCCGGCTGGGGGAAGCTTGAGATGCCTGAGGAGGCTGGTGGCTTTGATGTGCATGCGCTTTTTGCCAATGCGCTTGCGCATTGAGCTTGTTTTTCTCGGGCACTGCAGCAAATCGCCAAGATGGTTAAGCTCTGTTTAAGCCACAATATAGCTCGCCAGCTATGCGCAAGCGCATCAGCAGGCGAGCCCTAAAAATGTACTACAAGGACAGTGGAGCAGCGCCATGTCATTTGTGCGGTCTGTGATATCCACTAATTAGAAGGTGGGTCAGATAAGGAAAATAGAGAACTATGCAACTTGATAGGGGCATTTCTATAATTTGGCAGGGCAGTTAAAAATGGTAAAATATGCAGGTTGAGCTGCATGCTCTAAATTATGAGCTACAGGGCGTGTCAGGTGGTCCTTCAAGGCACAGTGCAGGAATACAAAGATTATGTACAGTCATAACCAGTGCAATGTTGGCATAGGATAAAGCTAGGCATTTAATGTTGAGTAAATTTTTTTCTCCAAGTTTTATATAGCGCAAACTAGACCCGAAGGTATCATTGCATTTGCTTCTTCATGGCAGGAGGCAGAAGATACAACAGGTCTTTGTCTTTACTCTTCATGACAGAAACAAGAACTGGTTCTCCTGCAGATTTACTGAACAAAATATTTTAAAAAATGATCATAGTAATACCGATCTCTATGAAGCACACTACAAACTGAATTGTCTATATGAGTTTGAATAATAGATGGCACGTGTTAGTGAATTCAGACGAGTGTTTCGGTGGGCGTAAATCATATGTAACAGAATACAGCAGAGATCGAAGGGTTGGATGGCCTCCTTAGTGTTCTATGAATCAAAGTGGACAGCATTACACTTCAGATGAGAATAGTCTTCGGGATGTTGGGAGAGGGCAGCAGGTACAGTGAGCTCAGAACCTGCAGATGGTACTTGAAATGCAACCACACCCAGAACGATTGGTCTCTTTTGCTGTTAATTTAGAAAATACTTCAACTCCTGGGATAAAGAAGACAAATGATGAAGCCTCAAAAGTAACAATGTTTAAAAGTTGCCTCCTGCAAGACCTTCTCCATTTCAGACCTCAAGCTGGTCTATGAGTTCATCATGTGTTCTTGGGGATGAGGGTGAAAACATCATAGATAGCACTGTCCTTGATAAGAAAATAGTTGGTGGCTTTGAAGGGCTATTGAATTATGGCTTTCAGAACAACAAATATGGGTCTAAGGCTGGGGACTGTGGGAAACCTCAACCACAATTGCCTTAGGAGTCAACCCTGTGTAATTAGAGCAGGCAGTGTTTGCTACGGCTGTGCGGCTGTAGAATCAAAATAATCTCTGAAACCATAAACTCTGGAGTTGGAGCTCTATGGTGTTAGGAAGGAGGTGAAATTAAAAAATCTGAAAGACAAGCCAATAAAAGCATTTTGGTATTTTCACTGATATCACCATTAAAACTGAGGCATTCCAAAGAAATGTGTGGAGCCTAACCTTGACTTTGGTACTTGTAGCCAACCAGAGTGAGTGAAAAGAAAAGGAATTTGGTCTCATCCTTTGTACTCCTATGCTCTGTACACCCCACGGTAATACAGATACCCATAAGGCCCAGTTCCACCAAGGATTGTTTCACCATTCACGTTTTCTGTATTCTCATTGTGTGCCTCGGTTGAGAAATGGGAAAGAGGCATGGTGAAGGCTAAAGCAGAGCTCGAAGATCCATATAGCGTATGGAAAGAAAGGAAGGAAAAGCTTCAGTGATCTACTCCTGTATCCTTCTCATGATTTAAGGGTTTATCTGATCAACGGAAGATTTTCTGTGGTTTGTTAACGAGTAACCACTATAGAAAGCGGGCCAAACCCTGAAAACACAGTTTGGCAGCAAACCAATCAATTTCAAGGTGGTCAGACTGTTTTTGGAGTTACCTTTGCCCCTCCCTGTGTTTTGTACTGAGCACGTCCAGAGAGAACAGGTAGCTGGGTACAGGATTCAACAAGCATTGGCAAAGACAATAGACTTCGCCTATGCATAACCTATTGGTGGTGTCAATGTTTTTTCGACATGCTGCACCGCAGTGGGAGGAGGGCAGGGTGGAAAAGGAACAACTGTCAGCGGGAGGGCAGGGAAATAGACAGCGGGAGGAGGGTTGGGTGGGAAAAAAACAACAGACAGCAGGAGGAGAGCGGGGTGTTGGAAAGAAACAATGGACAGCGGGAGGAGAGTAGGGAGTGATAAAGAAACAATGGATAGTGGGAGAAAGGAAGTGCAAAGCAACACAAGGGAGGAAGCAACATCAGTGGGAGGAAGGTGGGGTGACGGAGAGGGACTGCAGACACATGCACTCTATACCAGTGCAAGTAAAAAAGTTTTAGAAAAAGCACCTGCCGAAACCTCCGGCCGTGGAAGTACACTGGCCACAGACCGGAAGCTGTACTTCATCCATGCTCCATGGCAGGGACATAAACGAAGCTCCAAGGCGAAGCCAGAGGCAAGGATGAGGCTATGACCAACAAGAAGCAAGGAGACGAGAGTGACGCTGAAGAGAAACAATGGTAAGTAATTCATTTTTCGGGCGCAGCAGGACTATCTCAAACTGTTGTACAGCACAAAATCACAATCAAGTATATCAATCTCATAATTTATGAAGCACACCACCTCTCTGGGTGTTTTCTGGCGTTTATTACAGGAAATTGAAGCATAGCTCATAGGGTGAGCATGCAGACGCTTTACTGAAAAGTATGGTTTTGATTTCCTTCCGGATTTAAAGCAACAAAAAAATATGTAATAGACCTTAACTCCAATGTCAAAGAGTATCAGAGGGTGGGGGCAAACGTTGCTAAGCAAAGTGAATGAGTCAGCTGGGTGTTAATCTAGTCAAGTGAGAGATGATAAAACCAGGAGAGGGACCATAAAAGAAGCGATGAACGATGGAAAGGATGGTTAAAGAATTTAGAGCATTAAGTAACCAGTGCAAAGCTCTCACGAAGGGAGAAGATTGACTTATGCAGGGTGCCAGGATTGCCAAACGTGCTGCTTAGTTCAGACATCTTTCAATTGGTGGAACAGTAAGGAGTTTATACCAACGTAGACAATGTTAAAGTAGTCCAATTTGGACCCTATGAGCAATACGATCACACTGCTACAACAATCATGGGAGGGAAGAGGTAGAGGAGGGTAACTCTTCCTCATAAAAAATGCATGAGCAGGCTACAGACGAAACATGAGCATGCATCTGAGGAGAGGTATCCATTTTGATGACAAAACTCCTCACGAATTGAGAAGGATTAGGGCAAGGCCTGTATCCAAAGGTCAAAGGAATGGCTGCCTAGGATGGGCTGAAGGCCCTAAATCTCAATCTTCTCTGTGTTTTATTTTAACCAGTTATGTCCTATCCAGTAAAGCTCTTTTGAAAGGCAGAGTTGAAGTGAAAAAAGGATGTGAGTGTTGTTGAAATAGTAAGAAAACTGAAAGTTAAATAAACGAATGAGAGTAGCTTGAGGCTTAAGAAAAGATTAAAAAGAGACAAGGGAGCAGATCCTTGTGGCCCCAACAGCAGAGCCTGTGTAGGAGTAAAACCAAACCTGCGGAGATTTTGAGGAACCCTTGCAAGTAATTGCAACCAATTAGGACCACATCACGTTCGTTGTGAAGTAGTGTATGATTGACAGTGTCAAAAGCAGGCCTACACATTGTCAAAATCAGCCGCAAGACTAAGATTGCCTTGAACAAAAACAAGAGATTACATGCCTCAATGACGTTTGAAGCTTGCTTGAGCGTCATCCAAAATGCTGCAATGAGATTCGAGAAATACAAAAAAGGAAGGCTACACAATCTTCCACAATCTTGTGGCAGTAGAAAGAATAACAATCACTGGCAAAGGCAATAAGTTTTGCCTATGTAACATCGATTGACTTTGTCAATGTTTTTTAAACATGTTTCACAGCAGCATGGGTAGCTGTGCAACATGGCTTAAAATAAAGATAAAAGGCTTTAATGCTTTTCATAATGCTTTTTTACTCTTTAAGACATGTTGTACAACAGCCTGTGCTGGTGTGCAATATGAATAAAAAACACATTGACAACGCAACACATTGACAAAGCAAAATAGCACTCACGTATGCGATTTCGCAATGCATCAGGCAAAACCTAAAAATAGGGAAGTAGTTAAAGGGCAATCCTGTGAAGAGGAAGCACTGTTCTTTACCCAGATCTGCACCACTAACAATCTACATCAAAGAAGCATACTATGCCATCATTCTATGGATAGCCCCTTTAAGGCTTAGAGATCTCTGGAGGAGTGAAAGAACAGTGACAGCCTTTAAGGAAGTCCAGACCAAAGAGATTAATTAAGTACGTCTAACAACGCAGTTTTCAAAATATCTTTGAGTGAGTAAAGAAATTTAACTGGGATGAGGTCAGAAGGATAGCCAGATATACAAGAACCAAGAGTATGTAGACAAGATTGATATAGTAGTTGAAAGTCCGTCTAAGTTGAGACTGCAGAAGTAGTAGTTGCTCAGGAAAGAGGAAATAATGCATATTTCGGACAGTACTAAATTTAGAGAACAAACTACTGGCAAGTGGTTTGAGGAAAAAAATTGGCGCTAGCATGAGAACCAGTGGTTAAACCACCAGAGCTTTCATTAATCAATTTAAACAACTATTTTTGTTTATTGGTGATTGTAACAATTTACTAGCATAGTGAAGGTGACGAACTTCCAGCAAGACAGATTTGTATTTTGAAGTGCATGTCTATGGCTACCGGTCTATATATAAATTTCAATTAAATGGTAGAAATCAGTCAGGACCCGTTCAGCAGGCCATGGGGCAGACAGGGGCTAACTGGGCCACACCCCTGGAGTGGAGGCCTTTTGCCACCGTTGACCCAGGGCCTGCCTTACCATGGCTTTGCAAATTGGGCAAATGCGAGCTTTTTCACACTTGACTCTCTGTAGAGGCTCTCCCCTTTCACTGGATTCTCCCTTCTTGGTTTACAGTTTAAGGTAAGTCTATGGGTGCAGCTTGTGTTTCCCCCATCCCAGGTTTGTATTAGGACTCAGTTTCTCGGCCCAAGGCCCGATCAATCTCTCTGCAAGTTCATAGCATAAGCACTGGGCCCCGTTTGCTACCCCAGGATCTCACCAGCAGATGGCATTCTCCAGGTGGCGAGAGGCAGTCTTCTCAAGGGCTGTGTAGCAGCCAGCATTGCGGTGTGTTGCTCGATGGATAGCAGCAAACAAAGAGGTCTCAAGGCGGCGCTTTTGGACGGTGGGATGCAGGTCATGACTCAATCCTGTACTCTAGTGGGTACTTGGTACAAGGCACGGGTCACTCTGGCGAGTACTTTCCGCTTCTTTTTGAAAGAGACAACCACATGCCTGTGATGACAATTCGCTAGCGCAGCAGAAGCCAAGCCTTATCTTCGCCACAAATGCCTCGAGGAGACAACATCTATTCTTCGCAAGGCGCTGTCAGGGCAACTCTAAGGTAACTTAACTTTCAGGACTGGCTCTGACTTAACAACACCCTTGCCAATGTCACAGTCACACAGTCCACTTGTGGGGCACACTGCTACCACCAGACGCTGATCACGGCTTCAGGCGGATCTACCACACGGGCACACATTCCCAGTCTCAACCAACACCATCTCAAACAGGTCTAATATGGACTTTAATTCCTTTAATAGCCAGATAATTATCTGCTTTTTCTTGAATCGATATGACTACTATCACAGTCAAGCCCACTGAAAAACAGACATCAGTCCAACGCCACAGCTCTGGTTATAAGTGACAATTACCTATCCATTCTCAGATTCACTAATCAGATGCTGATGGGTTCAATCTGCTAAAAATACAGCTGTATTGTAATCCTCACCAGTAAACATATAGGAGCATATTGTTTTGATCAAACAACTGATGATCTACAACATGAATAAAGAACTGCTCTCAAGCAACTAATTCTAACACCACATCCAAGATGTTTAACATGTTACTGATATTGTCAGTAGAGTAAAACTGCACTACCAAATTCATTTTCGAAAATCCACCCCTCTCTACAAATGGCAGAACTCTTACAAGGAACTTCATAACCACATTCTTAACAGAGTGGGTGTCAGTGTGCTTGAGTGGGGAAGTCAGGAATCCAATAAAAGACCTGGGAGGTTTTGCCAATCCAACGCCTGCATGCAGATTTCCTGTATTTTTTTCATAAAGAATTACAGCTCCCAGAAGTCTATGTGCCAGAATCATCCTGTAATATCCAGACTTTCGTGCAGGAGAAAGACAGCTTCTTTTCAGGCTGCGCCATGCAAACTTTTCTCATCAATAATTTCACAGCCAATGTTGCAGTGACACTATCAATTATTTCATAGAAGAGGTTGTGAGTGATGTGATATATGGGGTAATTAGCAGTGCATGACAAGGGTGCGATTTATAGTTACCTTAGGGCATGAATTATAGTTACTTGAGATAACTATAATTGGTGAATTTCAGCGTTTTTTTTTTTTTTAGAGTTTAAAATGTTTTTTCAGGGAATTTATAGGTTTAAAAATAATAATAATAACATTTAATTACCATACATAAATCCACCCCCAGGCCTTTGGCTGTGCTCGGTGGGGGCTGGCTAGTCTTCCACATGCAGCCAAGTCCACGATGCGCACAGCCAAAGGCAGTGCACATTGGGGGTTGACCACACAGACTGTTCTGCAACCAGGCCCTGTGGCCAACCACAATAAAGGCAGCCAACCCCCCACACTGTGCAGGGCCTTCAGTCGTGCACGGCAGAGGTTTGGCCACAGGGTCTGGCATGCATGTAGGCCTTGTGGGCAGCCTCCCCATAGCCAGCCAACCCCATACTGCATAAGGCTTTCGGGCGAGCGCTGCAGGGGTCGGTCACAGGGCCGAGCCCTAGGGGCCCCATCCCCCACGGTCATTTTATTTTTAAGTTGAGGGTGGCCATCTGGCCCCCTCCACAAGCCTTATTATGCCCTGGGTACCCCAGGGACTTATTTATTTTAAAGAGGAGGGGCCACACTCTCCCCTCCCCAATCACTATTAGGCCCCAGCTGACCCTATCCCCCGTGTTTTTTTTAATTAAGGTTCCCACCCGACCCCCTCCCAGAGCCTTATTGGACCCTGGGTACCCCATCCCCCAGAACATTTTAACTAAAGGGTAGAGGGGGCCACATAGCACCCCTCCAAGAGCTTTATTTAGTCCTGGAGACTCCATGCTCTAGGGCGACTACTTAAAATAAAAGGAAGGGGGACCGCACAACCCCCTCCCCTAGTCTTGTTAGGCTCTGGGGACCCCAAGTCAAGGCTGATTTGTAATATAAAAGAGGAGTGGGGCCACATGGCACCACTCATCGAACCCTGTTATGCCCAGAGGACCCCATCCCCTGCAGCTATTTGGCTGCTGCCGTTGGCCAACGGTAGTGCTGCACACGTCCGTTGGCCGCCGCTGCCCCACCCGTTTTTCGAACGTTCAGCACTGGAGCTTAACGTTCGACGCAGCCAACGGGTTAAGGGCGGGTGCCCTGACGCTCACCCAGGGTATTCACCATCTACTTGTTGGGGGCTGCCCGGGGAGCCCCAAGGCCCCTGCGGACCCAGCTGGCTCCCTGCATGCAACGGGAGCTGAAATTGCTCCCACCCGGAGGGGGTAGCTACTAATGCATCAGTGCGGGCAGGGAAACAGATCAAAAGTCTGCTCCCAGCTTGAGGAAGCATTTTCAAAGCTGCCATCGGTTGGGAGCAGTCTTTGAGTTTGCCGGAGTTTTGAAAATGCTCCTGCCAAGTGGGAGCAAACACAGGTTTCCCTGCCCACTCCAGTGTGGGTAGGGAAACCACTATGTCATAGGGGTGGACTCACCAGGACATAGCTAATGAGTCAGACCCAAGGGTTGGGGACCCCTAGAGCCATTAATGGCTGAGGTTGGGGGGCTGCCCGGTCACCCTCCTGTTTCAAAAGTTAAGGGTCCCAAGCAAAAAGGACCCGGGAGTGGGGAGGGGGAATGATGAGGGGGGTCTGGTGTCCCCTCACCTCAAGAATTCGTGGGGCATCGGGGTACTTGGTCCCCAGGGCTGAAATCAGCAAAGGAGGGGGTGCCACATACCCTCTTTCCCCTAAAATAGATGTTGGGCACCGGGGCAAAAATCGGCCCACGGCCCGCTCTCCCCCTAAAAAATATGATGGGACCTGGGGGATGGGGAACCCCTGACCCCACCAGCAGGCATAGGGTGTCAGGGGGTCCCTACCATTCTCCATTTTATTTTATATGTTTTAGTACTCTGGACTGAGTCCATTGTCAAAGATGAATAAATGAATGACTGAAACGTGCTTATATAACGCACGGCTACTCAAGCAGAGTATCCTGGTGCTTTTAGGCAGCTGAAGATAGAGCAAAGCTAAGAATCACCAACATTCTTACATTGGTATAATAGGAATAAGAGAGTTTTCCGCTGCTTCCTAAATTTGACTTCCTCTTTAATGGCCTTTTAAATGTTCAGGTAGTTATTCCATAATCCAACCGCCTTAACAGTAAAGAAGGAACCTCCCTGCATTGCCTCTTAAAACGGGGCACCACAATTAAGTTGGCGTTACTCAAATGCATGAGCCTCCCTAGGCTGTATTAATTGATTCTCTCATTGAAGTAAGTAGGTACCTTATTATGGAGGGCTTGATGCGTCAAGGTCGAAGCCTTGTACATTATGCGTTGTCAGACTGGCAGCCAATGAAGTCTCACCTGGAATAAAGACACTTATGAATGTTTAGGTATTTTATACTAAAGGTGGGGACTGCCATGTTCTGCATAACTTGTAGTCGCTGGGTAAGATGCTCCGGAAGACCCAGGTACAGAGAATTGGTATCATTCAGCCAAGACAGATTCAGTGTCCTTACCACTGTAACTTGAGCCTCATGTGGAAGCAGGTAAAGAAACGTCATCATCATGCGAAAAATCCAAAAGCATACTTTCACAACTGCTGATACCTGTGCCCCGAATGACAGTTGAGCATCGAACATAACGCCAACATTTCCAGCCACTGCCATTTGAGGAGGCGGTGGGTGAACACTGTTAGGCCACGCACCTACCCACCCTGGAAGGGGATTCCGGCCAAACTGTAAAATTTCAGATTTGTTTGTGTTACATTGTAATTTTTTGGCCTTCAGGCATTCGAGCAATGCGGTCATACAGCAGGCGATTGTAACCTTTGCATTTGTGGAATCCTCATTATATGTGAGTAGGAGGTGGGTATCATCCGCACATGGGACGACTGTGATGTTAAATGATTCAACAATATATGGCAGGGGAGACTTGTAAATGTGGAAGAGTGTGGGGAGTCAGGTAGTAGCCATGTGGCAGTCCCCATTTCAACCATTTTGCTTCCAGGGCACACAGCTTCATCCAGACCACCTGCTCTAGTCTTTCCAGCCAGCTTAGAGCAGAACACATCACTCCCAGATGTTCTAACCTGTACCTCAAGATTTCATGGTCTACTGTATCAAATGCAGCCGACGGGTCCAACAGCACCAAAGCCACATTAAGGGCAGAATCCAAACTGCTCTTTATGGATTCTGATACCTCTAATAGTGTGGTCTCAATGCTGTCGCGGGCTCTAAACTCTGATTGGGAGGGGTGGAGTAAGTTATTCCTGGTCAGAAAGGTGGTAAGTTGTTGATTTACCAACTTCTCTAAAAGCTTTGAGGCTGCTAGAAGCAGAGAGACTGGTCAAAAATGTGCCAGGGATTCAGGTTCAGCAGTGGCGTTCTTAAGCAGAGGGATCACATTAGCTCTCTTCCAGTCATCTGGTAGGACACCTGATTGAAAAAAAATAACAAATAGCTCTCAGTATGTCGAAGTCTTAATGTCAGGGATAGTCTTTAAATTCTGAGGAGGTATAGAATCCGTAGGGGACCTTGACTTACATTTTACAAAAGAGGCTGTCACTTCCTCCAAAGACCGGGCCTGAAATGCCAACAATTTATAATATGTAAAAGGCCGGCTAAGTCTCCTGTCTCAGACCCCCAGGAAAAGTCCTGCCAGATTGGACTGAATTTTGAGGATTTTTTCCATAAAAGAAATCGCTAAGTCGAACACATAAAGACTGACTAGATGGCTGCCACCACTTCCTTGGTGATGTAGGGGCAGCCAATCAGATCTTGGCAGGAGATTGGTTAGATCAGCAGAGGCTTTGCGTCCCTAGACATACAACGTTTTTGAGCATTAATTGCTAAAAAAATACTGAACGGATTTACACTAAAACACAAAAAGCACTCTTTCTGGATCAAGAATTAGCTTTCTGCCAAATGTTGTGTAAATCCGGTCAGCGGTTTACGCTGTAGCTGTGTTTTAAGTTTCTATCAAAATATTTATAGGAAAAATGCGCTTGGGACCCCCTCTTTTTTCTCGGCCCCCACTTGACGGATCACCCCAAAACATTCCATGTACAAACTAGTCAAAAAGTAGCACTTCTTCCAAAGATTCTGTGAAGATTTGTCAAACTGAGCCAAAGTTATTAGCAACACTAAAAATGCATTTTCTGTGGAACACAGCCCTAACTATAACTATCTTTTTATATCCTTAGATAAAAACATTAAAACCGCATGCATTGGTATATGTACAAACTCAGACATATATGTAACGTCATACAAAGCAGGAACCCATTTACAGACACTCATGTGCACGTTATTTACATATTATGACATGCATAATTGTAATGAATAAACATACATTTATTAGCATATACATAACAGAGGTTTATTTTTTCAGTTTGGGGGGTTTATATAATTCATATATCCTTATACAATGTATAGTCCCAAGTAAGTACATATATGCACATTTACATTTCTATACATGCATTTGCATCAAATGCATACATTCTCTTATTCATGTTTTTATTTGTTGTGATATAGAAGTATTCAGAAACACACACACATTTTTCATATATACATACACATGTATGCAAGTACATCCCTTAACAGAGCCTAAACCAACATTGATGCACTCATACCTATGCAAACTGCAAGTTACATCTCCAGATTCACATATTTATGTCATAGCTAAATATACATACATTTACACATACACAGCAGATTTAAATCAGACAGAGAGACACATGCTTTTTTTGTATGCTGGGATTTTGAGAAGGGTGTCTATCAGGTCCTTTGCTAGATGCACTTTGTGATTTTCTTCTCGACAAAAAGTGGCTCTTTGCCATTTATTGCCATTTGGATGATATAAAGCAACTTGAAGGAGGATCTTCTGGCAACTGATAACCAGTGGTGAGCTTTCCAGACAGGGGAGATCTGGACCTAAGGCTGTAAATGTAGGAGTAGTCTGGCCGCAGAGTTCTGAATCTTCTCATGTTTGATAAAGATACGCCATGATATAGACTAAATTAGTGATATAGATTAATGTAATCTAGTTCTGATAGGACAAGACAGATTATTGCTTGGACCTTGTGGGGATATCTTAGATGTGCGGAGATGTGTCACAGCGTTTTCTTGGTCAGAAAACTTGAGCTGGATAGCTTATCCACTAAGGCTTTCACCAACAGCTTGGACTCCATTGTAATTCCAAGGTTACTTACCTCTTTGGGTATTTCAGTGGTGGTCCTAGATCGTCAGGTCAGGTTCAGAAAGGGTCATACGTTTTCTAGTCGCCACTGTTGAGTATGTCAGAGGCGTATTTTGGGGGTGTTCAGTTTGAGGTGGCTCCATGCCATCCACTGGTCAACGGTTCACAGGCAACTAAAGATTTTGGACTTTACAATGTCCTTGGGGCTTTCCAATTTAATAAGAATCTGTGTGTAGTCCGCGTAGTTATCGCAGGTGAATTCAAAAGCATTGACCAGTTCATGTAAGGAATTCATGGAAATGTTGAAAAGCAAGGGTGAGATGATAGAGCCTTGAGGGATGCCTGCTTTTATGCTGTAGGGTTTTATATGAGAAAGGAGGCATATGTATGACATGTGTTCTATTGTGTAAGTAAGTGGAGATCCAAGTGATAGTAGAACCCTCTAGGCCAGCTTCCTTGAGTCGAGATTAGTGCGTCATGATCAACTGTGTCCATAGCAGCTTAAAGTTCAAAGGAAAGTAAAGCAGCAACCCATTTCTGGTTTACTGTCGTTTTAAGGTTGTCCCACATAGAGTTTAGGACTAATTAAGTGCCACTTTTTGGATGGAATTCCATTGGAAAGTTGGAAAGTAGGGAGTTTCCTTCAATATACTGTGACATCTGGGCAAAGGCTGCTCTTTTCAGAAGTTTGACTAGGAATGGTCAGTTTGCTATAGGTCGGTAATTGTTGATGTCTTGAATGACCTAGTTTGTTTTCTTTAACAATGGACGTAGGTGTACCTTTTTTTATTCTTTTGAGAAAACTTGTGTAATTAAAGATTTTTTGATTAGTGTTCTGACTAGGATGGCCACTGAAGCGGTTATCAGAATGTTTTTAAAATGTTGTGGGAGGACAAAGGTCAAAGGGGCAACTGCGTGGCCTGCTAGCTTTACCAAGATCCTGAAACTCAGTTGCTGTCAGTTCTTTAAAGGAGTGCAGAGGCTGTGTTAACTTTACTCTAAAGGGGATTGTTGAAAATGGGCTAGAGCTGTTGGGTTTTCTTTGTGTGTTAAGTATGAATCCAACATGTCTGCTTTTAGTTGTTTACTGAGTTGTTTACTGAGTTGCCAATTTGTGAACAAAAATCCTTAAAATGGGAAGGGTTCCTTCAGTGTATTTTGGATTTTAAATTCAGTGAGTTAAAAAAATCTTTACTAGAGCATTTTGTGTACTGGATTCTACTTGAGTAGTAGATGTTTCTGATTGTTGACTTGTACATTCTGTCATGTCTGTGTAGGCGTATGTATTTTGTTTGTTTTGAGACAGGTGCATTGAAGTTTTGCGATTTTATACTTAATCTTTTTAAGTCTGCATTCATCCATGGGCTTTTTTTTGTATTGATATTTTCTGTGGAATTGATACATCAAAAGCTTGATGGAGCCAACCATCGAGCTTTTGCACTAACTTCATTATGTCTAGATCTGTGTTGGAAGTAAACTGAGTTTCTAAGTCCTCCAAATTCAGCTTGTTCCAAGGTCGCTATGTAGCTGCGGGTAAGCAGAATTTGGTGGAGGTGGGTTGTGGTTTCTTGTGTTGGAATGCAACCCGGTGGTCGTCTGATCACATGACCAGAGTAATCCTTTAGAATGTGACTAGGTTTGGGATGCTGAAAATGACATCTAAAGTGCGTCCTGCATTGTGTGTGGGTTGGGAATTAGATGTTGTCGATTGAGTATTTAAGGGTGGGTGAAGGTTGCATTTGACAAGGAGGGTCTCACCTGTTTTCAGTAGTCTGGGTTCTGCAGTGCTGGGACGCTCCAGGGTAACCACGCGCTTTATAAATCTAGATCCAATCCAATCCAATCCAATCATCAGCTGTGGGGGAGTTGTTGTTTCCTTACATCCGATTATGTGTAACAGTTTAATAGTCTGGTGGAACAGCTCCATGCAAACCCGGAGCCATGTCTTCTCCCAGCCATGTTGCATTTTGTTTCAGATTTTTAAACGAGCATCAGCAAAGCCAATAGCTCATGCCTATTTTGTAGTCATGTTGTACAGCAGCGCAACTGCAGTGCAGCATTGTTGAAAGTGATTTAAAAAGTGCTATAAAGTGGTAATTATGCTTTTTTTCATTTATTTTTGCCCTGAGGCAACACAGAGGAAGGGAGGACAGCAGGGTACACAGCAGGGAGTGGAGGGTAATATGGAGGGAGGGAAGGAGATAATGATGCGGGTGGGGGAGGAATAAAGAAAGCGCTATGACGGGGTCAGTGCTGGCTGCATCATAGCTTTTGTTTTCTATAGATCCCTCGAGAAGGAAGAAGGAAACAGAAGAAAGACGGAAACACAGAAGGAGGGAGGGAGGAAGGAAGGAAACACAGAGGGAGAGAGGAAAAGAGTGGGGGGGACACAGACAATGGAGGGTGTGGAGAGGGCATTGAGTCAAGCAGGACAATGGAGGGATGACGGGGCTGGGGCAAGCATATAGACAATGGAGAATGGTTGGGAGAGGCTGTGGGTAAGCAGATTGACAACAGAAGATTATTGGACTTAAGGGACTGTGGGGGGGACACGGAGGGGAGAAGTGCACGAGTGACCCAGCTGAAAAACAAGCACTCTCATGCAGAGCTTAAACAAAAATATAAAAGTAGCACCTAAAAAAAAGTACAGTGTAAGGAAGGACACAAGTGATGTGCACATGCTCCAGGCGAGGGGCAAACACACAAGGAGGATGTCAGTCTACAGAAGATGACCAATAAGAAGCAAGTACACGAGAGTGACAAAGAAGCAAACCAAGGGTAAGCAAGGGGCAGCCTTCTAAGCCCCTGTAAGACAAAACAAGAAAACGTCCCTCAAGAGACAGTGCTATCTTAGGCGAGAGATAAACGGGTGTTAAAAATAAAAATAATTTAACTAGGATTGTGCCACTGAAGAAGATAGACAAATATACAGTAACAGAGTTAACAGGTTGCATTTGTACCGTGAAGCAAGATCCGTGCAATGCTTAAGTTGAGGGGTTAGGGCCTCACCCGGTATAAGCATCCGGCAAGGCGTGCAGGGCATCATCGAAACGAAACGCATGAAGCATTGGCAGATTTCAAACATACTGGGCGTCCCGTCACTACACCCGGTTGCATTAAATATGATAGGTCGTTACGATCATGATGGCGACTTAAGTAATGATCTAGCAGAGAACTACTACCCCCCCCCCCCCCTCTCCCCTCCTCCCCTCTTCCAGGGCACGTAGGAGTGCAATCGGAGACATGCTGCTCCGTCTGCGCCGCCCGTGCTTCCACCTCCGCGCACTGAGGATGGCAGAATGAATCTCTATTGCTGGGGCAACAGCACCATCTTCAGGCCAAAGGGAGTCAGTGCACGATATTGGCTGTGTTGGTCCATTACTATTATCGTTAATGTCAGAAAAGAAATGGTGGACTTGGAACCGCGAACAGTCCTGGAAAATTTTCCATAACTTGCCCCATGTTGCAACAGTTGTGCAAGATAGGCGGGTCGGGCCACGCACAGTGGTGCTTTGTGGTGCAGTTTCTCCGTCAAGCACAGTTTGAAAAATGGGCCAAACACTGCATTTCAAGGTCTGATCACAGTACTTGGGCACATTAGAAGTTTGAATAAGAGGGACCAAGTTTCACAGAATTTGGCTTTCGGTGGTAAATTAAAAGAAAACACAATAAGAAGAGGACACTAATCAGTTTTAAGGCGCGTTGGAGGGCACGGTACAGCATTATAGGCCGCTGTGGAGGCTATTCCTGGTTGTTGAAGGTTCTCCATTCGCGTTTTAACACTGGTTGGGCCTTTAACAACCTGTATATTCAGAAGTCGAAGGTCTGTATTGCCGTCAGAACATTGGAATCGCTGACGCTGGAACGTTCTAAAATAAAAAAAAAGATAAACATTGGTATGATAGAACGGAGGGTGTATCCCAACCATTCTTGGCTCAGGGGCGGCTTCTCCGCTTTGGCGGAGGAGCGTCGCCCCCGCCAGACTCCCCCCTACCAGCAGCCAAAAAATGAGAAATATAACAATGATGGACCGGTGTTTATTGTAGCGCTCTAGTGTTTCCACGGGGTCTCGGCTGAGCCCCTGAAACACATGCATACAATGTATCACCTTCTGGCCAGAAGGCTTTAAATAAATGGACGGGAGTCGCACAGGACTTCTGGTCCGATACAGCACCAGTGCCAGCCTGTCCAATTATTGTCTGTGTGGCTGGTATGTTTTAGGCCCATGACGTATGTCCTTTGTGTCTGACCCCGACACCCCCACACTGGCGACGAGGGTAGGATCGCGATAAGATCTCCCCCCCCTCCCAGAAGACGAAGAATCCGTACCTGGGCGCCCGAGCCGCACGCTGGGACCGTGCGTGAGCGCCGAGACCAGCATCGCAGTAGTGAGGTGTCTGCCGAAAGAAATCCCTGCACCGGTAAGCAGCGTATGCCAGGAGCTGTGAGAGGGACCGGCATTCAAGGCGTGTGGAAGGTGCGAGCTTCAAAAACTAGGCGAGCATCTGGGGAAGCTGATTGCCGGCAGAGAAGGGCGCGCATGCGCACAAGCAACAAGGCCTGCCTCAAGCACGCGAACCGCGTGTAAAGGCATCGGAGAGGCGCCGAGGGTGAGCACCGAAGGAGAAAGGGAACAGAACATTAATGCCCATAAACATCAGGATACATCACCCAAAACAAGGGCAAGGACACACCCAAGCAAGGAAGGCCCTAACAAGCAATGACACCAACAAAGGCCCAAGAGCGCAGTATGTCGAACCAACCGGGAGATGCTGCTGGGGCACACCAACCAGGGAACCCACCAGCTATTGCAGCAGGAGGAGCTCAACATGGACCACCCCCTGCAGGACCACCCCCAGTGCAACAGGCAGGGTGCAGACACCACAATCAGCGCACTCCCAAATTCAGGCATTGCCGCCATTCAGTGAGCTCACTGACCGAGGAACAGCCGCTCCGAGGTGGGAAGTCTGGATTGGGCGCTTGAACAATTACTTTGTGGCCACCCGCGAAAAGGATAATGAGGTCAAAAGATCGCTACTGTCGCATTTTGGTGGTGATGAGATATATAAACTCTACGCACATCTCCCAAACACGGGAGCAGCTACCGACTACGACGCCGCTGTCCGAGCGCCAAATGCCCACTTCGATCCACAACTCAACCCGTATTACGAACGCTTCAAGTTTCGACATTCTAGGCAAAGAGAGGGAGAAACAATGGATGCATTCCACGCCCAGGCGACGACCAGACAAAGGAAGTCACTGCG
The DNA here is from genome assembly GCF_964263255.1 of Lissotriton vulgaris. NCBI lineage: Eukaryota > Metazoa > Chordata > Amphibia > Caudata > Salamandridae > Lissotriton > Lissotriton vulgaris. The sequence continues at coordinate 611,247,850 of NC_141700.1, forward strand.
CAGTTAATCCAAGGATGCCGCAACAAGCCGTTAAGAACACTAATACTGCGCCAGCCTTGAATCACATAAGAAGAAATACTACTGTTAGCTCGATCGCACGAGTTGTCTGATGCCAGAGCCACAGCAATGGAGGCCGCTCTCAATCCTAACACAGACACAGGAGCGACAGTAAAGACGGAGAGGGTAGATGCCATCCGCAGCTCTGGCCCCAACAGTCGAGGGCGTTGGCCAACCAGAACACCATGGCGATCGACGTGTGGATACTGCGGGCGAGAAGAACACAATGCCGAGAACTGTCCTGCCTGAGGGAAAACGTGCTCGAAATACGGAATACAGAACCACTTTGCAAGTGTGTGCAGCGGTGGTTTTCGCGGAAAGAACCAGTCAGGAAGGAAGACAATATCAGGAGCAATCAGGCATCTAACCATGGATGACACACAGTCCTCGCGCTCAGCAAAGTCCCAACATCTCCACTACGAGCGCCTAGATGACTCGTCTACCGAAGAAAATGACGAATGTTACTTCATATCATTCACCAGTGACTTGAAGAGACGACGGAGGCCACAACCCAAATGCCAGATTTAAATTGATGGATCACCGGTGACAGGAGTAATAGACACAGGAGCCACCATAAACGTGATGGGAATTCTACACTACAAGGCCCTTAGCCCAAAGCCACAGTTGATACCGTCCGCAGTCCGTATACTTACATATGGAAGCCACGAACCACTACCCCTACGAGGCAAAATGAGAGTGCAAGTCAAATCTGAGGACCGAGAGGTGACAACATTCCATGTCATCGACAAAGAAGCTGATCTACTGGTTGGGAGCCACACGGCAGAGGACCTCAATCTCATTGCATTCGCTAACGCTGTAAAGACCCTGCAAGTCGAAGACATCTTACAATGGTTCCCGTCCCTGTTTGAAGGCTTAGGGACAATCAAGAGAGCGCCTGTGAAACTTCACTTAGATAAAGCCGTCCAACCCGTCGCCCTACGCCATCGGAGGATCCCATTCCACCAGCGAAAAGCAGTAGAACAAGAGCTGACCTTGCTAGAACAACAAGGGGTGATTGAGACGGTGACTGGTCCAACGCCATGGGTGTCTCCCACGGTAATCGCAGAGAAGCCTCGACAACCAGGGAAAATATGAATCTGTATTGAGATGCGTATGCCAAACAAGGCAATCAAAAGGGAGAGACACATCACGCCAACCGTGGATGATATCCTAGCTGACCTGAACGGAGCTCAATGGTTTTCAAAACTTGATTTGAACGCTGGATATCACCAACTAAGGTTAGCAGAGGAGAGTAGGCATATTACTACCTTTTCAACACACCTGGGCCTCAGAAGATATAAAAGACTAAACTTCGGCATATCATCAGCTGCCGAGATATTCCAAAACGCCATCAAAGAAATACTATCTGGCTTGCAAGGAGTGCTAAATGTCAGTGATGACATATTAATACATGTCAAGACCATCGAGGAACATCATCGCAGACTGAGAGCCACCCTCAAAAGACTAGCCGAACATGGAGTCATCCTGCACAAAGATAAGTGCAAGTTTTTCCAGAAGTCCATAGAAATCTTTGGATATGTATTCGACGCCGAAGGAGTCAAGGTGGACCCCCCGAAAACCTCAGGCCGTTAGACATGCGCCTGCGCCCAAAACAGCTTCTGAAGTAAGAAGTTTCCTCGGCATGGCCCAATACTTCGCAAGATTTATCCCAAATCTAGCGACCATCGCCCAGCCACTGCGCAACTTAACAAAGAAAGACAGTCCCTGGAAGTGGGCCCAAGAAGAAGAAGAAGCGTTCATAAAAGTAAAAGACTCCCTGCTAGATGGAACAACCATGGCCTACTTCAATACCGAAAAGCACACTGAAATCCTGGTAGATGCCAGCCCTGTCGGGCTGGGAGCACTACTAACTCAAGAAGCTGAACCCGGAGCGTGGGTCCCCTTAGCGTTTGCAAGCAAAGCGCTCACACCAACAGAGGCAAGATACTCCCAGATAGAAAGGGAAGCACTAGCGGTTAAATGGGCGTGTAACCATTTCCACTTATACATCACGGGATGCCCATTTCGAATGGTGACAGATCACCAACCGCTAATACCACTATTCAAGGGAACTGCCCCCCACCCGCCACCAAGGATTGAGCGTTGGGCAATCCAGATACAGCAGTATCAGATGGACCTAGTATACAGGCCCGGATCGAAAAACCCTGCTGATTTCCTATCTCGCCATCCGACAACAAGAGACATGACCGAAAAAGAACAAGACACGCAAACAGAAGAGTTCGTGAATATGATTTCCCAGTGGGCCTGCCCGCAAGCAATGTCTGCGACTACCATCAAAAGCCAATATGCCAATGATGCTGTTATTCAAAGGGTCACCCAAGCGATACAAACAGGGTCATGGGAAAGATTTCTCCACAACGTTCAGGATTGGAATAAGGCAGAACGACTACGTCTGGGAAAATTCTGGAGAATACACAATGAACTCAGCATTGCCTAGAACGGACTCATACTGAGAGGATCCCGGGTGGTAATACCTATAACCCTACAGGAACATGCGACGGCTCACGCACATGCTGGGCATCAGGGCACGCGAAGAATGAAGGCCAGAATGAGGGAGTGGACACCGCTGTGCAAAACTGCAGGGCATGTCAATTGACAGGTGCCCCTGGAGCCCCTGCTCCTGTCGTTACAGAAGATCCTGCACCGGCTCCGTGGTCGTGGTTCAGCCTGAATTTCGGCAGCTTCCCTGATGGGAGAATCACAGTGGTAATAATTGATAGCTACACCAAATATCCAATCGTAGAGGTGGCGGCATCAACAAGCTTCGTGAACATACAACCAGTGCTCAACAAAACATTCGCCATGTTTGGAATTCCACTGGTGCTCAACACAGACAACGGACCCCCTTTCCAGGGGAGTGAATTCAGGGAATTTCTGAAAGGACTCGGAGTGAAGCACCATCGCATCACACCACAGTGGCCCCGGGCAAATGGAGAGGCAGAAAGGTTCATGAGAACCATCAACAAAATTCTGCGAATAGCCACGGTAGAAGGTACTGATCCCGAAGAGGCCCTCCAACACTTTCTCAGAGAGTATCGGAGCACCCCCCACAGCACGACAAAAAAATCACCATGGTCACTCATGCTGTCGGGACAGCCGAGAGATCTCCTTCCTATGGAAGAGAATTGGAGGCCAGAACCCTACTCTCCTGAGGCAACCCAAGAGCGAAGACGGAGGAACAACGACAAAGCAAGTAGGAAGAGAAGAGCTCATAACAGAGAACTAGTACCTGGAGATTCAGTACTAATCCGGACCCGAAGACCTGGTGGGAAATTCCGCACCCCATATGAAGCCGAACCGTGGGTGATCACGGCGACCAAAGGCACCGGAATAACCATGCTACGAAACGGGGAAGAAGTAACACGTAACATCTCGTGGTTCACGCGGATACCGTCTGATCCTCGACTGGAGGAATAAACGGATGAGTTGCCGGCTGGCGACCCTGCTGAGAGCAGACCTGAGCAAGTGTGTCCAGACTCAGCAGCCGACATACCTGGAGTACCCGAGCAGTCACCCCGCAGAGTCACCACCGAACAAATACCTACCAGATGAAGGCAACGGTATGATCTCCGGCCAAACCCAAGACCTAACCCAAGACTGGCAGATTTTGCCTGCTGAACTGTCACTCACATCAGAGACCGTTAAAAGACTAACTTGGGAAGGGATGTAGAGCTCTAGTGTTTCCACGGGGTCTAGGCTGAGCCCCGGAAACACATGCATACAATGTATCACCTTCTGGCCAGGCGTGGCAAGAAGGCTTTAAATAAATGGACGGGAGTCGCACGGGACTTCCGGTCCGATACAGCACCAGTGCCTGCCTGTCCAATTATTGTCTGTGTGGCTAGTATGTTTTAGGCCCATGACGTATGTCCTTTGTATCTGACCCCGACACCCCCTCATTTATCATCGTTTTAGTTTCCTCCGTAGGCCACGGGAGAGGACAGGCAGCGGGGGAATTGTAGGTGCACTGGTTCTCAGTGCGCATGAGGGTTTGGCCGGCCGTCTCAGGTTGGCCTACCACTCATGCGCACTGAAGCTCTCTCCAACCCAGGTGCGTTGCTGGGTTGGAGAGACAAGCAGGCACAGGCTCCCAGTCTCTCCAGGAGCGCAAATCATTGGCTCTCAGGCCAATCCTGATGCTGCTTTCATGCAGTGTCAGGATTGGCCCAGGGGATTCTGGGGGCCTGTGTCTGCAGTACACAGTGATGGAGCCAGAGAGGAGCGTCAAAGCCGTCGAACAGATACTTTTATTATTATTATTTTTTTGTTCGTCCAGGTCCCCCCTCTCTCTCTCTGCTCTGCCACGTTACGTTACTGGCCTCTCCACTGCTTTCAATAGAGCTCTCCACAGTCCCGACTTCTCAAAGGAGAGTGCAGCATTAGCTGAACAGGAACAGATACGTACTCTTTACCCACCACTGCAGAAGGAACAAAGACACTAGGTTAAAAGCTTGCTGGAAAGATCAGTAGGTACCGCATCCAACATGTGTTCCCGGCACCCTCCCCAGAATGCCCCAAGTGCAAACTGCGAAGTGCAGCCTTCTTTCACATGGTCTGGGCTTGCCCATCATTGCATCCTTCCTGGACAAAGATAACTGCAATGGTGGCTGAAATGTCAATGCACACCCTTACACCCACACCTGAATCATGCCTCCTGGGACTATGGCCCAGAACGAAGGGAGATCAACACATACACCGTTTCATAGAGCTGGCTTTTGTATTATTTAGATGCAGTATCACCATAGCATGGAAATCGCCTCCTCCTTCCCCCCTTGATACGCACTGGTGGATAAGTAGCTTGCTGACCTGGACCTGGGCAGAAACACACACACTTAGGCTGCTTCACATGAGAGACGACTCCTGAACAGGAGGCGAATGCTGGGAAACTTTCCTACTCACAGTGGAGCTAAAACTGACGAACAACCCCCGTGAATGGTATTCGTATTTTCCACGTTGCTCAGGACAAGCTTGACGGGCACCACAGTGGTCGCTCTGCAGTAGCTGGTAAGACACTCAGTGCTCCATGCCCGCTTGTTATTCCCTTGCAGGAGCCACTTATAATAACAATTCAGACTGTTCCTTTTTGGTTGAGATGTGACTACCTGTCGATCCCCTATTGCTGATGTAGTAGCACTGGGATTTTGTGACGGGAGTACTGCTAGTATACAATGTACTGCAACAGAAAAATCTGTCAATAAAAATATTTGAATAAAAGAAAGATCAGTAGGTGGGAAGATGAGGCAGTGTCAGGTCAGACGAAGGGCCCTGGCGTCTAGTAACAAATGAGGTGCAATGATTATAAGTTAAAAGTCTTTTCAAAATGTTTTTTTCCAATACTCTCTTAAGACACTAAGTTTGGTCTGTATGATGCAACTCTATTGCTGTTATGTGTGGAGTGGCACAATGTTCAGCAATCTGGTTATCACACATACAGGTAGATCGACTCATTGACTTGGGGTCAATCAATCAATCAATCAATCAGGAGTTTGTTAAAGCGCGACTACTCACCCGTGAGGGTCTCAAGGCGCTAGGGGTGGGGGGGGGGGGGGGGGGGGAGGCGGGTGCAGGTTCCATTCCATCAAGGAGGGGATCTGTCGAAGAGCCAGGTTTTGAGGTTTCTTGCGAAGATGGGGAGCGATGTTGTCTGTCTGAGGTGGAGCGGAAGGGCGTTCCATGCTTTGGCCGCGAGGAAGGAGAAGGAGCGGCCTCCCAATCTGGTCTTTCTGGTGCGAGGGACCACGGCGTAGGAAAGCTGGGCTGATCGTAGGGTCCTTTGGGGTGCGTGGAATTTGAGTCTGCTGTTCAGGTATGCTGGTCCGGTGCCGTGGAGGGCCTTGTGTGCGTGGGTGAGCATCTTGAAGGTGATTCTCGCCTCGACGGGGAGCCAGTGGAGTGTGCGCAGGTGCTGGGAGATGTGGCAGTGTTTTGGCAGGTTGAGGACCAGTCTTGCGGAGGCGTTCTGGATGTTCTGTAGCTTGCGGATGAGGTTTTTGTTTATTACGGCGTAAAGTGCGTTGCCGTAGTCGCGTCTGCTGGTGACCAGGGCGTGAGTGACTGTCTTTCGGTGTTCGAGGGGGATCCATTTCAAGGTCTTACGAAGGAGGCGGAGGGTGTGGAAGCAGGAAGATGAGACAGAGTTGATCTGGCGGTCCATTTTGAGCTCGGAGTCCAGGATGATTCCCAGGTTGCGTGCGTGGTCTGTGGGGGTTGGCGGCTTTCCGAGGACGGTGGGCCACCAGGTGTCGCTCCAGGCGTCGGGGGTTGGGCCCATGATGAGTACTTCTGTTTTGTTGGTGTTTAGTTGTAGGCAGCTGTTTTTCATCCATTTGGCGACGGCTTCCATGCCTTCTCGAAAGTTGCGTCTGGCGGTGTTGGGCTCGTTGGATAGGGAGAGGATGAGCTGGGTGTCATCTGCGTATGACACGATGTTGAGTCCGTAGGTTCTGACGATGGGGGCAAGTGGAGCCATGTAGACGTTGAAGAGCGTCGGGCTGAGGGAGGAGCCCTGGGAGACTCCGCAGGTGGTAGGTGTGGGGTCCGAGAGGAAAGGGGGGAGTCTGACCCGCTGCGTCCTGCCGGAGAGGAAGGAGCAGATCCAGTCGACGTTTACCCCTAAAGTGAGAAGTTTTCCCCCTGAATGGACAGGAACTGCGTCAAACAATGAGTGCAGAGTTGCAAGATCATAGCAGCGGCCCTCGACTGCAAATAATGTTCTGTGTGAAACCATGAAGGCTCTGCTGCATCTATACAACAAGTGGGCTGTTGGACAAGATGAGGACTAAAACTGGAAACAAGTGACAAAATGTTAGTCGCTGCAGTGCAGGAATGGAAGCACACACCCATGCTTCAGAGATGCACAACTCTTTACCTTTGGGGTGGTACGCTCTCGTGCCTCAGAGATCAACTACTCAATTAACTTGGATTTGTAGAGCACGGCTAATCACCTGTGAAGGTATCCAGGAGCTGCTTCTTGCTAGGATCAGTCGAACAGCCAGGTCTTGAGTCCTTTTCTGAATTCAGGGAGAGGGGATCATGTACGGAGGTGCAGGGGGAGGTCGTTCTAGGACTTGGCAGCAAGGTAGGAGAAGAAGCATCCTCCACTGTTGCTTCTGTGGATGCAGGGAGTGTGAGCAAGGGAGGCAAAGCACTGGTGTCTGGAGGGTTGGTGGAAGTTTAGGCGAAAGTTGATGTATGCAGGTCCTTGGTAGTGGAGGGCCTTGTAGGCGTGTGGCAACATCTTGAATTGGCAACTCTTCTGGATGGGGATTTTTGAGGTTCTTGGTGGGGGGAGGGGGGTGATGTGGGTCCATTTGGGAGGGTCGAGGATGAGTCTGACAGCTGAGTTCGGTATGGTCTGGAGTATCTTCAGGAGTTGGGTGGTGAGTACTGCATAGAGCGTGTTACCGTAGTTCACCCAGATGGTGACTAGGGCTTGAGTGACGGCTTGGCTTGCCTGGAGTAGACGGGGAGCCATCTGTAGTTCTTTTGGAGCATGCAGAGGGTGTTGAAACAAGCAGAGGAGACTGCGCTTATCACCTGAGATGCACAACTCTTGACCCTTGGGGATGGCACACACCCCTACAGCACCTCAGAGATGCACTATTCTTGAACTTTGGGAGTGTCACTCATCTGTGACCTAGAGATGCACAACTCTTGATTTTTGAGGGTGACACGCACCCGTCGAACACCTCAGGAATGCACAACTCTTGACCCTTGGGGGTGGCATGCACCCGTGCAATACCTCAGGAATGCACAACTCTTGACCCTTGGGGGTGGCATGCACCCATGCAATACCTTAGAAATGCACAACTCTGACCCTTGGGAGTGGCATGCACCCATGGCCTGTTTTGTATATTGAACACGCAAATAATGATTATTCAGGTACAGAGCTCTTTTTTCTTAAAATAATGCGGATACATATTATGAGCACACCAACGGAACAAAATGGCACAATTACCAAACGGTGGTCATTTCTAGAAGATTTTTTTTATCTGCAACTGAAATATGTGCCTATGTATGAAAAAAATGGGGCCCGTTCATGTGCAGCAGGTGAAGTGGCAACGTGAAATATGTGGATAACAATGAGGGCGTTTTGCTGTGCAGCATTAGACTATTTCTGATTTTTAAAGGGACGCATACGTGGTTGTTGCAAACGCTACAATCGCGCAATAGTTATGCCAACTCACATTAGCGTTAGCCTGCACTCCGCAAGGAGGTGACCGGTGTCCACTCCAAGCAGTACTTTCTGCCCTTGGTACTGGCTTCAGGGTAAAACAGCTCATTTTAATAGGATTGATACAGCCTGCATTCCTGCTGGGGATGAGGTCACTGCATATGCATGAGCCCAGGACATGAAGGCCCGTCACATAACAATGACCACATGAATACGTGCACGTCCTTCATTAATAATTATCGCAGCGTGCTGTGCTGTTCCTGGCAGAGTCATTCGTGTAGCATGTGTATAGTGCTTGGAAACCCTGACGATGTACCGAAGTGCATTCGGGGACAGGCAGCACGCTGATAAATAAGTGTTTGCTTGTAGCCGGACACTTGCGATTATACCGAGGTCTGTGGGGGAAGCGATTTGGTGTGATGCCTGAGTGGCCAGACTGTGCTCTAATCTCGTTTTAGCCCAGGCAGCGTCGAATGAAAATCCTTTTCCCCGTGGGCCGTGTTCATAGGGGATATTCCGTAAGTAGAGTCCGATACCAGCAACACGGTTCACTTCCATAATCGGCTCCACAGGCCACATGCCAAGGCAAACTCTTCCTCCATCCTTCAGAGGTCTCACACAGCGCATCATAAGATCGGGCTATCGGTTTGTACAGCGCCTAGTAAGGGCGAAGCGCGATTTTAAGAGCCGTGGAAAAGGAAATTATTATGCACACGTGTACAAGGCAAAGCCCGGAGGGTAAACAGGATTTTTAATAAATCTGGTCACCCAGAGAGGATGTGATTACCAATACTTGACTTTTGGGAGAAATATATAACTTAAGAAATAAATGAACGCTGCAACATACGTAGATCATGTTTATATGGCAAAGATATTGTAAAGTCCTCGATAGAGCAGGTGGGAGTCAAACAACTCAATTGCCTCTGGGTGGCAGCATTGCTCCACAAATACGGACGTTCGCGACTCGGATTAAAATAAGTACCCTGCATGAACTAGTAAATTCAGTTTATCCGTAATGGTGGCGCTGTGAATGCATTACATTGAACACAGTACGTGCCCTACAGTGTGTGTGTCTGTTCACCAATAATAGAATCACACGGTTCACTGAGTGGGTTGCCATCTTTGTCTTTCAGCAGTGTGTTAGTAAAGATTTTTTTGAGTTGTCTAAAAGTCAGGGTTATAATGTTCCTTCCTTGCCCCCACACTCACTGCTCTGAGCCTCATAGGTGAAGAACTGCTTTATTATTGTATTCACAAGTTATTACAAGCTTAGGGCGCCGAGCGTCTATGTGCAGCGAGCTCCGGTCACCAACTGCCGTTTTCCCCGTTCGCGCCTTCAATCTGACGCCTACTGCGCATGCTCGCGCCCTCCGCTCCAGTCTATGGCGTGACGCGTCATCGCGTACTCGCTCATAGACTAGAGCGCACACCACATATCTCCCCCCTTTAACAGTAACAAGATAACAACCCCCCAAACTCTCTGAGTGTCCATTGTCCCAAAGTCTCTATCTCTGAAGGACACCAAATGGTGGCCCTACATAATGGCTAGTGTCCACTCATTTCAAAGTCTCTATATCGAGAGGGCACAGTAACTGCCCTGCCACTGCGGGTGCATCTTACCGGCATGTTCTCTTCCGCTTCTCTCTCTCCTCGTGATCTCTCACCGTCTCTCTGATCTCCTCTCTGTACTACACCAGCCGGTGTATCGTCTCTGTCGGTAGACTCTGTGTTGGGTGTTTCCGTTTCTATGTCATCTCCTTCTCCATCCCACAGGTCTTGTGCATTATGCCCCCGTGGAGGTCTTGCTTCTTGGGACTCCTCCTGTATCTCCTCCTCCTCGGACTTGGGCCACACTACTATCTTGTTGACTCTGGCCATGCGGTCTTGGGACCACACTTTGCCGTCGCTGAGGAGGGCCGCCCTGCCTCGCACCTCTTTGACCTGTAAGGGCTGGCTGTACTTGCTTTCACCCTTCTTTTGTATGGTAGGGAGTTTGACTCTGACCCATTCTCCTTCTTCCAGCTCTGTTTCCTTCGTGTTACGTCGTTTGTCGTAGTGTACAGCATAAATCTTCTGGGCCTTCTCCAGGTTGTGCTGGACCACTGCAGGGGACCACTTGCTGGTGATGGTCTTCTCCCTCCACACTACGTTGTCCCGTGTGAATGGATGTCGTCCTCTTAGCACTTGGAACGGACTGTACCCCACCACCGTGGGGGTGATCCTGTAGGCCCACAGCATGCTCATTACTTCTGTCTCCCAGTCCTTTCCCTGCGAGATGGCTGCCTGTATGGAGCCCATTAGCACGCGGTTGAACCGCTCCACTTGGCCATTGCATGCTGGGTGGTAGACGGCCGTGTGCTTTGACTCAATCCCGTTCCTCCTCATAAATCTAACCCACTTGTCCGAGACAAATTGTGGTCCATTGTCACTGAGAATGGATTTGGGTATGCCTTCCCTTAAGAACACAGACGTCAGAAATTTCAGTATCGTGTCCGTATCCATGGACTCTTGTATGTCCACTTCAGGCCATTTGGAATACTTGTCTATCACCACACATAGATATTTGTTCACACCTCTGCTGTCCAGGACCGGCCCAAGTATGTCGATGGCCACGTTCTCCCAGGGGCTTTGTGGGGTGTCAAACTTTCCCAAGGCAGGTCTGAGAGGTCGTAGAACTTTGTCTGCTCCTTGGCACTGCTCACACTCCCTCACTTGTCTTTCTATGTGGACATCCATGCCTGGCCACCAATACATTTGCTTGACTCGTGCTTTGGTCTTTACGATGCCCAGATGTCCCTCGTGCAGTTGACTCAACAACCTGGGTATCAATGTTTCCGGTGGCACCACCCTTTCTCCTCTGTATAGGAAGATTCCAGAATCGCTCAGGGACAGTTCCTCTCTCATCTCATAGAACCTTCGTACTCCTTCCGTGAGCTTCTTTTTGTCTGGCCATCCTGACGTAAGATGTCTTTTTATCTCTACCTTCTCCGTATCCTGCTCGTAAGCAGCAGCCCACTCCTGACAGCTAATCGTCGTCTCATGGTCCTGCATGCTGGCCACCATCTCTTCTCTGTCCGGGGCCTCTTCCGGCGCATCTTCCATCGCCGCAGCCCGGCTGAGGTAATCTGCAACCCTATTTTGCGTTCCCGGTAGGTATTCCACGTCATAGGTGTAATCAAGTAGATTCAGGGTCATTTTCGCAATTCTCGGGGTCGCTGTATCATGGCCCGAGGACGTCAGGACTTTGATCAGGGGTTTGTGATCTGTTTGAAGCTTGAATCTTGTGCCCCAAATGAACTGCCGAAACTTGCCCATGGCCCAAGTGACCGCCAGCATCTCTTTTTCTATGACGCTGTACCTTTGTTCCGTCGGGGACAGCGCGTGTGAAGCAAAACTAATGGTTTCAATGGATCCATCTTCCCTTTCTTGTGCCAAGACCGCCCCTAGGCCCTTGTCACTTGCATCCGTCGTCACTATGGTCTTGCCTGTGGGGACGTAACCTTGCAGTGGAACAGCTTGGCTGATGCAATCCTTAATCGTGTCGAATTCAGATTGTGCTTCTGTGTCCCAATCAAACTTTGCCTTGTCTCTGATGAGTTGCCTCATTCTGTATGTTCTGGTGGCAAAGTGCCTCACGAACTTACTATAATACTCGGCCATTCCGAGGAATGACCGTACTTCCTCCTTGGTACTCGGGGCTTTGGCATTTCTGATGGCCTTCACGTTTTGTTCCTTGGGCGAAATACCATGCGTCCCGATTTCGTGACCTAAGTACGTTACTGAGTGAGTCCCAATCTTACATTTGCTCCATTCTGCAGTTAAACCTTTGCTTTGCAGCACTCCTAGGACTCTGTGTAGCTTTCTGTCGTGATCTCCCTTGGTGGAGCCCATCACCAGGATGTCATCCTGGAAGTACTGCACCCCCGAGATGTCCTTGAACAACCGATGCATCAGCTTCTGAAATACGGCCGCTGCGGATGCTAGGCCAAAGGGCATCCTCCGGAACTGGTAGCACCCAAAGGGCGTAATGAAGGAGGTGTACTTCCTACTCAAGGGATGCAGCTCAATTTGATGGTACGCTGACGTGAGATCTATGGTGGAGAAATGAGTGACACCTTTTGTTCTTGCCAGCATCTCCTCAATTCTGGGAAGGGGAAATCTCTCCACAATGAGGTTTTTGTTGAGTTCTCGGAGGTCCACACAGAGACGAACCTTTCCATTGGGTTTCTTGACTACCACCAAGGGGGATAGCCACTCCGAACTGTCCACCGGCTCTATGATGCCTTGCTCCTCCAGTCTCAAGAGTTCCTGTTGCACTGCTCCACTTGTAGATATGGGTATGTTCCTGACTTTGTGTACCACCGGCACTGCTCCTTCTTTGAGGACTATTTTGTGGACGAATTTGTCCAGTTTACCGACTGTACCCTCAAAAACTTTGGGGTATGCAGACTTCCAGTCTTCTTCTTTCGAGAGGGGCCACTCGTCCGTCAATAGTATCTGTTCTCTCCCGCCCGGGTTGAGTATGATTGCTAGATCCCCTGCGTCTCTCCATCCGAGCACCGACGGGCCTTTCTCAGCGACGTACAGGGTGCATGTGGCCGACCTCCCTCTGAATTCGAATGTGAAGTCTCGGCACCCCACCAGGGGAATGGCGTTTTCTGTATACGAGATGGGCTTGATGTCCGGCGGCAGCAGGTCTGGTCCCACTACTGGTGCGAAGTCTTCGTCCCATATGGATCTTTGTACGATAGTCCAGGGAGATCCTGAGTCGACGGCCACGTGTACTTTCACTCCACCTATGAGCATGTCCGTGCGAGGCTTATCTCTTCGCTTCCCTGTCACCTCCAGCACCTGGTCCTCGATGCACAGCACCATTCCACCGTCTTCTAGGTCGTCTTCCTCGCTGATCTCCGCATTGGCAGATTCGACACACTTGACCGTGGACTTCTTCCCCCTCTTACGGCACACTTTTTCAAAATGGCCGACTAGGCCGCAGAACGCGCATCTAGCGCGGAACGCAGGACAGCGTTTATCCTGAGCGGAATGCGCCGTGCTACCACATCTGTAACACGAGAACTTGCTGTCAGTGCCAGGGCGAGCCGTCTGTTTCCCTGCCCATTTTGTATCCTTCTTCTGTTCTCCATACGTCCCCTTATGTTTACTGGATTGTGAGGCCTCGTCTATCTTGTTAATCATTTGTCGCTGCGTGCCTTCCCTTTTTGCCGCGTCTGCGCCGCGTTTAGACATTTCCGCCTTTTTCACCAACGCCACTACTTCCTTGGGGGAGGTTTCGTTCTGTGCCCATAGTTTGTCTTGGACGGCCCTGCTGGTGGTGTGCATAACTATTTGGTCTTTTATGTACTCATCTTGTAGGGCACCATACTGGCACGTGATGGCCAGTCGTCGGAGGGCAGCCACGTAGTCGTCTATGGATTCGCCTGCCTCTTGTTTCCTCTGTTGAAAATTGTAGCGGTCTATGGAGACACAGACTGCAGGTCGGTAATGATTGTCCAAGTCTTCTAGCGCATTCTTGAAGACATCCGTCTCCGTCGCACCCCGCTCCTTGGGCACCAAGTTCTTGAACACTCTCACCCCTTCTGGGCCTAAATTGTGGAGCAACAGTCTCTTTTTTCTTGCCGGGGTGTACTCCTCCCCATTCTCGTCCTCCAGTGCCTCAATGTAGTAATGAAAATATTCCCTCCCATCCTCCCATTTTAACTGAGGTTCCCCCGGTCTGGGCAGGAATGGGATGGGGGCCATCAGGGCTGAGGCTTGATTCGCCATCCTGGCCTCGCCTCTGGGGTCTACCGCCTGGGCACTGGGCTGGTCGGGCACACTGGATGCTCCTGCACTCCCTGCTGCGTCACCTTGACTCCTGGGACTACCTGGAGTACTGTCCCTTATGGCCTGCGTGGGGTTGTCTGTCTGCGCCCCTTCCTCTGACTTGGGGGTGATGCCTTTGGTTGCCAGGGTGCTGGCTGTAGGCTCTATTCCTTGTGCTTCACTGACCTGGATGCTTATGCCTGTATGCTGGCTTCTCGTTTGCTGCTGCGCTGCTGCCACGCCCTATGCTCGTGCTGGTTGCTGTTCTGTACCTCTGGCTGGTGCAGGGCTGTTGGAGGGTGCTTGCTCCTGTCCACTGTGCTCGATGGTGTTCGTGGTACCAGCCTCGTCGCCAATATAATGTTCCTTCCTTGCCCCCACACTCACTGCTCTGAGCCTCATAGGTGAAGAACTGCTTTATTATTGTATTCACAAGTTATTACAAGCTTAGGGCGCCGAGCGTCTATGTGCAGCGAGCTCCGGTCACCAACTGCCGTTTTCCCCGTTCGCGCCTTCAATCCGACGCCTACTGCGCATGCTCGCGCCCTCCGCTCCAGTCTATGGCGTGACGCGTCATCGCGTACTCGCTCATAGACTAGAGCGCACACCACAAGGGTGATGTTGGCTTCGCAGTGAGACTTCGACCTTGACACCCGTGACCGTAAACCGTGAGTACAAAGTACTGGCAGACTGTCCCTCCAACAGTAAGGCAGTGCCCTCTGAACACAGTGATTTGGAGTGGTGGGTCTTCGCGGAGTGACGTCCCTTCCCCGCAGAAATATGGAATGAACAGACAATCTACAAGGAACCCAGGCGTCACAGCTTCTTAAGTACTCACGACCACCACGGAATATTTCTGCCTGGAGTCTGACTGCTTCTGAGACCCCCTAATCAGTGTCTTTTTCAGGATTTTGGGGACCCTGGCAAGACATACTTTAGAGCTCCAGTGAACCTTTGGGAAGGTGGTGGGCCTGGAAAATGTCCCACTTTCCGTACACCTTAAAACATCTCTGTCCCTAGTTAGGACTCTCGCCGCATGAGCTTCACGCCTGTCTCCAGGCACCCAGTCTATCACGTGAAACTCAGCGGATTTCAGGGAAACCCCATTTGCAACACATATCACCAGCTTTCCACATGTCCAGGGATTTACAGCAGCATGCATGTGAGGGTTCTCTGATCCAGCACTAGTATGTGTATTTTGATTGAGACATACATGCCTTGAAGCCAAATCACTGAGCAACAAGCACTGCGATTCTGGGCAGATTCTCAAACTGCACAAATGTGTAAAGTCGTTTATAAAACCCAACCATGCATGGATCTCTTACACTCCCAATTACACATTCTCAACTCACCAGCTATCTTTGAACTTGTTGTAGATGAGTTCACTCTATCTGTGTGCTTATCTTAAGATCGCAAGGGCCCCATAGGTTGTGGGGGTGAGGCGGGGTAGCTGCCCTCCTTCGGTGCAGTTATTCCTGTTTAGACAGTCCCTACCGTCCATTCAGGACTGGAGGGACTGGCTAAGCATGGGTACGCTGCTCTCGAAGGAAGGTAGCTACCCCCCCCCCCCCTTCCCCCCAACAACCTATGGGGCCCTTGCACCCTTAAGAAGATAGAACAGCACTCAAATAGAGTGAACTCATCTACACAAAGTTCAAGCTATGGGACAGTGCCCAGACTGCCCAGAAAAGGGATCCTTCCATCCTTATTGGTCCTGACGAAAGCCACTGACCCGCTGGGCACAAGTAGGCTGAAACATATAGACCTGTTTTATATTTGATGATGTGGGGGACACTATACATCCCTGCACACATCCTTTTCTGTTTTTAACCTTACCCCAACACAGGTTTTAATAAACCTATCGTTCCTGGATAGGAGGTAATTTTATATCATTATTTGACATGCATCCCACACAATCTCTTTGGTCTGAGAGAGGACCTTCTGGTGGAGGTTAAGATCCAATGACGAGGCTATCAGTTATTAATATGTCAGTGGTGAAAATATACTGTTGACCGAAAATAGCTGTTGAGGGTCCCAAAGAATTTTCCATAGATATCCTTCCATAACATCTGATCCCACTCCGATATTTTGGTATATACGTATGGAAACATAGTGGGATCAAACACTTCTCGCTTCTTTTGATATTTATAGTTATAAAAGGTTTATCCTCAAAATTCTGTTGATCAAACCTCTGAATGCCCATTAGGACACTCCCCCCTGCAGCAAGAAGAGGAAATGTAATGGTCTACTCACAAAAATATACAACATGGAGTGAGCTGCATTTTGCTTTCATTCTTTTCCAATTACCAAAGCTCTACAGCTCGGCGGACCCTGGACAAACTAACGTCAAAATCCACTGTTAAAGAGCACGATTTCGCAGACACCACTTCTGGCTCTGCTAGCAGAACAAAGGCGATTCAGATGAAACAGCTGAGCCTGTTGACTCATATAAGAAAGCACAGTCGGATAAATATACCTGAACCACTGCATCCACTTTAGGAACCGGGATGGCTAATAGAAGATTCTGCATTAATCCCTCCATGAATGACAACTATGTATGGAATTTGAATAACTAACACACCTTTGTGGCTGGACTTAACACAGTTGGAAAATAATTTAGGAAAAATGTGTTAAGTTCATAAGTCCAAAGGAAATGTGTCTTCCGAATTGCTAATAACTTTGGCCTCATTAGGCAAATGTGCATGTCACTATCCAAACAATACTGTGCCCAGTTCAGTTTAATCTTGGAAAGTGGGATGCAGTTTGGTCAAGGAGACAAAAGTTATAATGGATCACAAAACTTACTTTTCCAGTTCAAATTTCCCACAGGGAATTCTTGGAAAGCACAAAATAGAATGCCATAGAATAGACGTAAAAACATCTATTCTATGGCATCACAAAGGAAATAAATTCCGTTGCCATCTTTTACTCCGGTCCCCCGTGCCCACTGCACTATAAGACACCTGATAGTATTTGTAGTGCTTTATTAAAAAAAAAAGTGAAGAAAAAGTCTACTTTTTGAGTCACTGGAACTTCTTGGCCTCTCTTGAGGCTGGTGGAACAGGCTTTTTCCACCTAAAGTATCTCTGTGATTGTTGCTTAGCAGATGAAAAAGAGAAGTCTCCCTCTAGTGTTCGGGAGTAAAATGATATATTTAAAGAATCACAGGCCTTTTAAACTTGAAAGGGAGGGCGGTCTCTCTTGTACCACCTAGATTGCATCTCCAATGGGCCAGGAGAGCAAATATGTTTGTCTGGCTGCAGGGCATTGTTGGTTAATGGGTCATATATTTTTTTCCCATCAATATTAATGTGAATGTTTGAAGATTTAAGGTAGGCTGAACGAGATATGGGGAGAAGGGAATTCATGCTCTTGATGGCTATGTCAACGAGATCCCAGAATAGCAACAGTTTCTGCCCCACTTATGCACGGACTAATATTACGGATAGGCACTGTCAGGAGCAAGGATAAGTACCAGTCTAACTTGTGTCACAGGTACTGCCGCTTATTACCACAAAAACTTGGCACCAGCTTGCCAGAGGGAGAGACAACAGACAGGCATATTTTTGTCCATATTTCTTGAAACATTTTGCCTTTTTAATTTCCCAGGAAACAACTCTTTTCCCCCTAGGGAAGTGTTCATCAACAACACAGACAAGAATGGGTGGGTTGTCTTTGGGATCCTGATATGATGAACTTTGAGGTTTCCGGCTTGGAGAACACCGTTGTCCAGAATTTCTGACCTGTTTGAGGAACTAGAGCTCAATGGCTAGGGGGGGCTTCGGTGTCAAACCTGAAACTAGTAATTGAGTGTAGATACTCTCATTCTCGGATGGGGGTGCCAGAGGCTTCAACTGATAGGGTCTCTAAAGACTTGGCCATATCAAAGTGGTCTTGGATTACCATCCAAGAGAGCATGTCTTCATGGTATTATAAACGGTGGTATAAACTGGGGTCTGGATTCAAGGAGTCCTTGCATGGGCCAGATCACTGTTTCCAGAACAAGATACAGAGACATTATGGCCGTCAGTTGCTACAAATGGTGGGTTATACAATATGCATGGCTTAAACCTGGAGGTTTAGTGGCAAAGGCTGCTAGAGTAGAGAGCAGGAGGGAGAAACCGCATAGGAAACGAAGGTCCAAAACGGTATCAGACCAGGATCCCACCTAGGAATTTATTGAGCACATACTCTACTCTAAAACATGACCCAAATACGTACATACATACATGCGCATGCACACAGCATTCAGAAACCTGAAAATAAGCACCACTTACTTAATCCATAACACTTTTGCACATGGATCCAGTATACAGCTGGACAAAGAGACAATAGCACATGTGCAAGACCAAACTAATGTGAACAAGAACAATAACTATATTTTGATCAAATCCTTCAGTACCATTTGCTCCATACCAGTCTACTTAGTCAATGCCATTCATTTTAAATAAAAAGAATTGAAAAAACACTATTGTTAACAAGCGCTAAGATGAGAACCAACATTTTTTTAGACATTTAAAGTGGAGTCTAACATGTCGGGAAATTAATTAGTTAAGGTGTCAATACAAATTGAACTTTTCCATACCTGGGGATATGGAGTAAAAAAAAAGTTTTCAAAAACTGTATTTCTGCAACAAAGAAATACGTTTTTAAATCTACATCAAACCATACCCTATTTAAAGCAGAGCCAGAAAAAGAAATGTCAACAAAAAGACTATCAAAAAAACACTAGCAAGGTACTGACCACATATTACAATCGAAAGCGGTTTTGAAATTCCAATACAACCACAGAAAACAGAGCATTTCACGAAATGTACCAAACCCAAATGACATATAGTTTGAGAACATACAACAAACAATATTTGAAAGTATAAAATTATATACAATCCCATAATTCATGAAGTATAAAGTCAATAATAAATAATGTCTAATTGAGGGTAAGGTTGTCTTGGCATCTTAACATTTCATTTCCCTTCCATTTTAGACTTTTCTTTTTTTCTCATTCTTTTTTGTTACTTAAGGCAACAGTAATACACAAAACAAATTCAAATCTAACAGTTGTAAAAATACACAAAAGGGCACAAATTGAGGAGAGCAGCGCCAGGATTGGTCTTAACGGCCTGCTGTGCTCAGACTCTGCCTGTGAGCCTGCAGCATTTCTCCAAACCGGTTGTATACAGAGCTGGGTTGGAAATATAGAAGTGTGCATGGTATGTTTGGCCGGTCTAGGACCGCCGGCCAAACATACATGCACACTTCTAAGTGCCACCACTGTTTGTCATGGCCCGGCCCCGCCCTGCACGCCATGTCAGAATCAGTCAAAGAAAAATAAAATAATAATGTTTCATTATCACTTTATTTTTCTGTGACAAGCGGGGTGATGCTCCTCCGCCATTATGGAGGAGCCGCCCCTGCATGAAGGGAGCGGCCACCACTGTGGCCCAGTATAGGATAATGAGGGGCAGACCATATCATGTGAAAAAACAGTACACTGGGCGTGGCATCTTGGACAACGTTTTTTTTTTTTGTCCTCCCCAAGTGCCGCAGCTTATTTGGGAATTACTTTTGTTTTTTAAGCCAAAACGTTGTGAAGCTGCTTTTGTTCCCCACCTCTTTCAGACAAGTATAAATTGACATCTTAGGCAATGTTTTGCAGTTTCGTAATACTATTTTGCAGCACTTGATGTGTCTCTCACCACCAGAGCCAACACATCTGCCTCAACATTATAACTTTCAGAAACATCTGCAGGAATACTGAAATATGAGTCATAAAGTGCAGTCTGTAAATAATACTGTCCCAAAAACTGTATATGGTTTAAGTTTTAATGAAAGGTGTGTGTACTCTTATTCTTTCTGTAAATAACCTTATTTCACGATACACGAACATATCCCATACAAACTCACCCACGGTGAGCGAGGCTGAAGCAAAAAAATGCCAAGACACGAAAGATTGTGTTCCCTTACCTGACGTTATTAGTAAGTCTTTCTTTGCACCTGTTATATAAGCACGAATACATGCTTTGATATGACATCCGCTGTAAGATTTATCAATTATTTATTGAAACTCTTACTGTAAGAGCAGCAGACTAAAAATTAAAACGACGTAAACACAACGCCCTCAAAGCACATTTACGGGATGCAAATGGAGACTTGGAATGTTGAAGGCACGTGAACTATTTTCTGATTGCCAGAAAGCTGCTCAAAGAAAACATTCTGTAACAGTTGGAAAGTGTTCAGGGATTTTTGTGCCTGCCACCAACATCCCGCAACCTCATCTATCTGAGATACTATGAAAGAGAATAAAACATGCCGGATCTACAGAAACACATGTAAATCCAACACCAGGGCGCCGCTCTCAGATACGGTTGAACGCAGGGATGGAAACAGATCGGATGTATCATGGACGACCACAGAAGGTACTGCTACTGCGGAAACACGTAAATATACAAAGCCAGTTGACTAAGTAAGTACCAGTGTCTCAACTCCAGAGCTGATCTACGGAGTCTCTAATGGTGGCCACTGGAAGCCACCCATCAGGCACTAGGAAAGCAAAGCAATCCTGTGCCATGAGAAGCAAACATCTGGCTCTTCGAATCAAGAAAGGTGTCACTATGTACCATCTAGGAGACAATTGCCAAAGGTGTGTCGTTGGTTGCACACCTCGTGGACTCCTTTGCAAGCCCCATGAACGATGACTATGTACCCTACCCAATTACCAATCTTTTATAAGTAGAGACGCTTCGGAGTTGGGTAGTTTTAATAGCCTGCGGTATGTGCTAGTTACTGCGCAGCATTTATTAACATCTGTAAGACAACCCTTAGTCTTCAAGTAACACTGTTGGGCAGCTATCTCGATTACAGGTCATGTGATATCGCGCACTGAGGGGGAACCAAGGGGGGAGTTCAAAGGGCACCATTTTATTTCTTCCCATCACCAAGGTACTGGTGAACAAACAGCCCTGTTTAAAAGTACCTCAGAGGAATGGAATTGTATTGTGAAAATAGTCCAGAAAGGAAGTGGACACCTGTCACAACAAGGATGGAGCATCGCAGTGCGTTAGACATCTATGAATAGCTTTACTAGGAGACAGGCACTTAGCCCCAGCACAATTGCAAAATGCCTGGGCCAGCTCGCTCGTTGCCACAGCCACCTGGAGACCATCACAAAGATATCCAGGAAATGCTGTGCAAGGCCAACCCAACGGCAGGCACCACCCCACCCGTACCTTGAAAGCTCGGTCCAGAGACAGAGGGGAAAAACAAAAGTGCACAAAAAACAAATGAGAATCAAGGCGAAACACATTCACCTATAACTACATAAACCACCGGTGACAATGTAGAGAGCACTGAAATAAAGATCCGAGTGAAAAATATGGTTATAGCAACCAAAAACGTTTGGAAGACTTGCCTCGGGGCCCTGGTGCCATTTGTTCATAGGGGCAACCGGTATCAGGACTCCATCACTTCCAGGCTTTCCGTAACTACAGTGGTGCATGCTGGGACGCGTAGTCTTGGTTTAGCTGAACAGTACCAATTGGATAACACCAAATGGAAAACCATGATCTTTAAAAGGAAAAAACTGAAAACGAGGTGCATTACTAAAATGCAGCCATACTGGAGCTCTAAAGGTCATACCGCCAGGAATCGCGCAAACCCATGCCCATAGGGGCTTTGCAACCGTGCACCCCCCTCCCCAGCACTACCTAAAGTCGTATTCTGCCACCCTCCTCAAAGTTTCCTTATCTCTGCCCCCCATTCTCCCCCGCTCTGACTGCCCCTCCCCTCCTGCAGAAGATTTTGAGCTTTCTCCTCATAAATA
This sequence comes from Lissotriton vulgaris, assembly GCF_964263255.1. NCBI lineage: Eukaryota > Metazoa > Chordata > Amphibia > Caudata > Salamandridae > Lissotriton > Lissotriton vulgaris. The sequence continues at coordinate 611,269,743 of NC_141700.1, forward strand.
CATATTTTAGCTGGAAATTTCCAAGCAAGTGACAGGGGCATAATGTGAAACAGAACACGTTGCAGTAATAGAAATCATCAGTTGCCATGACAACTTGCTCAGAAAGCGGCTTGCATGCAGTCACGTGACCAGGAGGAAGCGTTCAGCAATACCAACACATCAGAGACCGGGGACACTTAACCCCCGGCACTCCTGGCTATTCTGCAGAACCCAATTCAATTTCATCCTCATCTCCACCACCGCAGAAAGGAGCAAAAACGTCCCTGCAGATTGTAATCTCACACAGGCGTGAGAGCCCGAAGCCTGGTGGCTGTCACTGCCTTTCCAAGCACACCAAAGGGCCTCCCCCTCCACCCCTCCCATCTCTGCGGTACTTTATGATAATCATTTCTTCTCTCCGTAATGCATTCTTCCCAGGAGCGTTCACTGTCCAGAGTCCCACCTGGGGACACATAAACCAGCTACCAGGAAAAAACAGGAAAAAGGAAACAAAAAGCGCCCCCCAGGACATGACAAGGCTTCAGGAAAGAAACATACAGGGATTAGAAGAAGGCAGAGTTTAGACAAAGCAGCAAACAGGCTTTAGTCGAAACCCCTTGTAATGCTGGCAGCAATGTCGAGATTACGCCCCAGTAATCTTCATTACACCGAGTTCAGGTTAGCAGGGACACCATAAGTTTCACCGTGGGCATTCCTTGCGCAAATCAAGGGTTTCAAGTGCGGTAGTTCGGCGGGTTCAGGTGACATAAACACAGACTGCCCTACCCTGAATGTATTAGGTTATTACATAACAGACCAAGACTAGAAATTGGTGCAGACTCATCTAGTGCCTTCTACTGAGATCTACTCTTCCTAATCACTGTGCTTAAAATAAAAGAGCGCTTGGCCCTTGAAACTGAACACAACATGTCAGCCCCTCTCCCTTTACCATTGTGACTGGAATTCTGCAGCGTTTTCTACACAGTTATGTATTCACTTCACTTGCTACTAAATGAACAATGTGCCTCATAGTAAGCAAGCCTGAACAAAAAACTCGTTTCTAGCACACACGGATCAAAAATGCTAAAATAAAAAGTCACACGGTGCCGTACACTGGCAGACCCTGAACTAGTCACAGTTTAGTTGACAACTGCTGCATTTATTCAACTGGTACTAATGTGGTGAAACTGTTACCCAGGCATTATTAATGTGTGTTAATATGGGACACTCGTGAAAAAATACTTCTGCAGAATGTGCTGCACAGGTGGCCTTCTTCTGGGGCATCATTTAGCTAACACAGCCACACACTTTGGCCCTCCTTTGCCGGCTAATTCATGTATCCTTCCCCAGGACATAAGTGCATGCTCCTTCACACCTCAAAGTCCTTTATATAATACTAGAGTGTCCAAAGAGACTGCAGAGGCGGAAGGAAATCTTGGGCTGTGACGAGGATCAGTAAAAGCAAGTATAATGAAGACTTCTGCTCTGTTAAGTGACCTGACAAACACTTTATACCTCTTCCCCCTAACAGTCCTCAATCTATGAGGATATACCAAGCAGGGCCAGTCTGCAACTCACCCCTCAGTAGAGTCTCCACCCTCAAGAGGGTAGATAAATGCTAATTCCTAACTATAACGTGGCTGAAACCGATGTTTTTTTCAGTGAATTTCTAAGGTTTTTTAAATGCTAATTCCTAACTATAACGTGGCTGAAACCTACGTTTTTTTCAGTTTATTTCTAATGTTTTTTATATGCTAATTCCCAACTATAACGTGGCAGAAACCTATGTTTTTTTTCAGTGAATTTCAAAGGTTTAGTAAATGATAATTTTTAAATGTATTAATTGTTATTTTTTATACTGATTTACCTAATTGTTTCAAAGTATTTATTTTTAGATATTTTATTTTTTAAATGACATTATATACTTTTAATATAAATTGAAAAAAAATGTTTTAAAAAATATTTATATTGTAATATTTTTATTTTTTTATTTTATATATTTTTTAATTTATGTATATTTTATTTAACAGGCAATGATAACCTATGGACGGAAATTCAAGTTACTGGTAAGTACGGTTAAAATTACTTTTCAGGATCAGTACTGGGCTGAAAGATGCAGCACTGAGGTCTCTACTGATAACAGGTGAGTAAATCGGAATTTGTAGTTCGGCTGAATTTAGGGGAATATTTTAAAGTTCCAAAACTCCACACTTAGAAGAATTTCCATGAAGCCACCAAGAGGGCCGGGAGGGAATGGAAACTATTCTGTGGCGAAGAAGACAAGGACTCTGAGTAATGAACATTACTGGTAAGTAACCGGGGCATTACCTCCTCGTCCGTCTCCCTCACTACAGTAATCACCATTGAACCCATACCAAAGCACATCAGCTTCATGAAAGAAAAACAGCCCACACCAGGAAGGCAGCATAACAACAAGTTTAATAACAAGAGGCTGATAAACAAAACAAGCACTCTCAAGGAACACCAGCACTCAGTACAGAAGAGGCAAAGGAGACCGAGCCACCACCCTCAACCTGAAGACGGTAATGGGTCATGAAGGTATGAGGTGACGACCAAGTGGCAGCCCGGCAAACATCCTCCATGGAGACCCCTTTAAAAGCTGCCCAGGAGACCGCAACAGACCTGGTGGAACGACCCTGAACAGGAAGAGAGGGAACCTCGGAAACAGATTCATATGCCAACATAATAGTCTCCTTCATCCAACGACTGACCGTGTAAAGGGAAGGCTTCAAACCTCGATGAGACAAACCAAAATGGATAAATAAATTGTCCACCTTACAGAAGGAAGACGTGCGGGACAAATAAATCAACAAGGCCCGTCGAACTACAAGGAGCTGAAGGCGGTTCAGTTGGGCCTGTTGGCCTTCTCGGATCTTCTGTTGGGTCACCATGTACAGGTCCGGACGGACAATCAGTTGGTGATGTCGTATGTCAACCATCAGGGGGGTTGCAGGGTTCTTTCCCTCAGTTGCCTCAGTAGTCAGATTTGTTCTTGGGCGGAGTTACACCTGGCATCCCTGTCTGCGATTTATCGGCCTGGTCGGGAGAACACTGTGGCGGACTGGCTGAGCCGTGTGTTTCCCTCCATGGGTTCATTGTCCCTGACGCACCTGATGTTCAGGAAATTGAGGCGGATGTTTGGGTCTCCGATTGTGGACCTCTTTGCGTCCCAGTCCAATGCCAAGGTCCGCTGCTTTTGCACAATTATGCCTTGCCGGTATGCTTGGAGGGTGGATGCTCTGTCGTTCCATTGGCCGCGAGGCCTCCTGTATGCCTTTCCCCCATTACCCCTGATTCCAGCTGCCTTGCAGAAAATCAAGAGGGAGGGGTCCTTTGTCCTTCTGATTGTTCCGGGATGGAGTCGTCGCCCATGGTTTCCCCTGTTATTGGAATTGGCTGTGACACCGGGGTGGGCGTTGCCATTCGTGCCTTTCCATCTATTGGGCCCTCTGCTTCCGCTTCCTGTGTTCCGATCACTGGGTCTGCGGGCCTGGCTCTTGAGAGGGATTCCCTGATCCGTGGTGGTTGTTGCTGGTGTTATTCAGCAGTCCCAGAGGCCTTCTACGTTAAAATCCTAGGCTAGGCATTGGTACAACTTTGCTTCTTGGTGTCTTCGTCACGATTTATCTGTGGATTCTGTGGAACCGGCTCGCATTCTTGATTTTTTGAATGAGGGTTTTGAATTGGGTTTGGCCATTTCTACTATTCTTGCTCAGTGGGCCGCCATTCGGACATTTCATGTCCTTCCTTTGGTTTCGGTGGCTCCATTGGTGGCGCAGCTTTTTAGGTCTCTGTCTTTCCAGAGACCGCGTCTTATCCTATGTCCTCCTCCTTGGGACCTTCCTTTGGTCTTACGTTCTTTGCAATCAGTTCCTTTCGAGCCTTTGGAAACGGTTGATTTGAAATTTTTGACTCTTAAGGTCGTGTTTCTTGTGGCTATTGCCTCTGCCAGGCGTATTGGGGAGTTGGGGGCTTTCCTCCGGTCTGCTCCTTTTTTGGTTGTTTTGATGGATCGAGTGGTCTTGCGCCCTCATCCTACGTTTGTACGGAAGGTTGATTCCTTCTTTCATCTGTCTATGGAGGTGGTTCTTCCTGTTCTTTGCCCGGATCCTTCCTCGGATAAGGAGGCTCGTTTACATTTTTTGGATTTTTGACGTGCCTTGTTGATTTATTTGTCCCGCACGTCTTCCTTCTGTAAGGTGGACAATTTATTTGTCAATTTTGTTTTGTCACGTCAAGGTTTGAAGCCTTCCCTTTCCATGGTTAGTCGTTGGATCAAGGAGACTATTTTGTTGGCATATAAATCTGTTTCAGAGGTTCCCTCTCTTCCTGTTCAGGGTCGTTCCACCAGGTCTGTTGCGGTCTCCTGGGCGGCGTTTAAAGGGGTCTCCATGGAGGATGTTTGCCGGGCTGCCCCTTGGTCGTCGCCTCATACCTTCATGACCCATTACCGTCTTCAGGTTGGGGGTCGTGGCTAGGTCAACTTTGCCTCTTCTGTACTGAGTGCTGGTGTTCCTTGAGGGGGCTTGTTTTGTTTATCTGCCTCTTGTTATTAAACTTGTTGTTATGCTGCCTTCCTGGTGTGGGCTGTTTTTCTTTCATGAAGCTGATGTGCTTTGGTATCGGTTCAATGGGGATTACTGTGGCGAGGAAGACGGACGAGGAGGTAATGCCCGGGTTACTTACCGGTAATCTTCATTACTCCGAGTCTTTGTCTTCCTCGCCACAGTATAGTTTCCCTTCCCTCCTGGCCCTCTTGGTGGCTTCATGTATACGGCTTGGGTTTCAGATCGTTTGGCTGTTCATGTGTCCCATTATGGGATTGGCTGTTGCCACCGGGGGCCATATTGGGAGAGGGAGAGGGAGACTAGAATGTTAAATTTTACTTGGAGCCTATGGAAGGAATTTCAAGTTACTGTAAGTATGGTTAGAATTACTTTTCAGGATCAGTAGTGGGCTGAAAGATGCAGCACTGAGGTCTCTCCTGATAACAGGTGAGTAAATTGGAATTCGTAGTTCTGATGATTTTATAAGAATATTTTAAAGTTCCAAAACTCCACACTTAAAAGAATTTCCAAGTGAAACCAGTCAATGTTAGCCTATGGAAGGAAATTCACTTAGCAGGTAAGTAGTGTTATCATTACTTTTTCTTACTCAGTGGTGGATCCTGGATCCAGCACTGGTGCATCTCCTGTAAACAGTTGAAAGAATGCGTTTAAGTCATTCAGGCGATTTTAGAGGAATATTTTTAGTTTGTGAAAATAGACACTTCGAAACTTTTCTGGTGAAAACTAGACAATGGATTCCTTTGGAAGGAAATACAAGTTACTGGTAAGTACGGTTAAAATTACTTTTCAAGGTCAGTGCTGGGCTAAAAGATGCAGCACTGGGTTCTCTCCTGATAACAGGTGAGTAAATCGGAATTTGTAGTTCGGCTGATTTTAGAGGAATATTTTAAAGTTCCAAAACTCCACACTTACCCCGGGGAGGTGGCGGTCCCCGGGGCGTGTGGGGGTCTTGAGCCCCCCCACACAGGTTTTTTTTTTTCATTAAAAAAAAAAAAGAAGCCCCGGGGGTGGCGTCCCCGGGGCTGCGGGGGGGCAGTGTTCCCCCACCCACAATTTCAATTTAGTAGAGCCCTGGGGGTGGCGGTCCCCGGGGCAGTGTGGGGGGGGGGATTGGGCCCCCACACACTTTATTTTTACATTGCCCCCGGGATTCCGCCCCCCGGGGGCTAATTAGCATTAAAGCAGGCTTCAGTTTTTTTTCCCATGGGATAAGCGTATCCTACGCGCATCCCGAGATTTAAAAATAAAATAAAATAATTTTTGGGGCCTTGGGGGTCCTTGTGGGACCCCCTGAACAGGCCTAGGGGGTCATGGTGTTTCTACCCTGCCCACTTTGCGTCTTTTGCGCACTTGTTTTTCAGTTTTCTTGTGCCTCGGTTCTGCCGAGACACAAGATGGCTGCCAACACTTCCTGGTTTGGAGTGTTGACAGACAGTTGACAGCCAATTAGCATGCAGCTTGTGCTCGTAAGGGTACGCGTATGATGCTCAGAGGATATGCGTACCCTACTTCGTCCATAGATATATCTATGATTTTACTTTTGATTTTCTCAGGAACTACTGCACGGATTTGCACCATTTAACAAAAAGCGTGATCTGCGAACCAAACTCAATCAATCAGTCAATCAGGACATTTGTTAAGCGTGCTACATACCCGTGAGGGTCTCAAGGCGCTGGGGAGAGGGGGGGTGCTGTTACTGATCGAAGAGCCAGGTCTTGAGAAGTCGTCTGAAGGCCAGGAGGTTCTGGGTCTACCGTAGGTTGGTGGGGAGGGCGTTCCAGGTCTTGGCGGCGAGGTGGGAGAAGGATTTGCTGCAGGCGGTTGTTTTTCGGATGCGTGGCACTGTGGCGAGGGCGAGGTCGGCAGACCAGAGCTTGCGGGTAGGCGCGTAGAAGCTGAGTCGTTTGTTGAGGTATGCTGGGCCGGCGTTGTGGAGGGCCTTGTGTGCGTCGATGAGGGCCTTGACCCTGCTTGCAGGTCAGGCCGCCCCCCTCACCGCATGTGTTGTGCCTGCCTGAGACAGCTGCTGCCGCCTTGTGAGTTTCGCCACCCCTCCCTCCGCTGGTAAATTGTGCTGTATCTTTCTTTTCTGGTATTTTGTTTTAAATTGTACTGTGCCTTATTATTTTCTTTCTATTTCCCTGCACTCTTGACTGTTCTTTGTGCCCCTGCCCCGTCCCCTTTTGCCACCCATATCTCGCCGTCCCCTGCCCACGGCTGCCTCCCTGCGTCCCCGCCCCCGCTCTCCCATTCGCCACCCCGTTCCCACCTCCCAGCTGCTCCTCCTTCCCACATCCCCTTATATGTGCGGGCGCGCCTAAGGCAAGCCCGTCTGCGCCCGACCGCGCCTGGACCGCGCCCAGCGCCAGAACCCCTGGACCCCGAAGACACCACGACACCCCACTACACTACTACGCGAGCACCCTCCACACACTAAACCCCACCCTTTTGCCAAATTTGGTGTAATTCCGTTCAGTTCAGGCTGTAGCCGCGGCTAAAGGTCCCTATGGAAAATTGCATGGGTAGTACACGTTTTGGGACCCCCCTTTTTTCTCGGTCCCCGCTTGACGAATCACCGCGAAACTTTCAGGATAGGAGCGAAGCGGCAATCTTCTCGGAGAATTTTGCGAAGATTCGTCAAACGGCGCCAAAGTTATTCCAAATAGAATGTTGCGGATTTCCTATGGAAACTAGCTCCTAACTATAACTACCTACTGGCGACTGCCATTAGGAAATAGATATATATATATATATATATATATATATATATATATATATATATATATATATATATATATATCTATCTCGAAGCACTCCTTCACAGCCGTACCTTCGCTGGCAGTAGGATGAAAAGAGCACGGACCACAGGATTCTTTAAAATACTGCTTGCTTTATTAGTTCTTCTCACAAACAAACGGCAGCCATTACGCGTTTCATCCCTCCCTGGGGACTTGATCACATGACATGCATCGACCATTGGCCTTTCATTTTTAAAGGTTACACTTTTTTTTCTTTCTTTTAACTTTTTTTGTTTGTGTGTACCACGTGATTACAAATTCGATGTGCTCGGTGCTTGATAAAACAAACAACCACATGTTGGCGCCTCAGAGGCAGATTCCTGCGATCCCTGGACCAAAAGGTATACATTTACTTTCAAGATTAAGTTCAAAGTTCAATCTATTGTTCAATGTGCAATTATGCAAATAACTACATAAATACACATAAATAAGCATTATGTACACAAATATTGGAGACGCTACCAAAAGTATTGGCGATGGTTGGTCAACCTTTCATTATCTAAATGTATAAAATATATAAATATATATGAGAATATGCAAATAAATAAATAAATACATAAAATCAAGGAATACTTCGATAAATCCATAACCATTATTTCTAACGATGCAAGTATATTTCCTGTTGACCATTCATTAAACTTATCTAAATGACCAATTATTTATTCATGTGTGGCGGTTATTGTGAGTTAGTACTCCTATCATATAGCTTATTTGTTCCTAGGTCTGGGATACATTTTTGTCTAGGTCAAAGCCCTATCCTTTGTGGTCACGGATGGACAACTGGCTGTTTGTTAATTTACAATGTGCAAAATTGTGCTTATAAAAAAGTGAATAGTGCCTAATAAATAAGAACATGGTGACTTAAAAGCAATATGGAGATTTTTTTGGCATATACAGTAAAAGTGCGGATTTTACTGGCTATGTTCATAGGGACTAAATCATATTTAGATATTCCAACTCTTATAGTTTGATTTAATTTAATTCATTGCATTTGGTCAAGTACTATTTACAGGATTCGTTAATAGGGTTCCCATTGTAAAACTAAAGGCTATTAGCTGTGTAAACTGGCGTGTAATTCTTCTGAGCTATTTAATCCATTAGGATGCTTGGTATCAAGATTTAAAATATAGTGCATATCTAATAGACTGAGTGTCTTTTCCCTATCCCCTCCTCTTTTGTTTCTTGGGACAGAATCTATGAGGAAATATTTGAGATTCTTTGGGTTGTTCTCATGTTGCTGATTGGAAGTGGCAAGCCACTGGATAGGCCTGATCATTGTTTTTAAAGACTTGTATGTGCTGGAGTACCCGCTTGTGACCTTGTAGGATGGTACTTCCAATGTATCTCAATTTGCACGGGCACTCCAGCACATACACCACATGATCAGCTTTGCAGTTTAAGGCCTTTGTAATTTGTCTGTTCGGTCCACCAAAAGGGGTCGAAAGGCTAGTGTTAGACACCCCATGTTGGCAGGCTTTGCAAATTTTACATTTGTAAAAACTCAATGTCTGGGATAAAGCTTTTCACTTCACCTTCATTGCCCTTCCACACTAAAAACAAATCATTGATAAAACAACTCCAGTGCATAATGTGTTCTTCCCATTCTTCCTGGTACTGCGTTCAGACTACGTGCTCCTCCCACTAGCACATATGCAAATTCGCATAGCTGGGGGCGAAGCTATGCGAAGGTGAGGTGAAAAGCTTTATCGATAAACTACAAAATAAAGACTTAAATGTAAGCTTTACCAGTGAAATTAGTAAAACTAATGTTAACTTCCTTGACTTAACTGTATATATTAAGGATGGAAAAGTAGAAACTAAGCTGTTCAGAAAGCCCACCTCGGGGAATCCCCTATTACATGCAAAAAGCTTTCATTCCGTGAATCTCAAACGAAGCATCCCATATGGGGAATGTCTTTGTGCAAAGAATAACTGTAGCGATGAGGCAGAGACCAACAAAGAACTAAATATTCTTAAACTAAGATTTAGAGCCAGGGGTTATCCAAATGAATGGATAGACACGGCAATCAATAGAGTTTCCAAAAAGAAGAGAGAGGAAATACTATTTGATAAAGAAATAAGGCCAGCAAAAGAAACAACAAATCAATGTCGATTCATAACAACATTTAGCAAGCAGCAAGACAAATTAAGGAGCATTCTAAACAAGCCCTGGCACATAGTCAAAAATGATCCCATACTTGGTAAAGTGGTTCCCTGCAGACTGCAAATAGCGTTCCGTAGAATGAGGTCATTCAAATAGGCATTAGTCAGAAATACCTTGAGGAAGCCTCAACCAAAAAGTACTTGGCTGACTAGACGCCAAGGTTTTGTAAAATGTACAAAATGTAAGGGCTGTACACATAGAGTCAATACAGAAAAGTACAATCCAGGACTAACTAGGAACACTAAGAAGATCAAAGGCAAATACACATGTAAGACAAGTTTTGCTGTCTACGTGCTGCAATGCCCATGTGGCTTGCGATACATAGGCAGCACAATCTTCAAAGTCCATAAGAGAGTCCTACAACATTTCAGGGCTATCAGGAATAGTGACCGGACTTATCCTGTCGCTCGCCATTTCGAAAGATTTCATAATAAAGATTCCAAAGGACTAACTTGTTATGTGATTGATGCGGTGGACAACGATCCTAAAGGTGGAAATAGTGAGAAAAAAATAAGGATGTTGGAGTCCCGATATATTATAGAGCTTGACTCAAAACAGCCAGGGGGGTTGATCGTAGAAGAAGACTTGCAGACACTCTTATAATTCAGTAAGAGAGGATTATCAAATGAATTGCGAATCAGAAAAATTAGTTTAACATTTTTTTTATTTTATATGTATCTTAACAGACTTGGTTAGAGTGTTAATAAGGGAGAAATCTATAGACAGTGATATGATATACGAACATATGCCCACATGGGCTTGAGTAGGAAGACATCTCATTAAAATGAATTGAGGTATAAACTTAAAAGTGTTATTCTTAATAATTATATGTATAGAAAAGATCTATTTTGTAAACTCTGCGGAAACAACATTAACACCTTCAGCGCGGCGCAAATTTTCGCGCTGTGCTGAAGGTTCTAAGAAACGGGCGTGGCCGTGACGGAACGGTTCCGTCATAAGCACAGCCGAACCGGCGCTCGTGACGGAACCGTTCCATCCCAAGCATCGAAGGGGTTAAGCAAAATATGAATGTTCCCCCCAAAAAAGGGCGTGTATTTATCGTAAAGAATTGCTCAAAGCCCACATGGGCTGAATTGAATGACAACTTATTTGAATAATGGAATGTTGATATGCTTAAAAATACGTAAATGTGACAAATTATGCTATCTGTGGTTTTAAAATGCAAAAAGAATATAATCCTAATTATTCATATTAGCCACACATTATCAGATGTTTTATGTACATTATAGCGTGTCTCTTGATCTCGGTAGGTTGAAACTACAAGTCTGTCTTCACTAGCACTGCTTTTGTAGTTTTGTGAATAACACGTGTTTAACACAGAAGTAGAGTTTAAAAATGGCGGCGTTCAGTGATCTTGTTATCAGTGACCAAGACTGCTACGCAAAATCTGTGGAATCACGCATGGCTTCGTCATCCTTTCTGGAGGAAAAGTGGATGTTGTAGGACCCGTTCTCGTGGAGTCTTTGCAGACGAAGCAACTCTTGTTTTGCATTTTGGTGGCGGCGATTTCTGTCTGAGGAGCACAAAGGAGAATATATATATATATATATATATATATATATATATATATATATACATACATATATATATTGCTGTAACACATTCGTATTTTTGCAAAAGTAGACGGCACTCAAAGTTGGTTTTCCAAAGTGATTTATTGGCAGACCCCCTGCCCCCTCGACAGACGCGTTTCACCTTTTCGGCTTCGTCAGTGATATATATAAATACTAGCAGCCCGTCCCGACCTTGTCCGGGAGCAACAGGCTTCGCCGACCCCCACCTGCCCCGACATTGTCCAGCAGCCCGGGCCCCCACACGGCCTGTCCCCCGCCTGCCCCGACCCCCGCCTGCCCCGACATGGGTCCCCTTACCTCAGCCGCCGCTCCTCCCGCCTGTCCGCTGCTCGCACCGCTGCTGGCCTGTCCGCTGCTCCTCACGTCACCGCTCCTCCCCCGCGCCATGTCCGCCGCTCCCATACCTCAGCCGCCGCTCCTCAGCCTGTCCGCTGCTCGCACCGCGGCTGGCCTGTCTGCTGCTCCTCAAGTCACCGCTCCTCCCCTGCGCCATGTCCGCCGCTCCTCGTCGCGCTCCTCAACGCCGCTCCTCCCCGCGCTCCTAACGTGAGCACGCACGTCGCGGCCGGCGCTACTTCGGAGGGACTACTTTTTTTTTTTACTGTGAATTTTTTTAATACCGTTTTTTTATTTATTTACATAGCCTATAACCATCTACACACCCTGACGATTCCAACGGTGTATCGGGTATGTGGATTGGCGCTGTGATTCCAGAGTTTACCCGCGTCAAAGGCTGAAAGTTCTTCCTTTATTATAGTAGTATAGATATATATACTAGCAGCCCGCCCGACGTTGTCCGGGGGCAATGAGGCTTCAGGGCCAACCGCCCGCCTAGGCCCCCGCCCGCCCCGGCCCTTGCCCGCCCCGACATTGTCCGTGTCCCGGAGCCCTCCCGCCCCGGGCCCCTCCCGCCCCGACATTTTACGTGTCCCTTTGCCTTACCTGAGCCGCCGCTCCTCCCCGCGCTCCTGACTTCACCGCCGCTCCTCGCCGCTCGTCACCGCTCCTCCCCGCCTGTCCGCCGCTCCTCCCCGCCTGTCCGCCGCTCCTCCCCGCGCTCATGTCCGCCGCTCCTCCTCGTCATCACGCACGTCGCGGCCAGCGCTACGTCCCAGCCAGCGCTACGTCGCGGCCGCGCTACTTCCAGGGGACTACTTTTTTTTAAAGTTAAATTTTTAAATTTACATTTAATTTTTATTTTATATAGCCTATGTCCATCTGCACACCCTGACGTTTTTAACGTTGTATCGGGTGTGTGGATTGGCGCTGTGGTTCCCGAGTTGACCTGGCTCAAAGGTTTGTGTTCTCTCTTTATAATAGTAGTATAGATATAGATAGATAGATAGATAGATAGATAGATAGATAGATAGATAGATAGATAGATAGATAGATAGATAGATAGATATATGTAACAAGGGTAAGCAGGCAGCCGGCCAATGAAACTCATAACACTGACTGAGAGCGAGCCATGCCAAAAAGAACAAGACGACCACAGCTTAATTAAAGAGCTGCAGACAAAACTGTTCAAAAAGGCAACAAATAGTGAGACAAGAATCAAAGTGACATAAGAAATCAGTTACTTAACTTTAATTCCAGTTCTCCAGCATTGGCATTGTTAATATATTCTCATGCTTGAATCATTCCAGTCGTCAGGCTGGGAATCCCCAGTACAGGAGCACAGCAGTATGCAGTGTAAAATATACAGCATACAATATTCTCCAATGTTGGAGAACTTCAGAATGACCATTGTGAACATTCAATGGGCAATCAACAGCAAACTCTCAGAGTGAGAAAAGTGTAAAGCACCCTCAAATGTGCAAATGGACTACACAGGGGGCGGAAACACTAGTGCAATGGGTTTGGAAATATCTGAAGTAGAGACTGCAAATGCAGCCTGCAATCCTTCTAGTAACTACTGAAGGGGAGTTAAGGAGGCTTTTGAGGAAACCGATCAGTGAAAAATTGAGCGAGAGTTAAAGACGGAAGCTCTTAACCCAAGATCAGGAATAGGGGTGGGCGGAATTTGCGTAATTGCGTTACGCAAATCTCTGCGAAACGGTAAAAAATATCAGCAAACACACGGAAATTCCACGAACACGCGCAATTGCTTGTTCGCAATGCTTTTTTCCTGTTCGCAATCGCTGTTTGCGTGCTCGGGGGAAAATATCTTGCGAACACGCATTTTGAGAACGGAGACAAGCAAAACATTTTGCGAAGTCGCGGAACGCAGAATTTTGGGCAATTTCGCGTTCTCTGCGGAACACGAAATCACGCAAATTCCGCGAGCGGAACGGAATTTACAGCTCAGGCCTAATCAGGAATCATGAAGCATCAGACACCAAAATTCAAGAGGCACGAACCCCTTCCACTGAGTGAGAGATGACAAAGAAGCCACAGCAAGGCTTGGAGAGAAACTGTGACTATTACACCTGGTAAAAGCTAATTACAATCCATGGACATAAGCAGAAACAGCCACGATTCCTGTGCTAAAGAGGCGACGTAGTAATTAAGTATATCTCTGGTTACTAGATACCACAGGGACCCATTTTAACTGATGCATGCATGTTAACTGGCAGATGAGTGGCACGGAGTATGAATACCAGCTGCTCGTCAGGTTAAGTAGGCGCAGATTAAAACTTTCAGGTATCACTTGTGGATAGGAAAATAAACCACAACCATAGTAGATTGAGAAAGAAATGTAGCCTTTGCACTTTAATTCTCACTTTTTATTGGAGATCCCGATACGAGTTAGAGAAACATGAGTAAGGTGGGGATTTGTGTACCCCGTCCTGAAGAAGGTGTCTTTACACCGAAACATGTTGACGCACACAAAGAGGAGGTAACGCACATTGTCTGCATAGTAACCTCCCACACTTTATTTTAACAGCACCAGCCCGAGGGCTCATTAAATAATTTTTTGTCAATCCACGAGCCAGGTCCTTTTTAACCTTCACTTACTTCTAAACCCCACCATACACTCACATAAAAACAACCCCTCACCCGCACCACACATAGTCTACCAAGTGCTCCCGCGTATTCATAGGTCGCAGCACGCCGTACCCCGTAGAGGGGTACGATGACCCCGATGATGAAGCATGACACCAAGGGGCCTGTTGGTGTGTGAGGGGACCTAAAAACAATAGGGTGTTCCCCAAACTGTGGAGGATACACCCCTAACACGAGGAGTGGATTCTGTTTGCTTATTTGCCTTTGTCTCTTCATCAGCGCACAAGGTCATGGTCCATATGAACACTGTTGTGGCATCAGTTGGCCAATTGTACCAATCCCGGACTTGACTGGGTCTTAGATTACGTGCCATTCACGGAGAGGTGATATGATATGGTGGTACAGCAAAACTTGGCTACACCAGCCAAGTCAGGCCTCGGGACTCAGGATCAATTCACATCCCTGAACTTAAACTTCTTTCTGAACATGTTTAGACAAGATGATACAAAAGCAGAGGGAATACTGGATGATGCATACGCAAAAGTTTGAAGCAAAGGGGCAGTTTCAACAAACGTCAAGAAAACAGGTTGGCAGGACAAGGGGGTAAAACAAACTACTCCAAGAAACAGGGCTGAAAGTCAATGTTTCAAGGGAGCCAAAGTGCACCGCTGAAAAGTCTTGAAGAAGATGATGCACATATTTAAATCACTCTCTGGCACAGGCCAGCATAAGATTATGAATGGTTCTTTGTTAAGGCCCCGCACTAAGCTTAACTTCCTAATTTAGCTCTACGCAGGCAGCTGATCAACTTCTTTTAATTGCTTAATATGAGATCCATTTTGGCCTAATGCAAAGTCGCGTGACTGGATGCCAGCCCTGGTTTATGCAATGTTTTCCTTGTTATTGAATATACATGTTATGGAATTAGAATCAGGTGGCTCTGCCACAGTCATAATAGAGTGCAGCATCTTGGGTTTATCTTCCTATTAAAGTCCCATGAAAGAGGATGCAAACAGATTTTGATCAACGAGTAGCAAAGGATCATGTAATTAGCTTCATTTTAAAGTCGAGTGAAGGAACATGGAACGAGCTCTCCATTAAGGTCCAGTGCAGGAGCACGTAACCATGGTCTCATAGGGGTAGATAGCAGGAGCATGTGAGCAGCACCCCATTAAGGTTTAGTGCATCATCTTGTGACCAGCACCCCATTAAGCTCCAGTGCAGTACCATGTGACCGGCACCCCATAAATGTCCAGTGCAGGGGAAGATGGACAACACACCAGCAAGGCCCAGTGAAAGGAGCATATGAGCAGCATTCCATTAAGGTCTAGTGCATGAATTTGTAAGAAACACCCCACTGAAACCCAATGCAGAACCAAGTGACCAGCGTTCAATTAAGGTATGGTGCAGGAGCACGTGACCAGCACCCCATGAAGGTCCACTGCAGGTGTAGGGAAGTGCCCTTTCTGTATGGGCACCCTCCCACACTTTTAGCTCCAATGCTGATGGTTATGAATTTGAAAGTGCACTGGAGCCTGCTGTCCAGGCGCCAGTGCCAGTGCTCTCTCCCTAAAATTGATACATGTGAATTGGAAATACAAAATTGACAAGGACTTTAACCCCCTTATAAGTCCCTAGTAAATGGTACCAGTGGTACCCAGGACATGGGAGTTAAAGGGGTCATGAGGGCATGAAGTACTGTTTGTGCTGCCCTGAGGGACCCAAGTAAAATGATGACAGCAGCCCCATCATTGCAGACTGAAGGAGCAGTGCAAACTGCTAAAACTCAAGTTTGCTCTCACCATGTGTGACAAGGTCAAATAACTATTTTTAGTATATGCCAGTCACCCCTAAGGAAGGCCTCCTGAGCCCAAGAGGCTGGGTGCATTATATAAAAGATGTGGACAGGTACTATAAGCGATCAGCGGTCCACAGGATAACATGGGCTGGCACCCTGCAAAATTGAGGTCATGTTTGGTATAAAACAAAATGCCCGCCCTGATCCCCATCAGAAGCGGACGCTCACACGCTGCTCTCTACGCTACCTGCAAATCCCCAGACTGGTATCGTAGCGCTACTCCACAAGAACCGATATAGCCTGATTGAAGTTAACTTTGTATCGCTGCGCTAGACTGCCGGTTTAGATCATCGTTATCTGTTAAATTATTATCTTTGAGATCTGCCATAACGAATAGAATTGCAGCGCTAAATTGCCATAGAGCGCACTAACTCTGCTGTGACTTGTGCATTGCTGCCTGTTTAATCGTCTGCAGCGCGCCCACTGTGTGCATACCCTATCGTGTCTCGGCTTTTTGGCTAGCAGCCATTTTCTTGTTGTTGTTGTTCCCCCCTGGCCGGAAATACAACACGCACCCGCCTCCCAGCTGCTCCTCCCTCCCACTGACCTGTATGCGCCGCTCTCCCTGGTGTTCCCTGTGACCGCCCTGATCCCCATCAGAAGCGGACGCTCACACGCTGCTCTCTACGCTACCTGCAAATCCCCAGACTGGTATCGTAGCGCTACTCCACAAGAACCGATATAGCCTGATTGAAGTTAACTTTGTATCGCTGCGCTAGACTGCCGGTTTAGATCATCGTTATCTGTTAAATTATTATCTTTGAGATCTGCCATAACGAATAGAATTGCAGCGCTAAATTGCCATAGAGCGCACTAACTCTGCTGTGACTTGTGCATTGCTGCCTGTTTAATCGTCTGCACCGCGCCCACTGTGTGCATACCCTATCGTGTCTCGGCTTTTTGGCTAGCAGCCATTTTCTTGTGGTTGTTGTTCCCCCCTGACCGGAAATACAACACGCACCCGCCTCCCAGCTGCTCCTCCCTCGCCCCCGCCCCCTCCACTATCCATTTATGACAGATGATGTTTCGCGCAGCGTTCACGCGCAGCGGGCGCGCCGAAGGTGCGCCAAAGGTAAGCCCGTCTACGCCCGTCCGCGCCTGGACCGTGCCCAGAGCCAGACCCCCTGGTCCCCGCAACTCCCAAACCACTAGAGTCACATATGATGCCGCATCTCTCCTCGCCCTCAACCCCGGACGCACACCACAATGCTGCGATGCCACCCCAGGACGAACCCACGGCCCATTCGCCTGCCTCTCCTGCAAGTTCAACTGCTTCATGACCCTCACCAAATCCACTTCCTCCATACATAGCACCGACTCTACCCGCCTGAAGTGCATCCTGCTGAACACCCGCTCGGTCCACAGACACGCAACTGAACTCTGGGACCTACTCGACACGGCGTCGCCGGACATCGCCTTCCTCACGGAGACATGGATGAACACATCATCAGCACCCGACATCGCCATAGCCATACCGGACGCTTACAAGATCATCCGAAAAGACCGCACCAATCAAACAGGAGGAGGCATCGCCATCATCCATAGGAATACCATCAAAATCACGACCAGCTCCGACGAAAATCTTACAACCGCTGAACATCTCCATTTTCAGATCCAGACCGACCCTAGGACCACACTCAGAGGCACCCTCATTTACAGACCTCCAGGTACCCGCACTCAATTCAGCGATGACATCACGGACTTCGTCAGCCCACATGCCCTCGCCTCCGAGAACTACATTCTATTAGGAGACCTCAACTTCCACCTTGAAAACAAACACGACAGCAACACCAACTCCCTTCTGGACAACCTGGCCAATCTCGGACTCAAACAACTTGTTGACACCCCCGCCCATGTAGCCGGACACACGCTCGACCCTATCTTCACCTCCAGCAAGCACATCTCCTTCGACCGCACCACAGCTCTCCACTGGACGGACCACAGCTGTGTTCACTTCAGCTACAAAACCACCCTGACCCACAACCGCCCACAACCTATTCCTCGGAGAAACTGGAACAAAATCACCTCCGACCAACTCCCCACATCACTCAACCAAAACCCTCCCACCCTCTCACTGGACCCAAACCAAGCAGCCAACAATCTCAAGCAATGGATCACCCACAGTGCTGACCAACTAGCAGCCCTGAAAAAGCACCAGATCAAATCAGCCAGCAAAAAGGCTCCCTGGTTCAATGATGACCTTAAAAAATCCAAGAAGCTATGCCGCACCCTGGAGAAGACATGGAGAAGAAACCCAACCACCGACAACATGGCCGCCCTTAAGGCAGCCACCCGCAAACACCACCAACTGATTCGATCCGCCAAGAAATCAGCACTCAAGGATCGTCTCGACAACAACACTCACAACAGCAAGGAACTTTTCAACATCGTCAAAGAATTCACCAACCCCACTGCAGCATCTAACGACATCACCCCCTCCCAAGACCTCTGCGATGCGCTATCCTCCTTCTTCGACAACAAAATTGCCGACATCCACAACAGCTTTGAGAATACTCCCAGCGATCAACCCTCCCCACCCCCCTCAGATCCCACTCCGCCAACTAACAACCTCAGCGCCTGGAACCCAATCACCACTGAAGACACCATCCGCCTAATGAACTCAATCCACTCTGGCTCGCCAACCGACCCCTGCCCCCACCACATCTTCAACAAAGCTGACTCCATCATCGCACCCCATCTCCGTGATGTCATCAACTGCTCGTTCAACTCTTCCACCTTCCCAGAAAGCTGGAAACACGCCGAACTCAGCGCCCTCTTGAAGAAACCCACAGCAGACCCCTCTGAACTTAAAAACTACCGACCCATATCCCTCCTCCCATTCCCGGCCAAAGTCATTGAGAAAGCCGTCAACAGCCAGCTCGCCGCCTTCCTTGAATCCAACAACTCCCTTGATCCTTCTCAGTCCGGATTTCGAGCCAAACACAGCACCGAGACCGCCCTCATTGCAGCAACAGACGACATCCGAACACTACTGGATAACGGAGAAACAGCGGCCCTCATTCTACTCGACCTCTCCGCCGCTTTCGACACAGTCTGCCACAGCACCCTCATACAACGCCTCAGCAACATCGGCATACAAGGAAAAGCCTTGGACTGGATCACCTCGTTCCTAGCTGGGAGAACTCAGAGAGTCCGACTTCCCCCATTCATCTCAGAGGCCACTGAAGTCATCTGTGGAGTTCCACAAGGTTCTTCACTCAGTCCCACCCTCTTCAACGTCTACATGAGCCCACTTGCATCAATCGCACGCCAACACAACCTCAACATCATCTCTTACGCCGACGACACCCAATTAATCCTTTCCCTCACCAAAGACCCCAACACCGCCAAAACCAATCTTCACGAAGGCATGAAAGAAGTAGCCGAAAGGATGAAACACAGCCGCCTAAAACTCAACTCAGACAAAATGGAGGTGCTCATCCTAGGATCTTACCCCTCTGCCTGGGGCGACTCTTGGTGGCCTTCCGCTCTGGGCTCAGCACCCACACCCACAGACCATGCACGTAACCTTGGCTTCATCCTAGACTCCTCTCTCTCGATGTCCAGACAAGTCAACGCAGTCTCATCCTCCTGCTTCAATGCACTTCGCATTCTCAAAAAGATCTTCCGCTGGATCCCCCTCGAGACAAGAAAGACTGTCACCCACGCACTGGTCACGAGTCGACTGGATTATGGCAACACACTTTACGCCGGAATCACAGCAAAATTACAGAAAAGACTCCAATGCATCCAAAACGCATCAGCGAGACTCATACTGGACATCCCTCGCCAACATCACATCACCGGACACCTAAAAGACCTCCACTGGCTTCCCGTCAACAAAAGAATTACATTCCGTCTTCTCACCCACGCACACAAGGCCCTCTACAATCTTGGTCCCGAATGCCTCAACACCCGACTGTCCTTCTACAAACCCACCCGCCAACTTAGATCTTCCAATCAAGCCCTCGCCGCAATCCCACGCATCAGAAAATCCACCATTGGAGGAAGATCCTTCTCCTTCTTGGCAGCCAAGACCTGGAACTCACTCCCCACCTGCCTCCGCCTTACTCAAAACCACACCTCCTTCAGAAAAGAACTTAAAACCTGGCTATTCGACAAATAATGAACCCCTTTCCAAGCACCTTGAGACCCTCTGGGTGAGCAGTGCGCTATATAAATGACCGAACTTGAACTTGAACTTATCACCCCTGACATGATTCTTGTGTCGAGGTCGATATGGCATGCACCCAGGTGGCTACTTTAGAGGTTGCTCACTTGGTTACCCCAGCCCTGCCTGTGTTCTAGCTACCAGCCTGCGGCTGCTGATACCAAGACATGAATCTAACCCCATGCCAGGAGATGTGAACTCTCCCAGGTCCCAGAAACAATGGCCTGGATTGGAAGGAGGTCACACTTCCCTCCCTGACAGTATGGCTAGTCAAATGGCACATCAAGGTGGTGAGCTTCTTAGCTTACACTGCCTGTGATATGCAACCAGACTGCCTCCCAAAGGAGGAAATAGCCCTCCCCATGCCCCCAGGCACATTTGCACCCAGACAGGTGGGGAAATTATCTAGTCCAGAGGTGTACAACCATAGAAGGCTAGCCACAACCCCAGAAGGCTAGCCACACATCTAGGGTGGGCTACCTGGTCTGTACAGCTAAGGAAGGATTCTATTATTTTCAAAAGTAGTAAAATAGAGGGTTCTGGGTAGAAAAAGTGACACACACCCGGATGTGGTCACCTCAGGGGCTAGTAGCCCAATGGCCACTTGCACCCACACCACTAACACCCCTGAATCTAGGATTTAATGGGCACCACTGTCACCAGAACCTCAGTTCTGATCTGACTTGCATCAAAGGACATAGAAGAGACCTGAGTCTGCGACAACAGAAGCTGTACAAACCAAAGGCCGGTTCCCCCAGACAGAGGCAACCTTTTGAGAGCCAATGGCAACTCCAGACTCCCTTGGACTAGTGGCACTAGTCCCCTGCACGCCACAGGTAAAAACAACTTTACAGTACCAAAGAATCGCAGGTCATCGGCCCCCGAGGAACTGCCCAAAAGTAGATGGTCCAGTGCATTGTGGGAAACGTGGTCCTGACCTCCAGCAAGTTTCAGATGGCTATTGTTTCCTTCCGGACGCTGAAGTAACTTCTTGCTGACCCTACCACTGTCAGGCTTGTTGGTGACCAGTCTGCCAACCACCACCTTAACTCAACGCTGCAACTTTGTAAAATATTAAGTGCCAGGGCTCTGACCAGGAGGCCACTGCAGCCTGCAACACCCACTGGCCTTGTCAATGCTGCCAAAACAACTACTATCCATCTCTCTTGCATGTAAATGTGACAGTTCAGATTAGTCCAGGTTCCCAAAGCTAAAGGGATGGCTGGAAAGGCAGGGATTAGCAATTTAAGTGAATATTGTATTCCTAAACAACCGTTGTTCTGCTCATCTCTAAATTAGATGAGCAGCGCCACCATGTGGTAGACTGTCTAAGTATGGTGTTGACAATTAGGTACTAGTGCCGAGCACCGGAAGCCAATTAAGTGCCGGTGCTGAGCACCAGCTCAAATTAAGCACTGGAACACTCCAACATCTTCATCCGACACACCAGCAGTGACCCCATTGTCGACTTTTGCACCCTTTTCCTCCCAAGCACTGTGTAAGTGGTAAAACCAGCTCCCCCGCGACTCCCGCTTTAGCACCATAGACAGCTAGGACAACTCTACACCCTGGCTTCTCGAGCCAGGTGAAATCGAACTGACTGTTGTGGCTTAGTCCTGAGATCTGCATCGCCTTAGCCCTCCTTGGGTTCACCGCTACTCGACCTGCAAGTGACCAATTGTCACTAGTGCTTTTTACCATTTACCGCAATGCAAATGTTTTGCGTATTCATTTGCACTAATTTATTATTGCTTCTAAAATCCATAACTCCGGTTGTACTTATCCGATTTACTTAATTTTGGTGTCTAAATTTATATAAAAAGCTGCTTTGTGTTTCTAACTTGGTGTTGGATTTCTATTGAGCCGTGTCAATTACTTATTGTCCGTGTTGGTATTCTGAAATGCTTAACACATGCTCCTCTAGTAAAGCCTAAGTGCTCTTTGCAACTCAAAAGGACTGAGCTAAGGATTGATTATTGTGAATCCAAGGACCATCTTTGAGGTATTGCGAGAGTATTGCATGATCAAGCATAACCAGCATAAAATTTTTTTTAAAAAAAATACAGCGGGGGGCCTAACCAGCATCACCACGTATTACTCCACCTTCCTACAGCAAGAATGTGTAAACTGCATCTCATCATGGACAGGTTTACTGCAAGAAATATTTGACCACCAACTCATTAAGGCCAAATGCGGCAACAAGTGAGCAGCAACCCATTAAAGTCCAGTTAAACTATCATGTGACCAGCACCCCCTTAAGTTTCTGTGCAGGAGCAAGATTAGCACCCTATTAAGTTCAGTGCACAAAAATGTAACCAACAATACATTAAGGTATACTGCAGGAACACGAGAGCAACCCCCAAGTGCCAGACAGTGACCAGTTTCCCACTAGGGCACACGTGGGTTGCCCCATGTTGATATCTAGTGCAGGACCACGTGACCAGCATCTAATTAGACTCCTGTGCATGATCATGTGACCGGCATCCGATTATACTCCTCTCCACGAACATGTAAACAGCTCTGCATTAAGGTCTGGTTTAGGAACAGGTGAGTAGCACCGCACTAATGTTCAGTACACAAACATGTGACCAGACCCCATTAAGGTGGAGTGCAGAAACATTTGGCCAGCATCCCATTAAGGCCCAAAGAAGAACGACACAACCAGCTGTAATGTGATCAATTTACCAGATTAGCTTGGTTATTTGCCCCAGTGCATGATCTTGTGATCGGGCTCCGATTAAGACATAGGGTAGCTCCCTTGATCACCCCTACATTGTAGTCCAGCACTGCAATATGGGACGTGCTGTATATTGTGCATTTAAGGCAAACATAGAAACTTCTCATTACATTTTAACTGCAGCACGGAAAAAGACATTTGATTGGTTTCATATTATGCCATATAAAATCTAATGTACATATTTTGGTATCATGGAGCAAGTGTTCCATATTAAGAAACAATACATAATCCTGTAATTAGTTCCATATTGTGTATGGGTTTTGCAATATTGGAAAGAGCACAGCGATGTGATCAGCGACCTGTCATCGCCCAGACAAGGCTTTTGTGATAAACGCCATATCACAGTTTCGACATCCTGATAGGTTAAGCAAAGAAAGCTGATCCAGAACGCAGCTTTGCTGCAATCCGCATTTTCTATAGCATCAATAAGTGAAGCCAGTGTACTCCACTTAAAGATATGCAAAATTAGGAGCTACAGAGACCTCATTAACACCCGCCTGCAACATCATTCAGATGTTTCCCCAAATATTAATTGAGAGACTCATTAAAAATAAATTAGGAAAAATGTGTTGTGAAGCTTCGCCTTTCAGCTCATAAATCAAAACGCCCAGCTCTGGGCTGTTGCTCTGGCAATTAACTCCAGACTATTTGTTTTATCTTGACTGAGAAAATTAGAAAGCAGACGTGGAGATTAGATTCGGGTGCCTGTCAAGCAGGGCTCACGAAGATTATTTTAGCATAGAAAATGGATTTCAGAAAGAAAGACGGTATCGGAGAGGAACTACGAGAAGGAACAGAGGGGGTAAGAAAACGTGACTAGGAAGCAAGACATGGAATAACAAACCACAAATAAATCAGAAAAAAAATAACGCAAATAGAAAATGGAAAGAGTGAACAAATAACATTTGTGATAAATAAGGAGCTAAAAAGAAAGGACTGTCACAGGGAACAGCAATGGCTGATGAACAAAGAAGTTAACATGTATTTATTTGTGAAGCAAACTCAACAGACCCTCGAAGGGGCATCTAGATGCTATATTATTCGTTTGTCCAGCTCATTTTATAAACCATGGGAGGGTGAAATAGTGGTCCCTGCAGTGTAAACATCAGTCATCTGAAGAAATTAATAAAGGAAAGAAGAAAACAAAGAAATATAGTAAAGAAACGAAAAACAAAAAGAAGCAATAGGTGAAGAAAAGAAAAGGCAAAAAAGCAAAGATGAATGCAGAAAAGAAAAAATATATAAAGGAAGGAAGCACAGCAAGACGGAA
The DNA here is from genome assembly GCF_964263255.1 of Lissotriton vulgaris. Lineage (NCBI taxonomy): Eukaryota > Metazoa > Chordata > Amphibia > Caudata > Salamandridae > Lissotriton > Lissotriton vulgaris. Next base: position 611,293,850 of record NC_141700.1, read on the forward strand.
ACGAGAAATACAAGGTACAAAGTCAAAGAAAGACAGAAGGGATTGAAGAAAGCAAGGAGGAAAAGGACGGAAGGAAGTAAATAAAGACCACAGATACCACCATTGATTTTAGTCACTCAGAGCTGTGTGTTTGAACTGGCTTCTCCCAGTTTGGGTTTCCAAGGGTCTTGGTTTGGCGCTAGTTGAGAGCAAGGGCTGATGCCTGCATTGAGGTTGGTGGAAGTGGTCCAGCTCGGGGTTTGATTCCCCAAAAGGCAGGCATAAATACTGCGACATTCAGGTCAGTAATGAGCAAGAGCATTTGCCTGTAGAGAAATCTGCTGGGTGACAGGAGCAATTGCATAGGACAGCACCAATATCCAAAAAAGTAAGGTTCTTATTTTCAGCAAGGCTAGCCTCCTCCACTGATGGTTCTTCATAGTCCTAATCTGTATAAGGTAAGAAGCTAAACTGGGTTATGTTCCACTTCTGCATTTCGTTTTTGACACAAATATATTTTAAGGAGACCTATTATAACGAGGTTCGGGCAGAATGTCAGAGCAAACTTGCCTTGATCAGGAAAAGCTACATGTGTGGGATTTCTAGTTCGAACTTCTTACCAGCTTGCAGGAACCGACATAGCAGGCTGTGGAGCAGTCTTAGCTCAGGCATTTCAATCACAAGTTTTGTGCTTTGCTTGATCTCAAAACTGCTTCAAAAATACAGGTACAACAAGCATTAGAAATGCAATAGGTCTCGCAGCATTAGAGTTAGTGCTTTTAGAATTGTTAATGGTTTTTTTTGTAAATCTTTAGCATGAGGTTGAGGGTGAGTGAGGGTGAGGGGTTGAGGGTGAGTGAGGGTGAGGGTGAGGCTGAGGGGTTGAGGGTGAGTGAGGGTGAGGGGTTGAGGGTGAGTGAGGGTGAGGGGTTGAGGGTGAGTGAGGGTGAGGGGTTGAGGGTGAGTGAGGGGTTGAGGGTGAGTGAGGGTGAGTGAGGGTGAGTGAGGGTGAGTGAGGGTGAGTGAGGGTGAGTGAGGGTGAGTGAGGGTGAGTGAGGGTGAGTGAGGGTGAGTGAGGGTGAGTGAGGGTGAGTGAGGGTGAGTGAGGGTGAGTGAGGGAGGGAGGGTGAGTGAGGGAGGGTGAGTGAGGGAGGGAGGGTGAGTGAGGGTGGGTGAGGGAGGGTGAGTGAGGGTGGGTGAGGGTGAGTGAGGGTGAGTGAGGGTGGGTGAGGGTGAGTGAGGGTGAGTGAGGGTGAGTGAGGGTGAGTGAGGGTGAGTGAGGGTGAGTGAGGGTGAGTGAGGGTGAGTGAGGGTGAGTGAGGGTGAGTGAGGGTGAGTGAGGGTGAGTGAGGGTGGGTGAGGGTGGGTGAGGGTGAGGGGTTGAGGGTGAGTGAGGGTGAGTGAGAGTGAGTTAGGGTGAGGGGTTGAGGGTGGGTGAGGGTGGGTGAGGGTGAGGGGTTGAGGGTGAGTGAGGGTGAGGGTGAGGGGTTGAGGGTGAGGGGTTGAGGGTGAGGGGTTGAGGGTGAGGGGTTGAGGGTGAGGGGTTGAGGGTGAGGGGTTGAGGGTGAGTGAGGGTGAGTGAGGGTGAGTGAGGGTGAGTGAGGGTGAGTGAGGGTGAGGGTGAGTGAGGGTGAGTGAGGGTGAGTGAGGGTGAGTGAGGGGTTGAGGGTGAAGGGTTGAGGGTGAAGGGTTGAGGGTAAGTGAGGGTGAGTGAGTGAGGGTGAGGGGTTGAGGGTGAGTGAGGGTGAGGGGTTGAGGGTGAGGGGTTGAGGGTGAGTGAGGGTGAGGGGTTGAGGGTGAGGGGTTGAGGGTGAGTGAGGGTGAGGGGTTGAGGGTGAGGGGTTGAGGGTGAGTGAGGGTGAGGGGTTGAGGGTGAGAGGGTGAGTGAGGGTGAGGGGTTGAGGGTGAGTGAGGGTGAGGGTGGGTGAGGGTGGGGGGTTGAGGGTGAGTGAGGGTGAGTGTGGGTGAGTGAGGGTGAGTGAGGGTGAGTGAGGGTGAGTGAGGGTTCATTCAGCGGTGTAGACAATGTAGTGGCAGCAGGACATGACGTCCCTCTCCAGACTCTCGCATCAAGGCGCTCTATCAGAGTACAGACTTTCCTATCTTGAAGGGAAAAGTAAACTCGCACCAGAGTATTCCAATATAAAAATCCATAGCTTTAAAATCGGAGACCCTTCAAAGTATACGCACCTTATAGCTTGGCGGCGCGACAAATAATTTGTTTGTGCAGAAAGAAAAAGGTGTGTTATTGATAAAGATGTGGTTCCTCATTTAAAACCGCCGGGCTACCTTGGCAAATAATTCACACTCATCCCCCACAGCCCAGGTAAACCGACCCTGCTCATATTGAGCCCGCAATTCCACCCTGTTCATGAATGAGTAAGAATAAGGTGTAAGTAATGAAACGCTTACCCTGCTGCAGCCTGCCAAAGTGTCAACTCCGACAAAAGCCCTAGCATTCCTCCCTGCCCTGTTGCCAGGCCAACTCACAGTGAGGCAGGAAAGCGAGAGACTGGCTCTAATAACCCCCTTTGGAGGAGAGAGAGAGAAGGAGCTGGGAGGCGACAGCAGGGCGGAGCTCCTCTCGGCTTCTGTTAATGAAACTCCAGGAAATGAGTCAGTGCCTACTAACACATCCCTTCTATACAACTGGGCATCAAGTTACCGACCACCCACTCAAAACAGGAGTGCTCTGGGACAACGGCTGCAACTGCCTGGAAGAGTAAAAGGCGGAGAACGTGGTTGCGCCGAGTGCCAGGGCCCAGAGGAAGGGGCAGGTCGGAGCAGACGACTCGAGAGCACCAGAGAAAAGGCATAATGGCAGCCTCCATGGGAGGCGGGCACACTAGATTCAGCATGACCAACTGTCTAGTGGCCCCACGCCATCTGCTGCGCCGTCAGCCTGTCCCGATTCCAAGACGATCGCAAACTGCATTTTGGGGCTTGCAGTTTCGCTTTTACACTTGCAAGCCTGGACTCAACATCCCATCATGCAAAGTGCTGGAGGTTAAAAACGTCAAGCATGCCTTTAGGCGTCTAGGACATGAGAGCAACTACAGAACACAATCAGAGGTCCCGTCCAACGACAGTATTCAAGGCGACCGTTTTTGTTGAGTGTGCTTTGAAACAGACTTTAATCGCTTGCGCGTCCTTTCTATAAAAGCTTCATTTCAGAGTATAATGAAAACATGCACTTTGTGCTGCGCAGCGTCCTTAGCACTAGAAACTGCATACAGTACTTGATAGACAACTATTGGCAAACGTATCTACTCAAATATGGCGACTGTCTATGCCTACGTGAAAAGCCTAACCGTTTTAATGGGGCCGATTCAAAACCACCTAAAAGTAAAAGAAAGTCTCGGAAGATGTGTAATGCGGTTCTCTATTGTGGCTAGACCGGAATAACATTTTATGATGTAATCCGAGATACATAATCTTGTCAACAAAAAAACGATACTCCCGAAAATAAATAAAAAGTAGCCTATACACACAACACTAATTAAGAAAGGAATTGAATTAGCCAAGCCGTGTTTTGATGTTTTCTCAATCTTTCAATTACGTTTAGAATAGCTTCTCAAGATGGCTGGCCGTCTATGTTCGACATCGGTAATCGTGCCCTTAAAGGTAATCTAACTGCAGCCAATGCGTAGAGTCACTGCATGTTCTGGAGGAAAAGGGATACCAGCTGATCGCAATATGTGGTGCCAGGGAGCGCTTGTTCCCCGTACCTTGGCAGCCCAGCCCGCTTTCAGCTGGAAACACGCCCACGTCCCGCAGAGGAGTGAGCCTGGGACAGGGGAAATATAACGCTGTACAGAACGAAGCTAGACTCCTGCTGTGAAAATATGCACGACACCGTAGAAAGAAGTAGTCGCAAACGTGATTCTGATGATCCATTAGAAAAGGCTTGTAGTAGGAGCAATGAGGGGGAGGAGAAATGCGCTGGGGTCAGGCGGGGGAGGGTGGGTTTGGAATGACGAGCTCGCGAGGCGGTGTTGGCGGGGAGGGGGCGGAGCGGGGGAGAGGGTGTGTGTGAAACGAGACGGAGGGGAGAGAGGGGAGGGGGAGGAGAAATGCGGCAGGCAGGCAGGGGAGGAGAGGAGGGGGGAGGAGAAATGCGACACGGCGGGAAGGGGAGGGGGCGGAACGGGGGCGGAGAGGGGAGAGAGAGAGTAGGCAAGGGTAAACAAACACGGACGTGCACGCGCCCGTGACTTTTAAGGTCAATGCGCATGCGCATAAGCTTAATGCGCATGCGCATTGACCTTAAAAGTCACGGGCACTGCAAGGAATCGCCACGATTCCTTGCAGTGCAGATAAAGTGTGGATAACTCGCTATAGTCTCGCCTTGCTCGATGCGCATGCGCATCGACAGGCGAGACCTAAAAACCCAAAGGTGTGGAACGGCACACTACTATATACACAGTAGGCACACCTAGTAATCCCAAGTGAATGCTGGGTGGTAATGCTCAACACGAAAATACCAAAAAGGAAGGCAGTACTAGTCACCACAAGAGTAACTCTTTTCCCTCTTACATCTATTGTGAGACAGACAGGGGTTCGGCCAGCAATAGAGTCAACAGACGTCCATTTGCTATGGAAGGTCCAAACTCCATTCGGGGCTAGAGAGAGACACTCAGAGGACCATGATTGGGAGACTAGGCTAAGCTCCACAGGTCAGGCAGCAGCTGTGACTGTTAACAGTTAAAACTGGAATAAAGACATGTCTCTGGATTCCAGACCAATTTATGAATTGAGTTATCACTAGTGTAAACTGAGTCGGAAAACTTCTGGACACGGGTTTAAAGAATCATTCACATGGAACTGGGGGCAGTCTGTATCCACATCCTTCACTCCCTGAATTGGTCCCACAACAAGAAAACAGTGAAAACAAGTCCACCTGCAGTTGTTCAAAAAGGAAATCCCTAGGCAACTAATTGGTCTCAAAAAGATACAAGACCATAAATATACTGTGATAGCAATAGACACATTGCACCACTCTTTAACATGAAAATTTCATGTTATTTATATAAAGAAATTTAAAATAGTTGCAAAGAGTTATATTGTTCTGTGTAAATAGACATATTATATATAATGACTTCACAAGAAACAAGCAATAAGTTTCAGACCTCGTATGTGTTTTTACAATATCACATACAGCCAGCACAACTGTATATACCCGAAAATCACTTGATATGTAAAGGTTTAAATAATCAAACAAAGAGTTAATGACATCACAATATGTACAGACAACACTCAGTTAAACAATGACAATCAAATATATACAAAATAAAACGATACATTATGGTGGCTTATAAACTTATTCAGTGATGATTCTTCAATGTATCTATGCGCGTTTCGGCGAACATGGCGCCTTCATCAGGAAAGCCTCATAGAAAATAATGCCATAACTGTGAACATTACAGTCAGTCAAACATATCAAAACGGATCCAAAAGATACACACAACTATTTGAAGCAGTTGGATGGCCTGTCTGAATGAAACTTAATCGTGAGTCCGGATATGAACTCATTCAGCAAAAGAACAAAGGATAAGGCGGAATCTTATTCTGTATGTAACTAACATTTAGGGTTAGATACGAGAGAAGAACGTTTCTATTCAGTAAAGACGATGTGGTTCCAAATGGTCGAGACACAGGTAGTCATCGTTAGGTGCCGACAATTGCAAACTAGTACACCTGCCAGAGTTGAACACAGAACATATGACCACATTTCCCGATCTAGAACATGATGGCAGTATTGGCTGTGTAGAAAACACCACCCTCCTCCCAAAACTCAGGAGTAAAAACTTTACAGCCAGGTAGACCACACCGAGCGCATCACCTGCAAGTGAGTGACTCCACAGTGAAGAAAACAAGAATTGCCAAAACCAAAAGGCTTCACACACAAACGCCAGGGCTGACAAAAGCAATAGGAAAATATCCTTGCCAGTCCAAAACAATTAACAAAAGGATTGTTTTGTGTGCACAATGCATGAATGAGATACAGAATTGAATGTATGACGACAGACTGTACTTCGACTGAAAGTAGGAGAATACACTCAAACAGCCAATGGAAAGAAGATGAGACTAAAATACTCATGTGGGATGATCTAAGATGTCATTTCTAATTGACAATGTCTGAAATCAATGGCTAAAGCTTCCCGTGCCACAGAAGTCAAATGTCAGAAGGAGGCTAAACCAATCCCTTCAGAGTATGTATCAAATATATGCTCGCTGTGAACAATAGCAATAGCCATTACATGTCAAACCTAAAAAAATTGACAATTAATTGAGGCAAATCCTAACTGTAAAAAAAGGCTCCACTTCGGACACATACCGTGACTAGCCTCAGGGTGATCAGCAGATCGAGGGAGAAAGTGAGTGGATAAAATGGGAGCATAATGCAAGCTTCACCAGTGGTCTAGAATTTAAAGCAAATAACTGCTAAGGCAACATGATTTCTTGCTGGAACAGTTTTCGGAGACGGAAGATTTGAAGGTGATGAATAAACAACGTATATGTGAGATGATGAAAACATCATATGATCTTGCTGACATAGCAAAATGGAAATGGCTTACTGTGTTGTCAGATAAACAGCACGGCTCAGACAAAACAACAGGTATTTACCAGTGAGGAGAGTTTTAATCAAGGTCAGAAACCACAGCTACTCTCAGCAATCCTAAGAAGCTGGGAATCAAATCTTAAGGTCATATAAGGAAGATTAGATGTTACAAATCAGACTGTCATGTTTGAAAAACAAGTTGCAGAGACTAAAAGCAGAATGGTAGCATCAGATATATCTATTTTTAGCTAGTATACGTTCTCCCAATCAATAATACCATCAATAATTAAGGTTGAGATTGTCGACCAAATGAACAGTAACATCTAGTTGGGTTTTCAGACTCCCTATTGAATATGCAAAAATGTAATTCATAAAGTAGGTGCCCATGCCTAAGGTGTAACTCTGGGACAGGCCCGCATGCCCAAGGAGTTCTCTGGTACAGGGGTAAATCTCTACAAGGATGAGGACACGGGTTCATTAAATGGGAGCTATTTTAATACTGTCAGTGTCTTTGACATCACAAGATGTAAGTATTGTGTACGAAATATCTCGGTTTCATCATCCAAATCTAAAGAGTCGGAGTCTACATTAACCTCATATTTTGGGGGAGCAAGGACACGATTCCTTTCCAGCATGTTGAAATATTGCTTCCGTAGCAATGTTGTGTCCATCTGAATAAGGAATAGAAACTTGAGACAAGCTGTGTAATAGTAATGTCATTTATAATGCCTAACTGCTACACAGATGGGTGTTATGGCGCTATAGAAATGAAGTGGAGTGATCTAGGTTACTGTGTACAGGTCTGTTATGCGAATAGCAAAGTCTTCAGAGTTCCTGATACTGAGAAAAATAGAACTTTGGTTAAGGCGGAGAGAAAAGAAAATGATACTTGCAATCCTGGATCTATACACACCTTGAGCTAAGTGCTGCAATGTGATCTTAAGGCCTTTTAAAATGTGTTTTGCCCTCTTACAAATGCAGGTAAAGCAGTGCTGTCTATATATTTGAAGAAATGCCACCAAACTGTTTAGAAATGAGGTTTCTGCCTACAACTACATACTGAATTTCATATATTAAGTGTTATGGGGTTCCCAGCACATAGGCGGGGATATTCTATGTGTCTGACTATCAGTGAGAATCCTATGATGCCTTATTGAATTTCAGTGTCTAGCTGCCTGCACCCTAAAAAGGTGACCCCTCCCAGCCCCCGTTTTCCATTCTTGTAGATAGAGATGATTAATCTGGCAGTGAAGGTTTAACAAAGACATGTATTGAGTTTGTACTGGTGAAATGTATCTTGAATATAGCTTTGGCCGAATTGGAAAACGGAAGATGAATGAGGAAGACACCTTTCAACACAATTCTCTTATCAATGGGGGAGTTAGTATAGTTGTATCCCATAAGGGGTTACATCGACCTTTTTATGCAAAATGGTGTTTAGAGCGCAATTCTGAATCAGATTCAGTCTAGAGATTAGCTTGGAGAGGCATCATACAAACCATTCCAGCATAGACTTATAGCATGAAATACTAATTTGCAACAGTTAAAGGGTAACAACGGACAGATTTTCTTTAACAACTTTTGGAACACAAAGCAAGAAGACACGACCCCATTATCCTGAAGATTAGGAGAAAGGGACTTATCCAGGAAGACCACAATATTTGTGACTGTAGAAAGCAGGATAGGTGGAAGACACAGACTTCAGGGCCACCTGCTGTTCGACCAATCAGGAGAACTATCCAGGATGAGATCCTCTGTCTTTTCTATATTTAATTTTAGAGTATTATTTCTCTTTCAGAGGGCTACCAAAGAGAAACAGTTTTTGAACCTCATCTCTGAGCATCCCAATGGATTACCCAAATAAATGATAAGTTGCCAATCGCCTGTGTAGGACACAGCGATAAAACGAAATAGCCTAAAGAGAAGCAACGTTGATAAACAAAGAAGGCTTAAGAAACCCCGATGGACACCTTGTTTCACCAATTTACAGGCAGACTAGCAAAAAGAGAGATGACTGCTTGATTTCTAGCCTGCAGGTATGACACCAGTCAGTCTAAGAATGTATCCCTGATCCCAATCTCTTAATAACTAATTTGCAAAGTGTCATTGGAGATAGTATGGAAGTTCAAGAAGAATTTAAGTCACTGTACTACCATCAACCAATATCCAGTATAACTGATCCACTGGTTGCAATAGCACAGATTCCATGCTATCAAGTGGTCTAGGAAAAATTCAGTATGATAAGAGTACTGAATTCTGTTTCACAAACGTAGTGATAGAAATGTTTTCATGTTTTTCTAATATCTTAATAGGAACCAGTGATATTGGGCAATAGGTACTATGAGTACTGGAATCAGCTTCTGATTTTTTTTTAAGTATTGGAGAAGCTACAACATGCTTCCAACACAGCACATCATGGGCCGGTTCTAGACCAAGTGCAAGATCTGTGATGAGCAGATCAAAAGAAGATCCTATATTAATGGTTAGAGATAGTTATTTTACCAAATGAGGAGTAAAGTGATCACATTTGATAACACAGGTAGAAACAAATGCCACAGGAGTGATCTCTGCCATCTTTAAGGTAGGGGTCAAACATTGGGTACGCTGATTAAGTCAGACACACTATTAATTTAATCCAAAAACAAAATAGCTAAAAATACACAGAATTGTTGCCCATTTCAGAGAGTAAGGGGATTGCATTTAGTATAGAGAAATGAACCAATTATCTTAAAAACTTCTTTAGTAGAGTTAGAATATGCAAGGCTTTGTTTTATGAGATACACTGCTGTGGCGCTTCTAACTATATTTTATGGTTCAGTGGAGCAATCAAATTAGAAACTTGTTTGTAATCTTGAGACTATCATTAAGAAATTAGTCAGAATAGATTGAGTTCATTCACTTATGATTTTCATTAAAGCAGCTTAATAATCAGTCTGCACAATGTCCTGTAATGAAGAAGACTGCACAAGTGTAGACTCCTTTGTAGTCAAGGGTTGAGCACTGGGTAATGAAGGAACTGAAGGTATGTTGTTGGGGCACATCCTCCGCATAGCTAGGGAAAACTGCGCTGCCCGGCAGTTTTTTGTTTACATGGTTTATTTTTTCTCCAGTGGGGATGCTTACCTGTCAAACAATCTATGTGCAGCAGCAGAGCCTAAAACTGCACAAAGGATGTACGCTCAAAGAGTAATTCCAACTTTAATGAGACTGGCTACTGCCCCCCGTTACCAGGCTATGAGTGAACTGGTGGTGGTTACAGCAATCTGGGGAGGGAGCTGCCTCCTGCCCCTTCTCTGTAAATTTCCAACCCTTCCTCAACAATTGTTTTTTTACCTATCGATGTAGAGGATACATGCAGTTGTACATCACTGTGTTCAGAGTGGAGAATGTGAAGGATGGTGTGTTCTTTTGGCCATATGAATGACTACACAAGATGGCATTTCCAGCACATACTATCCTTTTTCCATGGTGAGCATGACAGCCCATCGATCCTTTTTCAGAGCCCTAGTACAAAATCATACTTGGGCTGAGAAATTCACATCCCTTAAACTGTGAGCATACTTTTCCACTTCACTTAACAAAACTCACCTCTCTCTTTCCTGACTTGCTTTCCTTCCAAAGGGAGGTCTCTCGCTATACCAATCTGGCTTAGAAACACATCTTAACCATGAACAGTTCTACCTAATCGTACCTCTGAATTCAGTTGCCGAAAGCTTGTCAAGATAAGAGCAAAAGCCAAGATACTTCAAAGGAATGAAGGAGGGATTTTAACTTCTGAATGAAACTTCACTTTGGTTGGACCAGGCTTCTTGTTTCCAGAGTAAGGTAAATATCGGTCCACTCGATCCAGTAACTCATACTTGGTCTGGGGCTTTGAGGAGAGCCATGACATTGTAAAGAGTCATCCTCACGTTTGCGCACGGATGGCTCCAAATTATTTAACAACTCAGCATTCTGTTTTTAGAAGCTTATTCTGGGCCTCCCTGATAGCTCAGACATTTCACAACTAGTTAGAAAAGAGGCAAAGTAGGACATCACATAAAAATAGCATACCTTTGAAATCTGGCGAGGATGGCCACTACAGTTGATTAAAGTTACCCATGATCGCCCCTACACTACACACTCACAGTAAACAAACCTTCAACATAGGAATGTGCTGTTACACTTAGCCCGTTTTTCCTAAAAGGGCCACGGAAGTCTCCTAGGACTCATCCAATTTTAAGATACATGGTTATTCTTTGCTTGGCTTTCCAAAAAAAGAGGCTGGAAGAGGGGCGAACCAAAATCCATCCATCTCAAGGATTGCAGTACCCCAGAGCTCTATAATAGGTCTATCAGCTGCAGAAGTTTTAAAGGATGTTGAAAGATATCCAGAAGAAAATCTGCAGGAAAAAGACAAACGCTTTTGCATAAGCGCATATATTTTACCAAAACTGGGAGAAAAAAAATCACAATTTGAAGAGACAATGAGGACCATTGACCTTCCCAGCAAAGATGAATGAAGAAACGGAGGAAAGTAATTTACTATTGGAAAGTTGCAGCACAGCATATGCAGGTGGTGATGCAGCAGAAACACACTCCTACCAAGCCGACACATAGTAATTAAAAAGATACATTTTTAAACTGCCCTTTTACCAAGTCGGGATAGCTATTACTCAACCGAATTCTGAAAATTAAAGAGATTTGCATTTAAAGTATATGAATTTGAAACTGGTTTTGAAATGGCTTCCTTTAATAAAATACATAGGTTCTTACAATAAAAGGTAGCTGTTACATATGCTTTGTATACATAGCATTTATTTTATTGCAAATATTAAAATTATTTCAAGCATACTAAGCGGTATTTCTAATTGTATCTTAATAAATGAGTACCTGTACGGTAAGTGTTATGTACGAGTTTCTAGATTGTGGTTGTATGTACTTTGGATTGTTAGGATTAGCTTGTTTATTGCTCTGATTTATTAGAAGATGTACTAAAGTACCACCAAGCCAAATATTATTTCAGATTATGTGCAGGAAAATGCATTCATGTTTAAACTCAAGAATGATGGAATCCGACAAATAGGTTAGGGTGTTTTTTCTTTCCCAGAATATAATTTTCACAGTTTTTTTTGTAGATGTACCTCAAGAATTAGAGCTATGGCATGTGCAACATAATCATGACTGCTTGCTTTAATGAGGTTCCTAAACATAAAAATATTATAGCTAACTGCCCTTTGTCAAGACCTGCCCTATGGTTCTGGTGTAAGGAAAGTGTTCATTCCTTCTGCATGATTTGCATTTTAGCCTGGCCTTGTAGTGTAAAATAGGGGTGGGCAGAACTTGCGGAGTCGTCATGCTGCTCACCCTGATTATTAGCTCCAGGAGTTTTTCCTGCGCTGTAAATTCTGGAAGAAGGGCACCACATTCTGCACCAGAGGGGGCTGCTACTTTCTACCGCTCAAGTAGATTTTCTACTGAAGCTGCAGCATTCTCAAATTGAACGATAGCGACCTGCTGGGACCACCTGCATTGGGAAATCACACCAGGACTTGCCCTAGCGCTCAACCTTTCACGCTTACGCACTTAACGTTGATGAGCTGCGTGCAAACAAAACTATGCCATACAGCGGTTCATGGAATTTTTCCAGAACTCCATGCTTCAGGCGGAGCGCAGAGTGGGCAAAACTTTATGAACTCCGCCGGCGGAGCGGAGTTTAACGTCCACCCTAGTGTAGAACACTTTTTCATGTTTTTTCATTCAGTACCTCCAGAATTACATAACTGACCAATGGTTCTGCAAAGCTCTCAACGTAAATGTCTGGTGGGTTGTTTTTGCTGGTGGAGTATCATTTCAAATCCTTTTATAGAGAACCTCCCTAAAAGAAGATGGGATTTGTAGGTCATTGCTGAAAAGGGTTAAACAACAGGGGGTGGTGATGGACAGAGTTTCTGAATTAAGCAGAATACTCTCACCCAGTCAAGAGATCAGGGCTTAATCCAACACCGTTTTTTAGCTCACTGCACCATCCCAGCTCAGAACCTGGCTATATGCAAATTAGTCTGTCCCTGGCCCAGTGCATCATGGGAACAGGGCAAACCAAACTACCGAGCCAATTCTTTCACTGGGAAGGAACACAGTGAAAGAATTGGCTTGGTAGTTTGGTTTGCCCTGTTCCCATGATGCACTGGGCCAGGGACAGACTAATTTGCATATAGCCAGGTTCTGAGCTGGGATGGTGCAGTGAGCTAAAAAACGGTGTTGGATTAAGCCCTGATCTCTTGACTGGGTGAGAGTATTCTGCTTAATTCAGAAACTCTGTCCATCACCACCCCCTGTTGTTTAATTATTTTGTTCACCATAAGCGTGGAAGGGTATACTCAGACGTGAGTCCCTTGCTCATTGCACCATCAGGATTCAAGCAAGCCGGGCCGAAGACGGCTGAAATGCCAGAAACCGGTCCCCGGAAGCTTGTTTCCTTCCCAGTGAAAGAATTGGCTTGGTAGTTTGGTTTGCCCTGTTCCCATGATGCACTGGGCCAGGGACAGACTAATTTGCATACAGCCAGGTTCTGAGCTGGGATGGTGCAGTGAGCTAAAAAACGGTGTTGGATTAAGCCTTGATCTCTTGACTGGGTGAGAGTATTCTGCTTAATTCAGAAACTCTGTCCATCACCACCCCCTGTTGTTTAATTATTTTGTCCACCATAAGCGTGGAAGGGTATACTCAGACGTGAGTCCCTTGCTCATTGCACCATCAGGATTCAAGCAAGCCGGGCCGAAGACGGCTGAAATGCCAGAAACCGGTCCCCGGAAGCTTGTTTCCTTCCCAGTGAAAGAATTGGCTTGGTAGTTTGGTTTGCCCTGTTCCCATGATGCACTGGGCCAGGGACAGACTAATTTGCATATAGCCAGGTTCTGAGCTGGGATGGTGCAGTGAGCTAAAAAACGGTGTTGGATTAAGCCCTGATCTCTTGACTGGGTGAGAGTATTCTGCTTAATTCAGAAACTCTGTCCATCACCACCCCCTGTTGTTTAATTAATCATTGCTGAAAAGGGATCATTTACAAAGTACCTTCAACTAGGTGCCCTCTGATCAAGTGACAGTTTCTTTCCTGTGCATACCGTACAACTCCCTAAGTAAAAAGCACTGTTATTTAATGGCATTTCTTTGCTTGTGAGGCATCAGCTACTTAAGAGGGATACCCGAGTTCAGAGGGCCTCATCCCGTATATATGTCATCTATGATGTAATTTAACATGTCCTGAATTAGTAAAATGTGAGGTCATAAGCAGTGCAAGGAAGGGTGGCAAGTTAAAGTTACCTAAGAAAACTATAATGTGTGAATTTCCGTACTTTTTGTTTTTTAAATATTACTTTGCATCTTATTTCGACACTTAACTGGAACATCACTCTAACCTTTGTTTATTTTTCAATTTCTTTTTTCTTTTTTATAATCTTATTCAAAATTGAGCATGCACCCAAACCCCTTAAGAAAACCTACAGCCAATGCCACCGCTGTGCACGGGCATTAGCCAACTGAAACCCACTGTAGGCGGTCAACCCCCCTGCAATGCAAGGCTTTCGAGCGTCCACAGCAAGAATTGCCCAAAGGCCACAGTTGGCAGCAAGCCCTGGCCTCCATACACTGCCCCCTCATGTCCTTTTTCACCAACATTTTTAGGACATGGGGGCCAAATCGCTGTGTCCTATAACAGCTGCCACAACATTTTCTTCAGAATTGGTGCCAGCCAATCAGATCACTCGGTCTCACTGGACCACGATGGGCCCTGCACTACTAAAATGGTCAACAGGAGACAAAGGACCCACTGCCTTATATTTGCAGTATTTGGTACAGTGGGACCAACTGTCTAGATATACCTACATTTTTAATCCCTTCGTGCCCAACTCAATCCTCTTCGAACGCTAATTTCTCAAATATGTCCAAACGGATTTATACCAAATCACAGAAACATGCTTTCTGAGTAAAGTTCTAACTTTCTGCCAAATTTGGTGTAATTGAGTTAAGTGTTTTTTGCAAAGCTTACTGTGGGAATTAACATGGTTAATAAATATTTTTGCACACCATTTTTATTGGCCCCCGCATGATAGATCAGTCAAAAACTTCCCATCAAAGTGCCAAAGTTGATTGAACGTTTTGGGGAAAGTTTCGAGCAGATGTGTCAAACAGAGCCAATGTTATTAGTGAAACAAAAATGCTCTTCCTATGGAAATTCTGACCTAACTATAGCTACGCAGTGACGGGGGTTTGGGGGGTGGTGTGGGTGTTTTAAAAGCACTCTGCTTCAAGTATTGAGCGATATTTACAAACAGAATACACATGTTTGTAAAACTATCACAAACCTTTGTACTGAAAAGGCATGCCACAAAAAATAGTTTATAGACCATTCCAAATAAACATATATCGCAAACTGTGCTAAGCAAGAGAAAAACAAAACACAGAGCCTACCTGTGGCAAGGAACATCAAGATGGCTTCTACAAAGTTTAAAGGAATATCCTATTGCCAGACTGCACGTCACTACCATACACAGAAGCTTTAATGATTATCTATAGATACTCAAGTTAGAATGGTCTGGCTGCAGATGCTGAAAGTACACAATATAAAAGGACATGTGCTTGAGTGAGAGGTTGTTGATAACGGTGGAAGTCTAATCCTCCCAGTACATGTGTAAAAAAGAAAGGAGAAGTTACTTACTTGTAATCCTAGTTTAAAAGGGGAATCTGCAATGAAATCATAAGCACTGACCAGACCCACACGTAAACAGGATCTAGGAGAACTTTTCTATATTCATAGTAACCTATTTCAAGGCATATTTGCCATTTTCGTATTTTAATTTTAAAAGTCAATTGTATTTTTAAAATAGGTCACTAAACCAAAGAAACTAGAATAGTTTTTTCACAAACCTTTTTTAAAGTAAATGTGATGTGAAAGAAACGATGGGCAAGGTAGACAGGCCGGCTGCAGCGTATTAAGGCTGATAACTCACAGTGTTCATAAAAGGAAGAAGATCCCACCAGCATCCCATTTTGCCCTGTCAATCCAAGCTGCTCCGGTTTCTTTAGTAAAGTGATTTAGATCCTGTAATGATCCCCTCTTACCTTGGACTGAGGAGATGGTACTGTTGCTTAAGGCTTCAACTGAGAGTCACTTGACAGAGAACAGGAAATTTCCGTTGATATTCATAAGAACTGAATAAAGTAGGGAGGCTAGCCAGGAACGCGGTCGTAGACTGCAGAATAGAAAAAACAGGATGATTCTTCCGGCACTTCCCCCTTTTGTAGTCACGTGATGGTGACGTCATCCTAGGGGGAAGTGCCAACAGCTCAGCTAGGTAGGGGTTCTGTAGAGCAGACTAGCTGCTCATGTATCAGGAATGGGACGGGGAGACCAGGACGAGGAGGTAATGGAGTACAAAGGGTGTCAGAGTCAAGTTAAGTAAGCATTAAATATATCTTTATAAAATTTGAGTAAGGTAGGAACCGCTAGAACTGGTGGGGGTGGTGATAGGTTTAGATGATGGTTACAGTTATTTCCCCATTAGCATCCGGTTGTAAGTGGGTGTTTGTGTTCCAAAAAAAAATTTAAAAAAATATTTGAACCATAAAGAAAGATTTTGTAATAGTTTGTGCTCCAATTTTGGTTAATTTAGTTATATATTTTTAGAATTCAAATGGCTTTTTTTTAGAGAGAAAATACATGAAACTCTACTTATATATATAGCCTTTAGATATGGTGCTAAAAATAGATTTATATGTTTTTGTTTTACAAAAGGAAAATTTAAAAACAAAAGTGATTATCCAACGCTACCTACTAACCATGTGACATTTTCAATCATTCCAAATCACCAAAAGTTGTATGATTAGTCTGGAGCACTGATATTTTTAATGTATATAAAAATTGTTCAACACTCTGCTTATATATTCTGTTGAGAAAAAAATATATATAAGACAGCACCACCACGGGGTGGACTGTGAGAAATATAAGACGGCGCCAAGCACAGGCAAACACCAGCACAAATTAAAAACCCTTGTGAGCCAAGGACATAATGGTTACATCGTCTGCAGCAGTGCTGCTGTGGAGAGGACGTAGCCCTTACGTCCTAGCAGTGACCCGCAGGGAAAGCGCTGGCACTAACCCCATGGCCGCCCCCCCAACATGCCCCCACTGGGGGTGGAAGTGCTTCCATTGCCACATTCAACCCCTCCCTCGGCAATCGGGGTGGCGGTTTGGGGTAAACAGACACAGGGCCTGTTTGAATCGATTCCTGCCATCAAAAACATGAGGGTCCCTGAACTACTACATGTAAGGAGAGGAAGGCAGGGTACAAATGAACAATAACAACAAAGAACCTCTCCTTAACATTCAATTAATATTCAGGTGATACATCCATCATAAAAAAATACATTGTTTCACTACTATATTGACTATTCATTTTTTATTTATCAAAAATATCGTTTTCTTTTATTTTTTATATAGATATATAAATATATTCATTTACTTTCAAATTATTTACATAATTTCTACAAGATTTGAGCCCCAGGAGCATGTTAAATAAACATCTCAAGATGCAGTCAAATACCATCAGACACACAACTAACACTCTTACACAAAAAAATCATACTCCATAACATAGCTAAACTGAATACATCAATGCATACCATAATTAATTTAATAGATACATAGAGCAAAAAGAAGAAAGACGGCGCCAACGCTCGTTTCGGAGTGGAATCAGAAACTCACAATTCCTTCGTCAGGGCACAGCAAGTAAGTAACTCATTGGGTGGTTAATCGTCATCCAAACATCAGGGAAGTTTCTTATACGTGGTGCAGAGGGCTCTATATAACAATTGCTTTAAACTTTTAAAACCAATATTTCAGAACGTGGTGAGAACTTGGCCTCACGGTTGATAATGAATTTCAACCCCAAGGACATCATTTCTTTCCTCCTAAAGGGTATAACCATAAGTTAAGTATTTCAATCCCTTAGGTATTCATTAATAGATGTGGCGTCAAGGTCCGATTGTCGTCTCGAAACAAAATATACAGATGAAGCGTCAAAAATCTCGGCAGGTAATAGAGTAAAGTAATCTATAGGTTGGGGTCCAAAAACTGATTATGGTAAAGCCTTCTAAGATTTCATGAATTTTTCAACTGGTGTTGGCTGCGGTCCCGCCCACAAACGATTCCTGCGCCTCAATCGCGGGTGAGGCCTGCAATTGGGGAGCAGGAATGCATCCACTGGATCACAAGGGATGTTTTTTTTTTGCAGTTGGGATGGAGACACCTTAGGCAAGGGTCGCTCCCCTGGGGGAATAAACATAGGTGTTTCGGCCCCCCTGGGGGGCTGATTAGGCCATTTTTGGGCCGATGAAACCCAGTAGGCAACAGGGAATTCATTTTGCCCCATTTTGAGAGCGATCCCCTGGGTAATGGTCATTCTCATTGGGGTGATTTTCTTTTCTCTGTGTTTCTGCCCCCTGGGGTCTGATTCTGCCATTTCCTACGCTGATCAGCCACTAGGTGCCAGGGAATTAATTTTGGGAACGACCCCTTGGGAATGGGTCATTCCTATGGGGGTTATTTCCTTTTCTTTCCGTGTTTCGGCCTCCCCTGGGGCCAGGTCAGCTGTTTTTCCAACCAATGTAGCCCCGGGGGTTGGGGGATGTTGATCGGCCTTATATTTTTAAGCACATCTGCCCAAAGTGGGGCAGAAGCTGCTAGACCACCAGGGATTTTATTGTTTATGGCACAAAATATTTTGGGGAGTGGCCACTTGGGCAAGGGTCGCCCCTCTTTTAGGGGTGAATATTCTGGCTGTTCTGCCCCCATTGGGGGTAGATAGGCCTTATGTGTTTTAAGCCCACATGCCCCTGAGAAGGGCAAAAGCCACTAGACCACCAGGGAAGGTTTGTGTGTCAAATGCAGTTCTGCCTGTTTTGTCATTATTTGTGATCGTAAATAGTTTTCTCATTTTCATTTTAGTGCAAAGCTTTTGTTTTACTTTGGTGTAACTTGTGCTTGTGGTGTTGTGATTGGTAGAGCTGCAGTTTGTTTAGTTGCAAGTGTTTGGTATGGAAAATTGTTTTTATAATGTTTACTACAAATGAGTATCAATGACCTGCATTAATTTGTTTTTGGGAAATATAATACTAGCAGTCTACTTAGCTTATGTTTGAATGTGTGTGACATTTTCCTTGTATTTGTGCACTATTATGTTGCTTTGTGTGTAATTTTCTTTTGTTTTCTATTTTAGTGGGATATCGGTGCTTACTGTGTCTGTGCAGAGTAGGTGCTGGTGAGTCTAGTGGCCTCTGGCAAGTGAGTGGTATTGTTTTACAGTATATAGGTCTTTGTGTGCTTTGTATTCATTGACTTTACCTTGCAAATGCTATAAGCCTATAGTTTTTCTTTTTCTTTTGTAAATGCACACTTTGTTTATTACTTTTTTTACACAGCGTTGGGTACTGTTGACTTATTCGTCAAGTTTCTTGTATAACTAAGGATTATGGCTATCCACACACATGCACAGGACCACGAAGGGGCAGGAACAGAAAGGGGAACACTGTGATGTGGCAAGACACGAATCAGCAAGACGCCAGAATGAGCACCAGGAGCATGACGGGAACCCTTCTCAACCAACCATCAACCAGCAAGAGGGGGACCTAGTAGTAAACATTTTTCAATGTGAACTCGCGGAAATTCAGGAGTCAGTGCTCAACAAAGGTCTGGGCTTTGTCCCGACAAACATACTAGATACATTTAAACTGCATGCAGAAATTAAGGATTTGCTCCGTAACATCAAACTCCAGGTCTTTTTCAAAGACAAAGAAGCCACTGTGACCACAGATACAGGACTAAGACCAAGGTCTACATTCACACCCCCCCCCCCCCAATGCAATGCTACCAATAGAAATCCTAACCTTTGAAAAGGCAGTGATGAGCGAGCTTAGCAAGTTAAACTCGTCCAACACAGCGTTTTTTCACAACACCAGCCGGGTATAACAAGAAGCAATCAGGGAATTGGCCACCAACAGAGAGATCACCATTAAACCCACTGACAAAGGGGGAGCGATAAAGGTCCAAACAACAACGGCCTATGAGCAGGAATGCTCAAGATTATTGTCTGACAGAAGGAATTACAGGATCTTACGAGAGGACCCTACTGAGTCCCTACGCATCACTATTAGGGGAATGGTGGAGGAAGTACTAGCACATGACTGGTTGACAAAGAAAGAAGCAGAATTCTTCATCCAAAAAACACCCAGGATTCCGTATTTTTATAGCATTCCTAAAATACACAAGAATCTAGAAAAATCACCAAGGAGACCCATTGTCTCTGGAATCGGGTCCATTCTGGAACCACTATCTAAATTTGCTGATGCTTTCCTCCCCCCGCTAGTACTAGCCACAGACACTTATCTGAAAGACACTAAGGCAGTCCTCCAATTGCTCAAGGACTTACCTTTTGACCCAAGCCCCCAATTACTGCAGAGTCGCAATGTCGAGAGTCTGTACACCAGCTTGCCCCACGGAGAGACTCTCGCTATAATAGAGGAAGTTTTGTACACAACTCCATGGGAATACCAAACACCCAGGGGAGTAGTGCAAGAATGCATTTCGATAGCACTCACCAAAAATTTCCTTGAATATAATACAACCATCTACCTCCAAAGTCACGGGACCAGCATGGGCAGTACATTTGCCCCTAGTCTAGCTGGGTTATATGTCCACCACCTGGAGACCAACAAGATTCTCAATGCAAATAACCCATATAGAGACCAAATACTTACCTGGATAAGGTATATAGATGACGTTTTCGTCATCTGGCAAGGAGATCTACTGTCAGTTGACAGTTTCATGGAATGGTTGAACACACAGAACACGTACCTGAAATTTACCAGCTCGGTCTCCAAAGAGTCCCTGGTTTCCCTAGATTTGAATATCTAACCGGAAGGAGGTACATTAAAAACAACTACACATTTCAAGTCAACGGCCAGGAACTGCCTCCTGAGGTTTGATAGTTTTAATCCCCGACACCTCCGAGAAAACCTACCGTATGGCCAATTCTTGCGCCTGCGGAGAAATTGTACAGATGTGGCATTGTACAAATCACAGGCAACTGACCAAAAAACCAAGTTACAGAAAAGGCAATATCCAGACCGGATTATCAACTCGGCCATGAAAAGAGCAAAAAATAACAACAGGGAGGCCCTACTAGAGGACAGGGTACCAACTAACACTGAGCAGAAAAGACCCATATGTGTAACCACATATAGCACACACTCAAATGAGGTCTCCAAAATTGTAAACAAACACTGGCGCATACCAACATGCGGAGATCTGACCCTAGAGAAACCCATGTTTGCACACAGACGGGGCGCAATCTCAAGGATATTCTAGTCCACTCCCGTCCTAACAAGAATCAACAACCCACACCGTCCTTACATGGAATACAAGGGCATTTTCCATGTGGCAACTGTAGTAGCTGTCACTTGACGAAGAAAAGCAAGCAGTTGACATTTAGTAACGGAACCAAGTGGGACCAACGGAAACTGACTAACTGCAACAGCAAGAACGTAGTCTACATGATTACATGTCTATGTGGCCTTAAATACATCGGCATAATTACACGGGCAGTGAAAACACGATTAAGTGAACACAAAAGCAACGTGCGGTGCAAAAGAAGCACCACGAAAATGGCTACTCACTTTCTGGAGGCTGAACACTATGTAAATGACCTCAACTGGACTGTGATAGAGCAGCTCCAGACAGAGACTGGCCTTTTCGAAAAAGAACAGCGTTGGGTGTTCCGCCTTGGCACTCTTATCTCAGGCCTCAATGATGAGATCCCTTGGGGCCAATTGAACTGATACACCTCCCATTTCCCTGAGAAAATTATTGCTTTCATTGAATAAGATCTGTAGAGGCCCATCCAGGCACACCTAAGTACAACCTCCATAATGCCTCCTTATCTGCCATGTTTTTCTAGCTACAATTTAAAACACTGTATAATTTCATGCACTTGGCTCTAAAGCCCATAGTTTAATTTTGCCTCCACACATAAGAACGTTAAATGTTTATTGAACGAATACATATGACAACTGGCCTCTTTACACAGAGCACAGTACTTGTCTTTATATTTCTTTTTATTTAGGGCTGTTTCGCTATGTCCCACTCAGGAAAGTGTAAAAAATAACCAAGCCCAGATATCGCTATAACAATGAGCGCGCATGCGCACTCACTAAGACCAAGCATCACGCACCCGCAAGTGAATATAACCGAGCCCAGAGATCTCTGAAAATTAAGCAGAAGCGCAGCGCGATGACTTAGCATCTCGCATCGGCACATGCGCTGGAAAGAGATTAGTATTTCGTGTTAGCGCAGGCCAATTGACAACGCCTCTTCACGCTAAGGGAGCCTGTTAACCATCAGCAAAAACCATAACCGGATTACCCAAATACGGGCAAGTAACTACATCCGGCAATTTACCACGCTAATTAGAACCCAATTGACCCATTTACCAACTATAAAAGGGTGAGGCCCCCACGCAGATACCGCACTCACAGCGGAGCCGCGTACGGGACAAGAAGGAGCTATTCTCTACTGTTGATCATGAGTATGGTGTTAGTACAGGAAACAGGGGTCAACCAACAACTATGTGAGTAAATGGGACTCAGACACTGTGTAATTTTTTTGCAGGTAGCAGCATGGCACGGTAGTCCCCTACGTTAAGAGGCTCACAAGGCTCTTTAGATGGATTAAACAAGTATGCATTAACCAGGCAATCTAAACCCCCATATACAATTATGACACAGGCACAGAAGTATTCTTAACAAATAGAGTGTGTGTTTTATGTTTTATGTATGTATGTCCTGTCTGTGTTTTTTCTTTTACAGGGCACAACATCACGAGTAGTATGACATCATGTGTATAGTGATAGCAGCCCACACTATATATAATTATGTATATTTTTATACAGGTCATTGTACCTTACAAATATTGAGGATCTGATCACCAGATTACTGTTTTTTCCTTTCCAGGTTTTGCGATTAGCAGAGACCATCGACTTTCAAGTTGTAGGTACATTGTAGCCTGCATTACACTTCACTTTTCTGTAAATATCAATAGATTTTTGAGAAGTAATAAGTGAGTAAGGTAGGGGATTTGTGCACCCGTCCTGAAGGAGTTCATACTCCGAAACATGTTGACGCACACAGGAGGTAATGCACATTGTACTGCATAAACACCTCCAATCTCACCTTTTGACCAGTACCAACCCGTGGGCCCATTAAAACTTTTTTGTGTCTACCCCACGAGCCAGGTCCGTTTTAATTATCGCTCAATTGATAACCCCACCACTCACGCACATCATTATTTTTTTAAAACCCTCACATGCACCACACATAGATACAAAAGTAAGTGCTCCCGTTTAGTCGTAGGTCGTAGCACGCCGCATTGTGTAGAGGGGTGCGTAGACCCCAATGATGAAGCATGACACCAAAGGTCCTTTTGATGTGCGAGGGGTATTTTACAAACACTGTGTGCTCCCCACCATTGTAGGGAACACACTCTATTCACAGTTGGATTCTCATTGTTTATACGTATCCACAGGATGACCGCTCAGCAGGTTGTTGGGATGCTTTGAGTCTTCTTCTGACCATGATTATGAGACTGACTCTGCATCTGAGGCAGAGGGGGAAGGCCAGGATTCTGGCAGTGAATTTTCTGTCCAAGAGGAATCATCTAATAATTAAGCTACTCTCAATGCAGATAAAGTGGCTGTTTTAGTGGAGGACACTAATATGCCGATAGTGCAGCAAGAGGCATCTGGATTGCAGCCCAGGGCTGCAAAGCATCCCATTAGAAGTGCTGGACTCTGGGTTGACCCAAACATGGTGCAGTCGGTGTTGCCTGTCTTTAGTGATGTTGCAGGGTGTAGAGAAATTGTGAATAATCTTTGCTTATAAATTTCTTTCAGTTGTTTATGGATAATGTATTTTTGGTTGAGACTGTTGAGCAGACTAATTTGTATGCTGAACAGTATTTGAAGGACAACAGTGCCAAACTTAAGCCCCATTCTAGAGCTACCCGGTGGACTCCCAAACATCTGGATTAGCTGAAGGAGTTCTTGGGTTTCACTTTTTCGATGGGCCTGATAAGAAAACCATTTCTGTCTTCATATTGGTCCCTTGATGGTAACAGTTATTTTTCCTACAACCATGAGTCGAAATCAGTGTTTGCTTCTTCTTCAGATGTTGCATTTTGTTGATAATACTTTTGCATTGCCGAGAGATCACTCTGATTGTGACCATCTTTTTAAGGTTTGGCCTGTCCTTGATCACTTTGTAGATTGTTTTTCAGACATCTATGTGCCAGGCAAAGATATAGCTGTGGAAGAGTCTTTGGTCCTGTTCAAGGGCCGATTGGTTTTTAGGCAGTACATTCCTAGCAAGAGGGGATGTTACGGAATTAAGTTGTACATGCTACCTGAGAGTAGTACTGGATATGTCTGTAATTTCAGGGTCTACAATGGTAGGGATTCCAGTATTGACCCCTCTGGTTGTCTGTCCACTTTTTTGTGGTTATATGAAAATTGTGTGGTAACTGGGTAGAGGACTTTTTAACAAAGTTTATCATTTAGATGTAGATAACTTTTACAAAGTGGACACTGCTGCTTGTGGCACAATCCGCTCTAACCGCAAAGGTTACCCAAAAGAACTAGTTTGTAAAAAACAAACTTGTGAAGGTACAGTGCAATGCCTTGCGTAGTGATGAGCTTCTAGCTCTGAAATTTTCTGACAGGAGAGATGTCTATATGCTGACTACCATCCCTGATGAAAGTACTTCACCTATGACTGTTTGGGGTCAGGTTACTGAAGTGCGCAAACCTGTATGCATTTTAGACTATAATGAGCATATGGGTGGTGTAGATCAAGTAGATCAGAGGTTGGAACCTTACACTGCTGTTCGTAAGGCGTACGTTTGGTATAAGAAGTTGGCTATCCATTTATTCAATTCAGCAAGCTAAAATGCATTTGTTTTATTTAAGGATTGCACTCCAGAGACAAAGATTACATTTGTTCAGTTTCAACAGTCTCTGATAGGCAGCCTTGTTTTAGTGGAACAGGCATGAGTTCCTATAGAAACAGTGGTGGAGGATGTGGCTAGATTGAAAGATCGCCACTTTTCTGATCACATTCCTCCCAACGCCAAAAAAGACTTTCCCGTTAAGAAATGTAAAGTCTGTGCCCGAAGAGGTGTACGGAAGGAGAGTTGCATGTACTGCCCCTATTTCCCTTCTAATCCTGGGCTGTGTGTGCCCACATGTTTTCAATTGTACCACACGCAACCAAGTTTTTGGTTGGAATCGTGAGCATAAAAGTAAACGGACTGGTCTGTATCATTTTATATTTTTTGTTCAGATTTCATGGTTGGCATAAGTGTGATGCATTTAATTAGAGCTGTTGTGCTTGTAGTTATATTTTTGTATCTACTACCAATTGGTTAGTGTCTTCTTTTTTGCATAAAAAATGTGTTGGGAGTGTGCATGGACTGGCGCTTGGCTGGTGGTGTGCATTGAATGGTACTTGGCTAGTGGTGTGTGTGGATTGGCTTTGGAAGGCAGAGTGTGTGGACTGGCGCTTAGCTGGTGGTGTGCATGGACTGGCGCTTGGCTGGTGGTGTGCGTGGACTAGCACTTGGCTGGTGGTGAGCGTGGACTAGCACTTGGCTGGCGGTGTGCGTGGATTAGCACTTGGCTGGCAGTGTGTAGGGACTGGCGCTTGGCTGGGGGTGTGTGTAGACTGGCATTTGGCTGGTGGCTCATGGACTAGCACCTAGCTGGTGGTGTGCGTGCACTGGCGCTAGGCTGGCGGTGTGTGTATGGACTGACGCTTGGCTGGCAGTGTGTGAGAAGTGACTTGCATGCTGATCACTACACACACTGCTAGACAACTCCAATCCACACACTCCATCAGCCGGTGTGGTTGATGTGTCATGCATGTTGGCATATGAAAGTGATGGGCCCTTGAATGGCATTGCCGGTTGATGTGAGTGTTGGAATGTGCTGGGCCCGCGACTGGCAGTGTGAATGGCCTTGTATGCGTCACGTATGAAAGGTGTCTGAATGGCCTGTATAGAGGTTGGTGCCTTGCCGTGGCTTTACAACTCCCGAGCTGTGAGTTAATGGTTCAGGTTTGTAACCTTTAACTATTAACAGTGCATTTCCTTTTTGGGAAATCTCTTGTTAATAACATTTTACAAAGCAAAACCAAAGGGGATGATGGACGGAGTGTTGAACATTGCACGCACTCAACCCCAGTCAACTGATCTGGGTTTAATCCATCATCATTCTTTAGCTCACTCTGCCACCCCAGTTCAGACATGGCCATATGCAAATCAGTCTGACCCTGTGCCTCATGGAAACAGTCCAGCCCGAACTGCCAAGCCATGTCTTCCCTGGACCCGGAAACAGGCATCCTGGGACCAGTTTCTTGCTAATCAGCCGTCATCAACCAGGCTAGCTTGAATCCAGTGACAAAGTAAGCAAGGACCCACGTCTGGGCCTACCATGCCAATTTAGGGCGAACAAAGCAAAACCAAAGGGGATGATGGACGGTGTTGAACATTGCAAGTACTCACCCCCAGTCAATTGATCTGGGTTTAATCCATCATCATTCTTTAGCTCAGGCGTGGGTCTCTTGCTCACATTGCCACTGGATTCAAGCTAGCCTGGCTGATGACGGCTGATTAGCCAGAAACCAGTCCCAGGATGCCTGTTTCCGGTCCGGGGAGACATGGCTTGGCAGTTCGAACTGGACTGTTTCTATGAGGCACAGGTTCAGACTGATGTGCATATGGCCATGTCTGAACTGGGGTGGCGGAGTGAGCTAAAGAATGATGATGGATTAAACCCAGATTAGTTGACTGGGGGTGAATGCTTGCAATGTTCAACACTCTGTCCATCATCCCTTTAGTTTTGCTTTGTTCGCCCTAAGTTGGCAGGGTATGCCCAGGCGTGGGTCCCTTCCTCATTTTGCCACTGGATTCAAGCTAGCCTGGCTGATGACGGCTGATTAGCCAGAAACCGGTCCCAGGATGCCTGTTTCCGGTCCGGGAAGACCTGGCTTGGCAGTTCGGGCTGAACTGTTTCAATGAGGCACAGGGTCAGACTGATTTGCATATGGCCATGTCTGAACTGGGGTGGCGGAGTGAGCTAAAGGATGATGATGGATTAAACCCAGATCAGTTGACTGGGGGTGAGTGCTTGCAATGTTCAACACTCTGTCCATCATCCCCTTTGGTTTTGCTTTGTTCGCCCTAAGTTGGCAGGGTATGCCCAGGCGTGGGTCCCTTGCTCACTTTGCCACTGGATTCAAGCTACCCTGGCTGAAGACGGCTGATTAGCCAGAAACCGGTCCCAGGATGCTTGTTTCCGGTCCAGGGAAGAGATGGCTTGGCAGTTTGGGCTGGACTGTTCCCATGAGGCACAGGGTCAGAATGATTTGCATATGGCCATATCTGAACTGGGGTGGCAGAGTGAGCTAAAGAATGATGATGGATTAAACCCAGATCAGTTGACTGGGGGTGAGTGCTTGCAATGTTCAATACTCCGTCCATCATCCCCCTTGGTTTTGGTTTCAATAACATTTTACACTCTGAACCTTCACTCACCCTTGTGCCAAATCCAACCAGTATGTGTGTGTGTTTGAGGAATAGTTAGTTGTGATGTAATATTTGCATTTTCTGGCTTTCTCTGCCAGGGTGTACATTGTCCCTAGGGAAAATCTACAAATTCTCGATATAGTAGAAACCCAGAGGAGTATAGGGTGGTGTCCCTCTCGTGGATCCCAAAATGCTTTCTACCCAAAAGGCCCTGCAAACCTCTAAATGTGACTACAGTCCACAT
This sequence comes from Lissotriton vulgaris, assembly GCF_964263255.1. Taxonomy (NCBI): domain Eukaryota; kingdom Metazoa; phylum Chordata; class Amphibia; order Caudata; family Salamandridae; genus Lissotriton; species Lissotriton vulgaris. The sequence continues at coordinate 611,321,300 of NC_141700.1, forward strand.
TTTCCTTGCATTAGTGCCATATTCTTCCAGAATCAGAAAGAATCCACAAATTTCCTACTACCCAGTGTTCCCCCAGGTCTCCCGATAAAAATGGTACCTCACTTGTGTGGGTGGGCAAGTGCCACAAAGAAAGGGCCCAAAACATATTGTGGAGGCATCAAAAATTATTTATCACAAAACAACCTGGTTTTTCAGGGGGGTCACCTGCTTTTTTGATCCCGGGCTCGACGGCCATGTAGGGAAACCTACCAACCCTAGTCATTTCTGAAAACTAGACACTCAGCGGAGTCCAAGTATGTGTGGCTTGCATGGATTGTCTAACGTTTTCTTATCCAGAATCAGCTGTAAACCTCAAATTTTTCTCACATTTCTTTGGGGGAATTGATGTGCCGGGCACAAATTTCTTACCGCCCAGCATTCTCTTTGGACTCCTGAGTAAAATGATACCAAGGCCCTGCAACTGAGAAAGGTCAAAAACATAGAGAATGAGAGGATAGCACAGCAAGTTCTAAGCACTTTATTTTTGTTTATATACGTTTTTAGGTAGACTGCATTGGACACCAACACATGTGAGGTGTCATTTTTATTGGGAGACAAGGAGAATGCTGGGTGGTAGGAAATGTGTGCCGTCAAGGTGCTCCCAGACAGAAATGCAAGGAAAATGTGATTTTTTAAAGCTAAATTTGAGGTTTGCATGGGATTTTGAGTAGGAAAAGGTTGAGAGATCAACGCAAGCCAAATTGAACTTGGAAGCAAATGCTTAAAGGTGAATCCAATAGAGTTGATCATATACTAGCTGCTAAAAGACCGAAAGTAGGACAGATATGGCGACAACAGTACAAAATCTGTGAATGAATAATTGCAAACAAACAGCCTTCATTATATTGAATATCAAAGTCACAATTACTTTGAATTGATCAGTAATCAGATCTATCAAATCATACAGAAATTGAAATTCCCCACCCACTGGAAATACTGGCCCTTGGAAGCAATGTGAATCAGAAGACTTTTAGCAACACTTGATGGTAGTAACGTAAGGGAAGCGCACATCAAAACACATATAAAATCAGATCGGGTCAAAAAATTATAATATTCAAAATTAACAAGTCTCAAGGCATCTATTTGAAGGCGGTGCCACTCAGGATAAATATGCACCCTACTACCTAGATGCAAACTTACACAGGTCCTGCCAAAGCATTTACCGTGAAACACAATATAATTGTACAAATATCCCGGCACTCAAAAGTAACATTCCTTATTCATAGTTAGATAAAACAAATTACTTTAGATTCACCCCGAATATCACTGGCAGTAGACAGATTTGGGTTCTCAAAAGCGGTAAGTATTTAATTCAAAACCACATTTAGAACATCACAATTTCAGAATACACTTTGTGTTGCACAAGAGGAACAGTGGGAGGGCCTATCATAGCCAGCCTGATATTTTACGTACACTTTGTGTTGCACAAGAGGAACAGTGGGAGGGCCTATCATAGCCAGCCTGATATTTTACGTACACTTAGTGTTGCACAAGAGGAACAGTGGGATAATCTTCTCTAAATCTATGACAAGCATTTACAATGCGTCAACAACAGCGACACATTGGAATAGTTAGCAATTACTGGTTTGACCGCCTATCATACTAACAGACTATCACGTGCTAATATATACAGAATCCTCTGGTGTAAGGTCTATCCGATCCAACGTTATAGGCATCTTTCTGACGAACTGGGTGGACCTTTTGCGTCTGATCAGAATATTCTTGATTACTGACGCATATATTTGAAGATTTCGGGAATCATGCAAACATACAGCATTTGATGCCCTTTGAATTTGGGAATAAGCCTTGAGGAAGTCACTTGATGTGACGAAACACGTGTCGGCTGTCGTGCATCTGGACCACAGATCATGAGGACACAACTGTCGAATTTAGTCTCTTGAATGTCATATTCTGTTCAGGGACATTGGTTCTTTCTTGGTCCACTTTCTGAAATAGTGATGTTCTAAATGTGGTTTTGAATTAAATACTTACAGCTTTTGAGAACCCAAATCTGTCTACTGCCAGTGATATTCGGAGAAAATATAAAGTAATTTGTTTTATCTAACTATGAATAAGGATTGTTACTTTTGAGTGCCGGGATATTTGTACAATTGAATCAGAAGACTGGTATGGACAAGTACTGCAGACAAGACAAGGTAAGGAGGAGACAGGGAGAGAACTCATCTGAAATTAAATCAAGAAATGAGGCACATAGTGGATGAATGCAATGTTAGTTGTACCTCTTTCAGGAGACTGCTGTACTTGCTTCTTAGAGCTGCAGCCTCTGCCTCGACACTGTGCAGCTGAGCCCTCATTTCCTCTGTCTGCAAAATGGAAAGACACTTTATTTTAAATACATATTAAAATGTCTAAATGTGCTCGAAGTGTTAGGCAAGTGTTTATATCTTTTGAGTGAATCTGTGGGTATTCTTGTAAATAGCTTGTGAATCTTTACTAAGTATGCACCTCTAAGTGGCTTACGGCCAGATGCATCAAAGGGTTTTACCCATTCTGTGTCTATCGGAAAATGTGTTCATACATATGGCCCTTAGCTCCAGTGAGCCTATGTAGGTTGAGAACAGTTTTGATCTTTTATACACAACTCTAAACTGAGTATCTAAATATGCTGGATAAGCATACACATAAGGTATCCTCCGAGAACCTTTCCGGTGGAAGTGAAGGTTGGGAGTAATTTGCAGAAAAACAGGTACTCCATCCACAAGGTGTATGTGAATTGCTGCTTTCATTCCGAAAGGATCTTAAGACAAGGTAGATTAATTGATGCGAGAGCCTATTGTTGCCCATGGGTCTGAGAGCTATACAAAAGCCACATTGACTGAATGTAAGATTTTGGGCACCGAAGATCTTGGTCTACTTTTGGACCAAAGCCGAGGCAAACCTCAATCATTCAAACCCCTGGAAGACAAATATAAGTTGGTTTGGGATTTCCACACGCAGCTCAGCTACTGAGTAGATTAAACAATAGGCTTCTATGAAGCTTTTACAATACTGATCAGACATATATTTTTCTAAAAGAATTAAAAAGCATCGAAATATCCTTTCGGTCAACTTAGGATGTACTTTTAAAAATAATTACAACACATCTGACTAAGAGCTCGTTATGTTACTCGAACTCTTAAAGTACAAACGTTTAACCACTGTTCGTGGCCCAATGATGTTAAAACCTTAAGCATTATTACTACAAAGCCAGGCCAACAGGAACTTGATAATTTAAAGAATAATGTATGACCCTAAAACAAGTCACCCCTTTAGAAATAATGTCTCAAGGGAAAAGGTTGACCAATCTTGAAACAGTTCTCAGGAACACTCGAAGACAAAGATACTTGGTGCAGATGATTTATCGACACTTTACACTTCGTGACTAGGTGGAGTAGCAGTGAAGTAATTGCAGTCCCAGATCCTTCAATTAAAAGGGAAAGTATTTGAAAACAGAAAAATAAAAATAGATAAACTCCACAAAAGCTTTGGTTTAACTCGGTGAAATATGGCAACAAATGAGGCAACAAGCTATGTGTGGGGAGGTTGGAGAGGGTATGGGCAGCTTTGAGGGTGGGACTCAATGTGTTGAGTGCTCTGTGGGTTACAGTTGGAGGCATGTTGCCAAACTTGCCATCCACCTCTGTGGGTAATTAGGGGCAGGACTCTGTTGAATATATAGAGTGAAGTGATTGAAGACATTGCTCACCATTAAGTTGTTCTCCTGCAGCTCAGCTTTAAGCCTTCGTATTATTGCTTCATGTTCTTGTTGCCTGCCCTCAGCATCTGCCAATCTTTCCTCCATTTCCTCGCGGTCCAAAGCCATCTCCTTCCGCCAATGAGCTGCTTCGAATGAGCGGTTCTTGTTGGCATCTTTAGTCAAGGCTTCTAGGTCTCTGAGAGCTGTGTTCAGCCTCTCGATCTGGGGAGATAGGAACACACATGACATATCTGTGACAAGAGGGGCCCTATGTCAATTAGCTATTTCAATGATTCCAGTTGGATTTTAGTTTTTTGACAGACAATACACGGAGATAAAAACACTAAAGTCAGCCACTTCAACTTAAATACCTCACTGGGTACTCCACAGAAGAACTGCAATGAAGAAAAGGAAATGTGTTTCAGGGCTAAGTAAATGATCAAACATGTTCTCCAAGAGATTGTTCACATAATGCTGCTACAAAACACTCAGCAATGAAGAATGTCACGATGCAAGCAGAACAAACCTCTTGTATTTTCAGGAAACAAAAGCCTTTGTGTGAAAAAGCCGACGTGTGTCAGAGCTTTATCAATGCTGTGTACTCACTATTGTTTAGTACCTGTTATTTTAAGAGCCCAAGACTATCCAAGTGTCCTAAATCTTACATCGCGTGCCAACGTCTTGATGGAGAAGCTGATACAGGTGAAAAATACCAATCTCCGTGGCCTTTGTGACATGTGTGCCTTGCAGTTTTGAGCACGTTCACACCGCACTTGACCGACATAGTTGCACTTCAGACATGAGGCGTGCAGGGTCAGCAGCAGTGCAGTGCCATCGTTTACACTTACATTAAGGGGGCAATGAAAGACAGGGTTCGGCTAGTTGGGCAGATAATCAGGTTTGTAAAGTCACAAGATGACTTTTGTCTGGTCTCTCTCTGATCATTGCGAACAGCTGAAATAGTTTATCTGGCAAATATTAGTGTGGTGAACGCATGTCCTCGGTCTTGCTTAGATTGTGGAAACGTATCTCAGCAGCAATCTATAGGATCATTAGTCCAAAGACGTTAATCCTAAAGGTGCTTTGAAGCTGGCTCCGGGCCGGTGCGGAAGAGACCACATCTCTTGTACCTTACAGACCCTCGTAAGTGTGAGTAATGCTGTCATGGGCAACTTTTTTGGATTGCCTAACCTCCAAATTCCGGTGGTAACTGCAGTGCTTAATTTGTGCTGGAAATTGCAGAAGGTAGGCACTAGGCCTAGCGCGCATTCTGGACGAGGAGGACAGGGAAACAGTGACAAGGATAATTCAGGGATGAAAAAGAACCAGTAATAAAGACATAAAGAGATAGGAAGTGTAGGGTCGTGAAAGAAAGAGGCATGAGGAAGAAATATTTGGGCCCGGCACTAAATATATAGATATTTTGTATTATATTTGTTTTCACAGATTAAACGCCGAGTACAAAATGGATTGGGCAGGAGAACAGTCTACAAAAGTGCAGGGACGTAGCAATGAGGTAAAGCACGGCCGACTAGTGCTGCGTGTTGAGCACCGTCACTGTCGGGAAGGCAGTGAAAAGCAGAGCGCCAAAAAATGGCGCCGAAGTGATACGGATCATAGCAGACCTGTGAATAAGCAGTTGGTCTGCAGCTTCCCCCTAACCTCTCGCGCATCCCTCAAGTGCAAACTAGCGTGGACATGAGGCTCGGCGTGTATACAGCCCCTTCGGGGGGAGGAGGAGAGCCCCTCCCGTCTGTACTCCCTGTCACACGGTGGGCTGGGACTCGACCAGGCATGCATGACTGCCTGCTGGGGGAGAAAGACAAGATGACAGCTGCCAGCTCCAGATCTGGGCCATCCGTCTCCTGAGCAGTGAAAGGAGAGCCCAGACATCATCGGCTCTGCTTACTGACCACCGCACACAGCCCTCCCCCACAACTCAGCACACTGGGTCTGGGAGCCCAGCGCGCTGGCAGAGGGAGACTCCGACCTGGTGCGTGCTAAGATGGCGCCCACAGCAGCATGGGGATGTGAGCACGGGGCAGAAGAGGGGTCGAGTGGATATTCACCAGGGGGTAAGGGAGGTGTACTTCTGCTGGCGGGCGAAGCTGCAAAAGACACACAGATGATGTACGGAAGGCACTGCAAATCAAACATTCACCCCCAGTTAAGAGATCTTGGTTAAATCAATCGTTCTTTTGCTCACCATGTCACCCCAGTTTGGACCCAGCCATATGCAAATTAGTCTTGACCCTGTTTCTTATGGGAACAGTACAGCCTGAACTGCCTAGCCAGTCCTCCCTGGACCGGAAACAAGCATCCTCGAAACAGTTTTGAGGCATCACCCCTCATCAGCCAGGCTATCTTGAATCCTGTGTACAGGGCCGGACTGGGAACCAGAACCGGCCCTGGCAAAGTGCTCGGCCGGCCCCCCTCCCCCCCTCCGGGAGGAGAGGGGAGGGGGGAGAGGTGCGACCACGCTCTGTGACAGGGCCGGTTTTCGGCCGTTTTTGTTACAGGGCCGTTTTTGCAGCATAACGGCCCTGTTACAAAACCGGCCCCCAACCATGCGGCCCACCGGGGGATTGCCCGGTGCCCTCAACGGCCAGTCCGGGCCTGGTGACACAGTGGGCCCTGGACCCACTTCTGGGCATAACCGGCGCACTTAGGACGAGAAAGCAAAAGACACAGATGATGGACAGAATACAGAGCAAATCAAACATTCACCCCGGTCAAGAGATCTGGGTTGAATCCATCGTTCTTTTGCTCATCATGCCACCCCATTTTGGACCCAGCCATATGCAAATCAGTTTTGACCCGATTACTTATGGGAACAGTCTTGCCCGAACTGCCAAGCCAGGTCCTCCCTGGACCGGAAACAAGCAAGCTGAGCAGCACAGAGGCAGTGACCAGGACAGAACGAGACCTGGTACCAAAGCAGTCGAAGACTGGATCAGGGCACCAAGATATCCACGGCCTCAAGCGCACAATGAGTAATTCTGGTGTGCCTCCTTAGCCCTAGCCGGATTCTACATTTTGCTGACAACTGCTGAAAACAAGAGCCTCTGCAGCCTATGCTGTACTGGGGATAAGAATCATTCAAGCCCTGTGCTCACTCTCAAGCGCTGTGCTCTGTCGCCCCAGCGCCTATATTCTTGACAGAATTGAAATGTGTTCTGACATGTGCTCCCCTTCACTGTGCTGTGACAGCAATAGCAGCTGGACCAGCCATGTATGGAGTTGTCCTTACCCACTGTCACTGTGTTCAGATAGAAACTGGAGCCTTTCCAGCCTGCTGCTCTGACAGGACTATGAGCATGGCCAACTCCACCTTTCTCTCTCTCTATTCAAATGGGTATTAGAAATGCTCCAGCTTTGCTCCCTCACACAGTGTTCTGAAGTGAACAGAAGATGGCCAAGCCTGTGCTTTGATGAGATTGTGGGTTGCATAGGTCTGTGCTCAATCTAACTCTAATCTGGTAGGAATGTGAAATGCTCTAGCCCCTTGCTTCCTCGCCTTGTGCTCAGGTTGGAATGTGGGCCGCCTAGTCCTGCGCTCCACTATACTGTAGTTTGAAAAGGATATGAGGTAGCTCAGGCACTTGCTTCCTCAGCTGGATGTTTCAGTCCAAATTCTAGCCATACTAATCCTGTGCTCCATTATACTGAAGTCTGGCAGGAATATCAGATGGTCCAGTCCCATACTCACTCACCCTATGCTCCAGTGGGAAGGTTGGCCGTCCAAGCCCACTGCTCCCTCACACTGTGCTCTGGTTGGAACAAGAGATGGTCCAGCCAGTGCTTTGATGGGATTGGGAGCTGCACAGACCTGTGCCCTAACTTTTGTTTACTATTTTATATAGCAAAAACTCGACCCAAAAGTATTGGTGCGCTTTACATGAGCACCAGTTACATTTCACAAGGACACATTCACTTTTGGTAGCCGTGGGGAGATTACCTGATTTGCCTAGAATCAAAGTATGTTGAGGCGACGCCGAGACTCGAACCTGGTTCCCCAGCTCCAAAGTCGGGAGCTCTGGCAGGACTATGAGATGGGCCAGGCCCCTTGCTGTGGCCAGAATGTGGACCTACCTAATCCAGTGCCCCCCACATACTGTAGTCTGCTAGGTCTGGGAAAAGGAAGAGCTCCTTGCTTGGGCGAAATATGGTCCAGCCTAGTCCTGTACTCTCTCGTACTGTATTCTGGTAAGATTAGGAGATGGTCCAAATGATTGTTCTGGTCATAATGTAGACTGGCCTTGCCCTGTGCTCCATCACACTGTAGTCTAGTAGGCTATGAGATCAGCCAATCCCTTTCTCTGTTCAGAATGTGGGCCAGTCTTGTCTTGTGCTGTAGTCTTGTAGATGTGTGACATGGTCCAGCCCCTTGATATGGGTGGAATGTAAGCCGGCCTTGAACTGTGCTACATGATACTGTAGTCTTGTAGGGGTATGAGATATTCCCGCCCATTGGTCTGGTCGGAATATGGTCTAGCCTTGTCCTGTGCTCAATGAAATTGTAGTCTTGTAGGACTACAAGATGGTTCAGCCTCTTGCTCCCTTGCCTTGTGCTCAGTTAGAATGAGGACCTGCCTAGCTTTATGCCCTTGTGGAACAGGAGATGGTTCAGCTCAAGCTATGATGAGATTGTGGGCTATGTAGACCTGTTTCATCATACTATAGTTTCACTGGGATATGAGATGGCTCAAACCCTTGCTTCTGCAACTTGGGTTCAAGTCAGAATGTTACCCAGCCTATTTGTGTGCTCCATCATACTGTGGTTAGGTAGGTATATGAGATGGCCAAGGCCGTGCTCTCTCACACTATGCCCTAGTGGAAAGGTCAGCCTGCCAAGTTCAGGGCTCCCTCACACTGTGCTCTAGTGGGACAGGAGATGGTCTAGCCCGTTTTGATGGGATTGAGTGGCCATGTAGACCCGTGCTCCGTCATACTGTGGCTGGTAGGACTATGAAATGGTTCACAGCCTTGCTCTAGTGAGAATGTGGGCCTGTCTAGTGCTGTGGTCCCTTTTACTCTATTCTGGTCGGAGGTGGTCCAGACCCTTGCTCCCTCACATTGTGCTTAGGCCAGAATACCCGTGGGAACATTCGTGGTTCATCTACCTGCACTCCAGGAAAACAGAAATTCAGAACACTTCAAATATCCAACAATGGATACATCGAGCAGCAGTGAAGAAGTCTACTTATCTGGGTACTAGCCGTGAGAGGTATATCTATATCTTTGTACAGAGAAAAAAATACTCCGACCCCCACAATAGCCAAACACTGAGGCAGGAGGGCAATTATATTGTAGCATTTCTATAATGTCTCATACCCGTGAAAAGGCTCTGAGGTACTTCTGTATGGGTGAATAAAAAGCTAACCCACCTGTTCTGCATGTTTGCTAGAGAAAAGGTTTGAAAAGTGGCTCATATGGGAAGAGTTTGAATGCATTCTTGTTGTTTTTGGCTTGTCAGGACTGGTTGTAGGACTAAAGAATGTTTCGCTTTCCTTAGAAGTACAAGGAAAAGACCGAAGAGCTCATAAAAACAAACTGTGTGACTGAAGAAATCTAGTGGTCTGCCATATCTTGGCTGGCTTGCTGGGATCGAGCTTACAGTACCTCGGTTCTAAGGAAACAATTGATTTGAGACAAGATTCAGCTTAGGGATAGTGTCATATATGCAATAAGCGTCTATGATTCCCACTGTGGGTGCTGCCGCCCTGTATGGACCCAGAGCTGACCCACAGTAGGAAACGAGAATTGCCAAAGCTCACCTTTGGGAAACTACTGGTTTTACCAGTGGTTTTTAGCGTTTCTGTGCAGCATCCTCATTAATGTGCAGCATTGCTAATTGCTATTCCGCATCCACCCACCTCGTTTTGTAGGTGTGCGCACAGACAAGCGCAAGCCAACAAAATAATACAGGTGCTTTGTGGGTGTGGGGAAGCAATGCAGAGGGTGTGGGTGGGTAAGAAAGCAATTTGAGTGGGTGAAGTAACATGGAGGGTGGGAGCAGAAGCAACACGAAGGGTGTAGAAAGCAACAGAGGTGGGAGAGAGGAAGGTGCAGGGAGAGAAGCACATGGGCTAGAGAGAGGAATGTGGAGAGAGAAGAATGTGGGACAAAGTAGGGCAGGGAAAGAAGCACACGAGGGCAACACAACACAGAGAGAGGCAAGGAAAAAAACAATGGCGAGAGAGCAGCAAGGTGCGGAGGGCAAAAGAGCAGTAGCCGAGGGAGACAGTTGGGAAACACATGCACTCTTGTGGAGTGATTACACAAAAAGCAAAAAGTAGTGCTTCAGACGTGATCAGTGGAAGGACACAGTAATTCCTCCATGCTCCTAGGGAAGGACAAAGAGGAAGTAAAGCCAGCCCGGTTTCCTTGCTTTCCTGCGTTGTTTTCACAGCAGTCAAGAAACAGGCCTAGCTGTGCTTCGGGAGCACAATAGGTGAGTATACGTGGGAGAGGGGTATAGTGGTGGGGGTGAGAAAGGAGTGGAGAGACAGGGGAAAAATGTAAGTTTGAGAAGATGAAACGATGAATGTCGGTCTGCATTTTCAAAAGTTTGTCTGATGCTTGCATGACTGCTGCCCACGCTGTACCGGTTTCTTGTATGTTAGGGAAGCTTGTCTTACTGACTCGTGCTACACCCGTTTTCTCTGTACAGTATTTCACCTTTGTCCTACTGACGCCTATCTTGTATGGTTCTTGACATGCAAGCTTGCACTGTTGGCAGTATTATAAGTGATGTGAGAGGAGTACGATGGATTTTAGTCCCAAAAACCATCTATGGGCATGGATGCATCATACTGGAAACTATTGATGCACTGCCCATTTAGTAATGAAACTCCCTGCATTTTTCTAACTGTCATTCACACTAGCCTCTTTCTTAGAAAACCAAACTCAAAGAATCAAGATTAGCCAATCGCTGTCCACGACCAAGTTGGTCACCCTAGGAGTCCCTCAAGGTCCCACCTTATCTCCTACCCTCTTCAAACTATTCATGGAACCCTTCACCGAAATTCTGAAACTCTCCAAAATTCATTACCACATGTATGCGGATGATACCCAACTATACCTAAAACTGTAATCTCCGGATGACATCCGCCTACTCAACACAACTGCAAAAAACCCACATATGGCTGACAAAAAACCACCTCAAACTCAATGCGCTCAAAACAGACTTTCTCCTAATAACCCCACCACAAGGACAAGGTGACATAGACAACTGGATAAAACACTTAACAGCCTTCAACTGCAAACCTCAATTATCGATTCCACAAGATCACTGGGAATAATACTTGACAAGAATCTCAACATGAGGGAACACATTAGGACAGCCAACAGAGGAGCTAACTTTCATATGAGCATTCTCAGAAAACTAAAACTCTTCCTCAATGACGACGACCTAAAAACAGCCGTTCAAGCTCTAGTTATACCCAGAATAGACTATGGGAATACAACCCTATGAGGCTTGCCGAGATCCAGTCTGGCTCCTCTAAGAGCCTCACTCAACGCGCTGAAAGACTCGTCACTGGCTCCAAAAAGAACAACCACATCACCCCTGATCTAAATGCAGTGAATTGGCTACCTTATGAGGCAAGATCTCAGCTAAACATTGCCTGTATGACACACAAAGCCCTTCACTTCAACACACTAAAGTATCTAGCCAATAAACTGGAACTATCAGGCAGTAGCAGAACTATAAGAAGCACCATAACCCTGCTATTGAAACCGCAAAAATGTAGGAAAAAGAAAACCCACACACGCACCTTCTCTGGCCTAGCACCTAGGATATGGAACGCCCTGCCCCCGCCAATCAGAATGAGGCCTCCACCACCTCCTTCAAAAAAAGAAATCAAACTACTTCTAATTAATAAAACTCTCTCCTGATCCCAGCTTTGATGCGAGTTGGATACCTACCAGGATTCAAGATGAACTCTAAGCGAGGATGACTAACACACTCCAGACCTTCAACGAGAACCTACAACTTTTACAATCTCCTGTTAGCTACTCATATCTATATGACTAGCTCTCACCTTTTCTTTTGATGTAACTTTTGTAAAGCGCTCTGATACCCTCAACGGGTCTAGTTCGACCTATATAAAACTCTATAAATAAATACCTGTGACTTGGCAAGGCTTTAATTACATCAGGACATTGCAGTTTCATGTGCTTAGGGCCTAACCATGAAGTAACGTCCAGAAGCATTTACGGTTCCCATTATTAATGGAGTACATTTGTCATGCCCATCCTTTCTTAAATGTGAAAAGTGTTTTTTTAAACATGGATTGAGACTGTCCTAAGGCAGGTCATTGCAGGATTATGATTAGGGACTGTGCAGGAAGGTTTTCACCCAACCCCTCATAAATGCTTAGAAACAATGATGAGCATGAATTGTGGTTTAACATATACAAAGGTTTCCCTTCAAGCCCTCTACCATGACCCAATCCTTCATGACCCTAGCTAGGCAACACCATACACATTCAGCCTTGATATAAGGCTTTTTTGTGAAAGGACGTGGTGCGTACTATATGGCCTTCCAATTGACACTCGGTAGATATGGACACTCTATGTGCCCTTAATAATAATAATAATAATAGGGACATTTATAAAGCGCTGAGTTACGCGCACCGGCGTGTCCACGCGCTAAAAGTGGGAGAGGCAGCGTGCAGGGAGCACAGAAACTGAGCAGACAATTATTTGGTAAAAAGGAATGTTTTTAGTTTCACTCGGAACCTAGTTTCCTCCGGTTCCAGGCGCAGGTCCGCTGGTAGTTTATTCCAATTATTTGCCGCTAAGCATCTAAAGGACCTACCTCCCATGCGGGCTTTCTTAACTCTGGGGATCCTCAGTAGACCGCCCCCTGCGGATCTAAGCGCTCGAGCAGGTTCATAAACTTCAATCAGTTTATTCAAAGGGTCAGGTGCCCTGCCATTCAAGATTCGGTGACAGGTGCAGAGGGCTTTGTATTCCACTCTTCTCCTCACAGGGAGCCAGTGTAGCTTCTGGAGGGCCGCCTTAGAAGGCGCCCTTTTGGGCAGCCTGAGAATCAAACGTGCTGCCGCATTCTGCAGCACTTGCAGGCGTGCCATGCTTTTTTCTGGTGCCCCCAAGTACAGCAGGTTCCCGTAATCCGACCTAGCTGTCACCAGAGCATGAACCAGGGTTTGACGGGCACCGATCGGGAGTAAGTCCAGGACCTTTCTCAGTTTCTTCAAAATCCCAAAACAAACTCCGACCACCCGGTTGATCTGGGGGCCAAAAGTAAGACCCGCGTCAAACCAAACCCCCAGATTTCTTGCCTCTTGGCAGGGGGTTGGAGTTGGTCCTAGACAGGGTGGCCACCATGCCGACGACCAAGCAGACTGGGCTCTCCCCACCACCAGCACCTCTGTCTTGCCGCCATTAAGCTTCAAACAATTGATAGCCATCCACTCGGCAAGCTCTTTCATGCACGACCGAAAGCCATCGGCAGCAAGACAGGGCGCGTGCGATAGGGATATCACCAGCTGCGTATCGTCGGCATACGAAACCAGTTGGAGACCATGGCTCTCCACAATCGAGGCAACAGGCGCGACATACATATTAAAAAGGGTCGGGCTCAATGACGAGCCCTGAGGCACGCCTTGGCCCAGAGGAACCCCCTTGGAATAGCAGTCTCCTTGCCTTACTCGAAAGCTTCTCCCCTTGAGCATGCTATGGTCTTACCTTGTCTGACCATTATCCACCACCGTTCCAGGATGTAAAGGTGCCTTACTAACTGGTGCCCACTTATAAAAAGCTTACAGCAAAGAGGAGACGGAAAGGAAAAGTGCACAACAGACGGGGACATGTGCATCCCTTGTGTACTAATGTATGCAGTGGATGCTAACCCTTCTTTTCACATGCCCCACTCCATTGTTCACTGCTTTCTACTAGGAATCGAAATATTTTACTCAAGCTTTGCTGGCCCAACGAAGTTTACAGGCTCTCCTTCCCACTGAATGTGTCTGGTAGCATCAGTGACTTAGCAGGGGTTCCAAGGGCCACAACACAAGTAAGGCAAATGCCCCTATCACACCCCAAGCAGGATAATGAAAAACACAGCCATAATCATGGTATAGCTGCGCCCCCTCAAACCTTTGGACCCCAGTGCCATGGCACTTCCTATGCCGATAGCTCCTCCCCCTGGTAGCAGGGTGGCGCCACCACTGTTCATTACTTTGCTGCCTGCACACTACTGGCACAGGGCGACTGCTTAGCTCCATTCTTCCACTGCCTCTGGTAATACCCCTCTTGATTAAGACAAAAGGCTGATTTTATGAATGACTCTTTATAAGTCGCCCCAGCAGCCTATGAATTACACCCTACATATTTGTTCAAAATCGACAAAATGCTTCCAGATTAGTATTTGTACACATTATATGACGAATGATATTGGGACCAGTGAAGATGCAGCAATTGTGTATATGAGAGTGTAGAGAACGAAATACACAGGCCATATTGAGATTAAGGGATGCAGTCAAAAGAAAATCTGTCAAGTTATATATAACAACATTTATGCGTGTGAATTATAATGCGAACCAGGCTAAACAGTAACAGAGTAGTGATTTTACAATAGTTAGTACTAGGTGAGGTAGAATCATTTGCTGTAGACAAAATAGCATTTTGCCAGCTGGTGTGCTCCCAAAGGCTAAAAACAGGTCATTGCCAGGCCATGTTTTGCAGTTAGGCACCAGCTGTAGGTTATGACCTCTCTTTAGGGAATGATGGTCCTGAGTTAAGAAGATGAAGGGATAGGGGACGATAGGAGGATACAGCACCATGGGAGGGGATTATAGTGATGGGGAAGGGTGCTGGGATAAGACTTACCGGGAGGGTTTTACAAGCGAGTAAGTGGCAGAGCTACGGGGAGGAGAGAGGATGGGACAGGGACTGTCATTCATGGGATGGTTATCCTTCAGTGAGGAGTTCCTTGAAGGGATGGGCATTTGGCTAATTGTGGAAGTGCAGAAGGTAGGTATGGCGTTCAAAATCCAGATTTAGTTTTTCCTTTTTGGGTCAAGCACTTACGAGCAGGTAGTAAAATAATATGAAGTTTGAAGGTCTTTCTTGACCTGTTTTAACAGATGATATATTTGTTAGGGAACATGTGTTGCCCAATTCTGCAGCGAGCATCTTCCTCCCTCCAAACTACCGCCTGTGTTATTTGATGGATGGTGGTCATTGAATCCCCCAGACTCACCATACCACCACCACCAGTACTTTGTTGGTGGAATGAAAACCTCTTTGCCAAGTCCTACTGCTGCTTGAACCGCCTGAGCGGCCTCTTACTACTTCAGATCGGCTGGAAGCCTCTTCAACCCTCATCGTAGCCGTCAGAGAAGAGCACCAGCTGCTACCCCAGGAACGGCCCTTGCCAACCCTGTTCTCTGAAGTAGAGGTGGGCAACAAAAAAAGGTTTCCCTCCTACCTTTCTTTTAGCCCCCTCCACCCGCAGCAAATAGGAGGAGCTGCGGGGATGCTAAAGTTGGGCTAAGGAATCCACCATGACAAGGGTGAAGGGGAGGGAATCAAAGGGTGCATGATGTAGTTTGCACTACCAAAGCCTTCAGGTGAATTGGTGTCCATGTCCCCCAGTATCCTACAGTTTCACTCGTACAAGGGACTGTGACTTTCAAGGATTTGATGCACACCCTCTGTTGGTGAAATCAGTCTCTGGAGCCCACGCTTCCCCTATCTGTGCATCGCACGCCCAACCCTGTACAGATACCCACCCCCGTTTTCCCAACCTGTCTGGCAGACAGAAACCCACTGCAGCAGCAGCTCCAGTCACGCAGCTTCCTGACGCACAGATTTATACAGGTCACACAAAGGATAGGAGAGTAACTGAGGTTAATAGTTCCCTGGGTTCATTCACATGCATTGCAGTGGGCGCTGCATTAAACACCATCTCCCAAACCCTGATTTACTCCCTTTCCATCATGTGAGGCTGGCCCAAATGCTGCTTTGAGCAGTCTGCTGTTTTGTAAAAGCTAATCACATCATACGCACTAAATTCTCTGTGACTCAAGGTGCTGCATCTCTGTGCCCAGATCCTGACCCGGAAGAAGGGGCTCTGGGAGAGGGCAATAAATGCACTAGCATACAGACGTTTTGCAACTGGCCGCGTTGCCCGCAGGGCAACATAGAGAGGACAGCATCCTAGTGTTGCCCCCCTTGCTCGGTTAGTAGCTGACCCCACTGGACCACCGTAGGTGGAGAGGGTTGGTCACCCCTCTGTTTTGTTGCCTTGGGCGTCAGGAGGGGAGGAGTAATGCCAAGAGTCCTCATAAGCGGTCATCTCCCAGGGCCGGGCATTTGGTGACAGGTGGGGGTCTTCGGTTATCGCAAAGTGCCATCCCCGAGGCTTGGCGGAGTTACACGGTGATCCTAAAACTTTAAACAACTAAATGGCCTTCAGATAGTGGATCTTGGAGCCCCCGGCAGGTCACTGGGAGTCATTATGGCAGGGCCTGGTATAGCGTGATGGGGCTTCTTAATCCCTCAAGGGACAGTTGAAATCCTGAGCAACTGTGGAGACTGGCCGAGGTCTAGCTCTGACTTGTCAGGAGCATGACTCAAAGTAAAGAATAGGGAAGCAACCCACTGTAAATGAATGAGCTTTAAAGAATCTGATTGGTTCTTCTCTTGAATTTGTTCCTTTGATAGAAAGGACTCAGATATATTACTAAATACAAGGCCTTAGGCCTGTTACCTTCTATGCCTTATGTGATATTACCATTATAAATGTACCCGGGGCTCCCATCTCGATGATGGGGAATGATTCAAGCATGTGAATCTATGAAGGATACCCTAATGCTGGATAAACAAGTTTATTTTGACAGTTGTCTATAAAACATTCTAAAAACAAACAAACAGTTAAAATTGATGATTTAATGATTCTGAAATTCAGACTTTTGATCCAGGGGTGTGATGCACTTTGTGAAACATTATTGGAACATGGATATTACCTGGGGGTGACATAATCAAACAAAGAAGGAACCAATGCATTGAGTTACATTGTTGTAGTTGGTTTGTTATAACCTGTGATACAATACCATTTATGTCAACATATTTGTACATATGTAGCTGACGGCAAATATCACAAATAAATCAATAGAATTTGTTATACAAAAAAGAAATTGACGATTTAACCCCATCTTGGCTGCCCAACACCCCCCTCTACTACAGTTCATCATCAAAACACTGTTTACAAGCCAGTACAAACAGAGCAATTACTATTGCCACATCTAAATAGTACATTTCTGATAACAGTTCCACAGCTTTCCTCCTTTCGTATTTAAAAAACAAAGGTCTTAAAAACTTAATATGGTTTGAGAGATAGAAAATACAATCCCTAAGTATATGCAGTAGAAGGCATTTTACATTCAGGGGACAGGGGCATAGACCACTATTATCCTGAACCTGGCCCAGCATGGGGGGGATGAATGGATTGGATTACATCCCACTCTAGCCCTTAGTAGTTCATTACGCAGGCCAGGGTCTGATAACTGTATCAAGTATTGGAAGACAGTGTCCTGGCCAAGGGTAGAAATTGAGAAGCTAATAGATGGTTTCTTGATCAAATAGCTCAGGTCATTAGTCTCAGTCACTAATACTGCACACTCTTTCAATGCTTGTTTGCCTGGGAAGGGGGACAGGATGTAATTGCACCTCTGTCTGAATAAAGGTTCTTGATAAAGATCAGTCTTTTTCTTACTTCCTTTGCCCACCTTCTTTCACTACCTTGAATCTCACCCCAGCAGAGTTTAGATATTTTAGTCACTTCATCGTCCTCCGCGAGGCTATTGAAAGGTCCTGAGGGAAAGCCAGCAGACTCCAGGAGACCAGACTGAACTCTCTCTTTATAGACTGGACCAAGATATCTGGAGGGAGCAATAGAATAGATTTTTTTCTTCTGTCAGCAGGACTGCAGCATTGAAAAGTTTGAAGTTCGAGTGTTATTGCAAGGGAGAGTTACAGGGTGATTCTAAAGCTTTAAACAACTAAAAGGCCTCCACATAGTGGATCGTGGAGCCAAAAGCAATCCCTCAGGTCACTGGGAGTCATTCCAGCAGAGAATGGGATGATGGGACGGTGCTCCTTAATGCCTTAAGGGACAGTTGAAATCTTGAGCAACTCTGGAGACTGGCCGGGGTCTCGCTCTGACTTGCAAGGAGCATGACGTAAGGTAAAGAGTAGGGTGGCAACCCACTGTAAATGAACGAGCTGTAAAGAATCTAAGTGCGTTGGTGCTGAAAACACCAACAGCTCTAGCTTTCTCAATATGGGTGTCGGCTGTTCAAGGAACTTGCAGTCAACACCTGGGTCGCTCGTAAATTAATCCAGTCTGTGTAATCAATAAACCTGCAACATATTTTATCCACAAAGAGTGTCACTGTCATTTATAATGTCACATGCATTGTACCAATGTCATTTTAAGGATCCTCACATCCTCAAAGAGCTAGGGGGTAGCAATGCTATGCCTGTGCTACGGTTGTGCAATCAAGCTATGCATCTGTGTTATGGTGGTGGAGATGCCACGTCATGGAGCTGTGGACAAGCAGACATTTCCATGAGGGATGATGAAGTCGATCGTTGGGCGCTGTCTAGTGCAATGATCTTCAAACTTTTCAATGCTGCGCTACCGCTCACATAAGAAAAAATTATCACCAGGCGCTTCAGAACGGCATACAGGCTTTCTCAAAATTATTCTATAAAAGCGAAAGACCAGAAGATGCATAGCTATTCAGCGAATGTGGTTATGCTCAGTTATCCCTTTTAAAAATGCAATGAACTACATGAATGTCAGCAGGCTAGTGAAAGCCCAAATTCTCTAAAAGTGTAAAAATATTTACAGTGTGATACGTTATCGGAAATTTAGGAATGAATCTGAGGGTTATTTGGCGTCACCCATCCCCTCCCCCACATTGACACCAACTTCCTATCAGAAAATTAGTGAAAAGAGACATTACTGGTGGCACATCATTGCTTTCTTTAACCAAAAACACAGAACTGTTTTAGGGATTGTGTTTGTCTCTGTTACCTCAAGGCATAATTGATGCTGCTCTTGACTAGAGGTGAAGCACCCCACATTAGAGCAAAACAGCCCATTCTCAGTGTGCAACTCCCCAACCCCCCCAGTTAAAGTCCTCTGATCTAGCGAGAGGAAAGAAAGTTGTACGTGGGCAAGGGTTAACCAGTGTGATAAAGCAGTCAAATAGCAAAAAATGTGTGTGTGTGTGAGCATTCACCCCCAACGTGATAATATGGGGAAGACCAGGCGTTGACCTGAGTGACTGAAGATATAAGGCAGGAGAAGATGTGCGTAGGTGAAAATAGTTCCACATTATGAAAGTAATTACGGCCAATGGTTGCCCTTGGGTATAGTTCTAAAGAAAGAAAGATGAACTGAGGGTATGTGGGCACTGCCCCAGGTGATAAACTTGGGGGCATGACCAACTGTTGCCATAATTGATTAAAGTTACAGAAGGACCAAGCAGTAGTGGATGAGGGAGAAGTGTCCTGTACGAAGAAGGGGCAGAGGGCCGAGTCTTGCTGTGAGTGATGAAGCTATAGAAGGCCAAGGGATCTGTGGGTGGGTTATAAGTGGCCTGCACAAAGGGGGTATATGGTCAAGTGTTGCTGTGCGTGATGAAGCTATAGAAGGACAAGAGATCTGTGGGTGGGTTATAAGCGGCCTGCTCAGAGGGGGTATATGGTCAAGTGTTGCTGTGCTTGATGAAGCTATAGAAGGACAAGAGATCTGTGAGTCGGTTATAAGTGGCCTGCACAAAGAGGAGGTTTATTGTCAAGTGTTGCTGTGTGTGTGATAAAGCTATAGAAGGACAAGGGATCTGTAGGAGGGTTATGACTGGCCTGAACAAAGAGGGGGTACACGGTCAAGTGTTGCTCAGTGTGATGAAGCTATAAAAGGATAAGGGGTTGTGACCGTAAGAAGTATCCTGCACAAAGAGGGGACACAGAGGCAAGTGATGAAGCTACAGAGGGACAAATAAGCTGTCAGTGGGTTAGAAGTGTCCTGCCAGAAAAGGTGGCACATGGGCACAGTGGGGTATATCTACAGGCGTTCCCTTGTGTGATACAGTTATAAGTGGGTGTTGCTCTGTGTGTTAACAGCCACAGGTGAATGCCCTGTGTGAAAACTGCTTCAACCTAGTTAGTGTTGCCCTGTTTCATACAGCAAATGAGAAGCGACTGCTGCAGTATGATACAGCTATAGACCAGTGAGAATTGCCCTACGTGATGCAGCTATGGAGGAGTGAATGTTACTCTGATACAGCAACCTGTTTTATCAGAGCATGTTCATTTCCCTATTAACCAAGCATTTTTTTATTGCGATTATAGAAGCGGTTATCTACTGGTTATTATCCAGCTTGCTAGCTTGAGTGTAGAAGCTTTGTCGGGCCTGCCCAGAGTCAAGGACACTTTTTTATGGATTTTTGAATAATGGGGGCATTAATTAGCCTCCGAAAACACAAGCCCCTGCAAGACCAACCCAGCATATTCTACTCAAAAGTATAGAGCGCACACAAAAATTACGGCATTGCTGAACGGTTTTCACGCCTATAACTATTACTAAGGGTAGACATGAGAAAGCGCAAAGGGTGTTTATTCCCCAAACTGAGTGAGCAAACCAGGTGTTGGCTGTAAAGGCAATTGCACCAATAAACAAAAGCAACATAAGAATCAATTAATAAATAACTGTGGAATAATGACACATATAAGCAAAATAACTGAATGTAATGAAAAGCAAGACCTGCTAAAATGTGTAGATAAAGCTAAGAAGTGGTGCTTGGGTGACATGAATACTTTTATAGACTGGTTATATCTGCAAGTTCTGGGTGGAACAAAGGTGCCCCTGAGGGGACAGGTGGAGCTGGTTTCGTAGCTATATATCAGTGTCCTCAAAACGGCT
This sequence comes from Lissotriton vulgaris, assembly GCF_964263255.1. Taxonomy (NCBI): domain Eukaryota; kingdom Metazoa; phylum Chordata; class Amphibia; order Caudata; family Salamandridae; genus Lissotriton; species Lissotriton vulgaris. The sequence continues at coordinate 611,342,005 of NC_141700.1, forward strand.
GTGTCAGTACAGTTATCAGACACCCTTCAGATATTAGAAATAAGTTGATGTTTTTAGGTTTAGGCCTTACCTCTAAAGCTTGTTCCCGTTGGCAAGCTCTCAGTGCTTGATTTTCTCCTTCCACTCGCGACAGAAGCACGTTACTCTCAACAAGCTGAGGGCGAGGGACAAAGATACATGCTGTCAGTTATTTTGCACCAGGGCAAAGCTACAAGTAGTGACCTAGTGCACAGAGACCCACATACATGCAAGTGCAGGAAGACCTGCATTGCCCCACCAAGGTCTAAAACTCAACTAACACATGTGCTCTTCCTAAAGCAGACAAGTGTGGATATGAGATTTCATAAAGTTCATGTTCTCACTTGCAGCTCGACCAAGGGATGATATTCTAGCAGGTGTCCTGCAGTTCTCACTCACCCCAACCAATGCAATTTTATACTCTACAGTCGAACTTGTTACCAACTACTTAAACAAAATTGCCATGTCACTCCGATACTCTGCGATCCTCACTGGATAGCAATGAAAGCAATAACTACATTTACATTATGTTGCCTCATCTACAAAGCAATTCATCAATATCAATCTTCTCACCTCTCCAAGTTACTTATCTGGACTTATTCCTTGCTGATCCAGGTATCAAGATTCAAAACCTATTTTTCTGGTACTGCAATCAACGCCTGGAATTGTTTGACAATTAACATAAGAGCACACCCCTTCGCTCTTTTATGAAACACCTAAAAACCCAATTCTGCATCTTTTTTAACTAACGACTCTTTTCCTAATCTGCAACACAGACAACCTGCTCAATGGATCCAGGTCTACTGTTCTTACACAACGGGTCTCTGGAATGTTATTGCTACCTGCTACATTACAACCTACATTGATTAATGTTATCTGATGTGATTTCAACTGATTTCTATGTGAAGAACCCTAAATCTTGTGGTGGTGCAGGAGCTCTGTATGAAACTATTGCATTAAATGGCAATGAAATTCACTTCAATTAACATGTTCCGTATACACTAAAAATATGCACACTCACACACGTGTGCAATCTAAATTTTTTGCACCCAACAGCTTTACAAAACATTATATGTGCATTTTCAACTGTCACTGGCTTGCACTTTCTAAGTGTTTGGTGTCTAATTTTACCCAGCATGCCCCTCCCTGGTTTGAGAGGGAAGCTAGAATTCTAGATTTACGCAGCAAACCTTCGGAAAGTGGGTGGGATTGGTCAAGAGGTACACAGGCATAGCTGGGGGGAAGTGTTCAAATTGCTTCATAGCATTTACCCAGGTACAAGTGGAACTAAGAAAATAACATCAAGCATCAAGTTTGCCTTGTGGATACTGCTTGCACACAGATGTGTACAACATACCGGTAAACAAGCACACATAACAGGGCTCCTACATATATTTTTACAAAACCCAACGACCATGCATATAAGCAGAAAAATACACAGTCAACAATGCACATACATCAAAAGTCATACATTTGATTATGAAAAAAGGGCTTCAGAGTCTGATAGCCCCTTTTGAGTAACAAGGTAGGTGATCAGTTTATGGTATTTATCCTCAATAGACGTTCTGTAAGGTGGTCCCTATAAAAGTGTGGTCCCTATTTTTGTGACTTCGAGCGAATGTTGCCATTATTTATTGTCCCAAAAAGTTTTTTAAAGTATGAAAATAGATGTGAAAAAGTTTCCTAATTACATATTTATAACAAATGTGACAAAAATGAATCAACAATAGTATTACCATGATCTGGTATACACAATGAAACATTTGTGATTAGAGTACTGTAAGTCTAATTCGTTTTTTGCTTTCTTTGTTGCTGTGTGGTATATTTACTAATGTCACAAATTCCTCAAGAAGCGGTAAAGTTCTCGCTCCCATACACGTGTTGGCTGTCCCTTCACAATCTTTGTAAATTTTGTGGATATTGGATTGAACACAACTGGAAAGAAATTAAGCTTTTCTGGTATCGTACAATGGAATTTGATTCACAATACATGCAATATATATAAGGTTATTGTTTTTAATTGATGTATTTAGTCAAATAAAATTATTTTTACATTCGTTCAAAAATGGCAAGGATTTTGTAATTGTAAGCTAGAATTACCACAAATTGTGGCATTCTCGTGATGCCACTCTGCATGTAATGTGAAGTATAACAGCAGTGTTACTAAACCCTCAGAATGCCTATGTCAACATACACTAGTGGGGACGCCAAACAGTTCAAAGTACAAAATACAATATATCAGCTTTTGATGATCCTTACAAAGTTCAGCCAGTACCCATTTCCCACCTGCAGCGGGTTGGCCTAGTGTTTTTTTAAGGCTGAAAAATGTAGTAATACAAACAAAATTGAAAATAATAATAATATTAAGCAACTAATGACGTGCAAATCAGGCAGGTACAGCACTACTAACTGTAGTAGTAGCTTTAAAAGGTTATTTTAAAAAAGGGGCTTACAAGCCAGTGCAGGCGAACAAAATTAGTAAACAAAATTGGTGAACAGCATTGTAGAATACTTCAAAAAAGGGGTTGAGGAAGCATTCTCCTATGGCCAGGAAAAAAAGTGGGACTGTTAAAGAGGTGATGTCAGAGTGATGAAATATATAAGTCGTAATTTTAACATATAATGGGACCAAAAAGCAAGGGATGGGCATCTCACTTGCATTGTTTTTGTCATGTAGTTCAAGGTTATTATGCAGTCTGTAATGATAAAATAGAATTTAAACATTTTAAAAATGATCGTCAATTGGAGAGGAGTTGCTTCTTCAATAAGTCAGTACTTACTTTAGATGAATGTGTAATGCCATTTCATGGTCAGTTTTTACAGGAAAATATTGTGGTTTTCCATATTGTGTATATAAAATGCTGCACTAGGTTTATATCACAATGACAAGCGGTTGGAGACGTAGGCAGAGTATAGGTCAAGTCATCATGGGCGCAACCTCATAAACATCAGGTGCTGAAGCATCCTACCTCAAACAAACTCATAATTAATGGGGTTCACAAAAGAATGGGAGAAAAGCAATCTTAAGTGTGTTATATGTTTGCTACCTACTACAGAAACCAGTGCCATGAATGTAAGAGAAAGATCACATTGTTTGCAACGAAATATTTGCTGATGTAGCGTTTTTGTTCCAAAATATCGAATAGATTTGCAAAACAAATACTTTAAATCATAATCTCACAAATAAAAACAAAGGTAATAAAAACTACTGTGTGCACTGATTTAAACACACTCAGTCTTATGGTACATTAGTAAACATTATAGTAGATAACTGAAAACTCAGACGTTTGGGCCCTTTATTAATTCCAGAGTCGTGGCAAGGCACAATTTTACCCCAACTTCGTAAGAAAGGGGATGACTGTCTTCATCAAATCCTCTAATAGCCCTGCTGGACAGTAAAGCCAACATTTATGCGTCCTGGTTATTAAAAGACATACAGGATTGGGCTACTTCAAATAAATTAGTCTCTTTACAATAAATAGGATTTCGACAAGCCTTTGTTGCAATTAATACAATGATGGCCCTCTCTTCTGCTTCAAGTAAGCACTTCATTGTATCAAGTCAAATTTATTTGAATGCTTTATCGATATAATTAGCATTCAATGGTGTAGACAGGGCCATAGTTTGTAAAAAGTAACGTAAATAGGAGATTCCAGCACTTTTGATAAGACCTATTTAGATGTTTAACTTACACACCTCTGTAAGTACTAAGCTAGGATTGGACATGCATCTCTCACAAAGTTTATATGAGCGGGGGCCTTAAACAAGGTTTTGTGCTGCACCCCTACTGTATAGTATTTATAAGGTGGACATGAGTAGCAAAATTTTACAATTGAGATATTTCCCCCAAAAAATTGGGCCCCTATCGGCTAAATGTTCTGTAATATGCAGACACCACTATTATAGCTGATCGTATTGATGTAGGATTTCAAATATCACCAAGTGCACTACATCAACATAATGAAAAAAAATGGTTCAGTGGTGAAATGACAGAAACAAGCGGTTATCTTTGAAAGCAGCAAGTGTGGAAAGTGATATTGGCAAATAGGAGACATGGAAAAAGAAGGGGAGATCAAATAAAAATTATAGAGGAGAGGTGTGATTGTAAATTGCAAAAACCTAAATGAAATTAATTATTTCATGGTTTAGGGTTTTTGCATTTGAATTTAAATTCTCCCACCCGCAAACCCTTCCTAATGGTGATTTCAGCAAGTTGATATTGATAACCTGTCCGGGTAAGCTGTGATGCGGATTTGGCTTAGTGCAATGCTCTCCTTTTTGTGTAATATTCAACCTGCCAGTCTGAGATGCACTGGCAGGAGGCCAGGGGAACTATGCTAGACCCACAAATATTAGTATGTTAGTTGTTAAAAATTAGTTACGCTATTTTTATCACAACTAGACTGGAAATGCATGAAGTGCAGCTGGAAGAGGACTAAGTACATTAAGGATCCTTATAAATCAAGTTCTCCTCAAGTAGCTAATTTTTTGCTTCTAATCTCTATAACGTATGGATAAAATGTATTAATTTATGATCTTTTGTTAGTCCTATATTTGAGTTTAGATCTGGCTGGAACAGTTTTTACTCCGCTACTAGTGTATTTATGCAAGAGTAATTTGGAAACCCTGGTTCATTTGATTTGTAATTGTCCTGCCCCAAAGCCAATGTTTGTTGAATTTGGAAAACACACCTATTTTTCAGGGCCATTATTGCATTTAGTATTTTAAGTGTGAGAGTGGAAGACTGTTTAGCTAGTTTCCATGATTTTACCTGTCTGATGCGATACAACGGCTGTGTTTCAAAATTGTTTCATTCGAATCTGTAACTTTATTTTTTGTGTGTAATGTTTGGTATTTTCCTTTTTATTTTATTACTAAGTTCCACTGTGTGTATTGTTGATGGTTTTCATTTTTTTGATTGAACTAGACGACATAATCATCACACACACTGGTCCACAGAAGTAAAATCTGAACAACTAGCCATCCCTCAACAACCACATGACTAGTCTAGTATTGGAACTAAAGAAGCCCGGCTCAGCATATAAAACCAGTGCTGACTCTCCTGCACTAGCTGACTGTCAAACAATGAACACCCTTAAAAACAGTTTTAACCCATAAGCAACAAGGAAAGTCCAGCATTATACAACATTCTTTACCACTGACAAGACACTGCTTGGTTTGGAGCATGGCCCTGCTCAAACCTCTAACAAACTGCAGCAAAAGGAGGGGAGAGGGGCTTTAATATGTCGTGGTCCCAGATCTTAAATTCAGCTGCAGTTTAGCTATAATCAGAAAATTATACTTCAGAGAGGCCTCCTGGCACAGGGCAACGAAAGGAAATTCCCTATCTGTGGTTATCATGTGTACTAATCTACTGTATATCTTACGCATGGAGTTTCACACAAGCATGCTGATTTATACAGAACGATCAAAAAGGAATTTTATCGGTTCACGCAGAACGCAAACAGAGGGAACACATGGGGCACTGTGTTATATAACCACTGTTCATTACCACAAACGTTTGATGTGATTTGTGCTTCTTAGACAACCTCTAAAGTTCAGAAGTTAACCCTTTTCATCTGCATACCTTGCTAAAGATTCCTCCACTGAATTTGCATGTTTTTATCATTGTTTTTTAGCGTTTGTATAATGCACCATATGCCATTAGGATGGCACTTCATCTCTTATTAAAAGTCAAGGGTTGATTTTCCGACACCATTCCAAAAAGACCATTTACATCACAGATCGGATTCTGGTATGGTTTATGGAGTTGCATAATCAGTGGTGAGAGAAACTTTAGCAGTGCAGGATGGGTGTATCAGAATTTATATTACATAAGATTGATGGATGCGGCGAGAAGGCATTACCAAAAATCGCATAGAGATCTCTTTGGTTGAGATGCATAGCCATTGCCCATACTATGTAAACATATGGCAGCTGATGAAGCAAGGCCCATGACTGCCAGGTAATTGCATATTCTGGATATGTTGGGTGTATGTTTTGAGTTCTGTACTAACTAGTTCTGGTGCAGGATAATGTGTGGCACATATTGATAGATTGGGATGTCACGAAAGGCAACACCAAACAACATGATGCATCTTTCCTTTCTTGGATGTGTGTGTAGTGTACTGTCTAACGTGCGTTGTTAAGTGTTACTTGTGTGTTATGAAGCTCAAAATTACACTCTTACAGAAGTTTGCAGCTCTTTCTTTTAGGCCATTCATCTTCAGAATGTTCCAAACGTATGTGCATGCTAAATCCGTTGACTAAGACTCTCAGGCCTCATAACACCTATCTCAAACGTATTACCCTTGCACCCCGTTCACTGGAGCATTTATTCGAAATCAGATTATTCTGGGTCACCCTTTTACCTATCAAAAGCACAATTCTAACTCTCTTGCTTCATTCAATAAATTAGGAATTTATATATAATCCTAATCTGTTTTGGAAGAAGTTACTCACCGAATACACCCTGGCTCTGGCAGGGTTCACATGATTTCCCACACACAAAAAGCTATTTTTCCATCTTTAAAGCGCTCCAGTTTTGAAAAACCTCTAAAATCTAAATTGCTATAATCTGGAATCTGTTCTCTAAACTAAGGGACAGCATGTGCAATAATTTCTTAAATTAGTTTTACTGCCATTCCTTTCATGGAGCCCTCAACTACAAACTTGTAAAAAAACAGGTAAAGATCAAGGTCTCAAGTCGAATATACAAGTGTCACACTGTCACTTCCCCTCCATACCTCTTCTTCAACCTCACCTCAATAATCTGCCGCAGATTCCTTTACTAAACCAGACTCGACCTCGCTAAACAAACTCCTCAGCATGTATCCAGGAAAATGGATACAGGCACACCAAGCACCTAAAATTTGTAATCCGCTTCCGTTCTGTGTTAGGATCCTTCAGAGAAAGATCCTTCAGTTCTTAACAGGTAGCGGAGTTGAATTCTTGCTATCATCCAAAGAGCTGAGTCCATTGAAAAGAGATGGTGAGTAAATGTTCAAGCACAGTAGTGTCTTGTTGGAATCTTAAATAAATGAGGTGGTTGAGGTGAACTGGAGAACCAAACAGTGTCTCTGGTCTATTAGGGAGAGGGTGGATGAAATAGATTTCCGAACAACGAGCCTCTTCCTCTCAGTGAGGCCCACAGCGCCTCCTGAAAAGATTGAGGTGGGCTTTGTATGGGCCGTTTCAGTCAGGTTTCCTCATAGACGATGGTGTGGCAATCAAGGCACCAGAAGACGATTAGGACTGTGTTCTATCTCTAACCTGTCACTGTGCTTGGCCTTGTAAATATACATCTCTCATAAATGGGAAAGAGGAAGATGTGTGAGATAATGCCCCGATCTGGGCGATGCTGGATCAGATCCTCTTACCTGGTGATGTGCTTCCTCACGTTGTTTGCTGTTGGCCTCCAGCTCCTGGTTCAGCTGTTGAATGCGACTGTGTCTCTGATCCAGCTCTGCCTGCCGCTCCCTCAGCTCCTTCTGTAGCTCATAAACTCTCTGCTCCTGGGCGTCAAGCTATTGACCCAACCAGAAAGAAAATAGCACGGAGGAAAAATCAATTATACTAAATAGCTTGAGGATAATCTGAAAGAGCAGAGGCCTGAAACCTATGAGGTGGGGGCGGAAGGGACCGTAAGCTTGCAGATTCAATTCAAGCAAAGCCATGTGGGTGGGTGTGGCATTATTGATGTAATGACTGTTATCCCTGACACCTGTCTATATCACCCCAACCAAGAAACAGGATATGCTAGCAGGCAGATCATAATAAGAAAACAGTGATTGCAGTACAAAGCACCAATTTAGCATGGGCGATCATTGAAGAATTGCGAAAATGGAATATGAAGAAAGCCGGCGCTAAGCACCTTTTGTGAACCCAGAGAGCTGGGGAACATGAAACTAACATCATCTTGCATTGCTCAAGAGACCCCAAATCCTCATGGATGTGACGCAAGTGAGACTCACCTGAGCAGCTAGTCCATCTCGCTTGTCCTGTATAAGTAGTATCTCGTTCTGAAGGCTGCGCAGTTTGCCATCCCGACGCTGCAGCTGCAGAGTTTCCATGGAAAAAAGGGAGGGGGAGCGGAGAAGGGGAGAGAGACCAGGACGGGATCATTGAGTGTCAACCAATAAGCGATTAGCATGACAAAGCGCAGGTATTGATCAGCTATCGCAAAGCAAGCTGCACAGACCAACCCCCGGCTCCTCACCCCTGCTCTCCTCTTTAAAGGGTGGTTTCAGTTTTTGGCCATTTTCATTCTACGCTTTGGAACGAAAACCTACCACAAAGCAGTTTCCACCATTATATGTTGCAGTCTTCAGAATCTAGCAGTTAAGTAGGAAGGCTGTGTACCAATCCAGGAAAGAGGGCAGAAACATGAGCTAACACGCTCCCGACATACGGACAGTCACAGTTCAGTGTCTGGAGATACAACATCGCTATGGCACTGATGTACGTCAACAGTAGTGGCCTTTCTAGAGTACAAGGTAAAATCTCCAAGAAGCCATTTGCAAATTAGGTCGAGGACTGGGCTGGCCTCCAAATCAAAGGTAAGCTAGTCAGTGTGCCCTGATCCTGCCTGCCCCCAACCAGACCAAGCAATCACATACTGCCTGTCCCCATGTCACACAAGGCAGTCACATGCACTCCAGTCTCATTACTGGTTGCAGACTCGTTAAACCTGTCCACATTTTAGACAGAGCAGTCATGGGCAGCATACCCTCATTACAGATAGGCAGTTTTAAACATAAGGTCCATCTGCAAGTCCAGGAGTCACTTGTAGACGGCCACCATTACAGTGGGAGAGGGCACAGCCTCCCTCCATCATTAGACAGTACTCATTGTACATGGGCTTGGCTCATTACAGCCTGATCAGTCAAAAGCAGCTGCTGCTCAAACTAGAGAGAGCAGTTATCAACAGCCTTGTCTCAGTATAGACATAGACAGAACAGTCACATACAGCCTATGCATAATTCAGACTGCAGACACATACAGTCTAGTACCGTTTGAACTTAACAGCGTCGTCACTTCAGGCTTAACTGCAGACAGAGCAGTCACCGTACAAGCTCTTAACATTTCAGACCGTCGCACAGCCTTATTTCCGATTAAAAATTCACGCAGCCAGTTCTCAATGCAGACAAGCATTCACCGACACTGCCCTTGCTCCAGATTATACAGTCACACACACGGCACCTATGAAAGCCTGTTCACAGTACAGTCCGAGGAGTCGAGCACAGCCAGCTCTCATTAGAAATGCGAGTTCCTCTCTGCACCGAGCGTGGCTTCCTTGGACTCCTAAAAACACGCGCGAGCCTGCCCTGATTACAGCCAAAGCAGCCATGCACAGCCAGCCCGCGCTGCATATTAAACAGGGCGCGCGGAGCCCTGCTCCATTCTGAGCTAGCAGGCGAAGGCACTGATGCATTGCGTTGTAAGCAAAGTTCAGACCTCAAGGTCAAGGGTCATCCGGAAATCTAGAAGGTGAACGAAAATGGCGCAGTCTTAATTTTAATTTTAGGACGTCAGAGTCCAAGTCTTCGTAGACCAGCATTAGACTCCTAAATATATTAGAACAACGAGGATGTAATTTGCACAATAAACTAGGATATCAATATGGAACAGAACGTCTCCAAGTAAACAATAGATATTCGAAGACGTTACACCCACTGTACTCTTCACAATACAAATAGCATTTATTTCATTCCAAAATGGAGGGACACGGACAAATCTGCCCATTCCTGAACATTTATTTCTCTCAAGGAATTATATATATATATATATATATATATATATATATATATATATATATATATATATATATATATATACGCTCCAGAATATATATATATCCCCCAAATACAAATAGTGAAGCAATTGTAAATGAACAATTATAAAAATGTACTTATTAATGCAGTGACCTATATGCGTGTTAAACATAGAAAAATGTAACCATAAGTAATATGTACATTTGTTAAGTAGAATAAAAAAAACATATATTTATGAACAAGATTATATTTGTACAAAGGAATACACATATCTAGGTACACATATATAATCCAAACAACTGCTTATATACACAGGGATAAGCTGTACATTTAAGTTTGAGCATAGTGGTTATGTGGGGAAGAGCCAATTCTTGAGTTGACTTCTGAAGATAAGGTAGTTATCAGTGGATCTTATGTTTGGGGGTAAAGAGTAAACACAAGGAAATGATGGACGGAGTGCTGAAACTTATCAGACACCCACCCCAAGTCACAGATCTGGGTTTAATCCATCATTGTTCTTTAACTCACTTTGCCACCCCAGTTCAGACACAGCTATATGCAAATCAGTCTTGACTTTGCCACCTCAGTTCAGAGTAACCCCCTTCATCACAGGTAAGTATTGAACTTACAATCCCAGTCCTAGGAGCCAGAAGTCAGCAAGGACCACGGGTCAGGAAAGTAGCAAAAACTGCCCCATCAGCTGCACAGGGGCGGCCGGGTGCAGAGGTAAACATTGGAATTCGACCCAATGCTATCCAACGGGGACACAGGGTGCATGGAGCCACACTGTTTATAGGTAGGTAGATCGATTGCAGGGGCCAAGCTTTCGAGGTTAGTTCAATCACAGGTGGGAGTCACAAAGCAGCACCAAACAGACACCACCAGTGGTCGGGTGCAGGGGGCAAATTCAACATTGGGCGCCCAATAATTTCAATAGGGATTCTTCTTGCAACACAGAGGCTGCAGGTGAGGCACCAGAGGTTGCAGGAGGAAGACCAACGATAGAAGAGGATGTAGAGGGTTATAGGGGCAATGTCGGTTAAGCTCACCAAGGCCCAGGGGCATCGGGTGCAGGGGTGCCTTTCGACATTAGAGTCTTCTTATCGGAGCCGGTTGTGGTCGTGGTAGCCTCATACTGCAGGGGCCGTCGTGGAGGGCAGGACAGGTCAGCCAACAGAACACAAGATCAGGATCGCCGGGAAGAATCACTGCACAGGAGAACCACTCAGACTCAGGCCATGCACGTCAGGTGCAGAGTGGGCAGAAAACATGGATACGGAATCCTTGGAGTATGTTTCTTCAGGACAGGTCTGTTGTCCAAGGGAGATTGGAGTCTTTTTCGAAGGCAACAGTCCGCCCAGGGGTTTCAGAGATTTCGCAGGTTCGCTGAAGCTGGAGACAGACCAGTCGTCGTCTTCTCTGCACGGTCGTCTTCTTTCTTCTTAGGTCGTCGAAGATCTAGTTTCTAGTTCTAGTTGTGGGGAGCCACCTAAATACTAAATGTAGGAGGTGTTTTGGGGGAGTAGCAGGTAGGACCAATGGGCACCTTACTTGGGGTGGCTACACCCTTTGTTATGCCACACTCTTGTGGGAGGGAGGCATAGACCTAGTACTGATTGGACTATTTACCCCATCTTTAAGATGGCGGGGACTGACAGTTGTGCTTCACCTTGCCTTCCCCACCTTATTGGAGGGGTTGGCAGAGGTGACACAGCTCCCTTTCTTTAGAATTTTTCCTGCCAGTTTTTCCCGCCCAAAGTGGGGGAGTAAACCAGGGGCTGGCATCTGCTGCTAGCAGCACAGGCACAAAAATTATTGTATATTCCATATAGTCTAAATTAAACAATACACAGGCTCCATTCAAGTTTGTTTAAACTGTTTTTTCCTTCGTAATCCTTTTTAAATGTGTTTTCATTTTCACATATATTTTTTTACTGTAGCCAATGCATTTCGTCTCTTACCAGAGACTTCTTCAGGGCTTTTCAGTGCCCTCACACCCGTACTTGTTATGTGTGGATCAAAGACCCTAATATGGAATGCGAGCTCATTTTGCCCTTAATTCGTGTCTGTCCTATTCCTACGGTTCATTCACAAAAAGGGGTTGTCATCAGTAAATCTGGTTCCTGCCCATGTTGGTATCAGAATCTAAGTCCCTCTTCCTTACATCCAACGTGATGTACCAAACATCAGTTTCCGTAACGCATTGGCTACATTGTAAGAGAATATGTGAAAAAGAAGAACATTAATAAAGGATTACATAGAAAAAACTTTTAAACAAACTTGAATTGAGTCTGTGCATTGTTTAATTTAGACTATATGGAATATACAATAAGTCTTTAAAGAATGTCTAGTGAGTGTTGGTCATTTGTGTTAAAATCATTTGGGGATCTATATCCCCATATGGAGGTTTAGAAGCTTAATCTTTCAGATCCGAGCACCACTTGCTATTGCTGATATTATATCCACGCAAGGTGATAGGTGTGGTTTAGAAGTCTCAGCCTCATTTTGTAAATCACTTCGAGTACTCACATAAGCCCTGCTTGCATCAGTGCTGAAACAAATACCAACACACTGCAACTCCCTTACTGCACACTTAGCAGTCATATGAAATCTCAGGAGTGGTCATATACATACATCTCACTGACTCACCTCACAGTAGACCGAGCAGCGTACAACCTAAGCCCTACATGTTGAGGAGGCTGGTCAGAGAGGGACGGTACACATCATTAGTCTGAGCTATCACGTGCAGCCTATTCCCAAAATTTCATACAATGTGCAGCCATACAGACCCCTACTGTCAATACAAATTGGAAAAGCACGACAGCCTGCTTCCCACTGTTCGCGCTGTGCAGAGAATGCCTGCCCTGAACTGAAGGGTTTTTGCTGATGAATGTTGGTTCCTACCTCTTCTTTTAGCAGTTCGTTGGTTCTCGTGGACATGGGATGGCTTTCAAAAGTAGAGGGCACGGATGGGCTGCTCACCTAAAAGGAAATGTAGACAGAAATATAGGTTACTGATTCCCATCAGACAATATATAGGTGTCACCGCAGAATGAAGGTGAACAAGGGTAATGTAACATAACTGTAACTATCGGTTTGCAACTTGCAAATGTGCAAGATAAATGCTGCATACATATTTACAAATGAGTAATCCATATGTACTGGTATACTCTAACCCTGTTGGTCACCACCCAATTGGATTAAAATCTATGGCCTGTGCAAACGCCAGTAACATAACAATAGCAATATAGGCTTAGCAAATAAACTATACATTTTGTGTGACATTTAACACTTGATTAGCAGACTATAATACAGACAGAATTGTCAAACACAACCTGTAGCGAGGCCTGAATTAGGTGTGGACCCGAGTTTTCAGATACCTATGCAAACTCCATTTTGCGTTTGGGTCAGAATTCCAAGTTGTGTGCAGTTTACCGCACCCAGCAATTATCAGTCGCAATATAGTTAGAATCCTTCATTAAATATTGGCAGGTCAGAATTGCCGGAATTTGATATGGGAAAAGAGTATGGTATTTACAGTGACATGCCGATTTTAGGGCAGTAAGCACCAAAACAGGTGTATGCTTGGTCAAAAACTCAGAATATGTGTAATTTATCACACTTGGCAAAGTGCAAACACCCAGCGAGTCGGATTTTTTCAGGAGCGATAAACAGCACCTCTACCCCCCATGGCACAAGTAATCAGAGGCTAAATTGCGTGATCGCTCCATTTCAGCAGACTATGATGTTTCCAGTCCTGAGTATTCAGATTACAAATTGTTCTCGGTCACTTAAGCCAAATTAATTCAGGTAAAACACATAAAACTTACCAGTCCCATAAAGCATTTTTGTTCAATGACAGCCCAAGACTGTAATAGGGTGATGCGATATTCGCATTTTTCTATACTCTCTTTACATTTAATATATTCATAAACTCATTATAAGCGTGTGCTGTATTTAGTTGTTTGTTGCAGTGTACAACATATAACGCTTGCTTTTTTAAAAATAGTTTGATAAAGCACCTCTTATTTATAATAACAGGATTTATGTATAACAATATTTCAAGATCCAACAGACTTTAGTCTTAATATGCTAATTCTTGCATTTTCTATCACTCATCAGAAGGTCTGCCCTTTTCAAAATAGTCAGAAAAGTGTATTTAAGCCTGGAATAGAGGCGTACTAGGCAGAGAGACATCTTCAACTTCCTTGCAGGTTGGTTTGTGCGAGCTGCTGCAAACATCCCTAGCGAAAGATACCGGCTTCTCAGATCAGGAGCTTCTCATCTGCTTAGGAAAGCCATATCTGAGAAAGAAACTGACTTTCAAGTACAGAAGCTATATAAATCACAAGCCTGCTTTTCATCTAAGGTATGCAGGCAAAAGGCCACCTAAGGAAACTCATGGCAAATATTGCTGCTAAGACAGTTTAGATAGGGGCTAGAAGGGAGAGGTCGGTTAAAAACAACTGATTCCATCATTTGATGCAATGAATTATTGAAACACCATCACAAAGTTGCAATTCTATTTAATATGTTGCTTATTACTTGCTTTTGTCACCATTGTTTGGCTTTATAGTTACAGCTATACATATCTGTGTTAGATTAGGACTTTCATTTTAATAAAGTCTTTCAAATGTACAGTGTGGATTTCTCGTGTCCCTCAATTTGAAAGGCGTTTCAGAACTAACTCATACAACTAATAATCTTATATTCTGCAAGGACTGATATTTGCCTGGGATACACCATCCATCTGTAATGTGTAGGTAGTCTGTCAACTACAATCCACCAGACACCCTGCCTCAACTTGGTAAACTGGCTTTGACCCCGTGCTTAGCCAGGAGTAAAAACGGGGTCGTATTTTGTACAACGGACAAGTACACAACTACTTAAGGGTTCATGCAGAAGAGGGACAAGAACAGCAAGAGAATATTCAAGAAGTGGTCGGTACCATAGGAAGGAAAGACTAAATAAGGACACAATATATTTGCTGAATGGTAATAAAAGCAGGCCAGGCCTTCAGCTAAGACAAAGGGTTGCTCACAGCCTAAAACATGCATCTTTTGGAAGTCTGAGGCAGCACCTGATCTACTGGCTGTATTGAAAACAAACATGCCTGACAAGGAGGGGCAAGATGAGGAGAGAAAGAAGGGTCACAGCAGCCAGCCTCATCTCCATTTTTTTCTAAGGATGCTGCGGGCAGTCTTGTCTAAGGATATCTAAGTTTAAGAGTTGTGAGGTTTTTCTCTGGGTCCTTGGACAGAGGTCACTGGCCAATATCTGTGCTTGCGTTGTCATTTACCACAGCGGACAAACTGCCTCCGATACTATGGAATTGCAACTGAAAAAAATCAGTTTTAGATGATTCTCCAAAAAGTCGAAGGTTCAACGCATACTCCAGGAGTTGGCAGCACATTTAGAACTCCAGTACAACATGAAACAGTAATCACACATAATAACTTCAATTTCCAGGGCTGTTAAAAAAGAAAGTCCATAAAACAAAGTAGGGGATTCCAGCATCTTTATCCGGGGAGTTATGATCCCAAATTGATTTTCAAAGTTTCCAGAGTGATGCTTTATACTTCAAATGTGGACAACGTTAGCCTATGAAGGAAAGATTGGGGAATCTGTCTGCCTTTGGGAACATACAGGTCTCAATATCCTTGCCATAGCTTTGTTTACAGCTCTGGTCAATGGAACTAAAGATGTCAGTTATAATAAGCCTGCTCTTTAATCTACTTTCTCAGCATACCTGCAGGCAACCGGAATAAACAGAGTGAGTTGAGAGCAGGCAGTTGTGAAATAGCCACACATCCCAACAAACACAAAAATGTTTGAAGCACACACCGCTGGGATCATACCCACAGAAAATTATGCTTTTAGGAGACAAAATGACAGGGCCAAAGTCTTAGTTCAAGCATTCAGTTAAGAGTGAATACAAGACTCTCGTGGTCACTGGGAAGGGGTGGGGCACTGTTCAATGCACAACCGGGTACTGTTCAACCGGTCTTCATTGGCCAAATCAGAAACAATGTGGGAGTCCTAGTGCTGGAAGTGAGCTAGATACAACAGTAGACCCCTGAGAATAATAAACATTTGGGACCGGTGTCTCGTAAAGCTCTGGATGGTACTTACATTTTTATGTGCTACAAGTACTCAGTGATATCCAAAGCAATCGGGGGAGCTAGGATTAAGAGAAGGGTCCATTCACGTATTTACTGCTCCATAGCTCTAGAATCACAAAGGTCAGGGCGATGGTTAATTTGGATCCGTAATCAGGGAGCTACACCACACCGAACAAGAACACTGTTTTACAAAGGAATGTTATGGAGCAAGTCAGAGTGATGCAGGCTCACCACATTCACACAGTGCTGTCCCATCTACCGTCAGTCCTTGACCTCATAATAAGGTAGAAGTAGTTAGATTTGGTCTGGCCATCAAGGTCCCTGTGGCCTAAATCTTAGAAACAACCTCCATGCAGGATTCAGTCAGATGGTCCTTTCATCTCAAGCTTTTGTTCAAGGGCAGTTTCTGCATGCACCAATGATGTGTAGTTTTCATCTTCTACTAGGGCAGGTATCAACAGAGTAACAAGGAAAAATCGTAACTTGCATAGCCCTGTTACAAGTTGGACATCTGTGCTAGTACTGTAGATTTTATCCAAATGCACACATAAACACAACCTACCGGCTGTACTGCACTAAACAAAGATGTCTGTATTTATCTGAAACTAAGCACAATGGCACTAATATCAGGGCTAATCAGTGTGGAGTAATAGATTTAAAAAATCATAGCCCTAACTAAGAACATCTATAAAGAGCTTCCTCCGGGATCTAACGTAAGAATGAAAGGCATCAACTGGATGAGAAAATATAGATGGCTAAAGGGGTGGTGCACACTACCTGAAGTACAGTCTTTAAGATTTCCAGACAGTCCTTGCCAGAGTACAAAGTATGAAGTCCTGATATGGCCGTGGGGTGTAAATTCGGCCTCATACAACTCAGACACTGAGGAACAATCAACATACTTTCAAGCAGAGTTGTCACGAAGCACAAGTTGGGTTTAATAATTTGTGTCAGGCAGGATATTGAGGAGTATGTATACTGCTGAAACAAACGGTACAGGGGCACAACTGCTGCAGGATCTCTGAGGTCCTGCTCAAGGGCTGCTCCAAAAACAGTCTATGGAATGGAATGGCCATATGCAAGTTCCATGCAAAATATTTACAGGGCACACCACACGTACAATCTACATTAACATCCTGTGATACTCAACAATACACAACACACTCATTAACATAGTTTTGCAAAGCACAAACCAGGTCATTTGAGGTTGGGAAGACTGTACAATAGTAGTACACTGATGATGTTCGTCCATCGTTGTCGATAAAGACCTCAACATCTCATTGATTGGTTGACCAGGCTCTGTGTGTCAGAAGATGACAGAGTAGTCCGGTTCAGGCATGAAACGTCCTGGAACATCCTGTCACATGTCAGGCAGACATGTGATGACACTGTCGGTGATGTGTGGGCAGCTCTGGGCTTGCACACCTGATGCTAGCAGTATGCCTTGCCTCAAAGGTTTGGCAGCCTTTGTGAATGAGAATGCGCCATGCTGGTTGGTTCAGTGCGAGGGATTCTCTGGTAAAAAGTGTTGATCTCGAGGGACTTCAGGGAGGCCTTCAGCCTGTCCCTGAACTACTTCATTTGGCCTCTACGGCAGCGCTATCCTTGAGTGAGTTCTCTGTAGAAGAGGTGTTTGGGGATGCGCTCATCTGACACGCTGACAACGTGACTGGTCCATCTGGTGTGGGCTTTCATCAAGTGTATAAACGGACTGCAGATTGACTCTGGAAAAGTCTGTAGTATCCAGGACATTTCTCTGCCAGCTGATTTTTAGAAGATATCACAGCCAGGGCATGTGGAAGTGATTGAGTGGTTGTGCATGACTCTGGTACACAGTCCACATTTTGCAAGCGTACAAAAGAGTTTAAAGCACCACTGCCCGGTGGACCTTCAGCTACTGTGGTAGGCTGATACCTCAGTTCCCAAACGTTGGAACACAATCTGCTGAAGGCAGATCTGGCTTTCACAACTCTGTAGTTTACTTCAGCATTAATTGACAAAGAGCGGGAAAGGTCAATGCCCAGGTACGTGAAGTGGTCCACTGCCTGCAGTCTGTGCATTTACAGTGACAGATGATTCTGTGTGCACAGCGTGGGGAGCTGGCTGGCACATGACCTCAGTCTTCTTGATGTTGATGGTGAGACCAAAGTTGCTGCATGCAGATGAAAACGTATCCATACTGGCTTGCATTTCTGCCTCTGTACTAGCATTCAGAGGCAAAAAGAACAATTGATGGACAGAATGCAGAACAGTGTCATACATTCACCCCAGTACAGAGATCTGGGACTAAATCCATCTTTTTTTGCTCACCAGGCCATTCCAGTTTGGACCCAGCCATATGCAAATCAGTCTTGACCCTGCGCCCGATGGGAACAGTCGAGCCCGAACTGCCAGGCCAGGTCCTACCTGGACTGGAAATAAGCATCCAAGGACTGGTTTCAGGCTTCCAGCCCTCATCAGCCAAGATAGCTTGACTCCAGTGGCATGGCGAGCATGGGACCCACGTTTGGGCATACCCATCCCACTTGAGGTAACAAATGCATGAACATTTGATAGACAGAATGCAGAACAATGTCATGCATTCACCCCAGTACAGAGATCAGGGCCTAAATCCATTGTTTCTTTGCACACCATGCCATTCCAGTTTGAACCCAGCCATATGCAAATCAGTCTTGACCCTGCGTCCAATGGAAATAGTCCAACCTGAACTGTCGGTCCCAGGATGCTTGTTTCCGGTCCAGGGAAGACTTGGCTTGGCAGTTAGGTCTCGACTGTTCCCATGAGGCATTCATATAGCTGGGTCCTAATTGGGGTGGCGTAGTGGGCTACAGAACAATGGATTTAACCCAGATCTACTGACGGGGGATGTTTGAATCATGCAGCATTCAGTCCATCATTTGTTGCAGTTACACTTTTTGCCCTAAGTGGGATGGGTATGCCCAGACGTGGGTCCCTTGCTCACTGTGACACTAGATTCAAGCTAGCCTGGCTGAAGAAAGGTGACATACCCTGAAACCAGTCCAGGATGCTTGTTTCCGGTTCAGGGAGGACCTGGCTTGGCAGTTCGGTCTGGACTGTTCCCATGGGGCACACGGTAATGACTGATTTGCATATGGCTGAGTAAAAACTGGGGTGGCAAAGAGGGCAAAAGAACAATGGAGTTAACCCAGATCTCTTGACTGGGGGAGGATGTTTGAATCATTCAGCATTCTGTCCATCATTTGTTGCAGTAACACTTTTTGCCCTAAGTGGGATGGGTGTGCCCAGACGTGGATCCCTTGCTCACTGTACCACTGGATTCAAGCTAGCCTGGCTGAAGAAGGGCGACATACCCTAAAACCGGTCCCAGGAAGCTTGTTTCCGGTCCAGGGAGGACCTGGCTTGGCAGTTCGGTCTGGACTGTTCCCATGAGACACAGGGTAAAGACTGATTTGCATATGGCTGGGTCCAAACTGGGGTGGCGTAGTGGGCAAAGGAACAATGGATTTAACCCACATCTCTTGACCGGGGGAGGATGTTTGAATCATTCAGCATTCCGTCCATAATATGTTGCAGTTACACTAGCATTCAGAGTACAATCGTCGGCAAAGAGAAAGTCTTGCAGTACTGTTTCCTTCTATATGGTGATGGCAGACAGTCTCCTCAAACATAAGAGTTTTCCATAATTTCTGTGCTTAAGGCCTACTCCTTCAGAGCAGTGCCGGAAGGCATCAGTCAGAGTGGCAAAGAATGTCAGCGTGGGTGCTAGAACACACCCACTGTTGACTGGGAAGGCCTCAGATGTTTCACTGTCATTTAGGAAAGGAGCCATTATACTGTCATGAAGTTGCTGTACCATTAGTATGAATCTGTCAGGATAGACATATTTCGACATGATTTTCCATTGTCCCTGGGGACTGACAGAGTCAAATGGTTTCAGGGGGTCAACAAAAGTTGTGCAGAGTTAATAATTCTGCTCTTGACACTTCTCCTGTAGTTGATGCGCTGTGAAGATCATGGCAATGATTCCAAGTACATTGCGGAAGCCCAACTGTGCTTCTGGCAGTAAGCCCTGCTCCAGGTGAGTGATCAGATGGTTCGGCAGAACTCGGGCAAGATCTTTTCCCGCTGTCGAGAGCAGCACATTTCCATGGTGATTGTTGCATACCTGGCAATTTTCCTTCCTCTTATAGAGGTGTTGAAGGACAAACAGCTCAGTGAGTAATCAGAGCAACATGGGACAACCGACTATGTGAACCTTTGCTGGTATGGCATCTGACCCTGGGGCTTTGCCACTTGACACCTGGCTGATGGCTTTCTTGACATCGTCCTCTTATGGTGGAGCATCCATGGAGCCCTTGACAGCAGACTGGGGCATCCTGACATTGGCCTCAAAATCCTCAGTCCACCTCTGAGGATGTGTCTTCTCTGTAAAGAGGGTAGTGTCATCTCAACTCAGGAGGGGAGAACACCCAGAGGACTGTGGTCTATAGATTGTGTTGAGGGCTTCATAAAAACACTTGGAAACATTTCAGTCTGCATATGCCTGTATCTCATCTGTTTTGCCGCTCAGCCTCGAGTTCTGCATTTTGCGCAGTTTGATTTCTGCTGTTCCTTGAGAGATGATGAAGAGGGCCTTCTTTGCCACTGAGGATGGGGCTTTCTGATGGGTATGATGCATGCTGTGCTTTTCAGCAAGGACCAGATTTATACATCACTTTCTTCAAACTAGTCTTCATACTTGC
Source organism: Lissotriton vulgaris (assembly GCF_964263255.1). NCBI lineage: Eukaryota > Metazoa > Chordata > Amphibia > Caudata > Salamandridae > Lissotriton > Lissotriton vulgaris. Next base: position 611,362,642 of record NC_141700.1, read on the forward strand.
ATGTGATGGGTCCTAATGCTTTCGATGCATCGGTGTGGACAGTGTTCGGGAATCTCTCCCAGTCTTTCTTGGAGTCATCGTCGAGACGAAAATCAACAAGCTCATTCTCTAGGTCTTTCACTGGATTTTCAGTGAAGCGTCTGTTCTTCAGATTCAACACATTGATGCTTTTTTTTTTTTTTTTTTAAATTCTTTATTGTCAGGAAATTAGAAGAAATAGCAGTACATCATTTGCAATCGTCGGAACTTGACTGCAGGTAGCTCCCCCGGGTGGGGATAGCATGCAACATAGATTACAATAACAGTTGCCGATATCACGCAGGGCTGGATGTACAAAGGTTTAACAGATAGATATGAGTCACCTCACGCCCAGTTTCTCCCCTTCTTCTAATTCCCTTCCCACCCATACAGTTCCACGGCAGAAGGTTATTATTTCTCTTACAGTGCATGAGTGGGTACATACAAGAATAACGAACTCTATTCCTAAAACCAAAACAGTCGTCATCACCATATCAGAGTCTGCGTACGTTCTGCTTTACCATCTCACAGGTTAACAATCAACAATTCGCGTATAGCGTTAGTGCGTGCAACATTCCCCCTGGTCCCTCCCTCGTTCACAGTATTTCTCGCTCGCCACTAGTCTTCTTCCTCCTCCGAATCGGAGTCTTCACCCTCTGGCAAAGCCTCGCATGGGTCACCTCTATACTCGTTCCACTTTAGCCATACCCGGTTCCACTTACGAGGGCAGGCTCTTATCACATACACTGCCCTTTCCTTGATCATGAGAAGGTCCATATTTCTCACCCACCCCGCCACCGTAGGTAACTCCGGAGCCCCCCACCTTTGTGCAATGTCTCGTTTGGCCACTGTCATTGCAAGAGTGACCCACACTCGTTCGTATCTGTTCAGGTCCGTAGGTTCCCAAATGTTCAGTAGGCACCTGCGAGGTTCCGGCAGGACAGACACTTTCATGGCTTGAGAGACGGTGCGCATAATCTGGCGCCATAGTTCCCTTATGCGTGGACATTCCCATAGCGTGTGAAGGAGAGTTCCCTCCTCCCCGCATCCCCGCAGGCAGTATGGGTGCTGCGCCCTATGTATCCTGTGCAGCAGTGTGCGAGTGTAGTAGGTGCGGTGGAGCACCTTGAGCTGTATCAGGCGGAACCTAGCTGATATACCCACCTCCCTCGGGGAGGCTAACGCTTCATTCCATTCCGTTTCGTCCATGTCATCTAGCTCAGCTACCCATTTTTCCTTAAGCTTGAGTGTGGGATCAGGTGTGTTGTTAATTAATTTCTTGTATGTGAGTGAGGTCGCCTTTTGTTCCATGTATTCGGTGAGCAGCCTATCCTCAAGGGGTGAGGACTCTGGGAGTGTCGTGTCTGGTGGGATAGCGCGCAATAGTGCATGTCTAATCTGAACATAGCGAAATGTTTCAGTGGGCCCGAGGCTGTATTGCTGCTGGAGGTGCTGGAGGGGAACAACCGTGCCCTTGTCCCAGAGGTCTCCGACCACTGAGATGCCTATGTCATCCCATCTCTCAAAGCCTTTACAGGCCCTAAGTGCGCCCAGTGCCTTGGTGTCCCAGAGGGGTGTCATCCTAGTGATTTTCCCTGTCCACCCCATGCGTGACTGCGCCGTGTGCCAGAGTGTCGCTGTGTGGAGTGTTGGGCCCAGCAGGGTCTTCACCCTCTGGCGGTCGTACAGTACAGCTAACATGCCAGTTGTCCCTAGTTGCACCCAGTCTGCTTTGTATGCAGGATCATTTCTGGATGCATGAATCCATTGATTAATTATTTTCAGCTGTGCTGCCCAATAATATAGTTGGAGATCCGGCAGTGCAATACCTCCCTCGTACCAACTCTTCACTAGTTTCGTCTGCGCTATACGTGCCGGCCTGTTATCCCACAGCAGGCTGTACATTGATGCTTTTAAGGGCCCTGCAGCTTTGAGACCCTCTCTTTGGCAGGATGCTGAACTTCATTTTGGATACTATGAGCCTGTGATATATCCAACAGTCAGTACCACACATAGCTTTTGTCACCCTGACATCCTGTCTGTCTCTGTTCGATAAGATGCCAGCGCTGGGATGTATCCACAAAGTCTTGTTGCAAGTAGGGAGACGGAAGATCGTGTTGATGATCAGGTCGGGTGTTAAAAAGGTTTTCAGCAGTAGAAGGCCATTGCTGTTACACTTGCCTTTCCATTTCTCCATGACCATGCCGCAGGGGTTAGTCCAAGCACAGACTATGGAATTGAACTGCCATGTGCAAATACTTGCAGGGCACACCACTTGTACAATCTACATTCATATCATGTGATACTAAACACTACACACACTTAATGTTATATACATAGCTTTTGTAAAGCACAAACCAGGTCATGTGAGGTTTGGAACACTGTACAACAGTAGTAGGCTACAAGTATAACCAATATACAACAGAAAATGGCGATTCTCCAATTGAAATGAGTAGCGAATCAAGATTTAATTAAAGACACACAGGCTAACACTATGCATGATATTATTTAATGCCACTCCACAGCACCTTTACAGAACTTCCTAACAATAAAACAATCTAGTACACTGTAGTCCATTAATAGTCCTAAATTAGAACACTCTTCCTCTTTAAATGCAGTGAAATACCCATCCTAAGTATCTTTTTCCACTTCATTATCCGCCGCTGTTCACTTCTCTTTATCCTATTCTACTGTGCCTCTAGAAGAAAACATTACACATATCCCCTTTGCGTACCTAATCAAACCCAAAACCTATCACAAGCTTTAAACAACCATTAATCTTAAAATTGTAGACATTACTTAGGCCAGGGTTCAGGCTTCTAGTAATGTTTCAGTGGCAGTCCCTGGAATCCAGTAATCATTCAGAGGGGTTCACAGAAGTTAAAATGTTGGATGATGTCATATTTGATATCATGTGCTGCAGCAACAAATGATGGACGGAATGCTGAATCAATCAAACATTCACCCCCAGTCAAGAGATCTGGGTTAATCCATCGTTATTTTGCTCACTATGCCACCACAGTTTGGACACAGCCATAGGCAAATCAGTCTTGACCCTGCACCTCATGTTATGTTATGTTAATAATGATTTATTAAGCGCACTGACACCGATTGGTTTCCTGGCACTATTGAAGACAAAGGACGAGGTCAGAGTTGTAAGCCTGTAGAGTTAGTGGTATGCTTGTTGGTAGAGCCAGGTCTTTAAGGTTTTCCTAAATGACATGAGGTCCGGGCATAACCGGATCTCAGGGGGGAAGGCATTCCACAAGCGAGGAGCCAATGTGCCGAATCTGCAACCGCCCGAGCGTTTGCGTTTAAAAGATGGTATCTGTAGGAGGCCTTGGTGAGCCGAGCGCAGATTTCGGGACGGGGCATGCTTCATAATAAGTTTCGTAATAAATGTAGGACTTTTACAATGAAGCACTTTAAAAATCATGCAGCCAACTTTGTAGGTGCAGCGCTGAGCTACAGGGAGCCAGTGAAGTTTCTTCCAAAGGGGGGTGGCTGATTGCCATCTGGGCTGACTCAAAATCAGCCTGGCTGCGTGGTTTTGCACCATCTGATGATGTTTCAGAAGATACTGAGGGAGGCCCAGATAGATCGAGTTTGCATAATCTAGGTGAGAGATCACGGTGGTGATCACCACTTGGGTCAAAGCTTCCAGGGTCAGGAGGCGACGGACCTTCCGTATTTTCCTAAGTTGGAAAAGACACTTGGAGACCACTTGACCCACTTGTGTTTTGAGTGATAGGTCATGGAAACAGTCCAGCATGAACTGCAAAGCCAGGTCCTCCCTGGACCGGAAACAAGTATCCTGGGACCGGTTTCGGGGGATTACACCTCCTCAGCCAGGCAAGCTTGAATACAGTGGCACAGCGAGCAAGGCCACCACGTCTGGGCATATCATCCCACTTAGGGCGAAAAGTGCTGCAGCAACAAATGATGGGCGGAACGCTGAATACGTATGTTTTTAATATGGCTGGGTTTAAACTGGAATGGCATGGGGCACAAAACACTGATGGATTTAGGCCCAGATCTCTGTACTGGGATGAATGTTTGACATTCTTCAGCATTCTGTCCATTAATTGTTCTTTTTTCAATTGTCACCCTGAGGGGCACAGGTATTCCCCGGCGTGGGCCCCGTGCTCCCCATGCCACTCGATTCAAGCTTGCCTGGCTGATGAGGGGTGACACCCCGGAACTGGTCCCAGGATGCTTATTTCCAGTCCAGGGAAGACTTGGCGGGGCACTTCAGGTGGACCTGTTCCCATGGTATGCAAGGTCAAGAATAATTTGTATATGGCATGGGGAGGAAAAAACAATAAATTTAGGCTCAGATATCTGTACCAGGGTGAATGTTTGAAATTGTTCAACATTCTGTCCATCAATTGCTTTTTTTAAATCATAGCGTTTGTTAGTCTTACATCTTGGGTGGTAGAATTGTTGGCCACACCAGGTGTTTTTCTCTTGTTTTTTTACTTGCAGTTCCAGAATCATGGAGGCTTGGGTATTATCTACATCAGTGCAGCAGCGGCTCGCCAATAGAGGGCACCAGGGCGGTGTCCCACCTCTTTTAAAACTTGCCAGTGTTCCAGTTTTTACATGAAAAAAACATTGAATTATCTTTTGTTTTCATGTAAAAAGCTGCAACATCATGTTAGGACCAGAGGTGGCTCCATCATGCCCATTGGTGTTCTGCATGTGCGAGAGCATTGGCTGTTACAGCCTGGCTCCTCGCATTCACATTCCATAGCTGACATGTTTCACAAAACTCAGGCCATGTAGGACGTTGGTAAGGATTAGTTACTTACCTGTAATCCTAATTCTCTTACAGGGGGTATACTCATCAAAGTCATAAGCACTGAATAGTCCCGCCCTCGTGCGGGACCCCGGAGCAATAGCCAATAATATGCATATATCTACATATATATATATATTTTTTTTATATATACATATAAATACACATAAAATAACTATATATATATATATATATATATATATATAGATAGATAATATGCATGTACATATACATATGCAGCCCAAAATAACCATACTAGGCTCAAAAGACTGCCCCCAAATGCCTGAAAAATCTTTACATTTGTTAAATAAAGACATATAAATTACATTATATGAAAATGCAAAGAAGAAAGCACTGCCTTTGTTGACTTTGAAACACACAACCTTTATTTTCAAAGGTAAAACAGGCAGGATCATAGAGGCAGCTTTAGCCTAGATAGGCTGCATTGTAACAAAAGGAAAAAAACTGGCGCCGTGTCTTTAAGACCTCTATGAGCCTCCAGGCTCCCATCATGCACCACAGGTGACAGTTAGGTCAGTTCTTTTGGACGGCGTATAACAGTGTAATCACAGCATGGGTAACATGTAAAATAGCCAGTTCTGGTATTCGTCCGGGGAGGAGGGTGGGTGTGCTTATGACTTTGATGAGTATACCCCTGGAAGAGAACTAGGATTACAGGTAAGTAACTAATCCTGCTCTTCCAGGGGATACTCATCAATTGTCATAAGCACTGAATAGAGTAGCAAGCCCATCCCATACCTTGCGGACGAATACCAGATCTTCTAAACATCACACTACTATATGTATTACCCAAACAAATTCCTCAAGAATGCCTGACCAACTTGGGCATCCGCCTGAGTATCAGAATCAAGGCAGTAATGGCGGGCAAAGGTGTGAACCGACCGCCACGTAGCTGCCTTACAAATTTCATGCACAGTAACATTTTTAAGCATTGCTATAGTAGCAGCCTTCCCTCTAGTGGAGTGCGCTCTCGGTCTACCCGGGAGCTGCTTTCGTGCCAACTGATAACATAACAAAATGCATGACACAATCCATCTAGAAATGGACCTCTTAGAAGCAGGCAAGCCCGTATTCAGAGGACCGTAGTTCACAAACAGATGATCAGACTTTGATACTTTTAGTTTTATCAAGGTAAAACTTCAAAACCCTTTTCAAATCCAAAGAGTGCAGAGCTTTTTCTGCTGAAGAGCTCGGATTAGCAAAAAACGTAGGTAGTGTCACTGATTGGTTTATGTGAAAATCTGAGATTACCTTAGGAAGAAATCTCAGATGAGTCCGAAGCACCACTCTATTCGCATGGAAAACGAGATAGGGCTCTGTTGCACAAAAAGCCTGAATCTCGCTCACCCTGCGCGCAGAAGTGATAGCCACAAGGAAGGACACCTTCTATGTCAGATGTTGAAGAGAAGCTTTATGTATAGGTTCGAATGGGGGACCCATCAACTTAGACAAAACCACATTAAGCTCCCAAGGAGGAGAGGGGGCCCTCACGGGAGGATACACCTTCCTGAGACCCTCTAGAAAATCCTTCACAACTGGCATTTGAAAGAAAGAAACCTGAGTAGGGGACTTTCGATATGCAGTTATTGCTGCCAGATGGACCTTAATAGATGAAAACTGCAAACCTGCTTTGGCCAAAGAAAGTAAGTATGGTAACAGTACCTGTTCCTGACCTCGAACCGGGTCATGACCTTCAGCAGCACACCACGTGAAAAATCGCTTCTACTTGAAAGCATATGTCTTTCTTGTAGAAGCTCTCCTTGCCTCTTTTAAAATGAACATACAGTCCTGAGAGAGACCTAGATGACCATACTGGACGAACTCAGGTACCATACTGCTAGCTTCAGGGACGGCAGGTTGGGATGGAACACCCTGCCGTTCTCTCTCGTCAGCAGATCCGGACAGCAAGGAAGCCTCTTGTGCGGCACTTTGGAGAGATGCAGGAGATCCGGGTGCCACCATTGGTGAGGCCAATCCGGAGCAACCAGAATCATGTCTGTCTTGGACTTGTACAGTTTCTTGATCACCAAGGGAATGAGTGGAATCGGTGGAAAAGCGTAGAGTAATGTCTCTGACCAGTCTATCCACAGAGCATTCCCCTTGGATCCTCGTTGTGGGTACCTGGATGCGAAGACGCAGCATTTGGCGTTTTCGGCGTCCGCAAAGAGATCGATTTCTGGTAACCCCCAGGTTTGGAAGACATCTCTTATTACTTCGTCTTTTAAGACCCAGTCGTGTGCTTCTGCGAAGTGTCTGCTTAGTTCGTCTGCTTGGACGTTGAGAATACCGGGCAGATGGACAGCTGAAATCTTCATACCCCGAGCCAGAAGCCACTTCCAGATTGCTTGTGCTTCCAACGACAGGGGTCTGGATCTCGTTCCGCCCTGCTTGTTCAGATAGTACACCGTTGTTGTATTGTCCGTCTGAACAAGCAGAGAGGTTGTCTTGAGCCCAGGGAAGAAAGCCTTGAGAGCTAGATGGACAACTCTGAGCTCCAACATGTTGATATGATACAACTTTTCTTTCTCCGACCACACTCCTTGAACTTGAAGTGACTCCAGATGGGCACCCCAACCCTGCAGGGACGCATCTGTCACCACGGATCGTTTGGGCATGTCCTCCTGAAAAGGTACTCCCACAACCAGATGATTCTGCTGCATCCACCATTGAATGGAGATCCGCACCGACAGAGGTAGTGACAGTTTTGTCTTCCCAACGGTTTGAAAACTGGGACCACTGAACCTCCAGCGACTGCTGCAGAGGTCTCATGTGCAGCCTGGCGTTTGGAACGAGGAAAATGCAAGACGCCATGGACCCTAGCTGCGACGAAATCTGTCTGGTCGTTGGTCGAAGAGTCTTTAACATTTTTTGACACTTGAGGAGAATGGAGGATAGTCTCTCCTCCAGAAGTGCGCCCAGATAGTGAATCCTCTGCGTGGGATTGAGGATTGACTTTTTGAAGTTCACGTGCAGACCTAGTCTTCGCAGCTGATGAATACAGAACGTGAGATGCTGCTGAAGTAACTGCAAACCTGCTGCTGAAGTAGAACTGGAGAGGCACTCTTTAGCAGCCAATCGTCTAGATAGGGATAGACGAAAATATGTCTCTTCCTTAGGAAAGCCGCTACGACTGCCATGCACTTTGAAAAGGTGCGAGGAGCTGACTTTAGCCCGAAGGGCAAGACTGCGAACTGGTAATGATTGGTTTGTATGCAGAACCTTAGAAACGTCCGATGCTTTGGGGCAATGGGGATGGGAAAATAAGCATCTTGAAGATCTATGGAGCACATCCAGTCCTTTTGATGCAGAAGTGGAATTATTTGATGTAACGCCAGTATTCTGAACTTTTCTCGCCGAATGAACTGATTGAGGCGCCTGAGATCTAGTATGGGCCTGAACCATTTGTTTGGACCTTTCTTTTGAACTAGAAAGTATCGGGAGTAAATTCCTTGTCGACGTTGTGTCCTTGGGACCTCCTCGATGGCCTTCTTTAGGAGTAACACAGACACCTCCTGCTTCAAAAGGTGAAGTCGATGGAATACAGTCTTTTGAGGAAGAATGGAAGGGGGGAGACTTGAATCTGATTGCATATCCATTTTGCACAATATTCAGCACCCATTTGTCGTTTGTGATGTTTTTCCACTCCTCCAGGTAAAAACGCACACTTCCCCCCACCGGAGTGGTCAACAGGCTCAGGGGAAGCAAACACTCACTGCTTTTGCTGTTGTTGCTTGTTTCCAGGAGCAGACTGTCTGGATATGCCGCCTCTTCCTCTACCAGGACGACGCTGGGAGAACTGAGATCTTCCTTGATTTTGCTGCGAAGACCATTGAGGGGTTTGAACCCTCTGCTGGCCCTGTCTCCGATCATAAGGACGGTATTTTCTCTTAAAATTGTCCTTTCTCTTTTCGAGACCTACAGCTCTTACAGTATCCAGCTCTGTCTTCATTTTTGACATTTCATCGTCAGCATGAGATCCAAAGAGCGATTTCCCATTAAACGGCAGGTTTAAAATGCGGTGTTGGGCTTCAGGCTTAAGGCCCGTAAGTCTTAGCCAAGCTGAGCGCCTTGCGCAAAGACCATGAGCATAGCCATGCGTAGACAGATCGGAAGCATCCGCAGCTGCGCTAATCAGCTGATTAGACACTTGCCCACCTTCATAAAGGATTTCCAGGAAGTCTTTCTTGTCTTTTTTGGGACGTTTTTCAGCGAATCGGGATAAGGAATCCAAAAGTGCGCGGTCATAGCGACCCAACAAAGCGGAGGCACTGGCGACCTTCATGTAGGAAGCAGAAGTGGCACACATTTTCTTCCCTACCGAATCCATAGTTTTGCTGTCCTTGTCTGGGGGAACAGATGAGGACGTCGACCCGTTCTGATTTTTACGTGCCGCTGAGACGATGACCGAATCAGGTTGTGGCTCAGATCTTAGAAATAACGGGTCATTGTCTGGAGCCCTATACTTCTTTGCGATTCGTGAGGGAACCGCTCCCAAAGAAGCAGGAGTCAAGAACTTATGCTCAGCAGGCTTCAATAGACCTGGAACCAGAGGAGGTAAAGGTCTCGACGATAATCTTTGATGCAATGTCTCGAAGATAACCGTAGTCTTCGCAGTAGAGACAGGCATTTCTATATTAAGTTTCGCTGCTCCACGGCAAAGAACCTCATTGAATGTGATTATGTCATCAATCGGCGATATCCTACTTGGAGGAGTCGACGACAACGTCGGTGAGTAATTTCTCTTCGAATCCGTAGACTCTGTCGAAGATCTTGTATCACGTCTCTTGGATGAACGGTGATGTGAAGACCTCGGAGAAGGTGAAGTCCGCCTTCTCGCTGATGGAGATTTCCTCTGTGGAGTACGCTCACGCCTCACAGGAGACTGGATCACTCGTAAAAGAGGTGACCTTGATCTTGACGCGGGCCTTTCCGACACCGGCGACCTGGACCTAGACCTTGGAAGGTTGATTCTCCTTATCTTCCAGTCTCTTAGTTCTCCCAACCATCGTGGAGAGATATTAGCCCCTGTATGTGAAGGCGCTCTTGAGGTCTCTGGGGAGATTTGTACAATCTTCAGCCCAGGGGAGGAAGAAGAACTCCCAGAAGAAGCCACAGAAACCTGAGATCGTTCTTTAGAAACCGTTCTAGGCCTCTTAGCTGCAGGAGACCTGGACCGCGGTCTCCTTGATGTCGATCTTTCCAAAGGCGATCTTCTCGAAGGTGTCCTTCTCGACGGCGACCACCTCGGCGGCACCTCCTCGGCGACGACCTCCTCGGCAACGATTTCCTCAACGGAGGCACCCTCAGCGTCGACTTTCTCGACGGCGACCTCCTCGACGTCGAGTGTCTCTTAGGTGATGGCGTCATGTGCCTCGACGACGGCGCTTTTCTCGGCGTCGTGTGCCTCGACGCCATCTGACCTGGGCTCTTCGACGTCGAAACCTCCAATGCCCGGTTCGACGTCGATGTCATAGCGCCTCTCGACGGCGACCTGGACTGATCTTTCGAGCCTCTCGACGGTGAACGTCCACGTGGATGAGACGACGTCGAGTCCCGTCCTCTCGTAGCCGTAGGGGAGCCAGACGTGGATCGCCTACGCTCATGGCGTTTCTCACCTCTCATCGACGGCGAATTCTACTTCGACGGCGACTTCGACGGAAGACGTGACGCTGATTGACGATTTTGAACATACCGGAACTTTAGAAGAAGATCTGTCCCTCGAAGTTGAAGGGGAACGATGTTTTCTCTTCTCCCCTCGTTCCTTACGTTCTTTTTGCTGAGAAGAAGGTTTCCTGGAGTGAAAGTCTTCTCTTCCACTCACGGTTTCTCCTCTGTCATGCAGGGACTGAAGCCTGCTCTTCTCTCTCTCTTTTAAAGTTCTGTTCGACAACTTGCTGCAATGGTAGCAAAGTTCTGGCTTGTGTGTAGATGGAAGACAAGCCACACAGACCGAATGTGGGTCTGTCTTGGACATTTTTTTACCACAGGCCGGACACTTAATAAATAAGGCCGGCATTGTGACTGGAAAAAAGGCCAAAAAACCACAAAAAATTGTTGATTTAGTCAGATAATGGCTAAAGACGTCGAGTAAAGACAAAAAATTGAAAGAACTACCAGAACAAAGTGAAATAATATCACCAACTGGCGAGCTCAATGCTCCAAGATCCTCACAGAAGGAGCCGGAAAAAAGAACTGACCTAACTGTCACCTGTGGTGCATGATGGGAGCCTGGAGGCTCATAGAGGTCTTAAAGGCACGGCGCCAGTTTTTTTCCTATTGTTACAATGCAGCCTATCTAGGCTAAAGCTGCCTCTATGATCCTGCCTGTTTTACCTTTGAAAATAAAGGTTGTGTGTTTCAAAGTCAACAAAGGCAGTGCTTTCTTCTTTGCATTTTCATATAATGTAATTTATATGTCTTTATTTAACAAATGTAAAGATTTTTCAGGCATTTGGGGGCAGTCTTTTGAGCCTAGTATGGTTATTTTGGGCTGCATATGTATATGTACATGCATATTATCTATATATATATATATATATATATATATATATATATATATATATATATATATATATATATATATATATATAGTTATTTTATGTGTATTTATATGTATATATATATATATATATATATACATACATATATGCATATTATTGGCTATCGCTCCGGGGTCCCGCACGAGGGCGGGACTATTCAGTGCTTATGACTATTGATGAGTATCCCCTGGAAGAGAAATGGAGCTTTAGTTGGGCTTGTCAATCATAGGTGCATATGCCCTGTCAGAAGCCAGATTAGAGTAGGAGGGTCGACCTCCAACCCTGTCCTGGCTTCTGATCTGGCAGAGGCTCGAGCATGTGAATCAAAAAAGCGGAAGCTGTGGTGTCAGCTTCCAGGTCTTAGAAGCAGGAGGCACAAATCCATGATTTTCAGGACCAGCCAAGCAGGAACTGCAGCTCAGAGTGTGTCAGGTAATGTACGTTTTCAATACTGGAATATGTGGATTCCAGAATGTGTGCATGCAAGTGTTTCTATGGATACTATGAGCTCCCAAACAACTCCTTCTAAATTCTTCCCTTATGAATCGCTCTTTTGACTCATCCCAAACCTAAATTTACTACTATGATCTCCCTAATTCTTTTTTAGAGACTCTTCCCTCCTCCATCTCTCCTTTTCTCATCCGAAACCTCATCTTACTACTATGATCTCCCAAAAAACACTATCTAGACTCTTTTCACTTCTATCCCTCCATTAACCCACTCAATACAACTCACAGGCTCCCATGTCCACCACTCAAATGAACTCATATTACACTATACTAACCCACCACTAATACTTTTTGAGTTCTGGAGTAGTGTACTACTCACATAAAAGTGCTTTGAAGCCTCGTCAGAGGTATTAAGCGTTATAAATACAATTACAAAACAAAAAACTTTACTTCTTTCTTTCCTTTATCTAAGAGTAAAATAAAACTAGTCACCTCCGGACGCGGAGGGAGGGATAATGTTAGCCTCTGTGTCTTTAATGAGATCTTGATTCTCCACTCATTTCAAACGGAGAATGGACATTTCATTTTTAAGACCGGAAGCTACAATCATGTTGAAAGCCCTTTAATACCATGTTTTGACACAGGCTCTATTGGTATAAAATAATGGGTTGCAAATATCACTGCATTCAAGCAGTCAGCTGCCTTCAGAATCTCTTCCAAACACTCCCCTGACACATACAACTTGCTAGCCATAGCACCTCCTAAAGAATTCGGTTTAAATGCGGTTTACATTTCTCCACATCAATACCTACCCATCTGGCAACAGTTGCTGTACTAACCGCCTTGTGAGGTTTTACATATGAAATCAATAATTGATCTTTACCATGCATTCTATGTTCCATCATTCTGCTGTTATATTCCTGTAAACAATACACCACAACAGTTTCTTAACCTTTGGAAAATTTGGATGAAAAACAGACTCAAAGTCTTAGTCCTCCTCCAAATCTCAAAAAGTACTCCTTCTGGACCATAAACCTTGCTACTCACCTCCAAAGCTTTCACATCAGAAAACCTTCTACAAGACATCAAACATGAAAGTAGCCAACTTCCCCGATAGTCTCTTCAAATTTAAAAACCTATTCAAGGGCCAATCCTGAAATAAAGAGAAAACCATATTCACATCCCACAAAACAACATATTGCACCCTATGCAGTCTCTGCAGCCTAATACTGTAAAGAATTCTGCATACCAAAACGTTCCTACCAACTGATCTAACTTTGACATGAGCACGGTCTGCTGTAACAAATCATTGCCCTGTATCCCGATCCTTTCTCATAGTGTTCTAACAAAAAATTCATCACCTCAGCGACAGGAGCCTCCAAGGAATCCAAATTTCCTCTCCATGCACCAACATGCACAAATTCCCCATATCCCCTTATACTTTCTCCTTGTTCCTGGCGCCCAAGACTCTCCAATAATTCTGCAGTCCTGCTTCAAAGTCCCTTAAAAAAGTCAGATCATCTGACACCTTCCAAATAAGAAAGTTCAACACCTTGTCCTGTTCTAAAGGACGCTCTTCTCCATCTCCATTCCTTAGAAGACCCTCTAGTACCAGAATTAAAAAAGGTATTACTCATTCCATCTCCATCACAGTCGGAAACTAAACCGGAGATATCCAGAATGGCGTTACTAAAACTACCTGACACTTCTCCTCTCTCACTTTGAATAACACTCTCTGTATCATGGCAAACGGAGAAAACACAAACTCTCCTCCCTTTCCAAATCTGCTGAAAAGCATCCAACTTTAATACGTCTGTAACTGGTAAGTTAACTGCTTGCAAATAGATCCACTTCCAATGGCCCCAAAATCTTGTTTATCTTGCAAAAACAACTCCGCTCCAATTTACAGCAGCTGAAATCCCTCGATTGAAAGGAATTCATCTCCCCTGGCAAATATTCCGCTCACTGAAACTCTGCGCTCCAGGCAACAATACCAAAACTCTTTCACTAACTCTGACAACCCACAGGATCTCGTCCCTCCTAACCAGTTGATATAAGCTACTGCTGAAATATTGTCCATCTTCATCAACACGATTGCCCTTTCAAGACTTTGCTGAAGTTCTTCATTGCCTACAAACCTGCTGTCAACTCCAGATAATGTATGTGACTCACTCTTTCCTTTTCTGTCCAAACTCCTCCTGTCTACGGTTTTCCTAACCATGTCCCCCCAGCCTCTAAGGCTCTCATCTGTCTATAGCACACATAATCCAGGACACATCCGAAAATGGCACAGCCATTCCAAGCCTGGATATTTCCCACCCACTAACTTAACTCTTCCTTTGCCTCTATATTCAGGAAAACCATATCCCTATACCAAAGCCCTTTCCCCCAGGCATCCCCTTTCAACCTCTGTAAAGCTTGATAATGTAGAGGACCTGGGAAAATTGTCTCAATTGAAGATGATAACAAACCTATCACATTCATGCGAAATCTCTTAAGGTCAGAAACTCTTTCCTCAACACATGAAAAATATTTTTCCTCATCAGCTTCACTTTCTTCTCTGTGAGTTGTAAAATAACCTCCCTCATTGCCACCTAGAAACCTAAAAGCCACAACTTTTGTGGTGGGTCCCAAAACTGACTTGTTGATGTTTTCAATAAATCCTAAGGCTTCCAACAAGCCCCTCACCTTTACTAGATCTCCATGTAGACTCTCAGTTCCTGGGACATTAGCAAGAGATAGCTCAAGTACACCATCTTCCAAATAACCCTTTCTCGCAAATATGCCATCACCAATCATCACCTTTGTGAAGCATCAAGAAGCTGTCGAAAGCCCAAACGGAAGACATCAAAATTGGTACAAACGGCCTGTCCAAAGGGAACTGCAGAAACGTCCGACTCTCCTTCTGAATGAGACTAGTGAAGTACACATCCCTCAAGTCTAACTTCACCAACCAATCGTTCCTTAACAACAGATCCCTCAGACGATGGATTCCCTCCATTTTAAGATGCCTGTAAACCAAATACTCATTTAACTCCCTGAGGTTTATCACTGGTCTCCATCATTTTTCTTTTTCCAGACCAAGATGATTGCACTTACAAAGAACTTCCGCCTCTTCAATGTGATCTATAGCACCCTTCTGAATCGGCTAGGGCGCTCGACCTCGGACCTGGGTTCGAGTCTCGGTAACAACGCCAAACCTCCTGTGATTCTGGGAAAATCACTTAATCTCCCCGTGCCTAACAAAAATGAATGTGTGTTCTCATGTAACGTAACTGGTGCTATGTAAAGCACTCTGATACCTGATTTGGTTCGGGTCAAGTTCGCTCTATATAAAACTCTGCAAAAAATAAATGAATAAATAAATACATTTTGACTATCTTCAAGCCTACTACTTTTATCTTTTTTTCCGTTACCGCCAATTCTCTCTGCTCTTCTGTTTGATACAGTAACTCCACAAACTCTGGCACAAACCCTTGCATCGTCTTCAAAATCCAGGGGTCGGTTATATTTTCAACTCTTCCTAGAGAAGAACCAGAAATATTCCTGGTATTCATCTTGGAATCCAGTTGATTTCTGGCCTCGTACACAGGACAATCTTCCCATTCCAGCTCTCCCTGCTCTCCCACAGCTAGAATAGAAACCTTCTGAGGCCTGATAACCTCTTCTCCCATACTGATTGTAGTATTGGGACCTTTGTATCCCTCAAGCCAGCAGTCGGTCTCCCCTTCTATTGGCTCTTCCAAAAAACCTCTACAGAATAATCTTCTCATGTATTATTGAGCCTTATCCAGGGCTGTAAATGTAGCGACGTATTTTCCCAGGCTTTTCACAAGGCCCTCGTCAAATAGCAAACCTTTTGCATCTTCACTGGGATTCTTCTGAGTCATGTTTCCCAACTTGGGACTTATCTTCATGAGTACTGCTTTCCTAATCTCCACCAGCAAGCCAGCATTCGCATACCCTCACATTACCACTTCTCATTGACTCCATCTTCTGAGCAACTCCACGTCTACAGGAGTCTCATTAACATGGGCCTCCATCCCCATATCTAAAATCCTGACTAAAGGGCCCAACACATCCAACAGGTTGTACTGACATTTTTAACGAGAGCTCCAGACCCTTCCTTGGATCCAAGCCTCACCGAAACAAAAAACGTATCAGCTCAGGGTCTAAACTGGGTGTATTACACACGTTTTCCCCAATAAGTGGCCTAGAGCATTTTTGTCTCATTGCACGCCTCACTTCTTTTTCTAAAAGCCTGAATATCCATTCCTTTATGAACCTAAATACATGGTCCAAGGGCCACCAATCACCACTCCTGGGGTGACTAATACTAAATGGGGAAAACATCTCACCCAAAGGATCCCCGATTAACTCTACCTTACATTCACTACCAAATTTCTCAAACTCTTCATCAAAATCATCATCCTGCTGCAGATACAATAAGTATTCATCCCACTCTTCACCCTCCTCTGTCAGAGTACTTTTTACCTGTACATTTTCTTCCCCATGTGTGCCGCAAAGGACAACTCTCCTCAGCATGCCGCAAAGGACACCTCACCTTTTGATGGTGATCAAACCATACTTTGAATCTCCTCGAAATGCTTTGTCTTCCTCCACTTCTTACATCCATTCTCTTTCCTCATCTTCTTCTCCTCTGACAGGGAATAAAACTCCTCACCAGACTCCAAGTCCCTTCTTTTTCTACTCTTTAAAATACTGTCAACAATCTCCTGAACCTTACTCCGTATTTCTTGCTGAACCATTCTACTCACTTCTTCGTCTATGTAAAGCAACCCTGATGTTTTTACACTGCCACTCTTCTCCGACTCCATACCAGTTGCGTAGTATACAATAGTACTGACTAAACAAATAATCCTTCAAAAATCTCAATATTTATTCCTTTATATTAAAAACTCAAGAAAAATCCTCGTAAACTCCTAAACTAAGCTCCTCAAAAAGTGTACCTAAACCTTACAGCTCACCTTCCTACTCAAACACTACCTCACTCGCATCAAAACAACTCTAGACTAATCCTGCCATTTACTTCAAGCCAGCATGTACATGCCACAACACGCGCCAGAGTATCCTGTTTTCCCTACACTTCTTTGGGCCTAATCCGAAATGGAACCCAACTCTTGCGAGAACCCTTGCGTAAGCCGCCAATGCTTCATCTCCTGCTGCACAACTGCGCATGAGGAAACACTCTCCCAGCCATGCTGCCTGTGCAAGAGGGCTTGAGCCCAACGCCCCAGTCTAACCAGTAAGACTGCGTGCAGTTAAAAATGCTTGTTGCTCATCAGATCCGACATCAAGAAGATGCCTACTCACCCCCACCTCTCTCGGATGTCCAGACACATTTGTTTACAAAATTATAACATCCTCCTGCGCTTCACCTTCAAACATCAATAAATTACTCTATCTACCTATGAAAATAATAAAACGCGCTTCTGTAAATTAGAAGCACATAGACATCCGGAATACTCACATTCTAAAATCAGACCAAAAAATACTGCAAAGACATGCAAACAATATTTATAATAGGTTCAAACAGAACATGAAAGGCACTTATCTCTTTGAAGGAGCAGCATTTAAAAGAGAAAGAGTGTTCTGACTGGGACTATTTATGGCCTACAATGTTCTAGATTGTTTTATTGTTTGGAAGTTGTTTAAAGGTGCTGCGGAGCGGCATTAAAAGAGGGTATGCATAATGGTAGCCTTCGGTCTTGAAATGAAATCTATTCACATAGTGCCACGTGGTCAGGCGAGTACAGTAATAGAGCATTGCACAATACAGCAACATTGGGTGCAGCATAAGAAGAAAGGAACAACATCTTTAGATAATCTATAAAATAGGATGACGTTTGAAACAGAGCTAAAATGGAACCGTTCGACACACATTAGACAAAAATACAATAAAACAGATCAGTTAAGAATTTGAAATGCCACGCAGGGCATCGGGTACATAGTATTCTTACAGCATTTTCTCATTGTATTCAGTTAAATAATAAATATAAACAATATACTGCAGAATGGTACCTTGCAGGACCTGAATATAAGGCCTGAGCAACCTGTGCAATGTGGTCAGACCTGCTAAATAAAATTGCTCTTGCCATCCAAAAGCACAGACTTGGGAGGCGAGAGGATTTTTTTATGAATTCAATTAAGACTCCTCCAATTTAGAGCTAGAAATAAAGTAACATCTTCAGTATAGTTCATAAACGTATAATAAAATAGCAAGCTCATCCAGAAATGTTGCAATCTCCAAAGTTAAACTACATGAGAATCGAGAGGGCTTGGCTGAATAGAAGAATCTAAAAGGTTTACCGGGAAGCCTAATCAACTACAGTTTCTGCTCTACAGTCCATGTCTAACAGTAGAGCTTGGTGAATGTATGAATAGACTTTTATGTAGCTGCTCTAAATAGATATAACTATGGTACATTTCACAATCAAACAGTGCTACCTTTTGTCCCTCTTGTAGAATTTGCTCTAGAATTAACAGGCAAATGTTTGCTGGCCAGCTAATAGCACAGTGAAATGCAAGCAACTGTTTATAGGACTAGGATTATATAAGAGCTGGTTAAATCTTCGAGCTTTTTGTTTTGTTTTAGTAATATGCTCGGAGCATGTATATCTTTCAACAGAAGAGGAAGGGTGACTGAATAAAATCAGCAGGAGATGGACCGATTTATATGACAATCGGAAACTACTTTCAGTAAGAAAGAGAGATGCATTCTCCTTATAACTAAATAGGAATGTCAGACTTTTTAAGATTCCACTGTTGACAGCACATTAAGGGGTCGATTAGGATGGCGGACGGACATCCTGACGTGGGAAGGGACCGTCCACCATAAGGGCGGAGGTCCCGTGCGTCGAATTAGGATGCACCCGCCACAGTGGCGGGTGCATCCCGCATTTTTAACATTGCGGCGGGCGGTGCTAAAAGCACCGCCCGCCGCAATGCTAAAAATGCATATTGTGCGTTTCAAAGCACAAGATGACAGGCACCGCGCGGTGCCTGCCATGTTGTACTTTGATACGCAGGGGGGTACCGTAGGTACCCCCCATGTGCACCCCCCACCCCCCCTTCACCCTGGGGGCCCGCAACGGGCCCCCAAAGCAAAGACCGTATGCCTTTCCACGCCGGCAATGCCGCTGTGGAAAGGCATAGGACTGCAGGCATTGTAATATGGTTGGCAGTGTCTCGCAGACACCGCCACCATATGTAAGCACTTTTTCCACCGGTCGCGTAGGCGAGCGGCGGAAAAGCAGCGGACGGTCTTGCCGTCCGCCGCAGACCCCCCAGCCATCCTAATGTGGCGGGGGTCATTTCCGATTAGGATGGCGGATGGATTGCCCCCGCCGGCCCGGCGGTGGCTACCGCAAGCCAGGCAGGGGCAATCTGTCGCCATCCTAATCGACCCCTAAGTTTGCTTACTCAGCAGGCTGATATAAAGACCACTAGAAAAGCTACCCTTCCTGAGTAATGCAGCAATGACAACTCAAGAGGAGCAGTTATACATTTAGATCAAACCAGACTGAGCTCCCAAGGTAGAGAAAGCTGTCATTGAGGAGGGTAAGTTTTCTTCAACCACTCTAAAAATGGTACTGGTAAATGAGACTGTTAAGAAAGCTCTTTAGAAGGGACCCTTACTACAGTCTGAAATGACAGCAAAAGGCACTTTGATGGAAGTTAACTGTAGCACTGGCTCTGTGCAAGATGAAGCAGATATGGAATCACATCCTTATGGCAGGAGGCTGGGTCATGGTTATGATGTTGACTCCATAAATAGAACATTTACTGCTTAAAGATGTATGGTGACCTTATTTGTTATATATACTTTCAAGATATCAATGTCTTCCCAGGGTAGATTTAGTTGTCCATATTGTCTGACTTCAGAGGCCATGCTGCCAAACTCAAGGGCTTCACATTGGGATGGTATGATTGGCCTTATATCTTGGATAATATATACGTTTTATGTGAAAGTTTCTTGTGTGGCGTTAGGGACAGGTGATGATGTGAAACCTACCATTGCCTTGGCCACTTAGAAGCAATGACAATCACCTTCTCATTATGGAATCTCAGTATCCCAGCTGGATTCAACGGTATTGGTGGCAAAGTGTGAAGAAATCTCTCCAATCAATCTATTAATATGCTCTGTGCAGTAATCCTGGTCCCACACTCGGAGACAAAGTTTTGATGTTTTGTGTATTCAGATGTTGCAAATAGGTTTACTGAAGGAATTCGTAATCTGAGAAAATGTCTTTTAGCACATCATCATTCAGAATACATTTGTGGTTTTCTGCAAACAATCTGTTGAGAAGATCTTCTTGAGAGCTTTAAGGTCTGAGAGGGAATCTGCTTTCATAGGCAGATCCCTCGCCCAAAGGCATCTCTACATTGTTTGTGCTTCTAAATTGAAAGTCCTGGATCTGGTGACACTCTGTTTAAAGAGACAGTGCATTGTGGTTGTGTTGTCCATCTGGATTATGATTTAGGTCATCGTCAGAGATGGACCAAGCAGGCATCTGTCACAGTGGTCTGTGAAGGTTAGATCCTGCTGCAAAAGGACTCCATTCACAATATTGGACGACTTGCAGTTTGTCTTTCCAGTTGTCCTCCAACTATGACCACTGATCTTCTAAACACTGCTGTAAAGGTCTCATGATGCCTTGCATTTGGGACAATGACAATGCAGGAGGCCATAAACCATTAAAAAAAAGATTTCTAATGAAAAGCTGGAGCAGATGTCTGAATCTGAAAACATTTCTCCAAAGGAGAAACGTATCCTGGTTTTGTGAACAATTTGGCTCCTAGGAACTTTCACATTTGTACTTGAGTCGAAATGGATTCCTGGAAATTGAACTGAAGGCCCAGATAATTTACCAGAACAATCAGTATTTTGAAGACTTGGACTGTTTTACCTGCAGTGTAGTCCTTCACCAACAAATCGCCGAAATAAGTATAAAGG
Organism: Lissotriton vulgaris; assembly: GCF_964263255.1. NCBI lineage: Eukaryota > Metazoa > Chordata > Amphibia > Caudata > Salamandridae > Lissotriton > Lissotriton vulgaris. The sequence goes on from NC_141700.1 coordinate 611,383,444, forward strand.
AAGATTGTCTCAAAAATAAAGTTGCCACTACTGATGTACACTTGGAAATGGTCTGAGGTGCTGATATCAGACCGAAGAGGAGAGCTGTAAGTTGGTAGTGAGAGTTGCCTAAGAACTTTGACATTTTCTGTACATCCTTTTTACTGAAATGTGCCCACTGTGGAGCCAATGCACATTTCTACAGAGCTTAGGAAACTTTTCATGGAAAGGCAGTATATAAATAATGTATTTCTTGAGCCATTGGTTTGAGATCCAATATTGGTCTGAACTCGTTTGAGCCTTTTTTGCAATCTAAAAAATGTATTGAATAGATGCCTATCCTCTGTGGAAAGGAAAAACTAATGTTATCTATCACCCACTTGTCACTGTTAATTGACTTGCCACTCTGAAATGTATTGAGAACCAAACACTATTAAACAAAAACCGTTTCACATAATTCTGAGAAGTGATAGATACTTTGCAAAAATTAACCAGTCACCTTTCAGGTGCTGGTAGCTTTATTCAGGTGTTTAACTTGTACTAATGTGGGGCATCTTTGTACAGACACTTAATAGCTACTAAAATAACAAACTAAAGAAATAATACTGCTACAGATTGGGCCACATTACGCCAAATAATTTCTCTTTCTGAGCTACTAAATGTTATCAACCACTGAAGCATAATTTCAGTGGCACTTTGTATAACACCATCTGCCATTTCTGATTCTTCATCCAACAGCATGCTGCACTGTGGGCAAGTAGCTCTGCTTTACCATGTATGGGCCCAAAACTCCAACATGCACAAGTGATGCTAGCTCAAAAATCTAGAATCAGCCTAAGAAGTTATCCATGACATTAAGTCACCTTTCAGCTAGGTTTTACAATTTTACAAAATCATCTGAACCATTTCACAAACTTTGTTTCACGAGTAAAACCAAAATATATTCAGTTCACATATTTTGTTCACTCTTTCATTAACATCATGGATTAAAATAAGCATTGACAAATCATTGTCTTTTGTGTAGAGAAAGTTGAATATCAAGCTTCAAAACGAAAAAGGTACAACATAGGCAGTAGCAGCCCAACCTTCCCTAACAAACGGAATAAGCAAAAGGTTGCTGAAGCAGGAGAGACATCACAGGCTACTTTCACACATACAACATGGGTACAAGTGGCTAACACACTAAAGAGTGAGTGAGACGAGTTAAAGGACTGCTGTACACTCTGTAAACAGACAAACATACAAGAAGAACAACAGTCCTAGAAGAAACAGCCACACTGCTGTGGAATTGCCATACGATCAAGTACTAGGATAGGATAGGATAGGATATATGTTTGTAAAGCGCTTGATTGCCATGGCGTCTTGACGCTAGTGTATGTGAGAGGAAATACGGCCTATGTTACCAGAAGGACTAGGTGGAGGTGAACAGCCATGTTTTCAAATCCTTCCTAAAGAGCTGCTGATTAGATTGAAATCTCATGGCCATTGGCATTTTGTTCCATAGCACTGCTGCGACGTTCGATAAAGTCCTGCCACCCCATCTTGCCCGCCTAATCTTAGCAATCTGGATAAAGCCTAAATTTACAGACCTATCCATACTAATATAATAAAGAGAGAGCCTAAACCTTTGAGGCAGGTAATCTCAGGAACCATAGCACCAATCACAACACCCAATACAGCGTTGGAAAGGGCAGTTGCAGTAGAAGGACATAGGCTATGCAGACGCCCACCATATACATTTAAAAGGTTAAAGAACCATGCCAGCAAAGTAGTCCCTTGTGGGCGTGTCTGCGTTGTGCTGTGGGCATGTGCTGGGGGCGTGACAAACGCTGGGGGCGTGTGGTATGTTCCGCCCTTCATGCCATGTCTCACATTGTGTGCTAATCCCACACTGCTCCCTTTAAATACCACCGCACCCCATAATCATAACCCACACTTACTCCTTAAAATACCCCACCACCCTTAAACACTAACCCATCTTAACCCTATAAATATACCATGTACCCCAAAACCCAAACCTATCCCTACACCCTAAAAATACCCCTGTACCCCAAAACTCAAACCTAGCCCTGAACCCTATAAATACCTCTGTACCTTAAAACCCAAGCCTACCACTGAACCCTAAAAATAGCACTGTACCCCGAAACCCAAACCTACCCATGAACCCTAAGATACCCCTGTACCCCAAAACCCAAACCTAGCCCTGAACCCTAAAAATACCCCTGTACCCCAAAACCCATACCTATCCCTAAAACTACCCCTGTACCACATAACCAAAAACTATATCTGAACCCTTAAAATACCCAAACACCCCAAAACATATACCTCAGTACCCCAAAACATATACCCCTATACCCATACTTACCTTATCCAAACATTAAAAAAAAACATGCTTTTACCATTCATGCATTTACAACAAATTTTGTTGTAAATGTATGCGGGTAAAAGCATATAAAATGTAATGCCATGCGTTATAATGGCATTGCGGAGTCATGGTACTTTCGTAATGAAAGTATGCGGAGTGATGGTATGCAGAAAGAAAGTTGCAGAATAATGGGTGTTTACCCTCCCCCGGTAAGTACATTGGTGGCACGGCGGCCCACATCTCATATTTTTTCACCACCCATTTGAAAAATGCACAGGTCTCTCTCATTGATGGCCAGCACCGACATACACTTTTAGACACACCTCCGTTCGAATCTCGGCATCAGCTCAACATCCTGTGATTCCAGGCAAATCGCTTTGTCTCCCCATGCCTACCACAAATGAATGTGTTCTTCTGTAATGTAAATTGTGCTCATGCCATGTTGTCGAGTTCGCGCTATATAATATTGCAAGGAAAAATAAAGTAGGGAAACTCAAGTTCACACACTACTGAACGTCTACTCTTAAGTGCATCAGCAGTGCACTGTGAATCGGAGCGTTTCACAGGCCTGTCACAGATAAGAAATGCTATCAAAACGAAATCCTACAAAACAATATACTACTGGCCGGCAGCAATTCATACCCGGACAACGTCGGGACGGGCTGCTAGTCTATCATATAATGAACTCTCAACTACTTTGTGAAGTATGCTTCATTAGTGGGTTCCAGGCTAAGCACATGAAAGCATTTGAGAGTACTACTGTTCACTGGTTGTGCACTTACTTAATTATGGGCTTCCTAGTTCTCCTTTTGTTGCACTCACACCTTTCTTCATGGACATCTTGGGCAGAAACAGTGTAAGCTTCAGTCCTTCAGATGACAGCTAAAGCTAGAGTAGCAGCGCAAACTTTCTCCATCACCATACACCTACACACCAGGCAGCAGCAATGCAAGCTTTGCCCAGGACAGAACAGGCACAGCATAGCAGTAGCAAAGTAAAATTCATTCTCTTGCAAAAGGCAGCAAATGCAATCTTCTATTCCCTGCAGAACAGACTCGTCCTTAACTGAAGGCACATTTTTTTTAGATTACTCATGCTAGCAATGGTTCAACATTTGCTGCTTGTACTAGAAAGGACACCCCTTACTGATGGAAGTCTATGCATCCACCCAGTATTTTCCTTCCAAAAAATGTCTCCTGCTTTAATGTGGCTCACGCTGCCCTCTATTCTCGCAGCTACTCCCTTAACTTTGTTTTTAACATTCAGCCCCCTTCTTTCTGTAAGATGCATGAGGCTCACACTTTTTCCTCCCATCCCTTCACCTACCTTTCTCTCACAAACCATCCTCTCGCTATTTAAATTTTTTTGGCACACCTGTTTCTGTCTATCCTGTAATACCCTGCTCTCCATCCTTCTCGCGTCCAACAAGCTCACCACCACACTATACACTAGCCATCTCACTATTGTATCTCAAAAACTCCTTTCTCGCGTCTTCCTTTCATATATCTTCGAGTCCACCCTTCTTGCACCATTCTCTCACGGGCTTTCTTTTGTCCCACACACCCCCCATTTTCACTCACACCCTCGTCTTTCAATTAAATGCTCCTCTCACAAACACATGCACGCATTCTATTCCACCCTTCCAATCCTCCTTTGCCCCAAAACACCTTACTTGCCCTTCTCACACACTTAACGCACAAGTTACTTACCTTCGGTAACGATATATCTGTAAGAAACAGTAGTTAGTGTCTGACGCCTGGGGATGTTCTAAGGTAAGGAATCTAACGCTAACCTGTTTCTTTCAGATCTCCCTTTACACTGCCTTCACTTGCCCATATCATTCACAGCACACGTTCTGCTGGGGTGTCATTTTGCGTTACGCCAGTACCATGCACCATGGGTGTAACGCAGACCCCTGCAGTGCAGGGTGGCCCCCACCCTTCAGGCCAAGGCCTAAGAATATACGTGAAATATGAGTCTCAGGGGCCCCTCCTCACCACACTCTACTGGGGGACCCATCTTTTTCGCAATACGCCAGTACTGTACACTACGAATGTTGTGCTTGGCAGGCACAGTCACCAATTCAATTGTGCGACCAAACACTCCCAAGCCAGTGTCTCACTATCACCAAGCCCGTCTGTATCCGAGCTCAGCCTTTCACCAGAAGCCACACAAACATCTGTGGAAGACGAGAATCGGCAGGCACCTGAACCCGCACAACCCTCGCTCGCAGACATGGAAAACAACAGTTTTTTTCAGTGACAAGGATGTGGCGTCTTTAGAGCAACCTTCGTAACCTCTCAGCACTCGTTTAAGTGGAATCACTCGGGCCATATTCCTGATGCTCTTTTCAGAAGCAATTACTTCCATGCCATTTCTATAGACATTCATAGTGCGCCGGAGAGATCTTGATTATCCGCCCCCGTCGCTTTCTGCCCGCTCCCTCCTCCCCCCTGCCCCCGGAAGACCAGGCTTTCCGAAATGGAGTATTAAACAAATAGGTTGTCAGTGGCGCGACGGTGCTCTGAGGGGAGCGCTCCGCCGCCAGTGTCATGCAAAGATCGACGCCACGCGCCTCTTCCACATAGCGCCTCTTTCCTGTCAATCATGGCCTTGCTCAACTAATACCCACAATTGGGTTAGTCACAAAAGAAGCCACTAAAATTGCACATGTGCGAGTTTGTACACGAGTAAACAACAGTGCGAACTCAATTTGTTTGGTTGTTGCAGATTTATATAGTGCGAACTGGACTCGAAGGTATTCGAGCGCTTTACATTAGCACCAGTTACATTACACAGAGACGCATTCATTTTTTAATTTTTTTGGGGTAGGCCCAGATTCACATGATGTGGAGTCGGCCACGATGCTTGTTTCCCAAGTCCAAAATCGGCAGCTCTAGCCGTTAGACCACATCCTCCCTCTGAATCCCAATCCTTACATACACGGATGTGGAAACTTACACGTTTGTTAACACACCTCCTACAAAATAACACACATAATAAACACCAACTTAAGCAATATGGATTATATAGACACTACATACTCACTATATTCCATTTGAAAGCCCACAAAGTTCACAGTACGGGGCCACTGGAAGGATGAAGGCGCGTTTCCCGCCCAAAAATGGCGCTTAAAAAAGCACTTGCCGCTTAATCCCTCACCTGCTGCATTATTTGCCGATTTCAACACAACATTGTTTCTAACTCAAATAGAAAATAATTTACAAATATATATATATATATTTTAATAAAGAATCGCCATTTGCAAAGGTTAACTGGTCACCTTAAAGCAGCTTATTGCTGTATCAAGGTGTTAAACGGGTACTAATGAGGTGAAATGTTTGCAGAGGCAGTGTTAATGTGTGTTCAAATGAAATACTAGCCAAATATTCCTGCTACATAATGTGCCACATAATTTGCCTTTGGGTGTAAAAGGTAGTCAACCCTGCGGCGTTATCTTTCTCTGTTGCAGTGGTTGTCACGTGTAAACATGGGTGAACCAAGGGGAAAGCAGAAGCATTGAGCCAGCCCATCAAACACAGGAACCCTCGGCCAAGGCAATCAATGGTATAAATACTTCTCGCAAAGACATGGCAAGTCGTGTGGCTCATTTACATGAACAATAAGAAAGGTCTGAATTCCACATGTACCACACCTGTAAATACACTCAATAATGCTCGAGAAGCATAGAATGAAAGAACATACTAAACATAAAAACCAGGAATGTAAACAAGTTCACAAAAATAAAGTTTCACATGTAGATCCAGCTGACAGGCACTTACGGTTATACTCTATGCACCTGTTAAACTCACATAAAACAGAAATCCTTTTCATCACTCCCAAATTGGAAACCAAATTTGACCAAGAGCTACTTGATAAATTTAACTTAGAAGTTTTTCCGACATCAACCTTACACAATAGGTAGCGGTGGTATCGAAAGACTGCACCTCCAGCTAAAAATGTGGGTACCTTTGCTGCTAGCAAAGTAATAGGGTGCTTACAGAGGCAGCAACCACAAAAGTGCAATGTAGAGAGTGACACTAAGTCACACCCAACAAAATCCAAAAATGACCTGGAGCGCATTCAAGGTATAATCGAATATTTTTTATAAATAGCTAAACTATATTATTGCGCAATGTTTCTACTTGTTGGACTATACCTTAGGTGCGCTTCAAGTTTTTCCTTCATCTCCGACTCCTTCATAAAAGCCACTGAGCTTCATGCTTGACAATATGCTATAATTATCTTAGTGCGTAAACTAGCTCAATCGAACAATTTTGATCTCAATTCCCAAAAGAAAACGAATAACCGATCTCCAAGCGAAGTAAAAATAGCAGCACTCATCGCCCAGCTCATGGAAAGCCTTTTTTATTCAACAGCCAGACTATCTTGAGTAACAGAACATTTGACCACATTTCGGTCATAAACAAGTTACTTACCTTCAGTAATTCTCTTTCTGAGCAATATTCTAACCACTCACCTTTTGAATTTCCCCAGGTGCTAGACTGGATTCGTAAAGTTTCCAGCAATTGTTCCCGCACGCCAATACATGGTACTATTGGACTTAGCAGAGACCTTGCCCCGCCTCTGGAAGTCTATTTTTTTATTTTAAAAGTTTTATAAAGCGATCAGCTACCCCATTGGGGTTTTCCCATTGTAAAAACCCCAGGTCTGTCCCAATCACACCAATTCAAAAGAACCTGGTCTTCAACAGTCTTCAAAAGAGCATCAGTGAAGGACAATTTCTCAAAGATTCTGTGAGACAGTTCCACAGCTTAGGGCCCTGAAACGCATAAGATCGGCCTCCCATACATATGCGTTTAACTAAGGCGACAATGCACAAGGAAAGTTCACTGGAACGGAGAGTACAGAAAGGTTGTTTGGTTTTGAAGAATTCTTGCAAATACTGTGGGCCAACCCTTGCTCTCGCTTTGTGCATGTAGCACACGGTTTTGAAATTAATTCATTTCTCTACTGCAAGCCAGTGGAGTTTCCACAGAAGAGCGGAAGCCATATCACTTTTTGGGAGTCTTTAGAGCATCCTAGCTGCCGAGTTTTGGACCACCTGCAACAGTTTAATGGATGCTCTATCTGCTATCAGATATAGCACGCTGCCGTAATCTAGCCTCGACATTATTAGTGCCTGAACCACCTCCTTTCAATCAATCAATCACAATCATAGGCACTTATAGAGCGCTCTACTTACCCGGAGGGTCTCAAGGCGCTAGGGGGGGCGGGGGGGGGGGGGGGTGCTGCTGCTACCCGAACAGCCAGGTCTTGAGCTTCTTCCTGAAGGCGAGGTGGTCTTGGGTCAGGCGCAGGTCGGGAGGGAGGGAGTTCCAGGTCTTGGCGGCCAGGTAGGAGAAGGACCTTCCTCCTGTTGTCGTTCTTCGGATGCGGGGGACGGCGGCGAGGGCGTGACTGGCTGATCGGAGGTGTCGTTTGGGAGCGTAGAAGTTGATGCGGTTGTTGAGGTAGCTCGGGCCTTGGTCGTGAAGAGCTTTGTGTGCGTGGGTAAGGAGACGGAAGGTGATTCTCTTGTTGACCGGGAGCCAGTGCAGGTCTCTTAGGTGTCCGGAGATGTGGCTGTGTCGTGGGATGTCGAGGATGAGTCTGGCTGAGGCGTTCTGGATCCGTTGGAGTCTCTTCTGGAGCTTGGCGGTGGTTCCGGCGTAGAGGGGGTTGCCGTCGTCCAGTCGGCTGGTGACGAGAGCCTGGGTGACAGTCTTCCTGGTATCGGTGGGGCTCCACCGGAAGATCTTCCGTAGCATGCGCAGGGTGTTGAAGCATGACGAGGAGACGGCGTTGACTTGCTTGGTCATGGAGAGGGAGGAGTCCAGGATGAAGCCCAGGTTGCGTGCGTGGTCTGTCGGTTTGGGTGCGGTGCCCAGGGCGGGGGGCCACCAGGAGTCGTCCCAGGCGGAGGGCGAGGATCCCAGGATGAGGACTTCCGTCTTGTCCGAGTTCAGCTTCAGGCGGCTGGTCGACATCCACTCGGCTACCTCTTTCATTCCTTCGTGAAGGTTGGCTCTGGCGGCGGCGGGGTTGTTGGTCAGGGAGAGGATCAGCTGGGTATCGTCGGCGTAGGAGATGATGTTGAGGTTGTGTTGGCGTGCGATGGCCGCGAGGGGGCTCATGTAGACGTTGAAGAGGGTTGGGCTCAGCGAGGATCCTTGAGGGACACCGCAGATGACTTCGGTGGCCTCTGACTTGTACGGTGGTAGACGGACTCTCTGTGTTCTTCCGTCGAGGAAGGAGATGATCCATTCCAGCGCCTTCTCCTGGATTCCGACGTTGCTGAGGCGTTGCACTAGGGTGCGGTGGCAGACGGTGTCGAAGGCCGCGGAGAGGTCTAGTAGGATGAGGGCCGCTGTTTCTCCGTTGTCCATCAGGGTTCGGATGTCATCGGTGGCAGCGATGAGGGCGGTCTCGGTGCTGTGGTTGGCTCGGAAGCCAGACTGTGAGGGGTTGAGGGATCCGTTCGTCTCGAGGAAGGCGGCCAGCTGCTTGTTGACGGTCTTCTCGATGACTTTGGCTGGGAACGGGAGCAGCGAGATGGGGCGGTAATTCTTGAGTTCGGTGGGGTCCGCTGTTGGTTTCTTGAGTAGAGCGCTGAGTTCGGCATGCTTCCAGCTCTCAGGGAAGGTGGCAGTGGTGAAGGAGGTGTTGATGATGTCCCGCAGGTGGGGTGCGATGACGGCGTTGGCCTTGTTGAAGACGTGGTGAGGGCAGGGGTCGGTCGGAGATCCGGAGTGGATGGAGTTCATCATGCGGACGGTTTCTTCGGTGCAGATCGGAGTCCAGGCGCGGAGGGTGGTGGGGGGCGGTGGTTCGGTCGGGTTGGACGTGGCGTTCGTCGGTTGGGTGTTGAAGCTGTTGTGTATGTCCGCGATCTTGTTGTGGAAGTAGGAGGCGAGGGAGTTGCAGAGTTCTTGCGATGGGGTGATGTCGTTGTTTCCGGCGTTGGGGTTGGAGAGCTCTTTCACGATGTTGAAGAGTTCCTTGCTGTTGTGTGCGTTGTTATCCAACCGGTCCTTGAATGCAGTTTTCTTGGTGTCGCGGATCAGTTGGTGATGCTTCCGGGTGGCAAGCTTGAGGGTGGCCATGTTGTCCGGTGTTGGCTCCCTTCTCCAGGCTTTCTCGAGGGCTCGGCAGTTCTTCTGGGAGCTCTTGAGTTCGTCGGTGAACCACGGGGCCTTCTTGCTGCCGGGTCTGCTGGGCGGGGTCCTCAGTGGGGCGAGTTTGTCCGCGCAGTTGCTGATCCACTTCGTGAGGTTGTCGGCGGCCTGGCTGGGGTTCGCTGAGCTGTCGGGAGGGTGCTGGCTCAGGGAAGCGGCGAGCTGGTCGGCTGTGATCTTGCTCCAGCTTCTGCGGGCGACCTGTTGCTGGTGGTGGTGGGTCGTCGTTCTTCTGAAGGTGAAGTGGACGCAGCTGTGGTCCGTCCAGTGGAGTCCTGTGGCGTGGCTGAAGGCGATGTCTTTGCTGGATGAGAAGACGTCGTCGAGTGTGTGTCCGGCGAGGTGGGCGGGGGTGGTCACCAGTTGCTTGAGTCCGAGGTTGTCGAGGTTGTCGAGCAGGGTGGTGGTGTTGCGGTCGTTGTTGTTCTCCAGGTGGAAGTTGAGGTCCCCCAGGAGGATGTAGTCAGCGGAGGGGAGGGCATGCGGGCTGACGAAGTCGGCGATGTCCTCGCTGAATTGGGTGCGTGGTCCCGGGGGTCGGTAGATCAGGGTGCCTCTGAGGGTGGTCTTCGGGTCGGTGTGGATCTGGAAGTGTAGGTGTTCGGCGGTAGTCAGGATGTCGTCGGTGTAGGTCGTGATGCAGATGGTGTCCCTGTGGATGATGGCGATCATTTGATTTGATTTGAGCTGTCAGAGACAGGACTGTCAGTGAGGAGCCATATATGGGCGCCACCTCTACCAGCAGATGTCTGTTTACCATAAGGAATTCCAAATCCTTAGATACAGATCATCAGTAATAGACTGCGCACCATGGTAGTGTGCGGAATGTGGGAGTGTGGCTAGCCAGCAAGGATGGCGGACGCAAACTCATAAGGCTCCGCGTCTTTCCCCGATTTATCCTGGTTAGCCCCATGTAACCACACACAATCCAGACGCCGGAAGGTGTGAAATCCCTCCTGAGTTTGGTGCACTGGACCCTGAAGAGTGCAGAAGCTGTGGATCGGCGATTAGCAGCAGGGCAGAGTGAGTGGCCTTGGCCTGCGATGGGTCGCCAAGGCTGGCGGCCACAGTAAAGAGACGCTGCCCAGCCAGATGACACACTACGTGCCTCCTGTGAGAAGATGCGGATACTGGCGTCCCTGCTGAGAAGGTAGTGAAGAGGGGGCCACCGCAGCAGGGCCGGCTTTAGCGCTGGAGACGCCCGGTACAACACTCATTTGTGGCGCCCCCCACACCCCATGACCGCCTCCTTGGATTCTCTAACTACCACCGGGCATAAGTGCCCCTTATCTCTCTAATCATAAATTATTGCAAAACACAGCGCTCCCCCCCTGAGGTCAGGGCCCCCTCCACAGGTCTGCGCCCAGTGCGGCCGCACCAGTCGCACTGCCCTGAAGCCAGTCCGGAGGGGGCACACTGTCGTCAACGGTGCCCGTGGTCCCAGGCGAGAACTGCAGCCAAGGCGTGGAGACCTGTGCTGGGAGCCGATTTATTTTATTTTATTTTATTTAATGCTTTTTTATAAAGCGCAGACTTTACCCGAAGGTGTCAGAGCACTGTACAATAGAACCAGTTACGTTACATGAGAGAACTGTTGCAGGAATAGAACAAACAAAAATAGCATGCCATAGAGTCGAAGCAACGCAGGCAAAAGGCACACAATCTCAAGCACAGCATGAACAGACTGTACAAGCAAAAGTAAGAATAAATATGACAAATTTTACAATGACTAAAGAACTTCCTGGCGAACAATAGCAGTCCATAGAATCAAAACAACGCAGGCAAAAGGAACACAATTTTAAACGCAGCAAGCACAGGATGTACAAGCAAAAATATAAACATATGTGACAAATTTACAATGACTAAAGAACTTCCTGGCGGGGTCTGAGAAGGAGGGAATTAGATCCGACAGCGAGGAGCAGGTCGGATCCTCTGTGCTGGCCCCGGAGTGAGTGGAGCGGTCTGCTGACGCCTTATCAGGGGCGCAGAACAGGGGAGATACCTGGGCACATGCAGACAGCATGGAGAGCCGAGGCGACAATGGAGTCCAAGGCCGCCGACTGTGGCCTACCACCAGAGTGAGTGAGTGACGCCAGAGGCCTGTGCCTGCGGCGAACTGTGCCGGCCTGGAAAAGAGGAGACAGCCACGCACTGACAACCGAAACCCGATGTGCATGCTGAGGTGAGCCCCAATTATTTGGCCGTTTGCGGTGGACTGAGGGATCTGGGTGGGTCATGGAGGTCGGATCAGGCTTGGGCTCCATTGCAGTGATAATGGGTCAGGCACGGGGGCCAGATCAAGCCTAGGCTCCCCAACACAGTGGTGCAGGTCTGGTGGGACCCACAGACCTTTCTCTTCCTTCTCTGGGACTGGAGTGGACCCCAAGTCCTTTGCTTGGCAACCTGCTGAACACGGGTGATCAAGTGAGGTGTGGAGGGATGCACGCCGGCGCAAAGTGACACACACTGCGGTACGTAGTGAACTATTGGAGCCCCAATGAAATCGGATGAGGCCCGGAGGTCTGATCGGGCCTAGGTCTCTTAACAGCGGAGTACCCCAGCGGGGAGGCACCAGGAATAAGCAAGGACTCCCTACCGTTGCAGAAAAGAGGGGAACCACATACATGTGGCGTGGACAACTGTACCCATAGCTCCACCATGTGTAATGCTACTTAAAACAGAAGAGAGTTAGTGTGTTCCTACTCTGAACAAATACTGCGCAAGACGGATCGGACAGCATGCCCCGTTGCACCCTGGCCACAGAGCTGGCGGCCCTAACATTGGTCAGATTCCACCAGTGCCTCACTGTAGCTGCCGGTGTGCTGGAGGATGAATTGCGGGGAACATAGGCCCAGATGAAATCACACCCCACCACCTAGCAGACACCTGAGCGCCCGTCACCCCATGCTGGCAATTGAAGGAACCACTGATAGCAGACAGATACGACTCCACACAGAGTTTGGGCAGGTACGATAGAGTTGGAGACAGCTAGCACTGTGTTGGTTGTGCGCACAATTTGCCTTCGGTGCAAAAACTGTCCATCGGCCAACTACGAGCGAACGCCTCGCAGTCCGTCATTCCCTCAGATGCAAACAATTCTTCACATGTAAACCCAGGAGCCCCAGCATTTGGCACTGCCCACCAAATTAGACTCTGTCCTAGCAGACGTTGATAAAATAGGAGCCACGCTGGACCAAACAAGCAGATCTTTGGAATTCAAAACAGCCAAAGTCACATCTGACTTTACGTTCTTGAGGGCCGACCATCGTAAGTTAGCTGACAAAGTCCAAGCTAATGTATTTGCTTTAACAAATCTACAGCCAACTACCCACAGCCATTCTGCGGCACTAGAGGACCTCCTAGACCGAGCTAATATCTTGGAGGACAATATCAGAGCGGTGGGCCTTCCAGAAGGTGAGACGGGACAAGACCCAGTGGCCTATGTCGAGCGCTGGCTGAGGGAACTCCTAACGGAGGTTGGGCTGTCATCCCAATTCGTAGTGGAGCGAGCCCACAGGGTACAGGCCCGTCCGTATACCACTGCCAGGGGCCAGGCCATGGCCGCTCCTATTCAAAATGCTGAACTACAGAGACAGAGATCCTGCCCTTAGGGTAACACGCAGGCTAAACAACATCAAAATCCAAAAATGCTCAGATCATGTTGTTTCCCGATTATACAGCGCAGGTGCAAAGGCAGCGGGGGTCTTTTGGTACAGTAAAACAGAAGCTTCGAGAATTAGATATTCAACTCTCTGCTGTTCCCAGCCCGCCTGCAGGTGGCTGCCAAGGGCCCACTCACTACATCAATATGTCATCAGAAGCTTGGGACTGGCTGTAGGAGACAGGACTGTGACGGGAACCAATCCGCCTGCTGAGCCAACAACACCACAGCGCAACAGAAGTGGCTGCACTGCTCTGTCATCAGCAGCCCCTGTCCTGGAACAAAGATTAACAGAGAGGCGGGAGGCACTCCATGTGGCAGCAGCGATTCCGTCCACAGCACAGGGCTCGGACCAGGAGGTGGGGTCCACCAGATCACAGAGCAGAGACAGCTCTACTCCCACACGGTCTGAAGATCTGGACTCCCTGCACTTACCAGATGTCACGCCTCAAACGTCAGACAATATAATCTGAATACTCACCAGAAGACGGAAAACTGAACTGTGACTTGCACTCCACGTATGCAGCAATGATCCGATCCTTTGTTTGGCGCTTCTTGCCATGCATTTTTGTCCACCATAAGCGTGGAAGGGTATACTCAGATGTGAGTCCCTTGCTCATTGCACCATCAGGATTCAAGCAAGCCGGGCCGAAGACGGCTGAAATGCCAGAAACCGGTCCCCGGAAGCTTGTTTCCTTCCCAGTATAAGAATTGGCTTGGTAGTTTGGTCTGCCCTGTTCCCATGATGCACTGGGCCAGGGTCAGACTAATTTGCATATAGCCAAGTTCTGAGCTGGGATGGTGCAGTGAGCTAAAAAACGGTGATGGATCAAGCCCTGATCTTTGGACTGGGTAAGAGTGGTCTGCTTAATTCAGACACTCTGTTCATCACCACCCCCTTTTCTGAATCATCTTGCCATGCATGTGGCGCAGGGGATGGCTTGCTTCTTGGGTGGGTTAAGGCGAGACTTGTGTGGGACATGGTGCTCTCCCCTGCTAGATGGGTTTCGAAACCCCACAGAGCACTGAATGGTCACCTGGTCTCCTACTATACATCCGCACCTTCTAGTTGCGGTAGAAGCAACGCACTCGTAACATGACTCACGCAAATATTCTCACATGGAACACGGGAGGAATACGCATGCCTGCGCAGAGATACTCTATATATTCATACCTGCAGCGTAGATCCACCAGCATAGCCTACCAACAGGAAACACACTTGGTTCAAATATAAGTGGATCACCTCCATCGGCGCTGACGAGGTCAGGTATACAACACTAATCATTTCCCCCAGGCCAGAGGGGCCTTAGTGTGGGTAAGAGCAGGGGTCCCTTATGTGGTGGAGATAGAGGCTGACGTGGAGGGCAGATACGTGTTTACGAAAGGCAGGCTGTACGGCCAAAGTGTCTTTATTGGATCTGTGTATGCCCCCAATATAGAACAGAATTAATTCCTTCGTAAGTTGACGGAAGTCTTTGCCCGGTGTAGTGGAATCTCCTGGCTGATAGGCGGTGATTTTAATTCGATGTTAGATGTGGAGCTATATCGGTCATATCTGCCCCTGACACATACCTCGGCTGCATCAAATGCACAAGCGCTGACTGAGTGGCTGGCTCATTGGTCTTTGGCTGACATACGGCGTACTCTTAACCCACATGCATGCATCTACTCACTATTTTCCCCAGTACACGGCTTGCATGTAATACTGGACCGCATAGTGAGGGTAATTTAACTGGCTTCCTCTTATTAGGGGGACTGATTACCTGGGGCATACACACTGCAAACACAACCCCCTCTCTTACAACTTAAATGTGAGATGGGTCCAACAACCCATCCCCACCTGGCGCCTTCAGCCAGTGGCACTGGAAGAACAGGCCTTCTGTGCCTCCATGCGGGCTGCAACAGTGGAATACTTTGAGGTAAACAACGGCTCCAAAGGTGATACGCTCCTAGAATGGGACTCTTTTAAAGTGACTACTAGGGGACATTGTCTAGGACTCACTCGGAACATTCGTAAGCAATTAAGCATAGCACTTGGACAAATAGAGTGCTAGTTACTGCAATATAAAACCGACCCAGCTGCAGACATAATGGATACACGCTGCTTAGAAGAGTTGTGCACTGAGCATGCAGACCTATTGGAGAGGCTTAGGTGCCACCATTACGCAGTGCACTCTGCACGCACACACGCAACATCAGACAGGGCAGGTCGAATGCTTGCATGGCTTCTGTACCAGGAAGAAAACGAGTTACTTACCTGTAACTACAGTTATCCAGTATTGGTATCTTTCATAGATTCACATGCCTGAATCATTCCCCGTCGCCGAGGCGGGAGTACCACGTTAATTATATATACAAAAGCAGTGCCGTACAATAATCTGTAGTAGGCTGACAAGACTATAGGCCCAAAAAGGCCCAAAACTTAGCAGCCTATCTACCTCATTATATGAAAAGGACTGAAAAGTAGTCCCAACCAATCAGCTGACAGCATCCTCTAGAACCTTCCCTGAGGGAGTGCCAGACCAATGCATGCTATCTAACGTTTTTACGCCAATGAGTGGCTGGGTCCTATTTGCCTACAGATAGTGAGAACTGAGTTAATATTGATTGCCCTTGTGTCAAGGTGAATGCCAGCAGCCAGCAACCGATAAAAGTTAATCGCGCTCTGCAACACGTGAAGTAGAGACTTCCAGTGGTATCTTTATGTATATCTCAATGGGAGGCTGTGTTTTGATCATGACGGGGAGGCGCATGTAACCGTCCACACAAGGGAACTCACTCATATATGTTGACTAATGCTGGTGTGATATAATCCTGTCACTACATTGTACGCCTGGAATCACTGGGAAAATTTGCCATACGTAGAGACTGCTGTGCGTTAACAGTTGACAAAGAGTGCTGCTGGAGTGGCATCAGACCAATCCAACTTCTATACCGCCATAAGCTATTTCCGCCACCCGGTCCCACGATGCGCGACAAGGACAATGGGAAGACACCTAAACGCCTGAAGTCTGACCCACCCACTCCAGTCAAAGGGAGGAAAGACATGACGGAGGCCATGGAGACCATCTTAAGTAGACTGGAAGAAGTTAGGGACAAATCACCCAAAGAGGAGGTTGTTGCAGTTCGCCAAGACATCAAAGATATCAACTCGAGGTTGATGGAATCAGAGAGCAGAATAGCCAAGCTTGAAGATTTCGAGAACAAAGCCTGCGGTGCCATCAAGAAACTCACACTATGCTCAGAACACCTAGTGAGGAAAGTTGCGGAGTTAGAAGACAGAAATAGGAGGGGGAATCTAAGAATTTTTGGTATTCCAGAAAAAGCGGAGGAATCCCTAGAATCGTGTATAACCTTCCTGGAACAGTTCTTCACACAGGCCACGAATTTGACTTTCGCACAGCCCCTGGAGTTTGACAGAGCCCATAGAGTTCCGGGGCGAATCACCATAGATCAGAAGGGCCCGAGAGCGATTGTGTGCAAACCGCTGAGGTATCAACACACGGAGCAGATTCTCGCATTCATGCGTAAAAATAACCATATTCTATGGAAAGGCCACAAGATCTTCATTTCACAGGACTTCAGCAAAGAAACCATGGAAATAAGGAAAGCCTTCCTTGCACTGAGACCACAATTGAAATCTATGGGCTACATGTATGGTTTTATTGGCCCGACGAGATTCAAGGTAACCCTACAAGGGGTAGCCCAGGTTTTCTCTGACCTGCGAAAACTGCGACACCTGCTATTTAACCAATGTGATGGCAACATGGAGGTTTCCCCTGCATCTCAGATGAACGCCTCTACATCTGGTCTAGGATGAGCTCTTACTTTTCTATCATAATTATCCAACGCTCTCTGTCTCCGCATAACCTTTCTGCTTGAGCTTCCACACCCTCGCTCAAGAAAGTTGATTACTGCTATTTTCCTATGGGTTTGTGCTGCCTAATGGACTCCACCTGCTGGATACTCTGCACTGGATTGATTACCCAAGCTGTACAACCCTGCCCGTTCACTTATGTTACAGGTTTGCTCCTGGCAGTTTAGTCTGCCTGGACCTTATTACATTCTCCAATGTTAAGATTGCTATGCTAGTGTTCTTGCGCTTAGTTATCAGCGCAACATGTTTTCTGTGCTATTTGTCACGATAAGTAATGTTGATTCTATTTACAAAGGTGATATCAGACCCTAAGTCTGGTGTTTGTTCTACAGCTCTTATGATCGTTATGATTGCTAGGTCTAGTAAGCCGATGAACGCATTTACACCCGGTTTGAGAAGACCTAGAAGACCTAGAAGGCAGAGGCAGACTGAGAGAATACCCTTATTGGTAATAAATAAATAAATAAATAAATAAATGAAAAAATGAAAAAAATGAAAAAATGAAAAAATGAAAAAAATGAAAAAAATGAAAAAAATGAAAAAAGCAGAACAAGGGAAGTCTTTTGTCCTTGGAGCAGTTCTGCTTGGGCTCCTCATCATTTGGGATGGGGATGAACGAACGTCAAAACAATTTCTGACATGGCTGAACATGCAGGACGATTTCCTGAAATTCACGAGCACCGTCTCGAACAGCAGCCTTGTATTTCTTGACCTCAATATCTTCCCAAGAGATGGAAGACTAATGACCACCACCCATTTTAAAAACACTTCCAAGAACTGTTTACTCATGTACAGCAGCATTCATCCTAAACACCTATGGGATAATTTACAGTACGGGCAATTCCTCCGTCTGAGGAGGAATTGCACCGAAATTGAGAATTTCAAGCTCCAATCTAAAGACCTAAAGAGGAAACTGGAAGCTCGCCAGTACCCAAAGGCAGTAATCAATCAAGCCTTCAAGAGAGCACGGAATAACTGCAGGGAGAGCCTCCTCGAAGAAAAAATACCCAAAGAGGAAGAAGAAAAAAGACCTATATGTATTACTACCTATAATACAAGTTCAAATCAGGTAACTAAGATTGTAAATAAACATTGGAAGATCTTGAACAGTGGGGGTCTACAGCTTCCGAAACCAATGTTCTCGCACAGAAGGAGGAGGAGCATTAGGGACATACTAGTGCACACCAGACCAAAGACCCCTAACAATAACCCCAGTAGGAACCCTGACTTTGTCCAAGGCCACCACCCATGTGGAAACTGCAGGGTTTGCTGTCTGACAAAGAAGAGCAATAAACTGATCTTCAGAAATGGAACGAGCTGGGAGCAGAGGAATTTCACAACATGCAACACCAATAATGTGGTATATTTGATCACTTGCCCCTGCCATATGGAATACGTGGGCATGACCAGCAGATCCGTAAAAACAAGAATAGGGGAGCACAAGAGTACTATCAAATGTAAAAGGGCAAGCACAAAATTAACAACACATTTTCTTGAACTGAATCACAAACCTGAAGACATCTTTTGGACAGTAATCGAACAGGTAACCAAGGAAGAACAACTCCTTGAGAAGGAACAAAGATGGTTGTTCCGTCTGAACACTGACAAGACGGGCTTGAACGATGGAATACCGTGGGGACAACTCTAAGGGTTCCACCAGAGTTACCCTAACTAAAAAGAAAATTCTGCCAATTCTTTGGGACAGATGGTACATAGCAGGAGCCCAAGCAGAACTGCTCCAAGGACAAAAGACTTCCCTTGTTCTGCTTTTTTCATTTTTTCATTTATTTATTTATTTATTTATTTATTTATTTATTTATTTATTATTTTTTCCAATAAGGGTATTCTCTCAGTCTGCCTCTGCCTTATATTGGCACTTCGGTGGTGAGCCCATGCTCTCTTCATCGTAGCATATGCATGAATAACTTAAGGTTTTTTATCCACCTGCCTTAATGAGTTTACCAACTGTTCCTCCTTTTTCAGTCATTTCTTTAGATAGATATAAACGTTACTTTAAGAACTTATATATTTTTTAGCTTAAATTAACTGTACCTTTCACTAAATCTAAGGAAATCCTACTATCATGATTTCTACAGAGTAACGTAAAAAGAGAAGAAAGACCCAACCTCTGGGCTCCGTTTCCACTCCGTCTATGCCACAGAGGTCGGCCATCTTTGTTCACGCTCTAGTTTTTCAGTCTACACTCGGACTGAATCGGCTGACGCACCGGCTTTTGCAAACATTGCCTTCCGGTTTAAATGTAGAGGGTTTTACCATCCCCTTTGGAACCATCGGAGCTGCGCTAGGATAGGATTAACGCGATTCCTCGCTAGCGGTCACGTAAGTCAGACCCTTATCAGGGGTCTCTAAACATACCTGATTACTCGTAAATAATGGGCCGCGCTTGACCAACAGGCAGCCCATATAACCCCATCGTTTGTTTTCTCACAGTAAACTGGCGATTTGAAACCCTAAGACGCAGACTCATGGGGCTATCACCAATTGCAACGAGTGTATGTATTTGCTACTTGTGTTTATTTGTTATACAGGCACCACTTATTTACAGTTCGTTTTTTCTGATAAACGGACCCGGTTTACAACTGCCACCCCGCCTTTTAACTTACTACTCGGAACCCCACTAGGGAGGCTCATGTCATCATCTGCCATTTACAAATTGGGATATTGAGATATTCTGTGTATGTATGTTTTGCAGTGTGTGAATTGTTCGTATGTGTGAGATATTGGAGGGATAGTATGCCCTCAAGTCAATGATTAACAAAGGGAACATGTACCATTAGTCTCGTTTCCCTCTGATAAAACATGAGGTACCATAATGTGACCGATGTCATTAATCCCCAAGTATTTTTTCTTGTGCTTTTACAACACTTATCAACTGCATTTTTGTTGTTTTTCTTTTCTCTTTTCTCTCCACAGGGACCGGATTAGGTCACTTTTTTCAAGAGCTTCACAAAGGGTCCACTCAAGCCTAGAAGCATGTCCTGGCGGCTTATTTTTGCCTCCAGGAATAGGACTTTGGGCATACTACATTGTACATAGAATTGAGTATTATTGGTAGGGACTATCTTAGGTCCTGATGAATGAGCAGGAGGGGTCTGCTTATGAAACATGTCATGTCGACCAAGTAGTTAACATATTCTGTTCTACTCCTTTTCTAACCCCTTTTTACTGTTCCCAGCTAGAGAAGTGAATACATTGTTTTTTCTACTAGCCAGGGAATTTTTAACTTTTTTAGTATTATCACTACACTTCAGTAGGTCCCCACCTTCACTATTCACCCCTATCATCACACCACACATAGCCTATCGTCACCATTTCAGTGCTCCCGCGTAGTTCGTAGGTCGTAGCACGCCCCGTCCTGTAGAGGGACGGGAAGACCCCTATGATGAAGCATGACACTATGGGATTCATAGTATGTGAGGGGTATTTTAAAAGCACGTAGTGCCCTCCTTCGACAACCCATAAAGAGAGCACACCTGTACTGTCAAACACTGAGTTTCCACCCTAACACACAAAATATAAAATAAATTAAATAAGCCACTTTTTTTGATAGAATCTCTTTGGTTATCTACAACGTACAGGAGGGTGATTCTATCACTACTGCCTCTACCCTTCCTCAATTGTTTTTTGGTTCTTTAAAGATCAGCCTAGCTGCCAAAGGCACAGTACAGTTATTCTCTCTGTAAAGCTATGTAGTTCATCTGTCCATTTCCTTTCATTGTAACAAAGCAGGGCTAAAAGGTTTAAGGCAGCTGTTTCTGGAATGCAACTTAAAAAGTTTGATCGCCTTCTTTAAAAATGAGGAAACAATGCCTTTAGAAAGGCATGTACAAAAAGTTTACAGGTGCTGCATGACCCCATGCGTTTGCAGAGCCATTGAGTGTTCATTAATATCAGTGAAGATCCCTAAGGTAGATCTCAGCTATAACCCGATGTAGCTCAATCCAAATGCACACAATCTATTACCCACAAAGTTCTATCCAAGAAATCTTGAATCACACCATTTCTGAGGTTTTGTACCCTAAAGAATATGCTGGATCCTGCTCTCCCTACTTCACAGCATGCTTATAACGCTCTCAAGATCTTCCAATGTTACATTAAACTAATAACATATGACCCCCGCTATATGTGTACAGCTAGATTACTCTAGCTCACTATTTTCTGACAACTCATTTTGTATAAGAGTAACAGAGAAAAAAATCAGCAACTGGAATATGATTTAAGACACCCGCATCATGCACAGCATGTGGTTCAGGCTCTGCATTGGTGTTTAGTGTAAAGCAGAATTACCATCAAGCTTCTATTTCTGGTAAGAATGGTGGTTTATGTGAAAGCCCATTACATTCGATAAACAGACTCCAGATACGCCCTCCTAACTCATTAATGTGATTCAGCAACTGTTCACATCAAGTGGTGACTAAGATCAAACAGATCTAAGCAACTGTCCACCTGTGAAACTCCATAAGTTGGTCAACTCAATAGTGTACAGGATCAGAGTTTGGGTGCCACATCCATACAAGTGACTTGAAAGGTGTCTGCAAACACCAGTCACACCACGGTACATGAAACGGATGAAGCACCTTTGCACCACTGTTTGACCTTGGGTAGCGTATATTCGTATTTTTCTATGGATTGCATTTTCCATTGGATCACACTCTTATATGTAGGTGAAAGGAGAGAGAACTTTTTTTTGCATTTTTTTCAAGTATATTCTCATATCATTGTTAGATGGCGACCCTATTCCTCTGTGAATGGATGTGGCCTTTGACATCCTACAAGGTCAGGGTTATCTCGCACTTCAGCTTCACCACCTTTAATCGTCTCTTTTACAGCTATTTAAACATCTTTCATTTACAACATTCTAATCTATAATTTCTTGCTCCTGTCAGGCCTAATCCATTTCACTAACAGAGGCTCTGCTAGCCCTATAAACCTCACTGCAATATGATCTTCACCATTACTGAAACGGTCCTTTTATCTCATTCAACACGCCTCTCTCCACCTTCTTCTCATCCTCCTTTCACATATATATTTTTTGGCATCCCAGTGTCTCACCATTCTCTTTCTCATCTCTTCCCCCATACCCTTCTTCTTTACCACAGCTCCCACTATCTTACCAGTCTCTAAAATCTGAATCTCTTACTGCCCCTCTCACAGTTCAACCAACCTCTATGTTAATAGTCAACATACCTTAAATAAACCTACCATGAAATAAGGAATTTTCAAAACAAACATCATTGACCCGACACTTTCAGTTTCTTTTACATTTGAAGAACTCACCATTCCTTCCTTCCAGTTGAGGGATGCTGGTGATGTTTGTAGACGAGCAACAGTGTCATCAGCATCTTGGACCTGTGTGAAACAAAATACCACATGTCATTATGTAGCACTTGCCTCTCTATGCCTCCTTTTTCAGCAGCTGACTTTCACTTGTTTCCTCCTCTGCATTGCCCACCAATTCATTAGTTACTGTCCACCTGGTTTTCTAACACTTCCTGCTATATTACTTTCCGTACAAATCCCTGCCAGATTATCTTTTCTCTTGAATAATTTTACCTTCAGCTTCCACTGCTTCTTCCAATTCTTTCTTTGCTATTTTCCAACATGCTTCTACTACCAACAGCTACTATAATATTCCCTCGTCATTTTCTACCAATTCCCGCGATATTTATTTTGCCTTCTGTTTCCACCAGTTCTTCATCATCACTTGTAGGCTCTTCTTTTCTTTTCGGTACTTTTCTTGACAGCTGGTTTTATTCTCGTAGAAGTCATTACAGTTGCATTTTCTATAAGTGATTTCGTTCAAGTTAATCTCTAAGAATTCAAGCATCAAAGGCTCCTATATATGATTATACTAGTCGCAAAAAGCAGTTGCAATTTGTGATCAGTAATTTATGACCAGTTTTGAACTTTGTGAACCAACTTATGTACTTCTAGGTCAATCCATAAAATTCTGAATTGTGGTGGATTGCGGTCAAACCTACCTTAATTTACCTCATTAATATTCATGAGGTGGTCACAAATTGTGACTCACTTAAATTGGACAAAATCACAGGGATGGGTGCTTGCAAGGGACAGCAGACCACAATTTCTGTGAATGATTTAAAATATATATATATTTTTTTTTTAAATGGGCCTGTTTTACTTAAAAAAAAGCATCTTTTAATAAAACTACAAAGGCTTGCTGACTGTTGGCAGTGATCCCAACGGCTATTGCTTACTCTCCCTAAAACGTATACATAAATTCACAAAGGGGAACAGGTCCGCGGAGGATATATTTACACTTTGTGAATCATTAACTCCTTGTTATATCCTATCCTATGTTATCTTATCCTATGTTTCCTTATTGCTCATGCTGTTTCATGTATTTGTATCCTAGCACCTGGTTGCTAGGTTATTGTAGAATGTTCTTCTCCTGATCTTCAGTTGAAGACTGGAGCTTCTTGGATGTGCACTCTGATAGATCTTATGCTGTACTTGGATTTCCTGATTAAACTTAATCATTAAGTTTATCTCCTTCTCCTGTCATACTTTGGATACAACATAAATTGGCGACGAGGTGGTCAAGTCAGCATTACCTACGAACCTACGCCCAAATTTCAATTTTAAACAGATCTCATCAGACTTCAGATGTTCATCATTGATTTTTGAATTTTTTACCCTCTTACATCAATTCAAGTCTTCTATCAACCTGCTTCAAATTGAATTTCTTCAAAATTCAACAACTTTGACTTCATTTAAAGGAAGATATTTCTTATATTCTGTGATTTGATAGCACCAGCGCCTGTGTTTTTATCTGTGTTTTGATTGCACCAGCGGCTGCTCATTAATTTTACCTACTGCTCCAGCTGTCACTTTGTTCTGGGTTTATCTCTTACTACAGCTACTAGAAAATAACAGTGACTTTTGTTAAAAAAAAAAATAGACTGCTTATTTATTCTTTGTGATTTGATTGCACCTGCGCCTGCTCATATCTTCTCACTGCGCCTTGATTGCACCAGCGACAGTTTTTTTATCATTATTCACCTTAAACCCTTTCTTTCACCAAGAATCAGCAGCTGTCAATTTAACTGTGCCCTTGATTGCACCTACGGCTGACTCTTTCACCTCTTCTCGCTGAACCTATCAAATCTCTCAAGAAACGCCAAACAATTTTACCCGTTTTTATTTTTCTCTTATTTTCAATTTAACATGTTTAATTAATATCTTTATTGCCTTCTACCTACTTAGAACTCTCCTCGTTCAAAAAATATCGCCATTCTTCCTCCACTGGCGGTTTAAACTGCACGAGAACTACGCGCGCTGCATTTCTCCTTCTTCGGCGTCCATCGGCAGTCTTCTCAACAAAACACGTCATCACGATTTGACGTTTGCACGCACGTCGTACAACGTAGCGGCCATTTTGGGGTTGCCTAGCTACCATTAATACAACGCTACCGCTAATACAATGTCTCTTCACGGATTTCACTGCGTTATTACAATCGTCATTATTTTCTTCTACAAGGTACTTAATATTTCTTTTGTTCGTTTATTTTCCTCTAGGACTGGCTGATTACAAATTTTTTACAAGTGTGTTTCTTCGCTGATACACACAGCTGATATTGCCTAATTACCATAACGTGTATCGTCTACGCTGATACACACAGCTGATACTACATAATTACCACAACGTGTATCATTTACGCTGATACACACAGCTGATACTACATATTTATTCACTCTAAGACTAGTTATTTACAAATTTACACGTGTTTTCATCGCTGATACACACAGCTGATATTGCATCTTTACCAATGTGTATCATTCACGCTGATACACACAGCTGATATTACATTTCTTTCACAACGTCTATCGTTTTACGCTGGTACACACAGCTAACTCTGCATATTTACTACAACTTGTATTAATTATATTCATATACACATTTGATATTGCATACTTACTACAATGTGTATTATTTACAGTAAATTTTGATTACTTGTTGTGGTTATATATTCATTTGTTATTATTTGTTAATTCAGGATGGCCCAACAAACTGCAGTTCTTCCATCTTCCTTTCTTCCAGAACCAGGTACACCAAAAATAAAATGGTCACATTGGTTTAAAGCTTTTAATAGTTACATAATTGCCATTGATGCTGTAAAATTTTCTGCTGCCAGAAAAAATGCAATGTTATATAGTGCCTTAGGTGCTGAAGGTCAAAGAATTTTTGATCATCAACCCTCTGTTATTAGACCTCCTTCAGATGATTGGAATGAGTACACTGAGGCTATTGCTCGTTTAGAAAAATATTTCAAGGATGAACCAAGTGTAATTGTTGAAAGACACAGATTTTACACACGCAAACAAAGGGAGTATGAAAAAATTGATATATTTTTAGCTGAGTTAAGAATTTTGGCTGCAACTTGTGAATTTGAAGGCCCTATTGATCAGTATCTCAGGGACCAAATTGTTGTAAATTGTTTTAACAACAAAGTTCAGGAAAGAATTTTATGCTGTCGTAATCCTTCCTTGCAAGAAACTTTAGAATTAGCTAGAGGTATAGAGAGATCTGCTTTTGCCTCTAAAGAATTAAGCAATAATAAACCTACACATGTAGATTTAGTAAAATCTACTTCCTCAAAAAATTCTCAACGTAGTCAACCTCCTAAACTTGAATGGAAAAAGTCTGATAAACCTCCCATTTGTTATAGATGTGGATCAAAATTACACCTAGCCAATTCAACTTCTTGTCCAGCCTTAAAAAAACAATGTACTAATTGTAAAAAGATTGGTCATTTTGCTGCAGTTTGCAAGTTTAAGTCCAAGACAATGTACCTTGAAGTCTCTGATCCTGATCATTCCAATGCATGTGAAGAACAGATTGTAAAAATTTTTTTGTTGTCTGTGGATATGATAGATGATCATGAAGATCCTTCTGTCTATGATCCAGTATGTGATCTAAAAATTGGTGAGATTCTTGTTAAGGTCACTGTAGATTCGGGATCCCCTATTACCATCATTGCGGACTTTTTATTTCTTAAACATTGGGACGAACATTTACTCCTACCTCCTGATATACGTACTGTTGCATTTAATGGCAAAGTCATTGATTTAATGGGTTTCTTCAACGACAGTTTAATCTTTGAAGATCGTTCTATTCGGGCCAAAATTTATGTATCTAAAAAAGGTTATAATGTTTTGGGTTGGAAAGATCAAGGTAAATTTCCATTAGTGTTAAGACCTGGTACCAGACACCCCATTTCTTTAGACCGTTCTACCACAATTAATGCTCTGATTACTGAGGAACTTTCTCTAGAAAGTATCATAAATAAATACAACAATGTTTTTTCTGATAATCTTGGTTCAGTTAAAGGCTTCGAACACAAAATTATTTTGAAGCCTGATGCTGTCCTAGTAATTCATAAGGTAAGACATGTTCCACTGAGCATTATGGAAAGACTGAAGACTCATCTTCAACAGCTGAGTAAAGAGGGAGTCATTGAAAACATCAACTCTTCGTTGTGGGTTTCTCCAATTGTAGTCGCACTTAAGAAGAACTGTGATGAGCTCAGGCTATGTGTAGACCTAAGAGCTCTAAACAAAAATATTCAAGTGGATTGGTTTCCTCTCCCGCGTATTCAAGATATGTTGGCTCAATTAAGGGGTACAAAGGTTTTCTCTACCATAGACCTACGAGCAGCTTATCATCAGATAGAGTTATGTGAAGAGTCTAGAGATTTAACTGCTTTCAACACTCCTTTTGGTCTTTTTAGGTATCTGAGGTTACCTTTTGGTCTTGCCTCAGCGGCATCAGTTTTTCAGAAACTAATGTTTCAGTTATTTGGGGAAGTTCGTGACGTCTTAGCCTATCAAGATGATATTTTGATCTCTACTAACACTGTAGAAGAACATCTTGTCAAACTTGATCAAGTTATTGGTATTTTAAGTGACCATGGTATGACTGTTAAAAAACAGAAATGCAAATTTCTCCTTAGTGAGGTTGAATATCTTGGTCATACCATCTCTCACAAAGGCATTGCTCCAAAACATGATCTCTTGCAAGGCATTCGTGATTGCGCTCAACCCATTAACAAAGATCAATTAAGATCATTTTTGGGTTTAAGTGAATTTTATTCGAGATTTGTACAGAATTTTGCACATGTTAGTGAGCCTTTGAGGTCGCTTACTAGGAATAATGTTAAATTTGTGTGGGATGAAGTACATAAAGTGGCTTTTGATTCTTTAAAGGATTTGATTATACATGCCCCAGCTCTCAAGCCCTTTGATGAGAACTCTCTGTCATTTATTACAGTGGATGCTAGTAATACCGGTTTAGGTGCTGTACTGAGTCAAGCTGATGGTGGGATTGAAAATGTTGTTGCCTTTGCATCCCGTCAACTTTCCTCTTCGGAAAGAAATTATAGTATTATTGAAAAGGAAGCTTTAGCTTGCGTTTGGGGAGTTAGACATTTTTCTACGTATGTTTGGGGTCGTGAATTTGTGTTGGTTTCAGATCATAAGCCATTGATTTTTATTTGGAATGACAAGGGTTTAAGGAATGCTAGCCCTAGATTAAGCCGTCTTCTTTCAAAGCTTTATGACTTCAATTTCATTATGAGGCATATCCCTGGTGGGAAGAACTTCACGGCAGATTTTTTGTCAAGATGTCCTTCGAGTTCTTTGAAGTTTTCTCCTATTCTTGATGACAAAGAAGTAGTTGTCAACCTTCTAGATGGACTAGTTCTAGCAAAGGATGTGATTTCTGAGTCTGTTTGGATTAAAGAGTCTTTGCGGGATTTTTCTTTTCAAACTCTAAAAAAGTATATTGCTGAAGGTTGGCCAAGAGAGAATCTCGTTGATAAGGATCTTCTTCCTTTCTCCAAAGTCAGAGATGAATTAAGTTTGGAGGGTGATTTACTTTTGAGAGGTGTTTCCCTCATTCCTCCTCTTTCTATTCGAGATAAGATCATTGAAATTGCTCACAAAGGTCATGGTGGGATCACAAGCACAAAAAAGAGATTGAGGCTTCATTATTGGTGGCCAGGGATGGACATCTGTGTAGATACCTTTTTAAATGGCTGTAGCGAGTGTTCTCATGCTGAGAAATCTTTGCGGACTGTTAACAAACCCTTGTGTCCTGTTGCTTTCCCTGACAGTCCATGGGAGAAATTGGGTATGGATTTTCTAGGGCCTATTGGTGGTTTAAACCAGGGTTTCAGGTTTATACTTACTATTGTAGACTATCACTCCAAGTGGCTTGCCTGTGAATTTTTAAAAGAACCCAATACCTATAATGTCATAAAATGTCTTAAGAAACTTTTCCAGTCCGAAGGAATTCCCAAGTTCTTAGTATCGGATAATGGGGTACAATTTGTATCTTATGAGATGAACAGTTTTTTGGATAATTTTGCCATTAAACATCTTACCACTGCCTTGTACTCCCCACAGGGCAACGGTTTAGTGGAGAGAGCGAATCGTGTCCTGAAGGATGCAGTCCAATTAGCTATTTCATCTGGTCTTTGTGTTCAAGATGTTGTCTGCGACAGGGTTTGGTCATACAACAACACACCACACTCAACCACTGGGGTGACACCTTTCCTCTTGTTAAGAGGGAGACAATCCTTTAATGAATTATCACCTGGTTGGGTTGTTAGCAAAACTTCCCAAGGTAAAAGTGTTGTTGATCTTGATCTTGTCAAGGACAAGGTTGTATCTGCCCAACTCAAGTCCAAAATCAGGTATGATCTGGATAAACATGTAAAAGTGATTTCTTTAAACGTTGGTGACAAAGTTAGAATCCGTAGACCATGTAAGACCAAAGGTTCAAAGTTTTATCCGGAGACAACTATTGTTCAAATCAGCAAACATGCTGTTAAGGTTACTGGTGGTAAGTGGTGGAGTAAAAGAGCCGTTTCAAAAGTGAAGGGCTCGGGCGTTGCTCCTGTTGATGTTTCAGGGTCCAACGTTACTCCAAATGCAGTTGCCTCTAACATTTTGTCTCCTTACAACCTTCCTTCATGTAGTTCCAACGTGTCTGATGGAGCTATGTCTTTGTTTAACGATCCTAATGTTCATGAGGAAGAGTTTCTTCAATCTACTCCTTTGATGATTTCTGATGATAATAACACAACTTCTTTAGATGTACCTCAACTTACCTCAGGTTCTTCTGAGGTCTCTGCATCCTGTTCAAAGTCATCTAGAATTAAGTTTACACCTAAATATTTGAATGATTACATTACTTGATATGTTGTTCAGTTCCAAAATTATTGTTTCTTTTGTTTTCTCACTTTGTTTATTTTATTTTACTTTGTTTTGTAATTGTGGGGAAGGAGGTGTGTTATATCCTATCCTATGTTATCTTATCCTATGTTTCCTTATTGCTCATGCTGTTTCATATATTTGTATCCTAGCACCTGGTTGCTAGGTTATTGTAGAATGTTCTTCTCCTGATCTTCAGTTGAAGACTGGAGCTTCTTGGATGTGCACTCTGATAGATCTTATGCTGTACTTGGATTTCCTGATTAAACTTAATCATTAAGTTTATCTCCTTCTCCTGTCATACTTTGGATACAACACTACTCCATCTTGGAAGTCATTAACTTTTCAATGATTTACAACAGGAATTACAGTCACACACCATGGATACCGATTCGGCATTTGGAGAGGACACCTACAAGACACCCCTTTCAAATACTGAATAAATATCCAGCCATAGTGACATTTTAGGTGTCAGTGAAACTTTAGATTTGAAAGAAGAGCAACAGGGATAGGTGGCTGGGGCAGGAAGAACCTGAAAGGCGCAAGTGGGAGAGGAACGGGTACTAGAGATCAAAGCAGGCTTAGATTTGGAGCAGAGAAATCGAAAGTGGATGAGCAATAACTACCACTACTGCCTGATTAAAGGACCCCACTTAGGCCGCAGGTCCGTAGTAACTCCCACTCCAACCCAAGGCAGCGAGACCCTGGAGGCATTTGCATGTTTTCTACTCCGGAAGGAAAATGTAATGTCATTCTGCGGGGATACAACAATACTTTGTTCACACGAGCTTTGTGTTACTAGGAGTCAGCCACGACTGCGACATACCCCGACTTGGAGGTCCACCACCACCTCTACCTGTCCCAACTCTACTCTGCCGTGCTACTATTTCTCCACTCCCTCCTCCCCCATCATGGTATCATGCATATGTCAGAAGTGCACTACCTGATCCACACTAGGAAACCAGCGGGACCCCCCCTTCCACTGCACTCACCCTGCAGATCAGACACACCAAGCACGATTGGACTACAAACTCATTTTCAGATTATCTTCATATATTTTTTATTTAGTTAATTCACAACAGACTATTGTATTTGTTGTTTTTCTCACTTCCATCATTGTATTCCCCACAATATATATATATTTTAACTTTTGTACATTAAGGTCCGAATACAGCAAATCTATTTGAAGTTTATCACTGGATACAGGACGTTTCTGATGATGACTTGTGAGAGGGCACAACCATTCTTTTACAGTGTTGATGGATTATCTGAGTTATTTATTTATTTGAAATGTTATATAAAGTGAACCATATGTAGATGACAGGTCTGAGGGCTTTCATTTGGCTGAGACAGCATGCCTACCTCCTTCCTGCTTCTAGAAATTTTAGTTAGATGCAGGAGACGAGTTGTTTTCTGTGTTTATACAAATAGTCGGAATAACCCTGTGAGAAATGTTTCCCAGTAGACTGATGGAGCTCACATTCATACGCAGTAACACCTCCATTGCTTTCTGAGCCAGTCGATATACCGTGTGCTTTTGAGCAAGAGGGTAGAGACATCTGTTTTGGGTGCTTCATGTGATTTCATTCTAGTGGTATTGATGGTGGAGGAGGTTATTGTCTGTCAGGCGGCAGATTGGCATGCATTATGGCCCCTTCATTTCTTCAATTGTGTTTGGTCTCTTGGTTCGAGCAACACCTGCACAGAGGCATCAGCCAGCTTCGCGTTGCACAGTCGGATTGTTCGGTCTCATGCTCACAGGTTGTGGGGCATATCAAATCAAATCAAATTGACTTTATTTCGGATATATTGCAATCCATAAAAGTACAAAACATTATACATTTCATTATAAAAGAAAAACATCACAGAATTACAAAGTCAATATTGAATACATAGTACATATAAATTTCTTAACAAAGTGAGTAGACAGAACAGTACAGGGAAAGTGCGACTAGTGCCCATGTGCGAAAAAAAGGTGCAGAAGTGCTTCGAGCTGTAATAAAGTGCAGAAGTGCTTCGGGCTGTAATTCACAATTACTCATCAAGGCATTTTCTTATTCTCACCGCTAGTTTTAAAAATTCTAACACCTGAAGAACACAATCAGAATGCAACATCTGTAAGTATACAAGGGCGGGTCTAATTTATTTAAAATTTAATTTCTTTAAAAGAGTGACAAGATACCGCCTACGGGGGTACTCATAAAATGTACATAAAAATATAAAATGCAGCATATCCTGTGGAGACTTCCCGTCGCAGCCACAGGGTGCTGCAGGTTTCTTAAAAATGTCCGACATTGGTCTAATTAAAACATGATGAAAGATATTGAACCTGAACCGGGTCAGCAAAAATTTATCATGAGAGGAGAAGGAGCATGTTAGATACATTTCCATATTATCACAAGTTCTTAACATGATATACTTTCTAACATTGGGTTTCAGGAGCTCAACCTCATCTCTTAGGGCACTGCGATCCATAAGAAAGGCCCTCTTAATTGCTGCAACGTCACCCTTGACTATATCCCTAGGGTTTTCAAACACGTTCAGGCGACCAAGCTTCAGAAATTGGGACTTCAAGTATTTTAGCCACGGTACACACATCGCATAATCAAGTGAAACAAGATCTTCCAATATCTGGTGTGTTAGGGGGATTTCCTGATTTAGCCATAATTTTAGCCAACATAACAATGGTTTCAGTCCAACAATGTCAGTTATATACTGACAACCAAGCTCTTCATGTACAGCTAAATTCGGTGTACTTCCTGGGACACACAACAAACGCTTTAGAAAATTGTTTTCAACTATTTGTAGTTGTTCGCCATTTGTATGGCCCCATATCTCACTGCCGTAGACTGCAGTAGCTATGGATTTGGCATTATATAGTTTCATCATGGCCACAGTAGGCTTTTTCCCCAGTTTACTGGCAAAATTAAAGATGGAAGCATTTACTCTAGTCATTTGACCCTTCTTCCTGGCCATATGTGGAGCCCAACTAAGCTTCGTATCAAATAGGACACCCAAATATGAAAATGTTTGGGTAACAGGGATCAAAACATCATTTAATTTAAAAACGAACTTCTTTTTTGGTTGACGGCCAACATGCATTATGTAAGATTTAGAATTGTTGTACCATCAGGTCCCTATCAGACATGAAGTTATTAAAAGCATTCAGAAGTGCTTGGAGACCCTTTTCTGTTCGTGAAATTAAAACCGCATCATCTGCGTATAAAAGTGCAAATGCTACTTACCAGTATGCATCTGTTCTTGGCATGTAGGGCTGCTGACATTCATATCTGTGCATAGTCCGCCACCTAGTGTTGGGTCCGGATGATTGCACATTGTTGTCCTGGAAGAGTCTTCGAAGTATCACGAGATAGGTGGCTCCTCCCCTGGACTACAGTGCGCATGGGCATCGCCTCCATCCCCAGATTGTTTTTAGCCATTGGCAGAGATGGAGTGAAGAAAGTGAGTGATGACCATGCCATGAGCATATGTGTGTATATGAATAAATACTGCAGCTGCTACAGGCGCCGGGGAGGAGGGTGGGCGATATGAATGTCAGCAGCCCTACATGCCAAGAACAGATGCATACTGGTAAGTAGCATTTGCAGTTCGAGGCATGTGGGCTGCTGAATTCATATCTGTGCATAGAATACATAGCAGTCCCTCCATTAACGGCGGCCGCCCGTGCCAGCTGCAGCAGTCTGAAAAAGCGTTTTTAGAACAGCCTGACCAACAGCTGCCTGCTGTTTGGAATGCACGTCTACACAGTAGTGCTTAGTGAAAGTATGTGTGGTAGACCATGTGGCTGCTCTACAGATGTCTTCTAAGGGAATGTTACCTAAGAAAGCCATAGAGGCCCCCAACTTCCTAGTGGAGTGGGCCCTCGGTGGGATAGTGAGAGTGCGCTTAGCTTTAGCGTAACAGATCTGAATACACTTTACTATCCATCTAGCAATCCCCGCTTTGGAGATTGCATTTCCCTTGTGTTGTGTAGCAAAAGCAACAAAAAGTTGTTTGGTTTTGCGAAAATCTTTTGTCCTGTCCACATAGTACATCAAGGCCCTTTTCACATCAAGAGTGTGGAGCATACGCTCCGCCAGCGTCTCTGGGTTTTGGAAAAACACCGGCAATTCAATTGTTTGGTTCATGTGGAACTGTGAGACCACTTTGGGTAAGAATTTAGGGTTAGTGCGGAGCACCACCCTGTTAGCATGTACTTGGAAGAAAGGTTCTTGGATGGTGAGCGCCTGCAGTTCGCTAACCCTCCGTAGCGATGTAATTGCTACTAAGAACGCAACCTTCCAAGTTAAAAACTGGAGCTCACAGGAGTGCAGTGGCTCAAAGGGGGGACCCATCAGTCTTGTAAGAACCACATTGAGGTTCCATTCTGGAGCTGGTGGAGTCCTTGGTGGAATGACCCGTTTGAGTCCTTCCAAAAAAGCCTTGATAGCAGGGACCTTAAAGAGTGACAGGTGCTGCCTATTCTGGAGGTATGCTGCCATAGCAGACAGGTGAATGCGGATGGAAGAGTACGCTAGATTACATCGATACAGGTGAAAGAGGTAGCATATGATGTTTTGAATGGAAGCATCTAGCGGGTCAATGCTGTGGTCCACACAGTAGATGACAAACCTCTTCCATTTAGCCGCATAACAAGCTCTAGTAGTGGGCTTTCTTGCCTCCCGAATGATGTCCATGCAATCGGGAGGAAGGTTAAGGTAGCCAAACTCTAGGACTTCAGGAGCCAGATCGCCAGGTTGAGCTGTTGCGGATCTGGGTGCTGAATGTCGCCATGGCTCTGCGTCAGAAGGCTGGGAGTAAGATGAAGCCTTTGATGCGGTACCACGGACAGTTCTAGAAACGTGGTGTACCATGGTTGGCGAGCCCACGTTGGAGCAACTAGGATGAGAGTCATCGAGTGTTGCCTGAGCTTGCGTGCCACCAGCGGTATCAGAGGTGCTGGGGGAAAAGCGTACGCAAATCTGCCTGACCAGTTCATCCACATCGCATTGCCCTGTGATTGGGGGTGTGGGAATCTGGCGGCGAAGCTTTGGCATTTTGCGTTCTCCTTTGTGGCGAACAGGTCTATCTCTGGATGACCCCACTTTTGGAAGTACGGTTGGAGTACTGATGGATGTATCTCCCACTCGTGCATCTGATGGCTGTGCCTGCTGAGCAGATCTGCCATCTGATTGTCCTTGCCCGGGAGATGCTCTGCCATGAGGAAGATGTTCCTCTGAATGGCCCACTTCCACATGCTCTGAGCCAGATGAGACAGCTGTGGAGAGTGTGTACCTCCCTGCTTCTGGATGTAGTACATGGCCGTCATGTTGTCCGTCCGGATCAACACGACTTTGTTGCACAGATGTACCTTGAATGCCTTTAAGGCCATGAAGATTGCCATCAGTTCCAACACATTTATGTGCATCTTCCTTTGCTGAAGTGTCCATAGTCCCTGCACAGTGTAGTGGAGTACATGCGCTCCCCATCCTTGGAGAGAGGCGTCCGTCGTCAGGATGATCTGTGGGACAGGCTCTTGGAATGGTCGGCCCTTGCAAAGGTTTTGTGGATTCCACCAATGCAGAGAGTTGTACGCCCGACCGCTCACCAACACTAGGTCCGTCAGTTGCCCATGAGCCTGAGTCCACTGACGTGCTAGGCACTCCTGAAGCGGACGCATATGTAGTCTCGCGTGCGGGACAATGGAGATGCAGGAGGCCATCATGCCTATCAACTGCATGAACACCCTCGCTGGAAGCGAGTGTTGGGGTCTGAACCGTTGGATCAGCGCCTGGATACTGGCGATTCTCACTGAATTCGGCTGCGCAGTGGCTGCCAGAGTGTCGATTGTCGCGCCCAGATACTGTCGCACGTGGGCGGGCTGGAGATGGGACTTTGGGTAGTTCAGAGAGAATCCCAGATCGTGCAGGAGGTGAATGGTGCGTGACACGTGGTCTACGCACTGCTGTTCCGTCTTTGCTTGAATGAGCCAGTCGTCCAGGTATGGAAAGACGTGGACGTGTTGGCGACGGAGATGCGCTGCCACAGTCGCTAGGCATTTTGTGAATACTCTCGGTGCCGTGGTGACCCCGAACGGCAGGACTCTGAACTGGTAATGCTGGTCTAAGATCGTAAATCTGAGATACTTTCGGTGGGAAGGATGCAGGGGGATATGAAAATAGGCGTCCTTCAGATCCAGCGTAGCTAGGAAGTCCCCCCGTTGAAGCAGGGGAAGCACCTGCTGTAATGTGAGCATATGGAAGTGCTCCGAGTTGATGTACCCGTTCAGGGGCCTGAGGTCCAGGATCGGTCTGAGTGAACCGTCCTTTTTGGGGATCAAAAAATACAGGGAGTAAACCCCTGTTCCCCGCTCTTGCAATGGAACGAGCTCTATCGCCCCTTTTTGCAGCATGACTAGAACTTCTTGCTGCAACAAGGTCAAGTGCTCGCTGGACATAGCACGGCTTCTTGGCGGTATGTCCGGTGGAATGGACGTAAGTTCCAGACAGTACCCATACTGGATAAGAGACCTCACCCACCTGTCCGTGGTGATGGACCTCCACGCCGGCAGGAACTGCTGGTGTCTCCCCCCGACAGGTGTCGTGTGATCGGGGGGCAGTGACAAGACGTCACTGCTTGTTGGTGGTGGAGGACCTGGAGCCATTGTTTCCACGTCCCCTGCCTTTGATATTATTGCCTCTGTAGCCACCCCTGCCCTTGTTGTTGTTATACGAGGTCTGGGTGTTACCCTTGTAGTATTGTGTGGACTGGGATGCCTGTCCCCTTGAGGTGCCTCTTGAATTGGAGCGGCGAAAGGAACCCCCCCGAAACTGCTGACTTTGCAAAGCCCCCATAGATTTGGCAGTTTCGGTATCCTTTTTCATCTTTTCTAGGGAGGCATCCACCTCAGGGCCAAACAGATGGTCAGGATTCACTGTTTGACTCAATATCGTGGTTTGGATGTCGGGTTTGAACCCTGAGATTCGAAGCCAGGCATGGCGTCTAAGTAACACACTTGTATTGATAGCCCTGGAGGCAGTGTCTGCCACATCCAGGGCACATTTGATGGATGCATTTGTAATGAGTTTACCCTCCTGAATGAGCATCTCCCCCGCCACCTTGTATTGGTCAGGCAAGTGTTGCAGAATGGCCTCTAATGTGTCATAATGGGCCCTATCATAACGTGCAAGCAGGGCTTGGGTGTTAGAGATTCTCCAGATGTTAGCTGCCTGTGCAGCAATGCGTTTGCCTGATGCCTCAAAGACCTTGGACTCTTTGTCTGGGGGAGGAGCGTCACCAGTAGTCTGCGAATTCGCCCTCTTCCGAGCGTTGGAAACCACCAGGGAGTCCAATGGCAAGTGTCCCTTAATATACGTGGGATCCGTGGGCGCCGCCTTATATTTCCTGTCGATGCGAGGGTTGACCACCCGCGCCCGGGTGGGCTCCTTGAAAACCTCCTGTGCATGTTTCAGCACCCCTTTAAGCATCGGTAGTGTCTTGACTTGCTTTTCGGCTACCGAGAAGGTGTCGAATAAGAAGTCCGCATCCACGGGGTCCGAGTGCAGTTCGACGTCATGGTTCGCTGCAGCTCTCTCTATTAAGGCATTGAATGCCGCCGAGTCCTCTGTCGGGGACGTCTTGGCGGCGAAAAGTTGAGTGTCCTGGCCCGACTGCGGGTCTTCAGCGTCGCCTCCTGCGGCCCAGGGCACATGCTCCTCTTCCGGATCCGAGTACGCAGGGTAGGTGTACTCGGCATCTTCCTCGTCCGCTTCAGGCGCGGGGGAATGCGCCGGAGAGTGTTCCCAGGCCTGTGGCGACAGGTTCCATCAGAGCCGAAGAGTCCGCAGAATACTTCTTGTTTTTGAGCGGAATCTTAAAAGGTTCCAAAGCCGGCTCCGACGTAATCTTTCGTTTGAGGAGCGACAATTTTCCGGTGTTGGCGTCGATGATCACCTCACGACGTTCCTCCACCGCAAGCGGTTGGAGCCGAAGCTTCGACACCACCAAGGCAGCTTTCGGCGCCAATACCTCCTGTGCGTGCCCACCCTGTTTCGGCGCGAAGGCCTTCGGCGCCGACTTGGGTGGAAGGGTAAAACGAATGGGCGTCTGCTCTTTAGTAGGCTTAGGCGTGAGCTTAGGCGGCACGGTGTCCTGAGCAGGAACCTCAGTGGACTTCCGGATCCGCTGCAAGGAGTCCCCCACTTTTTTCGTAAAGGCTGCCGAGGGCTGAACCGGCTCGAGCGACCCCTCGACTTCGAGAGCCTGATCACCGGTAGACTTCTTCTTCGGCCCCGATGGCCCATGTCTAGTCGCGTCGTCGGCCGGACGTTTCCTCGGAACCGTCTTTGGGTCCACGACCCCCTTCGGCGCCGACGCAGCCGCGTCGGGGACCTTCGTCTTCGGCGCCGACCCAGAGGGCTTCGGGTCGGCCATTTTGGCGTGGCTCTTCAAGTCGGCCATTTTGGTTTTCTTGGAAGTTGACGCCTCCAGAACCTTCTTCACCAGCGCCACTTTCAGTTTCGGTTTCGCATCCGAGGGTGCGTGACCCGTTGGCTGCACTTTCGTTTTCTTCAACATAAGTGATGGCTTAGGAATGTCCGTGACCGGGCCCGTAGGCGGGGACGTAGGACTTATAGTTAGATCTTGGGTAAGGCCCGAAGGCGATCCCTCGACCTGGGCCGCATGAAGGGGAACAACCCCTGAGTCTGTATGGAGATGCTCCTCCTCCGAGCTATCTCCCATCGTGGCACAAGCCAGGTCGTCGTCCCCTACCTCGTCGGCGACTTCGTCACAGTCCTCCTCACCTGCGTCGTAGGGCTCCTCCTCGGACGCGGGCTCAGAGTCCGACCCTCGCACGTCGTCTTCTCCCTCGACAGATTCCTGGAAAATGTCATCTGGTGGGGGTGCCGAAGCAGACAACTGAGCCTGGAGCCGATTGGCCCGGCGGATCTTCAAAGTCTTCTTGCTTCGGAACTTTGAACACGCCATACAGGTGTCCTCGCGGTGATCCGGTGACAAGCAGGTATTGCACACAGGGTGCACGTCGAGGTGCGAATATTTTGAGTGACACAGCGGACACTTTTTGAACGGGGTCCGCTCCATAGCAAAGGGTGTAGTGTAGGCCCGACCGCGTCGAAAGCACGTGGAAGGGCAGACAGAGATCGGAGCTGAGAGTCAGATAGAAAACCCGTACGCAACTATACCGACGCCCAGCCTAAAGACCTTTTGGTCTCGAGAACAAGTAGAACAACTATCGGTTCCGAAAGAGGGAACCGAAACACATCCGAACCCAATGGCGGAAAAAAACAATCTGGGGATGGAGGCGATGCCCATGCGCACTGTAGTCCAGGGGAGGAGCCACCTATCTCGTGATACTTCGAAGACTCTTCCAGGACAACAATGTGCAATCATCCGGACCCAACACTAGGTGGCGGACTATGCACAGATATGAATTCAGCAGCCCACATGCCTCGAACTAAAGGAATACCCCTCGCACCCGCTCTAGGGCAATCTGATTTAACCTCTTGCAATTCAGCCTCTAAGTCATTTATGTAAAAATTAAAAAGAAATGGAGCCAGGATACACCCCTGACGTACTCCTTTATTGATACTGAAACCTGCCTGTGGTTTCCCCATTCGCTGAAAACCTTACATTGGCTCTAGTGTCATTATGTAGGTCCGCAAGGAAATCCACAATCCCCCTATCAACACCTTTGTCCCTCATGGTCCGCCACAGCCTCCCCCTGTTCACACAGTCGAAGGCTGAGGACAGATCCATGAAGGCAAGGTGAATTACTCCTTTCTGTACGACGGTATATTTGTTCAGAATAAGAAACAGGTTAAGACACTGGGTTATGGTGGAGCGGCCTTCACAAAAGCCATATTGGGAGGTCGACATGATATTATTTTCAGTCGACCAGCTTACTAAGCGTTGAAGTATGACCCTCCCCATAATCTTAACCATTGAGTCTATTAGGGATATTGGACGGTAACAAAGAGCACTTCCCCTGTCTCCCTTCTTGAAAACAGGGACTATGGTTGATAATCCCCACGTTCCCGGACATCCAACTCTAGCCGCAGCATTAAATACAGCAACCAGGATTGGAGCCCAGAAATTTGGGTCAGATTTATAGAGATCCGGTGGTATTCCATCAGGGCCAGGTGCTTTATTTGCAGTAAGACCCATAATGGCAACCTGGACCTCACTTTTATCAAAAATTATAGTATTGCTCCTAACATGGGGAGCAGAAGCCCTAGTTCCAACATCCTCCGAGTAGTACAGGTTCTTAAAATGACTTTCCCAGTCCTCTTTCGTTATGCAGCAAACAAGACCGTCTCCTGGGTCCTCGGTCAAAAAAGGTTTTTTAACCAGTGCCCAGAACTTGGTGCTGCTATTCAGGGTGGATGAATCAATTAATTCCTCCCAGGCCTCCTTCCTTAAAAGCTCCTTACGAGCGACAATAATTGCCTTATATTCTTTTCTGCATACTTTTACGTCCTCCCGATTCCTTGGTGAAGCTGACAATGCCAACCTTAGTTTGCGAGCAGCTTTAGTGCAATCATGACTAAACCATCTCGGGCCAATTTTTGCTTGCTTTTTACTGGGAACAGAAAGAAGCGCTGACACCTTCTCCGACATATTTTGATAGGCCTCTAACACTTTCCTTGAGTCACCCCCCTCATTCGTACAGACTTTAATATCCTCTGCACACCTTTCAACAATGTTTTTATAAAGGGTATCCGCAGACACCGTTGACCATTTTAACCTCCTCCTCCCATCTGTTGTTCCCAAACTGCCTTGACTAGTGATCTTATTTCCCTTTTCAGCCCAGGGACATTTTAAACAGATTGTTAGAGGATTGTGGTCACTGAATTCACTCGAGACAATGCAAAAAGAGTCTAAAAAAGTTTGCATAGTCCGAGAAACCAGTATGTGGTCTATGAAGGTACCCCTTCCGTGTCCCTTAAAGGTGGGGGTATCAAAGCAATATAAAGGGTCCTTAAGGGACATAGCCAGTGAAAGGTCAAAGTCATCCAATAAGTTATTGCACATTTCCCCCTCCTTAGTATGCTCCATGTGAAGAAAACCTACTCGTTCACAAGACATTTCTGGTAAACGCTTGTGTAATGGGTCTATACAA
Organism: Lissotriton vulgaris; assembly: GCF_964263255.1. Classification (NCBI taxonomy): domain Eukaryota; kingdom Metazoa; phylum Chordata; class Amphibia; order Caudata; family Salamandridae; genus Lissotriton; species Lissotriton vulgaris. Next base: position 611,423,902 of record NC_141700.1, read on the forward strand.
GGATGTATATTGAAATCCCCCATAATCATCAGGTTATGGCCCAAATCTTTCATATGGCTTGAGACAAAGGAATTTAGTATAAAAATGTCATTTCTGCCTGCACTATCATAAGTAGCATTATAGAAGTTCACCAGGCCCACACAGACATTTCCTCCAGATAGAACTAAGCCCATTACACCTGTATGCTGTGCTTCAATTCTACGTACTGCACATAAAATTAGTATGGAGACAAAAATTACAAGACCCCCCTTTGGCCTACCCCTTAATGACGGCAAAGCTGGCACATAAAAGGCCTTGTAGCCTTCCAAAAAAAGGTTACAACCCACCTCCCAAGTTTCTTGTAAACAAATGATCGTGAATTGCTTAATGTAGGTCACCCAATTTACATCAGACATTTTAGCCGCAAGACCAGCAATGTTCCAAGAGACAACATGACATCCTGGCTTAATAGCCACCGGGTTATCTAAATTTGTATTTGTAAATTCACCTGTAGCCACAGTGTCCTGAGCCGCAGGTGCCACCCGTCAGTCACACAGCTCAAGCCCGGATAACACTTCATACCTGTTCTGTGTGGTTAAATTGGAGCCATGCCGATAATGCCCCACACTGGTACTTCTATTATAAGCATCAGTGTGTCCAATTGACCCACAAGGATTGGTGATGTTATAGAAAAATTGGGTGTCTTGAACAGGAGTGTATGGTTCAGACACCTGCCTGGTTAAGCTCAGTTGTGGTGGAGGTTTACACAGATGCGCATAAAAATATCCCAGAGGGCGTACACAAATACTATTCTCATTATATACCAGTGAGGAAGCTCTCAAAAGAACAGTTGCCACGTGCTGAGGGTGTTTGAAATTAATGACTATACAGTCTCCAGAGCCAGCCTTTTTGGAAGGTCCCACCCAGTTTACACGTCTTACTGCCATTATCTGGTCAGAGTATGAGATGGGAAAACCACAATTTTTATTAAGCCATGCCACTGTCTTATTTTTCAGAGAAGTGTGAGATTCGTCATAAGGAGATGCAGGATGGGTGCCACAAGGAGGAACATTAGTCAATACTGCCACATATGGAGCACAATCAGGTGGTAAATTTAGGTAACGATTATACCTTGGGGGTCTGGGGGCTCCACTGTTTTGGGGGATTATAGATGAATGTGACTGCGGGACAGTTACCGCAGGGGCATCCACTGTATTAGATCTTACAGGCCCTATAGGTACTGCTGCAACAGTATTCCCCTTCCCCTTATTCTGTATATCATTAACTTCAACAGTTTCTCTCCCTTTCCCCCCGGAATGAACAATCCCTCCAGGTGTTACTAACTTCTGTGATGATAACAGACCACCCAGCCTTGAGACTTCCTTTGCTAAATTATCGATTTTATTAGTTAAAGGTTTAATAAGTTCTTCTATTTTTGCTGTTAAAGAGACTTCAAGACTTTTTATAAGTGAAGTAAGCAAGTCAGAAGATAAATTAGCCCCTTTACCATTAGTACCTGTAAATACAAAGGGAGTTATTACAGCAGGGCTATTAGTTGTTTTACCGTCCTTTTTTTTAGCCTTAGAGTTGTGATGTTTTCCATTATCTTTTTGAGATACTGTTCTACAGGTTCTCAAGGGCCTGGTCTCAGGTTGGGTCTCATTCATTATATCAGTATCATCGTTTAGCTGCACTGGTGGGTCAGAGTAAACCTCAACACTCACTGTAATGGGCACTGGAGGATCAATAGAGATAGCATCACTCGTATTAGCTTCAATGATTTGGGGCTGAGAAATAGGCGAATTTTCTAATAAATCCCCTGTCACAAGACCCTTCCCCAAGGATGCACGTCTGTCATTATTAATCTGGTTTACTTTCCTGACAATAAAATTATCCAGAGAAGCAGGGCCTACCATCACCTTGTCAGATTTAGATTTAGACATCATGGGCAATAGTACTAAAACTTATAGACTTTCACACAAGTACCCTCAAGTCTACACACTCACAAGAATACAAATCATAAGATTAAAAAGAGTCTTACGGGCACTCAGCACGATAGTAGTCCGAATGGGGCGATGCAAAGCCCCTGGCCCAGACCAGTCTCCTCAGGCCTCTGAGGGCCACAGAGGGCCCGCCCTTTGCCCGGACTTAGCCCCGGGCGCTCCCGCGCGCGACTCGCGGGGCGAGAGGGGGTGTCAGGCTTTTACTGGCGCCTCCGGGCGTTCTGCACGCGTCACGGGCGCGCCGCCGGCCAAGTGGTTGCTGGGGAGTGTGGTCCGCTGTAGTCTACCGCCTCCTGTAGCCTCCCGGCGTGTTGGACCTCGGCCGTTTCCCTCACGGCACTGCCCGATGGCAGTTTTCACAGGTATGCGTCTTTGGTGTTCCCCCTCTGGGCTCCCGGGGGGTCAGGCTTTTACTGGCGCCTCCGGGCGCTCTGCACGCGTCACGGGCGCGCCGCCGGCCAATTGGTTGCTGGGGAGTGTGGTCCGCTGTAGTCGACCGCCTCCTGTAGCCTCCCGGCGTGTTGGACCTCGGCCGTTTCCCTCACGGCACTGCCCGATGGCAGTTTTCACAGGTATGCGTCTTTGGCGTTCCCCCTCTGGGCTCCCGGGGGGTCAGGCTTTTACTGGCGCCTCCGGGCGCTCTGCACGCGTCACGGGCGCGCCGCCGGCCAAGTGGTTGCTGGGGAGTGTGGTCCGCTGTAGTCGACCGCCTCCTGTAGCCTCCCGGCGTGTTGGACCTCAGCCGTTTCCCTCACGGCACTGCCCGATGGCAGTTTTCACAGGTATGCGTCTTTGGGGCATATCCTAGCTTAACATTTTGTAGAGAGCACATTGGGGTGGGGAGGTTTCTTTTTGAAGTACCTTTCTCGGGCTTCTCTCGAAACAGGATTTTGGAGCCTGGCTGTGTCATCCTTTCTGGAGTAGTAATCAGGCACAGACAAAGGATAGGCCTGGGCTCGAAACTTTGTCACCTTGAAAACACGCGCAGTCCCACCCTTCATGTTTAGACACACAGGATGGGAGCAATGCTTGCAATAAGTCTAACCACTGGCATTCACTCAGTTGGCATTCCAACCCATGTTCCTTTTGCCCATCATGCCACCTCAGTTTGAGCCCAGCAATATGCAAATGACTCTTGATCTTGTTAAATAAATAAAGTCCAGCCCAAACTATTAGGCCAGGACCTCCTTCATCTAGTGAGTGAAGAATAATTGGTTGGAATGCTAACCTGAGCAATTTCCAGCGGTTAGACTTTTTGCAATCATTTCTCTCGTCACATTTTGTATGTATTATGAATCACCCTTCACCCATGCCATCCACCAAATGACAGTACTCAGGAAGCCTAATCTTCCTCTTCTCACTTCAGTGTCTGGGTCCCCTCCCTCAAGCTACAGAAATACAGGCAATAGTCTACCATTGTCTGGAAATCTATCCTCAACCCCATCCTGCATCATGCTAAACCAAAGGCATTCAAACAGATCCCACTTTGTCTTGGCAATTAATACCGTGAACCAAACTTCAGGAGTAAATATCAGAAGATATCTGCTCCAGGATTTGCAGAATCTCCTTCTCGATGTTTAAAACATAATGGATTTTAATCAGGACTGGGTGAGACGCCACCTTGAGTCATTTGTCATTTGGTACGTTGGAACACTTATTTTTCAATTTGAAATGGACAGCATATGAAGTAACCGGGAAACTTTTAGGGTCACATCCAGCATCTGGGTTGCTCTTCTGTAACATAGAGTCCTCTGGGAAGAACGACTCCTTGTATTTAAATCGATGCCTGTTGAAAAGCGAATCAAATGCTTCCAGTGTCTTCAAATCTATGTGACAGCCTTTTACTAACAACTCACCGGAAAATTGTTGGATGCATCCACCTTGAAAAATACGTTTTCCAAGTCACTACACAGCTCCAGGGTGCTTTGCACCCAGTCCAGATGATGCCCCATAATGATGTTTCATAGTCACCACAACTCTTGAGGGTCGAAACGCTGATGATCGAATTAGATTGTCAGTACTAAATATAAAGTCCTGCACACATCAGAGAAGTTGTAATATACAGCTCTTGGCAACTGAGACTTACAAACTTGATTATTCTGGACAGGCTCACCATAGCATTTTTCTGAATTGACTCTTTGAAGTCAAATTTTGTTCTCATTTGTACATCATCAGTCACAGTTTTTCACTTGATGTACTGCACGAGCACCTTCGCTTTGCACTTATGAAGCAGCCTTCATAAATAAATGTTGTAATTTTAATTTAAAACTGTTTGAATATACCAAAAGATGAGCAACAGACCCATGCCCGTTTTGTCATTTTATGTTCTAGCGCATGGGTACTCGTAGTATGGCCCGTGGGCTGCCAGCGGCCCAGCAAGCCTTCCTTGGTGGCCCGTGGACCATGCATACATTGTACCTGTGTTTTAACCCCTTCAGCGCTGCGCGAATTCCGCTGCGGTGCTGAAGGTTCTAAAAAACCTATGGAACCATGACGGAACGGTTCCGTCATAAGCACAGGCCAACCGACGCTCATGACGGAACCGTTCCGTCATGAGCATGGAAGGGGTTAAAAAATAAATTAGTGTCAGCAACACCGCAGCAGCAGTGCGGACTCAGAGGCACTCTACTCTACGGGGGGCCGGGTGATTAACAACAAAGCCTCATTAACAAATAAATGGTCTTTTAAAGACCTATGAAGTACTCGGGTACGGCTGTGTGTGTGCCCAGGAAGCTGGGGTGAGGTGACAAAGGGTGACAGACAAAGGGAGACAGACAGAGGGAGACAGTGGGAGGGAGACAGAGGGAAGGAGACAGAGGGAGACAGAGGGAGGGAGACAGAGGGAGACAAGGATATAGAGGGAAGAGGGCGACAGAGGGAGGGAGAGACAGGGAGGGAGACAGAGAGAGAGAGGGAGACACAGAGGGAGGGAAACTGATAGAGGGAGACTAATGGAGGGAGACAGAGGGAGGGAGACAGAGAAAGGTAGGGAGACAGAGGGAGGGAGGGAGGGGAGACAGATTGAGGGAGAGGGAGGGAGGGGGGAGACAGATAGAGGGAGACAGGGGGAGGGAGGGAGGGGGGAGACAGATAGAGGGAGACAGAAGGAGGGAGACAGAGGGAGGGAGGGAGTCAGGGGGGAGACAGACAGAGGTAGTAAGACAGAGGTAGTAAGACAGAGGGAGGGAGACATAGGGAGGGAGACAGAAGGAGGGAGACAGAAGGAGGGAGACAGAAGGAGGGAGACAGAAGGAGGGAGACAGAGGGAGGGAGGGAGTCAGGGGCGAGACAGAGAGAGGGAGACAGACAGAGGAAGATAGAGGTAGTAAGACAGAGGGAGGGAGACAGGGGGAGGGAGACAGGGGAGGGAGACAGGGGGAGGGAGACAAGGGGAGGGAGACAGGGGAGGGAGACAAGGGAGGGGGAGACAGAGGGAGAGGCAGAGGGAGACAGATGGAGAGAGAGAGAGGAAGAGAGAGGGAGACAAAGGGAGAGAGAGAGAGATGGAGACAGAGGGAAAGAGAGAGAGGGGAGAGACAGAGGGAGACAGACAGAGGAAGGAGTGCGACAGAGGGAGGGAAACAGAGGGAGGGAGGGAGTCCGGGAGGAGACAGAGAGACGGAGACAGACAGAGGAAGACAGAGGGAGGAAGACAGAGGGAGGGAGACATAGGGAGGGAGACATAGGGAGGGAGACATAGGGAGGGAGACATAGGGAGGGAGACATAGGGAGGGAGACAGAACGAGGAGACAGAGGGAGGAGGGCGACAGAGGGAGTGAGACAGAGGGAGTGAGACAGGGGGAGGGAGACAGGGGGAGGGAGACAGGGGGAGGGAGACAAGGGGAGGGAGACAAGGGAGGGGGAGACAGAGGGAGAGGCAGAGGGAGACAGATGGAGAGAGAGAGAGGGAGAGAGAGGGAGACAGACAGAGGAAGGAGTGCGACAGAGGGAGGGAAACAGAGGGAGGGAGACAGATAGAGGGAGACAGAGGGAGGGAGGGAGTCCGGGGGGAGACAGAGAGATGGAGACAGACAGAGGAAGACAGAGGGAGGAAGACATAGGGAGGGAGACATAGGGAGGGAGACATAGGGAGGAGACAGAGGGAGGAGACAGAGGGAGAAAGACAGAGGGAGGAGACAGAGAGAGAAAGACAGAGGGAGGAGGGCGACAGAGGGAGGGAGACAGAGGGATGCAGACAGAGGGATGGAGACAGGGGGCGGGAGACAGAGGGAGGGAGACAGAGGGAGGGAGACAGAGGGAGGGAGACAGACAGAGGGAGCGAGACAGGGGGAGGGAGACAGGGGGAGGGAGACAGGGGGAAGGAGCCAGAGGGAGGGGGAGACAGAGGGAGAGGCAGAGGGAGACAGATGGAGAGAGAGAGAGGGAGACAGAGAGAGAGGGAGACAGAGGGAGGGAGGTAGTCCGGGGGGAGACAGAGAGAGGGAGACAGACAGAGGAAGACAGAGGGAGGAAGACAGAGGGAGGGAGACATAGGGAGGGAGACAGAAAGAGGAGACAGAGGGAGAAAGACAGAGGGAGGAGGGCGACAGAGGGAGCAAGACAGAGGGATGGAGACAGAGGGATGGAAACAGGGGGAGCGAGACAGAGGGAGCGAGACAGAGGGAGCGAGACAGGGGGAGCGAGACAGGGGGAGGGAGACAGAGGGAGGGAGACAGAGGGAGGGAGAGGGAGGGGAGACAGAGGGAGAGGCAGAGGGAGACAGATGGAGAGAGGGAGAGGGAGACAGAGGGAGAGAGAGAGAGGGAGACAGAGGGAGAGAGACAGAGGGAGAAACAGAGTGAGACAGAGGGCGACAGACAGAGGGAGACAGAGGGAGGAGACAGACAGAAAGAGAAAGAGGGAGACAGAGAGAGGAAGGAGGGCGACAGAGGGAGGGAAACAAAGGGAGGGAGACAGAGGGAGGGAGACGGAGGGAGGGAGACAGAGGGAGGGAGACAGAGGGAGGGAGACGGAGGGAGGGGGAGGGAGACGGAGGGAGAGGGAGGGAGACAGAGAGAGGGAGAGAGAGAGAGGGAGACAGAGTGAGTGAAACAGAAGGAGACAGAGAGAGGGGGAGAGAGAGACAGAGGGAGAAAGACAGAGGGAGAAAGACAGAGGGAGAAAGACAGAGGGAGGAGACAGAGGGAGCAAGACAGAGGGAGGGAGACCGAGGGATGCAGACAGAGGGATGAGACAGAGGGAGCGAGACAGGGGGAGCGAGACAGGGGGAGCAAGACAGGGGGAGCGAGACAGGGGGAGCGAGAAAGGGGGAGGGAGACAGGGGGAGGGAGACAGGGGGAGGGAGACAGGGGGAGGGAGACAGGGGGAGGGAGACAGGGGGAGGGAGACAGGGGGAGGGAGACAGGGGGAGGGAGACAGAGGGAGGGAGACTGAGGGAGGGAGACAGAGGGAGGGAGACAGAGGGAGGGAGACAGAGGGAGGGAGACAGAGGGAGGGAGACAGAGGGAGGGGAAGACAGAGGGAGAGGCAGAGGGAGGGAGACAGAGGGAGGGGGAGACAGAGGGAGAGGCAGAGGGAGACAGATGGAGAGAGAGAGAGGAAGACAGAGGGAGAGAGAGGGAGACAGAGGGAGAGAGACAGAGGGAGAGAGACAGAGGGAAAGAGACAGAGGGAGAGACAGAGGGAGACAGAGGGCGACAGACAGAGGGAGACAGAGGGAGGAGACAGACAGAGGGAGAAAGAGGGAGACAGACAGAGGAAGGAGGGCGACAGAGGGAGGGAAACTGAGGGAGGGAGACAGAGGGAGGGAGATAGATAGAGGGAGACAGATGGAGGGAGACAGATGGAGGGAGACAGATGGAGGGAGACAGAGGGAGGGAGACAGAGGGAGGGAGACAGAGGGAGGGAGACAGAGGGAGGGAGACAGAGGGAGGGAGACGGCGGGAGAGGGAGAGAGAGAGATGGAGGGAGAGAGAGCGAGAGAGAGAGAGAGACAGAGGGAGAGAGGGAGAGGGAGAGGGAGAGAAAGGGAGAGAGGGAGAGGGGGAGAGAGAGAGAGAGAGAGGGAGAGGGAGATGGAGAGAGAGAGAGCGAGAGAGAGAGAGAGAGAGAGAGAGAGAGAGATGTGTGTATGCAGAGTCTGGTGGCTCAGTGGACGGAGGCGTCCGTTGCAAGGGCCTGTGTTCAACCTCACAGTCACAGTTGTTTTATTTACTCTAGCCCCATCCCTTTCCCCCACTGACCCTACCCTCACCGGTGCGGCCACACTGTAAATTTGTCCGCCGAGAGAAAGTTTGTGAGTACCCATGCTCTAGAGTGCAAGAGATTTATACCTTACTAGCAGCCCGTCCTGACGTTGTGCGGGTATGATTTGCTGCCGGCCAGTAGTATATTGTTTTGTAGGATTTCGTTTTGAGAGCATTTCTTATCTGTGACAGGCCTGTGAAACGCTCCGATTCACAGTGCACTGCTGATGCACTTAAGAGTGCGCGTTCAGTAGTGTGTGAACTTGAGTTTCCCTACTTTATTTTTCCTTGCAATATTATATAGCGTGAACTCGACAACATAGCATGAGCACAATTTACATTACAGAAGAACACATTTATTTGTGGTAGGCACAGGGAGACAAAGCGATTTGCCTGGAATCACAGGATGTTGAGCTGAAGCCGAGATTCGAACGTAGCTCCCCAGCTCTAAAGTTCGCAATTCTAGAACTTGTGGCGGGAGGTGTGTCTAAAAGTGTATGTCGGAGCTGGCCATCAATGAGAGAGACCTGTGCATTTTTCAAACGGGTGGTGAAAAAATATGAGTATGTTGCTGTAGATTTGGGCCGCCGTGCCACCAATGTACTTACTGGGGGAGGGTAAACACCCATTATTCTGCAACTTTCTTTCCGCCTACCATCACTCCGCATACTTTCATTACGAAAGTACCATGACTCCGCAATGCCATTATAACGCATGGCATTACATTTTATATGCTTTGACCACGCATAAATTTACAACGAAATTAGTTGTAAATGCATGAATGGTAAAAGCATGTTTTTTTAATGTTTGGATAAGGTAAGTATGGGTATAGGGGTATATGTTTTGGGGTACTGAGGTATATGTTTTCGGGTATTTGGGTATTTTAAGGGTTCAGATATAGTTTTGGGTTATGGGGTACAGAGGTAGTTTTAGGGTTTAGGGATAGGTATGGGTTTAGGGGTTCAGGGGTATTTTTAGGGTTCAGGGCTAGGTTTGGGTTTTGGGGTATAACGGTATTTTTAGGGTTCAGGGTAAGGTTTGGGTTTTGGGTTCAGGGGTATTTTTAGGGTTCAGGGCTAGGTTTGGGTTTTGGGGTATAGGGGTATTTTTAGGGTTCAGGGTAAGGTTTGGGTTTTGGGGTACAGGGGTATTTTAAGGGTTCAGGGCTAGGTTTGGGCTTTGGGGTACAGGGGTATTTTTAGGGTTCAGGGCTATGTTTGGGTTTTGGGGTACAGGGGTATTTTAGGGTTCAGCGGTAGGTTTGGATTTTGGGGTACATGGTTATTTTTAGGGTTCAGGGCTAGGTTTGGGGTACAGGGGTATTTTTAGGGTTCAGGGGTAGGTTTGGGTTTTGGGGTACAGGGGTATTTTAAGCGTTCAGGGCTAGGTTTGGGTTTTGGGGTACAGGGGTATTTTAGGGTTCAGGGGTGGGTTTGGGGGTACAGTGGTATTTTTAGGGTTTAGGGCTAGGTTTGGGTTTTGGGGTACAGGGGTATTTTTAGGGTTCAGGGGTAGGTTTTGAGGTACAGGGGTATTTATAGGGTTCAGGGCTAGGTTTGGGTTTTGGGGTACAGAGTATATTTATAGGGTTAAGATGGGTTAGTGTTTAAGGGTGTTGGGGTATTTTAAGGAGTACGGGTGGGTAATGATTATGGGGTTCAGGGGCATTTAAAGGGAGCAGGGTGGGATTAGCACACGTTATGAGACATGGCATGAAGGGCGGAACGTACCACACGCCCCCAGCGTTTGTCACGCCCCCAGCACACACCCACAGCACAACGCAGACACGCCCACAAGGGACTACTTTGCTGGCACGGTTCTTTTACCTTTTAAATGTTTATGGGGGGCGTCTGCATATCCTATGTCCTTCTGCTGCAACTGCCCTTTCCAACGCTGTATTGGGTGTTGTGATTTGTGCTGTGGTTCCTGAGATTACCCGCCTCAAAGGTTTGGGCTCTCTCTTTATTATATTAGTATGGATATGGATATGGATATGGATATGGATATGGATATATGCAATTACTAAGCAACTGTTGTTACAACACTTACTTGGCTCCAACAGAACCAATTGTCTTTTTATTAAAAAAATGGTACCCAGGTTCTGCCGAATACAAGTGTACCCCATTATAGCTTAACGCTTTATTTATTGGAGAGTTATTGGATTGTAGGAAAAAAAAATATTTTTATTTTTTATAGTTCTCTATAGACTATTTTTTAGATTTTCATTTGTGAATTTGACTAAACATGTAAAAGTATTTATAGATTATTTAAAATTGATAATTATTATGACTAATTGGTTACTTAAATTATTGATTATGTAAATTCCATAATTGGAATAGAGACTATATTCATTTATCATATGTTTTAGTATATGTATATAGTAGTTGATTTTATACTATTTTTGAATGAATGCGTACAATGAATTGTTTACCAGTGTTCTTATGGGTGCTGAGGTTTTAGGGTAGTAGGGTGGAAAGTGTTTTAAATATACATTTGTCAATCTTTTTAATTGGAAAATACATTTTAATATTGTATTAAAAACTTTAATTTTTTAACACAATTGTGATTAAATGTATACACATTATGTAATGTTAGAAATATTAAACATATTTTAATACATTAGTTAAAATTTAGGTTATGCATTATCAATATTTTGTAATTTAGGAGAGGGAATAGTAAATCTAATCCTTCTAGTTTCTAACACCTGCCCCAATTTGGCTCCAAAGTCCAAGAGATTCCTTACTGTTGCTAAAGAGTGCAAGTAGTAAATATTATCCCTTTCAAAGTACAAAAATGTTCCTATTGTTGCTTAGTATGAAGTGGGAATAGTCAATCTTACCTCTCCAAACTGTAAATATTTTTGTTTATTTCATTTTTTTAACCCGTTCCGGGGCCGACGCGAGCACTACCTCCCTGGTGCTGCGCAAGACTGTTGGCCGACGCAGCCCCACCCACCTAATGGAACGCACGCACCGAGGCCGAATTTGCTCTGCGGTTAACGGGATAAAACAGATTTATGATTTCATTTTAAAATGTATTTTAGTTTGCATTTTATTTTTTCATTGTATATTTTGGAGCAATTTTGGTTAAATTATGTTTTAGTTTTGATAATGTTATTGTTCATGTTTATGGTTTTATAATTTTAGAATATATTGTTTTTTAATTATTCTTTGTATTCTTTACTTTGTTCATTTAAAAGTTATATTTATTTCCATATTATTTTGTTAGAATTTTTCTTTTAACTATAGAATTTTTAATATAGATTTTTAAGATATAAAATGCATTTATATATCTTCTAAATTATATGTATATTTTTGTATGTATGTATTGCTATTTATATAGCGCAAACCTAGAAATGAATCAACATTATCGGGGGAGCTGGAAGATTATCTAAAAGAACGCGTACATTAAGTGGGGATTACACAAAAACACTTCACACATATTGCATTTAACCCTTTTAGGCACCGGGAGATTAAGTGACATACATTTTCTCCATGTAGGCTGCAAGCAGCCTACATGGAGAAAATGGCCTCCACATGGATGCCTGTGTGTTCGGCGTCCCAGCCAATCACAACGTTGCTGTTGCAGCGTTGCGATTGGCTTAGAGGAGGGGAAGGAGGCTGCCTGCTTCCTGTTCCTGCGGAGGTACGAAAGCAGGAGCATGCGCCAGAGTTGGAGCCTGGACAACATGCGACCCGGGAAAGGTACGTTTTTTATTATTATTATTATTTAACCAACCCTCCCAGCGTGACACCCCCCGCGCGAACATTCGCCCGTACTCCCCCCACCCCATGTGCCATGCCAGCCGCGACTGGACGGGGCAGTTGGCACTGATGTGGAATGTGCGTGAAAATGTTCCAGAATCAAAAAAGGTGGACTCACCTGGCGTCGTAAAGCTTTCAGTTGACTCTCGAGAAGATGTTTCTCCTGGAGCTGGTTAGCTGCCTCAGAGTCCTTCAGTGAAATCACATGGTGGAGGTCTGTGATGGTCCCCTGCAGCTCATGAAGTTTCTCATCCTTTTCTAGGACCTAGCAATGACAAACAAAAATGTTACGAATAAATGAAATAAAGCATCTTTGAGGTGCACAACACTACACTACTTCTGCCAAATACATATGGCGTCTCTAAAACATATGAAATGGGCCAACCAACAACAACTTTTTCTTGCAACTTGTGTCAACCTAACTCTCGCCTGAAACTTTCACAGCTTAGGTGTCTAAGATTTGTCTCATGATCATATAATTGCTAATAGTCTTTCACTCATGTCACACAAACTACTGGGCGATTCTCAAACAAGTGGCTGTCCTTATTTGCACCTCAATGAGCATGAGCTACAGAAGCTACAGACATGATGGAGCATGCGCTTTTCATCAGTGACGTAAAAGGGTCAGGTTTGGTTGGACAGCATTGATACTCTCACCCCTTGAAGAGATGGGGGTCAAAATGGTCCAAGGGCTTCTGTATGATAATGGCATTTATGTCACAAATCCTTGAACCTGGAATAGGGAAACCCAGTGAGACATTAAGAAAAGGAGGCAGTAATTCACATTCATCCTTCCTAATCAAGTATACACATAATTTTCATAGGGGAGCACACTCTTACTCACCAAGGAGTTAAAGGGACATATTATATGTTTTACAGCACCAACACTGCAGGAAGTTGGAGTTGATACATTTATAAATACATTATAACGTGGGCAAAGAAGCTTGCTTTCACATCGTCACCTTTGTGCTAGATGAAACATATAACATGTCTGACCATTTAGGGGAGGAAATTGTAATGGTGAATCGTCTTAGAGGGAGATTTTACCAAACTCTGTGAAGAACGGTCTGTCTCTGCCTGTTTAGCACTCTGTCTGTGTGCCTCTTTTAATATGTCCATCCCAGGGTGAATATTAGATTCCCACTGTCGAAAGAGTTACTCAGCTTTGGAAATGTTCTTTCTGGTGGATACTCTAAACAGCAGATTATTACCTTCAGACAAATCCTAAGGCGCCAGACTGGACCTGGAAACCTTTCAAAGCAGTGCTCCAATGCACTTCTAGATTGTGTGTGCGGCTCTATGTAGGTTTCATTCTGCCACAGAGGTTAGGGAGAGAAGCTGCATGCAAGTGCCACCCCTGCACACCAACATCAGTTTCTGACTTGACAGCTTCCATACCCTCAGAAACAGCACAAAACAATTAGCGGTACCAGTCTGCAGATTTTTACTTTGGGAACTTTCTTAGATGGTAAAAAGAAACCATTCCATAGAACAGCAAGGTGGGAGGGCAGTGCGAAATCTGTGGTTAGATAGCGTAGCCACCGGAAAGAGCGTTACAGAAGGTAAGTAACATATTCTTCTGATCCATAATTCTAACTGCTGATTCCTTTCCTTTCGAGCTGATACCAAAGAAGTACCTCCAGTGGGTGGAGGGTCTGTGGAGTGGGCTCAGACCAGAAAATCCTGCAGGACAGAACTGGACGAAATTCCCTTCATGTCAGACCTGGTTGTCAAGTCAGTAGTGTTTCATGAGCATGCTCACCTTGCAGCATGGACAGGCACTCCCCAGGCCAAGGTAGTGGCAGCAGCTTTAGCCCTGGTGGAATGGGCTCTCAGATCTTCGAGAGGCTGCTTTCTAGCCAGTAGGTAGCAGAGCTTAATGCGCAGGACTATCTGTAGTGACAGGGGCATCTCCTGCACAGCCTTTCTTTTCTTCACACTGGAGAGGCCCCACAAAAAGCTAAATGTCCCTCCTAAGGTCCTTGGTACAAACAATGCAAAAGTTTACAGCCCTTTTGGAGGACAATCGATTGAGTTTCTCAAACTCTTTCGATGGGTGAGGAGGGGGCAAACATTGCTGGGACTGATGGACTGCCTAACATAGAAAGGAAATACAATTTGTAAGCTCAAAGGAGCTGGGTAATGCACGATATAAAACAACAAATGTCCATTCTAGGAAAACAATAATAACAGGAAAGAGTGATACTACTACTTTCTCCAGAGCATTTTTATGCACTGGTACCTATAAACAATAAATGCAATCTGTCCTGAATAAATCAGAATAAAAAGAAAAGACAATACACACACATGGGATAAAAACAGACGGTTGTTGGTTTGACATTTTTGTTGAAAATTCAATAAATCATCAGCGGTTGCGCATATCACATCTACAATTCAAGGTCAACCAATTCCATGTTTCAAAGCCACATTGGCATTGCAATCGGATGAGAAAGTGCTTCAGTGATTGTGAGGGTATTAAAAGAAAAAGAAAAAGTGTTTTATCTTAGACTAAGTCAGAATAGTTATCTAGTAGCCTGTTTAATGATTACAAATGATTCATTGGATCTGTCATGTGTGGGCGTAGATGGTCAGTATCCACTATCCACTGGTAGATTTGATTACTAATCCAGGCTCATTACAATAAGGCGTCGACATTTCTGCCTGTATGTAGGTGGGGGCCACTGACTGCCTCAAGAACGGGTCTTCATCAGAACAGAGAAGGTGTAGCAGCAACCTGGAAGCAGACATCAACCATTGCAGCAATCGATGTTGCAATAAAAGTAAGAAAGCAGACCAAGGAGTTCCAACTTAATCAGTGGTATTAGTCCACCACGATGAACAGGACATCCCAGGTAGTAAATATATTCTAAAATTATATCAGTGCTAGGCTAGACAAAGAAAACTTTTGGTTTCCAAATGCCTCAAGCTTCTTCAAAGGTAGTCTGGGTGAGTTATAGGTAATGAATTGGGAATCATCCTCCTTGTAGAAGTCTATGGCATATGGCCACCCACCTATTCGCTGGGAGGCAAAAACAGGGTTTGGACCAAGTGCCCATTAAGTTGTCAATGAGGGCTTCACTGAAGGGAATCAAGGGGTCAGACTACGCTGGCCCAAGTTTCAAAAACATCTGGAAGGATATTGTCTTGACTTTTAACAGAAGGCAGTTGTAGTTCTAAGGCTGCATCAAAATACCAAAGCAAATGAAGCATTCTCTTCAGTTGAGGCGCAGGAGGTAACGCCAATAATTTATCAGGAAAGTATCAAGCCTGCTAGCCTCCTGTAAGTTGGTATAAAAACTATCATTATCATAATGGGGAGTACGTAAACCTTCCCCATTCCCACAATCATAATCTCAGGTGGTGGCAGCTTCTGGTCATAGTCCGAGCCAAAAATACATTGGAGCCTCTGAGGGCAACACAATGGTAATGCAAGCAGAGAATTAGACTACTTTTGTATTTGGACCAGGTGCGCTGTAACCGATTTGCAGCGCTGCCATGGTCGGTACCGGATTCTCTTCTGGCATCAGCATTACTGAAGGAGGACCTATGCGCGTCTCTGAGGCGGGGTGGAAGCCGTGCCGGAGTGAGTGCCGAACCCAAGGCGGTTCAAAGCGGTTAAGACAGATAGTGCCATGGATGGATCTGCTGGTGGTAATCCAACTGAGGGCCCCTGTAGATCTTTGGGATGCATCTTTGGGCCCCAAAGATCTGGAAGATGCCTAAAGGGGCTGGAAGAGTTTCAAAGATGTGCAGCATGGTCTCCTTAAAGGCCTCGACCTGTTACGATGTCACCAATGACCGCGGAACTCTGGGCGCATTAGGTTTAATTTATGATTAGGAGTGAGATTAATTGGCACCTTTATGCCTTTGCGACTTCTCTTTTGATAGGAATTGGCAGGATGGAGTGGAGTCTTGCTTCATTTTCTTATGCTTTTGCTTGGACCCCAGACACAAACGGCCTCTGGAGCAAGCCTGCACCCTTTAACTTGGAGCAAGAACTGGACTTTAGAGAGGCCAGTGACTTCTTGTGTTTGGCGATGTATAGCTTCACTTTGCAGTTCCAGTCACCTTCACGTTCATGAGAGCGCACTCATCGCATGAGTTGGATTAAACCCCTAAGACCAAACATTGAAGACACTTTGTACGGGTCCCATGACCGACATAGGTTTTCTGCATGCATGTCATGTTTTGAAGCCTGTAGTTCTAGGTGGGGGGCATCATACCTTAGCACACTGGATTTTGTAGGGGGACGCTCCTTGGCTGGAGTCGCTGTGCGCATAATAAATTAATATAACATAACATAACATAACATAACAGTGGTAAAAAAACTAAGAAATGGGAAGCAAAGCTCCAGATCTGCATTTGAAGTAGCAGAAAAAGGATCTGACGTCGGCCAGGTTCTCCTTGGACTGGCGTTCCCTCCCTCTCACCCTCTTGGGCAAAGCCGTGTTGTTCAAAATGATGACATTGCCCCGGTTTCTTTACCTCCTTGAGAATACGCCGTTCCAGGTCCCCCCTCCTACTTCAAAGCCATCGCAGCAGCGGTTTCTACTTTGCTGTGGGACGGGAAGCCGGCACGGATTGCGCAATGCAAACTGGTAAAAGACTGGTATGATGGGAGCATAGCGCTCCCTAATACTGAGCTGTATTACTGGGCGGCCCATCTTAAGCAAATCAATTATTGGCTGCATGCGTCACAGACGGAACCCGTCTTTATGGCAGATAGGCAGGGTATTGAGTCCAGGGGACTGTTGACAAACCTATATAGTCGTAGCGTCCCACCCGACCTCGTAGGTCCGACCCGTCACACGGTTCAGCTCTGGTACAAGGCACATAGGCACCTTCAGTGCGCGAACGTTGTTACACAAATGACACCCCTGTGGGACTCGAACATACTGGGCTTCATGGGCAATAGCAAAGGGTTTCAGGCGTGGGACACCATAGGTATATCAGTGGTGGGGGATCTCTGGAGAAAGAACAACATAGTAGACTTCACTTACTTACAAACCAAACACGATATGGCCCAGTCAGAGTACTATAGGTACTTGCAGATACGTCATGCGCTTCTGTCAGCCATCCCGGTGGGAACGAAACTACAGGAGTCCACCCCTCTGGAGGACAGGCTGCTGACAGAACATATGCCCCACAAAGCGACGTCCTTCACATATCGGAAACTGGTCAACAACCTCCCTGACATGCTATCCAAATTACGTTTGACTTGGGTGGGCGATATTGGTGAACTTGATGATTCGGAATGGCAGGAGGCTCTCTCGTCACCCAAAGAATCAGCGATTCCTTCCAGACTTAAGCTGGTTCAGTTAAAAGTACTACACCGCTCATACTACACCAGAACGGTCCTTTACAGAATAGGGAGAGCCTCTCACGAATATTGCCTCCGCGGATGCGGAGAACGAGGAACATTCTTCCATACTATTTGGGACTGTAGCCGAGTGGCCATGTACTGGGCAGCGGTAATGCGAACCATTTCCCAGACCACAACTGTTTCCCTGATGCCCAACCCACGTCGCTGCCTGTTAAACATCTGGGATGCAGAGGACTTGACCCATCGTCAACAGGACTGGGCCATGCTGGGAATGTTGGTGGCAAAACGTAATATTGCTAGGCTGTGGGGTTCTAATGTACTGCCCACACTGCGAGACTGGTGTAGGGACATGGATGAAGCAATGGTGGCCGAGAAGGCAGTATTTGTCCATCGGGGATGCCCTGCAAAGTGGGGGAAAATCTGGGGGGCCTGGAACAAATTTAGAGGGGACATATGCGAGCCGCCGCGAGCTGACCCAGATGAGTGTCTTTCGGATTAAGAGTTGGGCCTGGGGTCTATGTGTGCTAATGAGTAACTCTCCTGCTGTGGTGAACTCTGTCCTACTGCTTATTGGTCATCATAATGTGGGGGGCGGGTCAGCAGTTGCACTGCCAATATTCGCTACGCTACATATGTGAACATTGTTTTGTCGCTTGTGGAGAATTGTCCGTTACTAACGTATCTTTAATTAACGCAAAGTTTTGTTACAGGGTTAAAACAAAAAATCATAGACCTAAGCCATATCGTATATTTGTATTGTTTGCATTATGGTACAACATTTTCCCATTCGCCGCCGGGCCCCTGGGTTATCGGCTAAACGGCTGTGTTATCCTGACAATAATACTAAGACTGTGTTGCTATTGCGGCCGGCCCAGGAGGTTGTAGGCCCTACACTGTGTTATACTGAAAATGTACAATAAAGGTCTTTAAAAAAGAAAGAAAAAAAAAAAGAAAAGAAATGGGAAGCAAAGCTCCAGATCTGCATTTGAAGTAGCAGAAAAAGGATCTGACGTCGGCCAGGTTCTCCTTGGACTGGAAACAAACATCTTGGCACAGGTTTCGGGTTAACACCCCTCATCAGCCAGACTAGCTTGACTCCAATGGGATGGAGAGCACTGGACCCACGTTTGGGCATACCAGGTGCCACGCAGGGTGATAAATGCCAAAAGAACAATTGATGGACAGATTGCAAAACAATGTCATACATTCGCCCAGATACAGCAATCTGGGCCTAAATCCATCCTTTTTTTGCTCCACATGCCATTCCAGTTTGAACCCAGCCGTACGTAAATCAGTCTTGACCCTCCTCCCAATGGGCGCAGTCCAGCCCAAACTGCTAGGCCAGGTCCTCCCTTGGCTGGAAACAAGCATACTGGGACCGGTTTCGGGGCCTGGCAGTTCACATCAGGCACAAGGTCAAGACTGATTTGCACATAGCTGGATCTGGATTGGGGTGGTGAAGTGAGCTAAAGAACGATGGTGGATTCAACCTAGATCTGTGACTGGGGGTGAGTGTCTGAAAGGTTTCAGCGCTCCGTCCATCATTTCCTTGTGTTTGCTTTGTGGGTCCATTGCTCATTTTACCGCTGATTCAAGCTTAGCTTAGCTCATGAGGGGTGTTATCCCGAAACTGGTCCCAGGATGCTTGTTTGTGGTCCAGGGAAGACATAGCTTGGCAGGTCTGGCTGCACTGTTCCCATGAGGCATAGGGTCAAGACTGATTTCCACATGTCGGGGTCTGAACTGCGGTGAGCCCCATGGGTGTTGCACGCCTGTAAGCATGTATACGTACATACATTCGTACACACAAACACACATAGATGGAATGCTAAACTCTAGGTCTGCTTAGGAGATAGACATGTAATTCATCACTTGACCGGATGTTCAGCTTTGTTAAAGATCAGATGCATTGCAAGCTACGATCTGCAGAAGACCTGATATTGCTTCAGCGTTCGTTTCTAACGAAAAAAGGCAAAACAGGAAATGTAATATAGTTGCCAAAAAATTTTCAGTCTATGACGGGGACTGTAAAAGGGGGTTGGGAACAGGCCGCCATTTTGCACTGGTTAGCTCGGATTCCCTCCTGGGAGCTGCGGCTCTAACTATCTTTGTTTAATGTTATTTCTACTGAGGAGGATAAATCACATCTGGGCTCAAGGGCTCCCTGAAGACTCAAAGTGACTTTTGCCTGATTCCGTCCCGTGCAGCAGTAGCAGCGTGCGGGCTAGCTCCCAAGACTCTGGCCGCTCCTCTGACCAATCGCCTTCTCTGATAAAGGCGGTGCACGCTCTCCGCCATCCATCATCCGACAAACCTGCCAGCGAATCGCCCTGCCACCGAGCAGGAAAAAACACAAGAGACAGCTGAAAAAGAGACAAGAGGGACGGTGGAAGCAGAAATTGGAAAGGCCTTGAACTTGCCCCAGGAGCATTAAATAGAAAGGTCACAGCAGAAGTACTAAGAGACGGTCTCTGTGTGAGGTTTCAGCAGGTCAATTTCGACATTATTCTATTGTAGCATTTTACATAGCGATTCATAGCGCTGGCGAGGCCGCTAACCGCTGTGGTTTGCCTCGCCCTCGTTCCTGGTGGCCTGTCTGATAGAGTGAGTGTTCGATGTAGCTGGGCGCCTCATGTTTAAAGATGCGCACCGCACGTCAAACTCACAAGGTTTTGCAGAGTGAGAGAAAAGTTAGAGCCTGCCGAACTCCTCCTAAAAAATGGCGAGCGTTTGTGTTGGATATAACTGGAAAAGCAGCAGCATTATACCCATCAAGAAGTCCTTCTGGGCACCTTTTCGTTTTCATATTGGTTCTGTAATGATGATGGGATGATGTATTATACAGACTTCTTATGTATGACAGGCTGGGACGGGCGAGACATTCCTTCTGGAGAACAAGGTGTTGGCAGCGTGAAAGCCGGCTCTCTCGAGCAAGGGTGGCCTTTAAGAGGTTGCATAGTGCCAACCAACTATGATTGCTGTTCGTTTTCTGCCCCATCCATGGTAAAAGTGTACGTCAGTAGTTAGTACCACTGCACATGCCATCATCCGGATTAATGGGTCTACTCTCATGCGATTTTGGCGAAAACTGACAGCACAATGTCCACTCCGGCTGGCGTTGTGCTAGTTTGAAGCCCACACGAAATTTAGAAATGTAAACACTCGTCACCAAACAGCAACGAATGCCTTGGCACATATACTGCAACACGAAATAGGAAAACAAACTAACAGTGCTTCTTGGACGTTCCTACAGCAGTTTTATTAATGTGACAACGTTTCAGAATGCAGGCTTAACATTGCCCATAGTGGGGCAGGCAAGACACAAAGAGCAAGGAAATAGGTAAGAATATTCAAGCCTTTACTGAAACCCAGCAACACATTGATCAGGTTTCATTCCATCTTACACCTAAACAAAGGTAAACCAATCCGACGTGCTACAAGGGCATAAAAACTTAAGTTAGATCCTATTAAAAAAACAATTACTATAAGAGAACACTTATTCTGCTGGGGTGGCGTAAACCTAACCAATCATATGCCGTAGGCGTGCACAGACAGTACAAGAACGAAAACAGCACTACAAATGCCATTCTAGGATGACTTAAAGCACCACGGCTCTTCCACTTCTGGTATGCCCCCAACTATGACTAACACCACTTCAGTTATTCCACTGCAGGGAGAAAAAACAGCAGTGCAATGGAAATCAACCAAAGCAAAACAATGGCTTTAGAGCAGCGTATTTATCGAAGGATAAAAATCCATGAGGCCTATTCACAAAGGACCCAAAACATCTAAAATGGGATTATTTATATACAGTTAATACAAAGAGAAAGGACCTGTGCCCTTCTTACACTTTTACTCGTACTTAAGTTGGTGTAACTTAATGTACAAGGGCTGAATTACTGACGAAGAACTCAATATGTGGCCTTGCTGCATGAGATGCACTTAATTAAAGATGACAGAAAGCACCAGACGTCTTACCGGTTCCAGTCCCAGTCCCAGTTTCATTCAATAACCTTAGATAAAACTAAGGGCTCAGCCATCCTGATACATGGCTAAATGCCGTTTACCATAGAGGCAACATCTAATGGGAAAGATGATAGATGGGGGGGGGGGGGGGGGGGGTGCAAGGCAGGTCTCTAGACTAACCTATTATCTTTTTTTCCATTGGATACAAGGGATAGTTTTTATGGCTTTGTGCCTGGTGATTTACACGTAAGGGATAGCTTGGTATGGATAGCTGTGGCCGCCCTCAGAGCCTATTGGGCAGGATTGTAAGATCTACACCTCTTGGATGTATGGTGCATCCAACATAAGAAAAAGTGAGATCACACTTTATATTTCTGGTGTGTAGGAGTCTCATTCTATAAGGGATTCATCTTCAGTCTCCAGGTCTGCACTACGTATGTCTAGATGCAGACATTGGCTGATCATGCTCCCGTTGCTCTAGAATTGGGCTGCATCGAGAAGCTCCCCCATAGCCAAGAGTGAGGATTATGACCAAGACAGCATTTTGTAATGTCGTTTGCGAGACTGTGTGGCTGAGGCATTGAATCATGATTGTAATGAAAATCAGGGCACAAGTCCTAAAAAAAGAAGTGGAGGGACGCTGACGTCACAACAGGAAGTGACGTTACAAAAGGTGGCTTGCACTCAGTTGCAGTTTATAGTTATCGAGCTCCCTGTAAAATAAGTGGGGGACGCCGTCCACCTGCGTGGTACCCCGACTCGAGCCCTGGGCCTGCTGCTGATAAGAGCTCAGGCTGCCTCACAGTTAGAAGTCAGGATGTGGTGCAGTTTGTAATCTCGCAACAGCAGGGGGCCTTGCCATGGGAGGGGGCCCCTGGGGTGGGGAGGGGTGCGGTTTGCGTCATTATCTACAGGTGAGCCGAGCTGATGAGTGTAGATAGGCCCTGGCGGAAATTCGAGAAGACCTGTTTAAAATGGTTTCTACTGGACCCTACTGGCATGTTATTTTTTAGCTTTCAAGCATTCTGGCTATGACGAAAATTCCAGCCAAATCCAGTGGCATCTTGGAACTGGTTATTTGTTCCGTTCACCTCTGCTCTCCCCTCTGCGTCGCTCCCTCCCTCGTGTTGTTTCCGGGTCCAGGTTGTACTGTGTCTGAGCTCAGTACAAAAGAGCAAACACTTCAACCTATTGACAGCTCGCTCTGATTGAAACGTCCAGCCAGTACCCTGCTGTCCAACCCCTGGCACACTAGCCCCTCTCTTGCATTTTATGTTTTTAATTGCCCCTGACCTACAAGTATTTCTAACAGTTTTACCAATCACGTTTTACTACCCGCCTCCTCTCGCATTAAGGCAACATTTCATACTTTATGGGGCAATCGGGCAAAAGGATGGCGTTTATCCTGGCGCATGTCCCTCGCCCCAGCGCTCACGACATCCCAGCGCTCACGCACATCCCCAGCGCTCACGAACAGCCCCAGCCCTCACGCACATCCCGAGCCCCAGAGGTCACGCACATCCCCGTCTGTACGGCTGCATCTGGTGCCCAAGCTCAGGGCTGTCACTCGGGGGCTCTAGGTGATGCCTACAGCCTGACGTCATTCACTGTATCCTAGTCTGAAACATGACACATGTACTGAGTTCTTGCTTTTGTAGAGTTTACCGCTCAAACCATTCTTTCTTTAACATACATATGTGCTAATATTTCATGTTTTTATGTCCATGTGCCTTTTGCTCGTAGCTGTTTACTTCGACCCCTGCTCACCAGAGTGCAAAATGTAAATGGAACACTTGGTTGTTATTGCCATACCCTGAAAGTAAAAGCGTTGCGTACTTCTTGAATACTTCATGGTACTTTTGGGCAGGGTGGACGGCGTCCAACCAGTAAATAAGTGGGGGGATGCCGTCCACCCGCGTGGTACCCCGACTCGAGCCCTGATGAAAATGCAGACCATGATGCATCATGAGACACAGAGGAGGATGCGGCCAAGGCGGTCATGCAGGGGCAAACTCTTAGCCACACAACCCACTTTTTGCTTCTTCAATGGGACAGACATCAGATTCCCGGACAGTTTATAGAGACTTGTGCACAGAAAGGAGCAAACTAGAGGGGATTTTGGTAAGGAAAGTGGTGTACAAACTCCTTATACATTTATAATAATTATGTTTTTAAAAATATAGACATTCGTTAGTTCTGCTTAACAAATGTACATATTACTGATAGTTACAGTATTCTATGTTTTTAACAGGTATATGTGACTGCATAAATCAGTAAATCTTTTATCAGAACTATTGATCTACAATTGCTTCACTATTTAATTACAAAAAAAACAATTAAAGTACAAAAACATTTGAAAGCCGGAGTTTATTAAATGCATCTTTACTATACATATACTACATTCCTTATGCATATAAATATCTTCCATGTACTTATGTATCTATATATTTACTACTTTTCTCCTATTCAGTATATCCAATGCACTACCCTATTTTCACCCTATACCACTCTCAATATATAATCTATTTCAACTGTCTGACTCATCTCAAACCTCATTCTACTACTCTTTCTAATGCACTACCCTATTGCTCACCCTAAACCTCTATCAATATATCTTCTACCTTCACTCTCTTTCATGCCAAACCCCATACCACTCATATGACCTCCAAAATTACCATTTCTAAACTCTTCCCTCCTCTATCCCAAACACGCCTTTATAAACTCCTACCTCTGACTCTTTCCCCTCTACCTCCCTTTAACTCAGTCCAATTCCCCTCCTACTGCTATAAACAAAAACAAAAAAAAGATTCTAAACGCTTGCCTCTTCTATCCCTCCTTCCCTCTTCTATCCCTCCACCATTCCCTTTCAATACAAAAAATAGAATAACATGACCACCACTCAAATTAATTTCATATTTACGTATACCAACTCCCTTCCACCTCCCCTTTACTCACCCTAACCCCCTCCTACAGCTATAAACTCCAACAAACAAAAAAACATTTCTAGATCATTCCCTATTCTATCCCTCCACTATTCCTTTTTAATCCAAATAAAAGATTAACATGTGCACCACTCAAATTAACTGCATATTTTCCTAAACTAATTACCACCAATCCTGTTTGGGTTCCAAAGTAGCGTGCTACTCATCAAAAAGCGCTTCAACACCTTATCAGGGGTAGAAAACGCTATATAAATGCAAACTTTTTGCTTCTTCTATCCGTCCACTACCCTTCCCAATCCAAATTACTGACTAACATATCCACCACTCAAATCACTTTCATATTTCACTATACTAATTCACCACTAAACCTTCATGGGTTCCGGAGTAGCGTGCTACTAGCCGATAAAGTGATTTGAAGCCTCGTCAGGGATAGTAAGCCTATATAAATACAATTACAATTATACCCAGCAAAGCTATTATGAGAAGCAGGGCATAGATGAAATGTATCCTGCAAGATCTGCAAGAAACAGGCATGCAACCACTCGACGAAAGTAAGAGATGGTACTGAAAGGATTGATTTGCATGAACAATCACATTGGGAGTCTTTTCAGGCAACTTCTCATACATATATAGACTGCAATCAGATGGCATGCCTAAGAAGACTTTTTACCAGCAGTCAGCTTTCCCACTCATTGCCTGACTTGACTGAAGTTTTAGATTCTCTTACAGGAATCCTTGTTGGGCTTCAGTAAGTTTGATTCACACAGGTCGAATGCTCTCCTTAATGGTGATGTCAAACTTTTTACTTCGATCTTAGTGCCCTGATTGGCCGCAGTATAGCCCTGTCTTATTTCACCTTATCAATCCGGATATATTAAAGCTAGAACCACCAGCAATAATACTAGGCTAGTGCAGTCCCCAATAAGGGTATGAGAACAGTCCAACTTATCTGTTTAGAGGCTGAGAAGTTGTTTGATAGTGCAGAATACAGTTACCTGTTTAAGGTAACTGATAAAAGTACCCTAGCATTGAGCTCAAAAACAAATACCGGGGCTCATTTTGTGCACCCAGAGACCACTCTAAAAATGAATGAGCACTTGTCATCTACAATAGATCTGTCTCATCGTACTTGACAGGAATGTCCCGAGCTCCACTCCTTTTCCAACTTTCTTTAAAACATTTTTGTTTTTAAATCAATTCAGTGAAGGATATTAGTGGAATTAGAATTGTGTTAGGACATCACAAGGCAATTGCATTTGGCAACAATAGCTCATGCTTGCAAACCAATCCAGAAGCTTAACCACCAGGCTTGCTTGGCTCTCTGGAAGCCTTTTCTCTGGTCTCAGGTTTTAAGATTAACTACAATATGAAATCTGAACGTATAGGGGTTAATCTAGGAGCCATGGTGGGGAATAGGCTGTTAAGGTGCTAGAACTTACAGTGAACATCAGGGACAGTTAAAATATCTGGAAATCTACTTATCCCGGAACAACAAAGGTCTCACAATGTCTGGGCCCTCTAGATGCTCCTTTCAAAGACTTTATACAGGTGAGGCAAGATAGCCTGCTTGAAAACAAACTTCCACCCTAGTCCCAGCCCCTCACTGTGTTGGCCTGAGTGCCACCATAAAACATATACTCAGAAAGTTTAAATCTTTTCTGTGAGATGGGAAAAGGGCGAAAGTAAGGAGAGCAATCATTTATCTGGGGTTGAAAGGTGGTGGGTTATGTTTACCACATCTAGCCTATTATATCCTGGTGGCTCATAGTTGGATGGCTGTAGAATGGATGAATCCACTCATCACTAAGCCATGGTCCAAAACCAAAACATAATATTCAGATATTGCATTTAAGCATTCCCTCTATCTTCATCATAAATGTATCCATCACATGCGGCACCACCTATTCATAACTAGTAAACCATGGGATTACTGGCAGAGGGGTTCTCAGAGAAGCTGCCCCACCCCCTGCTTCCCCCAACCACGTTGCCAAAGCACTGTTTCCCAGATTTCTACTGGGGAAAATCAATAATAGGTTTGCAACATGGGGAACTGAGAGGCTCTTCGAGTTGGGAGGTCAATATGGTCAAAGGGCTGTGAGATAAATAATCTTGCTTTGACCTTTTTCAATTTGCAGCAAGAGATGGGTTAATCTTGTCACAGATGAGGTCCTGGGCTACCTCAAGGGAACTAACCTATATTCTACAGGTATTTCACAGGGGGTGATAAGTAATGTGGCCTCATTACTATACAACAGATTCAGCTTCATCATATCTTCTAGGGTTCATTGATACAGGGAAAAATGGGAAGAACTGAATGTCCATTTCTGAGGATACCTTTTCAATCATTTGTTTGAGGTTAGCTAATGCATCCATATATGTATGTTTATGAGGATACATTGTCGATCTTGACACGCTGGTGTATGACCCCCTCACCGGCTGAATTCAATGTATAACTCAGATAGATGCTGGAAGGGATGCAGGTTGAAAGGAAGACTTATGCACTTATGGTGGTTCTTGCATGCTAGTGTTGAATTTTGGCTTTGTATCTGAATATTACTGGTCTTTTTTCAACCATGGACCCCCTGTTACTATTATTTGGTAATGGGAGGAGGGGAATATCTGCTGCTATACATGACAACAAGGCTGGCAACTTTCATATTTTGCTACTTATGATGAATCATCTTGGCAAGTGAAAGCTCAACAATTACACTGTCCTTATATCAGACTAAGATGAGGTATCTGAGCATGATGAAAAAAAATGCCAAACCTTGTTCTTAATAAATTGGTAAATATGAAAAAATGGACTCCCTTCAAGACTTTTGTCAGTAGTGAGTCTCATGGAAGGCAGCTTACAAACCTGAAACAGTGAGAAGGGTTAGACTAAGTTCAGAATCGTCGAATCGCGTCAGCCAAAATGCCCATAAATTACCTTGTCGTCCTTTCTAAGAGAATCCTTGTTGGCTCTCTTCCATCCCAGCTTGCCTGGACTTAGAGATAGAGGCTTTATTCCCAACCCGCTCCAAGGGTCAATTAATAGAGCTTATTTCAAATGTTTACTATTTAGGTCCTGTCACAAGTGAAATGCTGTGACGATTGCTTCATTGTTTGCACATCCTACTACCTTTTATGTTTCTCTACATTTCCTCTTCTCAGTGCTCTCATACAGTCTTTTATCCTTATTTGTTCTTGAATTTTTTAACATTTTTTCAAATTAGTGCTAGCACACAGCAGTTAGAAAGTTGAAAATCATATTTTACTAGATTAAAAAATGAAAGGGTTGCAGGAACTCACTCTGCAGATAAATCATTAGAGTTGGCACCTAGTAGAGTATTGTGTGATTCTGAAAAATGACGACATCGTGAAGCCAGT
Organism: Lissotriton vulgaris; assembly: GCF_964263255.1. Classification (NCBI taxonomy): domain Eukaryota; kingdom Metazoa; phylum Chordata; class Amphibia; order Caudata; family Salamandridae; genus Lissotriton; species Lissotriton vulgaris. Next base: position 611,451,454 of record NC_141700.1, read on the forward strand.
GGATGAGCCTTTCTTCTAACGTCCTCCTCAGTGGTGGCTGGTCTCCATTCCCCTGGCTGCCGAGTCCAAAGTGCATGGGAGTCATCAAGCAAGACCATTCTTAAAATTAAATGTGCATCGTTTAATTTTGTGGATTTTGAAGAGGGAACACAGAAAAACAGACAGACATCAATTCTCCAGTAGGTTTAGCCTCGTTTCTAATAGTTCTAAAACTGCTATTTTTTAGCCACTTTTAAAAGCCACCTGCCCCCATCTGGTTTTCTTTGCATCTATGCAATAACTTGTCGTTTGTCCAAATGACTACACTGCAGACTGAACCAGTGCACGTCAAACCGTCAAACTAGTTGGTGCCTACCTTCCTTTATATTTATCTACAGTGAACAGTTCCGTTCTTGAATCAACCTTAGGCACTCACTGGACACCGTGGATATCAGTTATACTCGGAGCTGCTCAGCGCTATATTTCAGCCACATGCAGTCATTAAGTACATCATTATTTGGTATTCAGTACTATGGATACTGTTCCATTTGTATCTAGTGTGCATTAATCCCAGACTTTGTCCAGTGCCAATTCGACTGCTTGTCTTTTAAGGGAAAACAAGGGGAACCCAATAAATGGCCTAGGACCATGGTTGTCAAGTATTTTTAAGGAAACAAGTGGTCCTTGGCATAAACGGATAAAATGAAGCAAAGATAATATATAGACCACAATGGGCTATTATATTTAGTACACAAATCCCTTGTCCAGCCGGACAGGGAATATTTATTTATGCAATAAATTGTCTCAGTAAAGGAATAAGACGAGTAACCAAAGCCATAAAGGTTACAGTAGGGCACAGTCCTGTGCCGTACGCGAGGAGAAAGTAAGGAAGACAGTGAGAGCAAACAATATCAGGCAAACAGTGTGAGCTAACAGGCCACTGACAAAAATTCAAATTAACAGTGTGTCCTGGAGTGAATCATCCATACATTAATACAATACATTCCTAAGTATGGGACACTCTTAAAAGGAGTCGACGGACGTTTCAATCCCAAGCTCAGTTAAAGGGGATCATCTTCAGGACTTTCACAATTGTAACTTTGCCTGAATAAAACCTTTTGACATAAAAACCGCATGTTTTGGAGAATTGAAAGGGAGAAAACAAGACAAGAAACGCAATCAATTATTAGAAAGAAATGTACAGCTTAAGCTCTCCATTTACAGTATTCGGAATCGCGGTGATCGGTATGCGCATTCCGTGCAGTTTTTGTGCAGAAACTTATGGTGACCGTTTTGTTGTATCTCAAGGTGTTTTGGTCTTGTACGTGAATGTAAAGGTGAGGTCGTGGTGGTGGCCTGGTGGCCGTGTTTGGAATTGAAAGCAGGAGAAATTTGTGGTTTATGGTGGGAGTGCTAATATCGCAAGAGTGGTGTCTAAAGGGACCGGTAAATTTGCTCAGTATTGGGACGTACCAGACTTTTGTCTGTGATTTCGGTTTAAATCCTGTAGGATGTCTTCAATGGTTAGGGTCTTCGCCAGCCATGTTGGAGCCGATCTCCAACTTGGAGCGAGGATGAGGCTCAGGTCCAGTGTAGCGCAGTACCGTGTGCAGATCTATTTGGGCTGTGGGGGTACAAATAAAGCCATCGTGAAATGTACTTAGCTCCATTAATTTATGGGAAGGATGTTAGTTCCTTCGGGCATTTACCTATGAATTAAGCCTTTTGGATTGTAGTCCTGTTGAGACGCGCTTTTGGGAAATTGCTGAGATTCTTTCTACAAAAGATAGGCAGATGATTAAATGAAAGGTTCTCAATTGGGGTTGGCATAAATTACATTCTAGTACTTAGTCAAGCGGGAACCTGAGTTGATGCGCAGTCGGTGACTTTATAGCACGCCGACTCGGAAAGCTGGGTTTCCGTTTTTCTGGTGGGGAGTTCAATTCACTGTTGTTTGGCAAGGATAAGTTGTCCTGCTCTAAATGACAATTAAAGGGAGATTTTGGGAGGCAAAAAATTACTTTGTCCTTAGCTTTACGTGATTTATGACATACATTTCTTTCTAATAATTGATTGCATTTCTTGTCTTGTTTTCTCCCTTTCAATTCTCCAAAACAGGCGGTTTTTATGTCAAAAGGTTTTATTCAGGCAAAGTTACAATTGTGAAAGTCCTGAAGATGATCCCCTTTAACTGAGCTTGGGATCGAAACGTCCGTCGACTCCTTTTAAGAGTATCCCATACTTAGGAATGTATTGTATTAATGTATGGATGATTCACTCCAGGACACACTGTTAATTTGAATTTTTGTCAGTGGCCTGTTAGCTCACACTGTTTGCCTGATATTGTTTGCTCTCACTGTCTTCCTTACTTTCTCCTCACATACGGCACAGGACTGTGCCCTACTGTAACCTTTATGTCTTTGGTTACTCGTCTTATTCCTTTACTGAGACAATTTATTGCATAAATAAATATTCCCTGTCCGGCTGGACAAGGGATTTGTGTACTAAATATAATAGCCCATTGTGGTCTATATATTATCTTTGCTTCATTTTATCCGTTTATGCCAAGGACCACTTGTTTCCTTAAAAATACTTGACACCCATGGTCCTAGGCCATTTATTGGGTTCCCCTTGTTTTCCCTTAAAAGACTAAAGCGCAATCGCATGATTGCAGGGTTTTCTGTAAATCCCCTTTCCCCGTCCTTACGGGGTCGGCCAACCTAGTGCCATCGTACCCTTACTATTTGTACTTTCTTCTCTCAACTGTCCTCTAATTCTAAAAGTAATGTCAGCCCATGCTCCCCTATACACTGCTGAATATCTCAAACAATTATTGTAGGAGAGTAGGGTCTGCAATCCTATGATCACCCGGACTTTTTGCTTTTGTTTCACTGGTTTACGACTTTCTCGGGCTGTGGGCCTGCCAATGAGACCCACAGCCTAGCTGTTCTCTCGCTAAATTGATATGTGTACCTTAGGTGCATTACCCAATTGGAACTGGGCCCCCCTGTCAGACCCTGTAACTCAGGGCATCGGTGTACCCAGGGCCTACCAGGGGCTGAAGCATGTATTATGCCACCCCTGGATGGCCATCTAAATCTGACACAACTGGCTGCACGACAGCTGGGGCCACGTGGCGTACTCGCCCGTTGCTGTAGGTGTAGTATCCCTATACCTAACCTTAAAATGGACACCCGAGTTCCTCTCAGTCACTCCTATGGCAGGCCTTGACAATCCTGAAGGCAGAGTGCATGGAACCGTGTGAATTGGGCTCTGGCACGAGCCGAGCCCGGTTGCAGCTTGCGGAACCAAGACCCAATGGCTGTTCCATGATAACGCGTATCATATCGGTAACTTCGGTATCGCGTTATCAAGACATGTCGAGTAAGGTGTCATACGAATCGGGATGCTGCCCCTTTACCAATACTGGCGACGAGGTTAGCATTCCGCCCTTCTAGAGGGACACGACATGTACGTAACTGTGAACCCCGGTTAAAGTTAACTGAAGCCTCAGCTCCACAAAATGGACGCTGCCACCACAGACACAAGTCTGACCTCCTGCTGCTGGGAGTCCTTCCAGCGAGGAGAGCTTGGACAAAGGGTTTCCTGTCAAGGGCGGTGTTCGCACCGTCCCAGACAGAGTTTGTGTATTCTGGGTAGGTAGGGCTTTGCTAGAAGGTGACTGCGGAGTGGCACCCCGGTGCTCACTACGCATCTGCCGGCTAGAACCAGTTCCAGGGGCGCCCAGCCCCTGACCTGGGGAAAGTCCAGCAGGGGGAGAGGGGTGTAACTACCCCCCTTCCTGGTCCCACCCTTAGGGCAGGACCTAGTCATGTACCCGCCCCTTTCTTTAGGATAAAGGCCGGAGCGGGGACCCTTCCAAATTAGATCATCTTTGAATCAAGAATACTTTCTACGAAAGGACTTCGAGACTCTTCTCAAGATTTCTCCCTTGTGGCTAAGGAGTAGTCACCCTGCATCCGCAGGCACCATCTAAGAACTCTGCGGTTTGCTGCAAGTCCTTCCTCAAGGATCCGACGGCCCACCTCAACGAGAACCGGCTTCCCTGGCACCTCTGACCTCTACCCACGTCGTCAGCTCAGCTGAGATCTGTGGGTGCGACGAGACCTCGAGGGACCGGCCATCATCAAAACCTGCACGCTTTCTTAACCAGCACGACCATCGAAGCAATTCTCTGGTGAGTGCTCTGGGGTCCGAGAAGCCCCGACCCTGAGTAGCTCCAGTACCGAAGTGCAGTCTCCCAGCATCTCCACGATCTGCGTGGGGCCCTTCTGCTCGCTGCTCAGCACGTTGTCTGGTCACTAGCCGCTGGCTTGTGCCCTTCTTTGACGACATCCGACAACCAACGCTGCTGGTCTTGTTGCTCCAGATCGGCCCTTGCTCCCTTTTTCGAGAGGAGCACCCCGGACCCTCCTGGTCCACTCAAGACGCCATCTTAGGCCCACCACGTGGCCCTGAGATCTGCCAAGGCTTGTTGCCCCAATCCTGGGCCCAGCGACGCTGACAGCATCAACCTTCGTGGGACAGCTCGCACCTCCATCCTGGTCGCCGACAACGCCTCCTGGTCCGTGAGACTGCAGAGCCTAGCGTCGCCCACTCACCTAGTCGAGGTGACGGCCATCTGGTGCCTTCCTGGTACCCTCTGACTACTGGCTAGTAGTACGAACTTGGTCCCCTCTGCTTTCAGGTATCAACGATCACTGATCCAGGCTTGGATCTCTACGAACTATTCATCACTGGTCGCCGGCCAGCAACTCCTTTTCTTCCGGCTCCTGGCTCGTCAGCGAAGACCCCCGACGCCTGTAAGACGTGTGCAGCCGCAGCCCTCGTGGCTAGGTAACTTCGGCATTTCGGTGCCTGCATAGCCTCCTTACTCTAGGGTCCCGAGTCCCTCGCTTCCGACTTGCCTTATCGGGTCCGCCCGAGACCACTAAACTTTCCGTGCCCTCGGGCACTTGTTTTAAATTGTGCACTTGAAGTATTTTCTAAGAGCTTTGGTTCTGTGCTTAGTACCCTGTCCTCATAAAGAGTACAGGGCTGTTGTGATTCTAATAAATATACGGTTTATTTTCATAACACTTGTGTGGTGTCCTTTCACTTGGTGTTCAAGGGGTATGTGATGGTATTACAGCTGGCTTAACACGCCCTCTAGAGTTTAGCCCGAAGACTGCTCGTATCCACGCTACTAGGATAGCTGGTCTAAGGTTGACTTACAACCAATCACCATAAGGGTCGTTTGGAACGATACATAGTGGTCGCTAGAATAGCGAACGCTGCATATCGGGCCAACTTCTCACAATTATGTTCAGGTCCCTCCCTACTTTCTGATACACCTGATGTACCAACAGTCACCAGCTCTTCATTACCCGAACAACTAGAGAAGCTCAAAAAGAAACAGGTCAGATTACAGCTTATGGTGCTGATGTTGACAGATTACTTAAAGGCTGACGTTATCCCAGTTGGACTACAAGTCCGCAATATTCCGGGTATTTTCACGGACAACCCCAAACACATCTCTAATTTCAGCTACATAGGAACTACATGCTCCAGACATTGGTTGGCACTGGGCATTGATATCGCCAGTGAAACTCTAAAGGCATTGGAAATAGAAATTAATGATCTATTAAAGCAAATCAGTGATTCAGACCCTACCGCAGAATGTAAAAAACTGTTGGACCAGGTAGAAAAGACGGTAGCCGAATTTCACCGAATCGAACAAAACAAAAAATCTAATAAAATCAAAAAAGATATCAAGAACTACAACGTTGAAACCACCTACCCCTACCTCCAAAAAGATTTTTATATCAACAGGCCACAGTTCAACCCCAACAGCAGACCCTGGGGCAGATATAATAGACGTCAACATATAGTAGGCTTCTCAGACACTTCAGAAGAATCCTCTGATAGCTCTGATCCAGGTGAAGGAGCCAGCAACCAAAGGCGAGGAGGAGGAGCACAGTCTAAATTTTTTAGCCAGGGGCCAACCAGGCACCTCCCAAAGGGGGCGCGTAAAGAAACCACAACGATGGTTCAATGCCCCAGGAGAGCGCAAGACCCGGAACAACTTTTATCAGTGGTGAATCACCCTGATATAACTACACCCTTGCTGAATTCTCCCAATCCTTCCCATCCCTCCCATCTCTCCCTCCCCTCCTCCACCACTTCTGAATTGATACCTATTTTCAATCTATCCCAGCATTTACTGCAGGACCCAGAAATAGCCATTCTAAAGAAAGGTCTGTCATTTGTTCCAACTATTCGTCCAAACGTTATGGAACTACAAACAGAATTACTTAGATTTTTCAGATTAATCCGTCTAAAAGCCTTCTTTCAACTTCACCCTTCCACCATTAATAATGCCAATACCCCATTTCGACCACCCTCCACATTCCTTCCATCTGCCAGTATGGTACCAACAGAAGTGCGTACCTTCGAAAAACTGGTACACAAGGATATCTGCGCTCTAGAAAAGAAAAAACTTTATGTGCCCTATAACATCTCGAAAGCTGAAAAAGATGCCATAAACTCACTTAAAAACAATCCAGGATTGGTGATAAAAAGCGCCGATAAGGGCGGAGGAATTGTCCTTCAGGACATAGACTGCTACAAAACAGAAATCAAACGCCAATTAGGTAATACTGATCACTACCAGAGACTACCTGGCAACCTAACCAAAACAATCCAGGAGACTATACTAAAACTTACAACAAATGCTGTCTCGGAGGGCTTTTTAAGCAAAAAAGAACATTTATTCCTAAATGTAAAAAGTCCACGCCATCCAGTAATCTACACTCTTCCTAAAGTCCATAAAAACATTGACACCCCCCCTGGTAGACCAATTGTCTCTGCGTGTGGCTCCATTCTAGAGCCTTTGGGAGCATACGTAGATTTCTTCATTAAGGAATTCGTACCATCAACAGCCTGCTATGTGAGAGATAGCATGGAAATGATCAATCTAGTTGAACATTTCCCTTTTGAGCCTTCAGTTCACACCCTTTGTACAATGGACGTAGAGTCGCTTTATACTAACATTCCCCAGACAGCGGTTCTTTTGGTCATTCAGAGAATCTTAGACTCACGACCACGTCCCCACAGGGTCCCCACTATCTTTATTCTACAGCTCCTAGAACTGTGTCTCACAAAAAACTACTTCTTGTTTGATAACACCTACTATCAACAGATAAAGGGGACTTCCATGGGGGCTATTTTTGCCCCCAACTTGGCAATCCTGTTCATGGACGCCCTGGAAACCGGAGTCATCCTAGCAGAGAGTAACCCCTTCCATGAAGGTATTGTTTTATGGCGTCGCTACATCGACAATATTTTCCTCATTTGGAATCTTGATATCCCGACATTGCACTCATTCAACCATTGGTTGAACAACAATTGTGCTGACCTGAACTTTACCCTTGTTTACGACAAGCAGCAAATAGCCTTCCTAGATCTGACGATTTTCCATCAGGATAATGAACTATTAACACGGCTTTAAAGGAAACCCACGGAACGTAACACCCTTCTTAGTTATGACAGCAATCATCCTAAAGCTTTGAAAGACTCTTTACCTTATTCCCAATTCCTGAGAATTAGGCGAAACTGTTCAACAAAAGCAGATTACTTCAGGGAAGCCAGTACCCTTTCTAACAAACTACAGGCACGAGGTTATCCAAGAAGACTAATCAAAACGGCCTCTAAAAGGGCCTGGTACTGTCCTCGGGAAGCCTTGCTGACCCCAAAAACAAGAGACAAAACTGAAAGAATAGCCTGTGTAACTACCTTCTCTCCCATATCCAACAAAATCCGAAAATCCATTCTCAAACACTGGCCTACACTAAACGCAGGCCCGATACACCTAGAGAGGCCTGTCTTTGCCTTCAAGAAAAGTAAAAACCTAAAGGACCATTTGGTCACAGCGGCCCTCCCCTCCCCAACGACCAACACCACAATTGAATCAAATTGGGGCCTCCCACCAATTCTAGGGCACGTGAAGTGTGGATGTTGCACGGTCTGTGAGTTTACGATTGAATCAAGAGATTTCAGCCACAATGGTGTGTCAGTACCACTGAAGAGTTTTACCAACTGCAATAGTCATAATGTCATTTATGCAATCTTGTGTCCTTGCCCAAAAATGTACGTTGGACAGACCACCCAGAAAGTAAAGACCCGTATATTCCAGCATCGAAGCCGTATCAGATGTGGAACACAGAATGCACCACTTGTGGATCATTTTTCCGAACTAAGACACTCCGCGGATGACATCAGATGGATAATCCTAAAGACAGTCAAACTTCCACCGAGAGGTGGCAACCTGGCCCAACTTCTCAACCGCGAAGAACTAAAGAGCATCATTCAATTTGATACTATCCACACCGGTCTAAACAGGAATGAAGATTGGACCACCCTTCTTTAACCATAAGGCGGGACAAACATTGCATTGACTCTTCTTTCCCCATAAAAAGTGGAGAAGTACGAACTGGGACCTAAACTGATTGAACAAAAACCGTGACAGTTTTTGTCTTGTTCTGACTGTACAAATGTGTATGATTTATGAATTTTAATCACTTAAACTGTTTCTAAGAATGAAATAAGTCACTAAAAATTTCTTCACAACCCCATTGCCACACCGTAACTGCACAATTCTTTCCTGTTAAGGCACTGGTCGAACACCACTTCTGAATAGACTGCCCAACCTCAAGCGCTGTTATATAAATTATATTCATTACAAATAAGATTATCATGCCAAAACAGTAAAATATTGCACTAAATAACCATTCCAACATGGCGGCCATATGTCACCATGAAGCCCACAGGGACACCGTCACGTGACCCTTAGAATTCACTCACACGTGACTTCCTATTTGCCCAATAAGCAGTCCTCTGCTTCCCAACACGGAAGCGATCCTGCTCACCACAACGCGATACCGGCTCATCGACAGCCTCACGAACCTCAAGGTAAGCTTAGGCTAAACTCCCTTGTTAGAACAAGCACTGCACAGGTTGTATAGACCGCACTAAAATCCTTATGGTTTTTAACTACAGCGGACCTTTAATTTCCTGGCCGTAACGAAGGCTACCAACACCGTAGTGCGAATGAAAACCGCTGCAGCTAAGTATGCTTCACTGTAACGCTTTTGCCAAAATCACGTAAAGCTAAGGACAAAGTAATTTTTTGGCTCCCAAAATCTCCCTTTAATTGTCATTTAGAGCAGGACAACTTATCCTTGCCAAACAACAGTGAATTGAACTCCCCACCAGAAAAACGGAAACCCAGCTTTCCGAGTCGGCGTGCTATAAAGTCACCGACTGCGCATCAACTCAGGTTCCCGCTTGACTAAGTACTAGAATGTAATTTATGCCAGCCCCAATTGAGAACCTTTCATTTAATCATCTGCCTATCTTTTGTAGAAAGAATCTCAGCAATTTCCCAAAAGCGCGTCTCAACAGGACTACAATCCAAAAGGCTTAATTCATAGGTAAATGCCCGAAGGAACTAACACCCTTCCCATAAATTAATGGAGCTAAGTACATTTCACAATGGCTTTATTTGTACCCCCACATCCCAAATAGATCTGCACACGGTACTGCGCTACACTGGACCTGAGCCTCATCCTCGCTCCAAGTTGGAGATCGGCTCCAACATGGATGGCGAAGACCCTAACCATTGTAGACATCCTACAGGATTTAAACCGAAATCACAGACAAAAGTCTGGTACGTCCCAATACTGAGCAAATTTACCGGTCCCTTTAGACACCACTCTTGCGATATTAGCACTCCCACCATAAACCACAAATTTCTCCTGCTTTCAATTCCAAACACGGCCACCAGGCCACCACCACGACCTCACCTTTACATTCACGTACAAGACCAAAACACCTTGAGATACAACAAAACGGTCACCATAAGTTTCTGCACAAAAACTGCACGGAATGCGCACACCGATCACCGCGATTCCGAATACTGTAAATGGAGAGCTTAAGCTGTACATTTCTTTCTAATAATTGATTGCATTTCTTGTCTTGTTTTCTCCCTTTCAATTCTCCAAAACAGGCGGTTTTTATGTCAAAAGGTTTTATTCAGGCAAAGTTACAATTGTTAAAGTCCTGAAGATGATCCCCTTTAACTGAGCTTGGGATCGAAACGTCCGTTGACTCCTTTTAAAAGTGTCCCATACTTAGGAATGTATTGTATTAATGTATGGATGATTCACTCCAGGACACACTGTTAATTTGAATTTTTGTCAGTGGCCTGTTAGCTCACACTGTTTGCCTGATATTGTTTGCTCTCACTGTCTTCCTTACTTTCTCCTCACGTACGGCACAGGAATGTGCCCTACTGTAACCTTTATGTCTTTGGTTACTCGTCTTATTCCTTTACTGAGACAATTTATTGCATAAATAAATATTCCCTGTCCGGCTGGACAAGGGATTTGTGTACTAAATATAATAGCCCATTGTGGTCTATATATTATCTTTGCTTCATTTTATCCGTTTATGCCAAGGACCACTTGTTTCCTTAAAAATAATTCGACTGCTTGTTCATATGCTACTAAAACTTACAATACAACGAGAAATTGCACTACCAGGACCGGCATGAAGCAGGGAGAATATTAACTGTGCATGGTCTTGACAGCAGACTGTCATCCTACCCCTTCTATTTACATATGCCAGAACCTTAGCAGAAGACCTTATTTACATCATCCACTGGAACCAAATTCCACCCGCCTCTTGGAGAGTTGGGACTGAATTAGTTCCCCTGCAGTGTGTTAGCTGATTGAGTGAAGATGTACACTCTTGTAGGCACCAAACTCACATGAGGTGCCACACTCAGTGCCCAGGCCCATTTAATAATTGGCCTAAAGCATGGAGGAAAACAAAGCCATTCTTGTCCACGCCCAGTACAGGCAGTTCAAAAAGCCCTCAGCAGGAGCCGTCTTCCATCCACCAGACTGAAGACTAAGTAAATCGCATAATATAAAGCCCTGAAAAGTCTTTGGTTTCTGGTTGCCACTAGCAGATCCACCCAAATTAGGAAACATTGAACCACTCAATTGGAGCTACATTCCATTAACATCTTTCCTCCATGGGCCCTGAAAATGCCTGTGAATTTCTTACAGCAACAATGCCAATACCCAAGTTCAATACCTCCTGCAAACTACAACAGCAGTCTTCAATGCTGCTCCTAGAAATCGTCATTTATTTTTTTGGAATGATCCCACCCACTAGCTTTTTGCCTCAAACTCAAGGACTGAAGCAATCTTGCTTGTTTTGTTTCCAGTTTAACAGGTAATAACTATCTCCTGCTATGAATTCACATAATTAGCTAACTTGTTTGGCTAGTATATGATATTTTATAACCACACGCCACAATGGCTTCATCAATGAACCATTATTACCAGGTGGTGTCAGAGAAGATTATAAAAAAAGACAGCTTCTGACTCTACCTGGATCTAACAGCTGTCTTAATTCTTTCGCCTTACCACCAACATGACCATTCATAGTGACACCATCAGTTTATATTTGAACCTGCCAGTAACCCTAGATGAGGTTTCATGCAACACCCCTCCAACAAGGAAACTGACGAAAACCATACTGATAGTTACTGCCTATCAAATCCCACCTCATAAACAAACGACCCCTGATAAGAAACCTCCAAAATCATTGCCCTACGAACACGCTTAGAAACACACATTTACCTACCTAGATTGTATGGAGAGGTACTTATTTTGTGACTCCAACCGAGATCTACCTGGATCCTTAAACATCATAACTTAAACCACATCAGTGTGTAAGAAGGGTGGCCATGAATCTTATATGACCACTACCAAACACCCTGCAGAGAGAACTAAAGCTATATGCCACTTTTACATGGGTTGAGTTGAAAGAACACAAGAACCACACCTTCTTGCATCTTTAGGAAATACTGTGGGGAAACCCCCACCATCCAAACCACATCACCCACACTTAAGGCTATGGGAAAATTCAAGAACAATTGTCTGTGGAGATTCTCCGTTTAGAAATACACAATCGCACACGTCTATCACTTAAAGCTTCAAGATGCCTAGTAATTGCCAAATATTACACTACAAACAAAAAATCTGTTAACACAATGTATCATAATTACGGTGTATATTCGGCATATAAAACATAACAATTGTTCCTATGGGGTCAGCCAAAAAGCAGCAGAGCTTTTTTGAACTCTGAGTCCGAGTGCGCGATTCAACGTGACACAGTATTTGCTCTGTGGGCAATAGTGTGGCACTGGAAAGTGGGCATTAGTTCCCTAAATAAGGAGTACAGAACCACTTGGAGTGGCTGCAGATTCCATCAACACCACATTCCCCAAAGATGAGAAATAACAACCATGGCAAAACAGTCTCCGTGTGCAACTTTACAGTCACTCCTATAGTTGGGAAACAGTGATATGTTTAAATTTAATGTAGCATTTCACATTCACTGTGTTCTGTCATGCCTGTGAATTCGCAGGTCTACAGAAAACATTCTGTGTCTTTCTCAGAACCTTAGCGTCATTCAACCTTCTTATAAAAACGAATAAGAACTGGAATAGCAGCTGAGCGAGAAAGACCAATGATGCCCACTGAAATGTATAGTAGACAGTTTCCTAGAAGAAAATCACTCTCGTTGACAGGTCACTAAAGTCGCAGCACCCAGCCATCCTTAAAACCTCTGTGAGGCGGCTGAAAAGCAGGTCAAGCAATTAGGAATAAGGCAGGCTGGGAGATGAAGGGAGGCAGCATGAATGGGTCCGCATGGACTGAACGAGCAGCAATTGTGTTCACAGCAGAGGATGGTAGGAGCGTGGAGGAAAGCAGTCAGTGGTGGAAAAGAGGCAATACCTTTTAAATGTTCACAAAGAAATGTAATGCAAAGGGACGAAAAATATCAGAGGCCTCAGCGCCCACAAGCTGCTTGAGTGAAAACCATGGACACCGCCAAAGGTCACACTACTGTCATCTACGGCAGGCACTGCTCTACTCAAGGCCCACCCAAGATCTTGCACAGGTAATACAGAGGACTAGGATATAAACCCTGTCAGAACACCACCACTCACATTTTAATTTGTTATTGTGCAATACTCTTTAACATCCATATGGAATCTTAACAGTTAGGGGTGAACCTGAAAGTAGAGTTTTTCAGTTGCCCACTGCACAATCAGCCACAAGATACTATTCCGTTCACCACTGTAAACAAGGAACCCAATGCAAACCCAAAGCATCTTTCTTACTTTACTTTATTATAGCAAGCTCTGTGTCAAACCTAGCATGGTAATCAAGACAGCACAGTACATTGCATGGAAAGGAGACAAAATGACAAATGACAGGTGTGGATTAGGGTTGGATACCTTTAACTTTATCTGTACCAAACAGACAGCTAAAAATGTGCCTGACAACGGAGTACAGAAGAGGAAATAGGAAAGGAACGGGGAGTTGTAAGCTTGAGTACATGGATGCTAAAAGAGATATATGGAGGACCAGAGCTTGATCCTAGCTGCCTGGGAGTAAAAATTGGCTAAAAAGGAACGTTTACACACTCTTCCTGAACTGGAGGTGGGAGTGGCAGTGTCTAATTAGTAAAAGAGTATTATTCAACAGCAAAGGCACAGGACCATAAGGCTTGCCTGATAGCCACCTCTTTCTCGTAGATCTGGATTTCTTTTGCGGAGATTCCTTTGCTCCTCCTGTTGCAGGATGCGCCAGAGATGGAGAGCTCATCGGTGAGGTACCCGGCTAGCTGGTTTGTCAGCAGGGCCGAGTTGGCTATTTAACCCATCAGACATTTCTCCAGGGTTGGGAGGAGTCACCAGAGTATGTTTTTTGAAGGCCCAGACCGCGGCTGGGCCTTGAAGAAGTCTGTTTAACTTTCCAGGGCTTATTGTAGCAGAACAGTGGGACCATACGGGGAAAAGAGAGAGAGAAAAGGAAAGAAAGGCAGGCAGACACAGAGCTGGTTTAAACAGTTTTGCCAGAGCTGCTTTTGGTTCCTAATGGTTTGTAAATCACAGCTCACTCTTTTGAAAGTATGCATGCTTTTATGGAAAGCCACACGGAGTTGGAGGGAGTAGGTGAATTTGCGCTTCACGTAATATTTTGAGCTACAGAGTGAAGACTCCTGTTTGTAGCGATTGGTACCATTGTCAGCAAAGTGAGAAAACACTATGGCATGGACAATGGACTGGCACATTATTCTACAGAAACCGAGTTTGATGCAGGGCGCAAAAAAAGCGTCACTGTACATTATTTATTTATAGATTTGTTTTAATGTGGTTAATAGAGAGATGTGTATAAACCCAGTAGGCGTAGCCTTCCTCGTAGAGTTACCTGACATTTGAGGATAGGTCATACCTGACTTCCAGTCCCGATGACAGAATAATGTAAAGGCTTCACGGTTCTCTGTAACGCCCTCTCCTCACTGTGTCCCTTCAGTCACAAGCAACCACTCGCTCCAATTACCTTTTGCTTTCCCAATTAGCCCCCGTTTGAGGCGCGCCTCGGTGAAGATTCCCGCCGAATGGTCATGGCAGCAGCGTGCTGCGTGGGGGTGAGGGCCTTGGCTTCGCTCAGGGCAGTAGCACGGGTGGAAGCAGAGGGCTTCACTTGTGCCGCCACCTGCACATTCCTAATGCGCGGGGGCACACAAATCATTAAAAACTTCTCTTTTCGAAACGTGGAACCCTTTCTAATGTGCCTCCCAGGAGTCGGTCGTCTCGTCTCAAGGCCTGATTAGCGTCCAGGAGTCGGTCGTCTCGTCTCAAGGCCTGATTAGCGTCCTGCACTGTACCCCGACACACAGGCCGCAGCAGAGCCCCGCACTTCCGCCCGCCACACCCTCTCGCGCCACAGCAGCCTTCACTTCCGCTTTGAAGATCCAGCCGGGAACCGTTGTGCTTGTTAAGAAGGAGAAAATATGAGTGACAAGGAGAGCGAAGGGGGAGGAAAGGTGATTTCAGAGGATCAAGACTCGAGATTGCATGCGGAATGGAAAGGAGTGACATAAGCTGAGTGGTATTGCAGGCAAGGATAGGAGAGGCTACAGCATCATTACCGAGCATGGACAGAGGAGAGCGCGACTGACCCGTCATGGCCGCAGACTAGATGAAGAACAGGGAAACACTGGATGGTCATTACTGCGGACTGATCAATGATGGAGAAAGATTGACCGTGAATGGGAGGGAGTGAGACTGACCGGTCATTACTGCAGACTGAACAAAGGAAACTGAGCACAAGTGACTGGTGAGCACTGCAGATTGCATGAATGAGGAGTAAGAGAGTGTCACATCATTCATGCACGCGACACACGCAGCGGGAGTGACTAACCATTACTCCAGAGTGCACAAAAAACAGACTGAGCACCAGACTGCGAAAAACACAGATGGGGGAAAGTGACTGATCATTACCAAGATTCAGTAAGAACTGGCAAAGTCATTTGAAAGGCATGCGGCTCAGGGAAGCTCACACTGTACAAGCACCAAACCCACTGTAGCAAAGTGGGAACAAAAGCATTTGAAAAATGGATGGCACAGAAAACAATACAATCCTCTGGTGCATACATTTTGAATTGCTTTAGCCCATGCTCATTCCCCAGTGCTACAGAGCCACTTGCCGACTGACTTAAAATGTAAAATAGCCCTTCATGCCCTTCAGTGGATGCAGGACACACCCAAAAAGCCAATAGATAAACAGTGAGCCTAAAATACACCTGCTAGTTGATCCAAGATGCGTTTGATAATGTCTGAAGGCAGTGACTAACTTTCCTGGAGCACAAGGCTGACCCCAAACTCCATCACGTATCATGTTTAATATGTTTGCCATGAATGGGAAAACACCACACATGTCAAACCTAAATAAGGAGACCGAGCAGGAGCGGCTGATCACTGCCGCAGACTGCACAGAGGAGGCAGAGCAAGATCAATCAAACATTAGGGCAACCTACACATAGTAGTCAGAGCAAGAGTGACCAATCATTACAGCAGAGAGCACAAATGAGACCCAGCGAGAGTGACCAATCGATACTGTAAAATGCACAAAGGAGGTGAGGAAGACTGGCCGATCATTATTGCAAACTGCACAAGGAAGGAAGCGGAGGGACTGATCATTACTGCAGACTGCACAAAGGAAATCGAGTAAGGGTGACTGATCGTTACTACGAAGCGAGTAAGACTACCGATTATTACTAAAGATATCTTAAATGTGTTGTGTTGTGAGAGACTAACCAACCATTGATTTAGGCAGAACACAGGCAAAAGACAGAAGAAGCAACTGCGAATGCAGAAAGCAACAAGGAGAGACCTCAAGCAACCATAACTACAATGCACAACATTGGGGGAACAAACTCACCAACCATTCATACAGGCAACACAAAAAGAAAAGCTGCCTAACAAATCATACTAGAGATGAGGATCACTCCAATGCATCTCGCTGCTCAAATGGGCTCAGTGTACAATCTCGTGTTTCATACACAAATTAGAAGAACAGGTCACTGACAAGGTTCACTGCATACAAAGGGTCATGCACCAGGAGAAATAAGATGTGATAGAAAAGACCTGAAAAGGTTAAGGAAACATAGAAGCCATATACAGTCAAATCACCTTCTCATAATCCCAAACCTTTCTATGACAGCTTCACAGAGCTCAAAATGTCGCTGCCAGAGTAATCACTGGCCTTCGAAAAGGAGATTGTGTCCACAAGCCTTTACATCTGTACACTAGTCACGAGAGGCAGATCACATATATTTTAAAGTAGTCTACCTCTCCTGCAAATAATTTACACACCTTGCCCCAGCGTACCTTGCTTAAAGGTTTCAGCCATATGCGCCAACACATGGCATTTGATGCAAGAAACACTAGCACTGGTACCCAAATCCCGCTTTAATTCATGCGGCAGACACATCTCCTTCACTCAGGGCCCTCTAGTTTGGAATGCACTCTGATCTGAGGCTTGGCTCTCGCTCTCATGCTCTTCGGTCAGGAATGAGCAGAAGGCTAGTCTGTGTGACTAGGCTGGGTATGTAAGACCAGCCACAAGAGACTCATCAAGGTAGTGGGCACTTTATTACTGCTGTCAGTCAGTTAAATGATTGCCTAATAAAGGCTTATCTAGGTAAGCAAGCATTTATGCCTGTAATGCAATATGTAATGAAATCAAATGGCAATATTGGTAAATTACGAGCAAAATATTTAAGAGCTAAACAAATATGTGCCTAAACAAATGAGTTCTGTGTAATGTTGTGCTTAAGCAAGGCAGAGATTATAAGAACGGTTCAGAACATTTTATTGCGGTCCATTTCCAAGTCGTTTTAATGTCCTTTCTGACCAACTCCCGTTCAGCACCCTTGACACATAATAGCATGTCACTTAGATTCACAAATCACAAAGCTTGAGGTATGTGTGTCCAGTACCTTTAGATGTGCAACGAGGCAAATGATTTCACATCCACATTTTAAACAAATTCAACAGTTAGGGTGGTACCATAACCAACAGTACAAGCCTTGGAGAAATGACTAGCACCGTTTTATTTGGTTTGTTGACCAAAGCCTTGGCCACAGTCTAGAAAAATCAGGAAGCCCCTACTGGGTGTGGACATTTCAAAGTCTATAGTACATCACTGACCAAAAATCTCGCTAAAACCCCCGAACTTTGGCCTGAACTGCCAGATTGCATGGATGATAAATAAAGGGCAGATTCCGGACATGCTAC
Organism: Lissotriton vulgaris; assembly: GCF_964263255.1. Classification (NCBI taxonomy): domain Eukaryota; kingdom Metazoa; phylum Chordata; class Amphibia; order Caudata; family Salamandridae; genus Lissotriton; species Lissotriton vulgaris. The sequence goes on from NC_141700.1 coordinate 611,469,161, forward strand.
ATCAAGGGCAAGTACACTTTGCATATTATGGGAGAGCATCACCATATTCCCTTTTGAATATCTTAACAAGAAAAACGACTTGCCCCCTTTGACAAATCACAATAAGAGCGCAACATAAAAAAAATACATATGTAGACAACATGAGCAGCATACACTCTTCCCACCATAATACTACAACAGTAGCATGTTGGCAACCCAGAAATGAGCTTATGTGCCTCATCTGGGCTAAGAAGAGCAAGATCAACGCAACTACAACACAACCCAATACTACTCCAAATCTCAGCATGGAAACGCAGCTGGGCAGCTCACAATCACAGTCCCATATCAGTGCCTTTGAATATTAGGTGTAGATATTGTAAATACAACCGAATAAGGCAATATGCAATCACATGTGGATGGAATGCGCCAGTTTATGAGATGCTTAAGGGTCCATGTATTATTGTTGACATTGCATCATCTAAAGTTAAAAAAAAGTATTACGGTTTTTGCTTAACACAACAAAATACAACCAGATAACAAGTCGCCAGAAACCAGCAGGGCACTAAACTTTCAAGATTGGCTTATGACTAATGAGTTTGATAGCTGACGTAAGCACTTTTGAAGGAGTAAAGTATCATACAGTGTGATGCTTTATTGAGGAAGGAAGAAGTCAGTCCAGAGGGAAATACAACCACAAACCAGTCACATATATAACAATGGCCCAAGTTTTCTGAATGAACCTCTCGTAATGAGGCTCTGTATTTAAAACCTAGAATTTTTGGATAAAAAAAAAGAGAAATGCACAACTCACAATAGTTTGGGAAAAAGAGCGATTACGTTTTAGACACAATTAAATATATCCTACTGATTTCACAGCTATTTTGCAAAATATTTCAATGGTATGTTTTGATATAAAGCTGCTGTTGAAGCATCAATCCAAGGTTCTGTCAGATTAATATGACCATTCAAACATCAACATGAACTGCAAACGTCCAAAATTTAACATCCATGCTTAAAAAGGGATGCTCAGTTGACCACCAAGGCAAATATATATACAAGTTTCCACTTCCATAGAGATATGTAAAGAACATTCCCATGGAAAGAGAAAAGTGATGTAGTACATATGCTGAAGCAGTTCACAATTTTAATGTAGCATAACCGTACTTGCCCCCCAAAATAACTTTTCAATATTAAGAAAAATCAGAGCTCTGAGGCTCTCCTCTGGAAGCTGGAAAACGTACTGCAAATAGTCTAGGCAAAATATTTGTCACCAGGTGTGAGCAGGGTGGAGCTAGGGATCTCCTTTCAGGAGAAAGCCAGTAAAAGGAATCAAAGGCAAGCAAGGCAGTCCCACTTAATTACCTGTTAACCTGTGGGGGTAGCCCCTCCAAAGAATAAAGAGGCAGAAAGTGGCAATAGGAAACTCCCAAGCTCCAAAGAGGCTCTCTGTCTCCTAACACTCCTTAGTTTTACCCACTGCAAAGGGTCCCAGGAATGTCCTGGTAGCAGGGGCTGTAAGAACACTGCTTTCTGGTTTTTCCCTCCACTCATCCATCACAAGTTCCACCAGAATGCAGCAAATTCAAAATGGAACACAATATGGCTGCGGTCACTTGAGTCACACAAGATCCATCCAGGCATCCTCTATACATACTAAGCGGCACACACATGTAAGGTCCATGTCCCACATGGATAGCCAAAGGACCCAGTTGTAGAGGAAACAGCACAGGCCAGTAGGCCACTCTCCCTAGCAGACAACATATAAAAAAGGCCTGCTTTGCTACTGGAAACATATTGTTGCCCCCATGGTCAGTCATCAACATCCCAGAGAGTGGACAGTGGTCACATTAATCCGAAGCAGGATGCACATGGTTAACCTTTCAAATCACAGAGCTCAGCTTTGGGTCTCAATAAACGTCACAAAAATACCTTATGCACAACTGTTTTGTGTACTTCTTGCTATGGTGAATTCAGAGTAGGGGGTGCATGTTCTCTAGAATCAAGCAGTAAATCTTTTTCCACCCCCACATTTCCGCGCGAATGTCATTAAGGTACGGGGCCGAATTCTTAGTCAAGCAGCAGACTGGGGGCCCACCGTCAGTAGAGAATTGTCAGTATTGCATCGATAAGGCAAGCCAGCACATGGACTGTAGTCTGAAGCTAGTAGCGTACTACCAAAACACAGGTCCGATACCTGTTCCACCAAGCTGAGCCATCTTGGCTCTCCATCACAAGGTCAATGCAACACAGGAATGCCTGGGTTTGGTGGGGGCCATAGGTGTAGGGGGACCAGCTGCCGGGAGAGACCAAGATGTTTTTGCTCAACCAGACTATAACACTCAGGAAGGAATTTAAGAGTACCAGTCCCAACTGCAAAAATGAAGTACTGAGCAGGAAGCCTTAGAAATACAATCATGCATGGGTTTAAGAGTGGAGATGTACGTACTCTCTTTGAGACATAGAATAGAGAGACAGAATAAAGAACCACCATTCTTTGAGTAATCCGAATTGCCTCAAGTACTAATTTGCCATTTACAGAATTGGACACGGGAGGGCCGATGGTGTAGGTGCGTGGTCCGACGAGGTGTGTGAGGTTCCGACCCCTGCTGCGGTGAAGTGATCACTGGACAGTCCTGCGTGAGCCGCTCCTTGGCATCGTGGGAGCGTGGACTGGTGGCCCCCTGCAGAACATCAACTGTGGGGGAGCGGAGCCGTTGGTTCGTGGCGGATACTGCCGGCGGGGATCTACTGAAGAGCTGCGGGAAGACGCCGCATTTGGGGCTGGAGCGCTGCTGGGAGCTCATGGGCCGGCTCTGAACGTCTGGGCACCGGTACACCAAATTGAGTGAGTACGCCTGCGGAGGGCGTTTTGCGGCTGTGGGAGCGCGGGGCCTCGGGCCGTCTGCTCTGGGGTCTCCCGGCTTGGCGAGTGAGGCAGCGGCTCGGAGACCGGCTCGGGGCACTGTCGCGGTGCAGGATTTGTCAGCTGGACGAGGCGAGGCTCAGAAGCGCCGCAGGAAGCGGAGCTGGCCCCGTCCCTGAAGGAGGCTCCCGGACAGCTGCGGGTGGTGAGAGGAACACACTGGTGATGGCTGGGCCTGCTGCTGGGGCCGGGACGAACAGCACTGGATTTGCTGTGCGAGGCCCCTGGACTGCACTATTGCTGGCTGGAGGTGGGGGCTGAGAGGGCTGTGCGCCGCACCGGCCGACTAGCTGCTCTGTAGTTAACACCTGTAGTGCTGAGGGAGGAGGAAGGAGCCCACAATACGGACAGGGAGACATTGGAAACTCCTTGAGGGGCAAAGCAGACCTACCTCACCACTACTTGCTGCCACACTTGCTCCTGGGACCCTGACGCTGTATGTTTCCCCCGCCGCCGTTGCTCGTGACACCGCAAGGCCGCTGTGGGGGGAGACTACAGCTCCCAGCCTGCACAGCGACCAGCACCGCCCACTTCCGCCTCAGCGCGCCCGGAGGCGCTTAAACAGCGGCAGCTTCCTCCACGTCGCGGACGTGCGCGGGCAGCGCCAGGCTAAGCCCGGACAAAGGGCGGGCCGTCTGTGGCCGTCCGGGGCTGGGCTGGGCCACCCCCCTTGGCAAGACATATCATATAGTCGTTGGACCACCAGGTCAGTGATAAATCTGGCACAATATTTCTTGATCCTGTGTTAATCTGTGTCCCCTTGTTGACGGGAGTTACTCTCTGTCCTATTTGCTCTGTGACTGTATTCGAACCACACACAATATGGGGAAGAGAACACCTATAGTGTCAGGGCCGAAAAACAGGCAGAACACATCCATAACACCTACTACTACTACCCCATTACAGAGCCTAACCGCAATTGATAAAATGCTGCAGAAGACCATTGGGGTTGTGGTAACAGCCATAGAGAACACTGAAAGACGCCTATTGCTTCCCCCAAGTGTGCCTACACTTATGCACTCAGATAACATATCTACGGTTCTGGCTACCTCATTTGACTCTTTGCTTGCCGCATTATACGCAGGGCTACCTGGAGCCGAGTCTAACGAGAACTGCCCAATACAGGATACGATCCCACCAAACTATCCCGATACAGAAAGCAGGCTTTCATCTACTCCTACCATGTTGTTACCAAACATGATTATGAGCAAAGACTCGCCCGCATTTATAGTAGATGATTCGGTAGATCTAGAGGGCACAGAAGCTTGCCCAAGTATTGATCTGGTAGACACGGAGAAGGAGAAGGAAAATATTGATAGTACATTAGTACGAACTAGAGGGCAAAAAGCCAAGAGCAAACTGAAACACATTAATAATGAGTTACCAACAAACAAGCAAAGGGGAAAAGGTGGGCGTAAGCAACAGCGGGTGGCACATAACCCAGCAGGGCAGAGAGTGGACAAGGGCGAGGGACAGCCCAATGATATGGATACCCAAACCTCAGAGGCAAAAACAGAGATGGTGAACAAAGGTTTTTGGGGGAGAATGGAGACCCTGTTTTCTACCTTATTAGGGCCCATTAGTTTAAAAATCTCAAATATTGAAAAGAGGCTGGGAACTATAGATGAACAAGTAGCTAAACTTAGTACAGGGCTTAGTTTAACAAGAAAAACCAACCCAGGGACAAGTACTGGAACTAAGGTTAAAAATAATATAACTAATACAAAAATAGATTCCCGTAATGAAGCCCCCTCTCTAACTCCATGTACGAGTAAAAACATAGCAAGCTCACAACCACCAGTGAAACAGGTACCTAAAACAAATTTGACAAAGGCATCTAGCTCAGGAGGTGTAAACCCAGTCACAGATAATAGCAAAGTGGCACCCCCTGTACAAGCCAATAGGGGCACTTAGTACCCCCCTGCAGATAAGGAGGGCCAGACCCCAGTAACCAATGTGAGACAGGTACTGGCCCGTATCAGTTTACCCCCTGAATGCGGGGCCTATGTTGTGGTTTTAGTTAATGTCCCAAAATTGTGGAAGGATCAAGAGGAGATTCCCGCGAGCCTTAAAAATAAAACCCCCCATTGGCTGTATGCAAATTGCAATTTTCCAATGGAAGAAGCCAACCAGATTATCCTAACACAAAGGGTGGGATGGGTGGGCCCGCTTAGTAAAAAATTTGAGGGGGACTGTATAATTATAAACTTCAGATCCCCCATTGGACCCAGAATACGCTTGCTAACGCCCCATTGCCTTCACCTTGGGAGTTTAATACAACTCTTCTCCCTTTAGGCTATTTTTACAGGCATTTAAGGGGTCCTAATTTCAATTTTGGGAATAACCCCCAATTGTGTCATCAGGTGACATTTCCAATGTATCCAATGCCCCACCCATGTTTTGCTATCCCTCCCCAGCACAATCTAAGAGATATGAGTAACCCTAGGAATAACCAAATAATGCCCCGAGATGATGCGAGGTACACATATAATATCCCAACGCATAATCGGTTTGAACAAGTGTTCTCAAACCTGGACGATCAAGACTGACTGGGAAATTATAATGGCGGCACCAAACTTCAGGAGGCAAGTGTAACACGGGAACACTTACCACCTTCCCAAATTAAACCAGTTAAGGGAACAGTAGAGCATGACCAAATTCCCTTACTTATAGCAACACAAGGGAATGAGAATATAATACTGGCAAATGCTGAGCTAACCACAGATAGAGGTGATAGGAGGAAGCCAGCCATTCCTACTAGTAAGTCCGCCTTGACAATCCTTAGCTGGAACGTTGCTGGGTTAGAATCAAGATTGCCAGACCCGCAATGGGTACAGTTATTGGATGATAAAGATATTGTCATGTTTCAGGAGACGTGGGCCTCTGAAAATTTGTATATAGAGGGCTACCATTGTTTTAGCGTGACAGCACCGAAGCCTGATTTTGGTCGCGCAATAGGTGGTCTATTTATTGGGATAAAAATATCGGCTGGTGGCATTATTAGGGAATTACCAACTAAGGGGGTCATTATGATTGCGGATTTTCTGCATCCTCGGGGCCGGCGGAAGCCACCGCCGGCCCCGAGGATGCGGAAAAACCGCAGCGGACTGACCAAAGACCCACCGCCAGATTAGGATGGCTGGTGGGTCCTGGTTTCTGTCCGCAGCTTTTCCACCGCGGTCGGATTACAACCGCGGCGGAAAAGCTCTATTATGGTGACGGTGTCTTCCAGACACCGTCCACCATATTAGGATGGGCAGTAAATTATGCTTTTCCGCGGCGGGTTTTCCGCCGCGGAAAAGCATACGGAACTTCACTGCGGGGGCCCGTTGCGGGCCCCCTAGGTGAAGGGGGGGTGGTGGGTGCACATGGGGGGTACCTATGGTACCCCCCTGCATTTGCATGCAGAAAGCGGCAGGCACCGCGCGGTGCCTGCCTCTTTCTGCATGCAAATGCAATGCGTGCATTTTTAACATTGCCGCGGGTGCAGCTTGAAGCTGCACCCGCGGCAATGTTAAAAATAGAGGATGTGACCGCCAGGGTGGCGGTCACATCCTAATTGCACAGGAGGGAACTCCGCATGCCATGCGGAGGTTCCCTCCTGCTCTGGGGTCGCGGACGGATGCAAGTCCGTCCGCGATCCTAATCGACCCCTACGAGTCGGAATATACAGGTTCTAGAATACAAAAGACAGACCCGGATTTATTTAATACATTTTTATAATAATGATTTTAAATGTGTCCCAAATAGAAACTTTACAGAGCTCTCCAATGTTCTATTAAACTTGGAACAAAATACAGATATAGTTGAGGAGAAAAGGATCCTCATTGGGGGGATTTTAATGCGAAAATCAAGATGAACCACCAGTCTAAGGGGAAAACTCAACCCGACCTAGCTGAGCGAAGGGGCCTAGAATTAGATAACTTGTTAACTGAGCATATTCTCAGTAACGCTTTGGAAGCAGGACATTCTGCTAGCAATCACTATGCCCCTACCTTTAAAGGTAGAGAATGCTCTTCGACAATTGATTTCATTTTTATGTCCCCTCATTTAACTGATTTAATAATAACGACCACAGTGTTGGAAACATCATTTGGAGACCATAACCCTCTTATAGTTACCCTACGCTTAGGACCAAGCCCCGTATATGCTAACTTGCATGGAGCAAGAGAAATCACCCCTACAGGAGATGGCTTGCGATTGAAATGGAGGGGAGTTGATAGTGGTGTCATACTAGAATTTGTGAAAAAGGAACATTCCCACCTGATTAACTCTTGCCTATCTTTTGATGGGAATGGGTTAAGGGTAATCATGGACTTTGTTAAACTATAATTCTGTTATAAAAACTTGCCTATCAGTCCCTTTACCAAAGACAGAGAAAGAGCCAAGGTGGTTTAATTCCGCCTGCTTGACTGCAAATAGGGCATTGCGCAGGGCTTTAACTAGAAATCCCAGATGTATAGCAGAGGTATGGGTAGCTAGGAAAGATTATAAATCTAGAATTGCTGAGCGGAAAGTCGCATTACTGATGGAGCAGTGGGAGTTACTGGTGGAAAGCGCAAATCAGAAAAGCAGCGACTTCTTCTGGACTGCCGTCAGAAAAATGCGAGACATGGGCAAACAATTAACCACAACTATTTGCACCATAACCAGTAGTGCCTGGGAGGCCCACTTCTCTAAAATATACGTCATCCCAAATGAAAAGACAATAAGCTTTGTTCCTGGGCAACTGCGCTGCCTGCAGATTGGTCTCCACGAGGTAGAGGTATCCATCAGACAGAGCCTTGGTAACAAGGCCACTGGTCTTGATGGACTTCCAATAGATGTTATTAAGTGGAGCCCTGATCTATGGGCACCAATCTTACTCAACGTTTTCAACAGCCTGCCTTTAGTGCCTATGCCCAATACCTGGTCCACAAGCACAATCGTCCCAATATTCAAAAAAGGCGACCCTTCCTTGCTGTGGACTGCACGACGTGGGAGCCTGCCTGTCCCCTCTGCCCTCGCTGTTAGCTGTCAGCTGCTCGCCGCTCCCGCTTCGCTCGTGGGAGGACCTAACGCCCACCAACGCTGTTTGCCCCTGTCTGGCTGCTGAGAGTGGAACACCTGTGGAGGCTGCAGGGGTAGCGCGGCAGGGACTAACTATCCCAGGAGTCCCTGCTTGACCACGTGACATCCGGTCAGCGCCCCCCTGCCTGCCCCGCCCCCACCGGCAAACCAGTAAAAAGGAAAGCAGGAACACTTGCCTGTGTGACCCTTCCTTGCTGTGGACTGCACGACGTGGGAGCCTGCCTGTCCCCTCTGCCCTCGCTGTTAGCTGTCAGCTGCTCGCCGCTCCCGCTGCGCGGGAGCTGCTTCGCTCGTGGGAGGACCTAACGCCCACCAACGCTGTTTGCCCCTGTCTGGCTGCTGAGAGTGGAACACCTGTGGAGGCTGCAGGGGTAGCGCGGCAGGGACTCACTATCCCAGGAGTCCCTGCTTGACCACGTGACATCCGGTCAGCGCCCCCCTGCCTGCCCCGCCCCCACCGGCAAACCAGTAAAAAGGAAAGCAGGAACACTTGCCTGTGTGACCCTTCCTTGCTGTGGACTGCACGACGCGGGAGCCTGCCTGTCCCCTCTGCCCTCGCTGTTAGCTGTCAGCTGCTCGCCGCTCCCGCTGCGCGGGAGCCGCTTCGCTCGTGGGAGGACCTAACGCCCACCAACGCTGTTTGCCCCTGTCTGGCTGCTGAGAGTGGAACACCTGTGGAGGCTGCAGGGGTAGCGCGGCAGGGACTCACTATCCCAGGAGTCCCTGCTTGACCACGTGACATCCGGTCAGCGCCCCCCTGCCTGCCCCGCCCCCACCGGCAAACCAGTAAAAAGGAAAGCAGGAACACTTGCCTGTGTGACCCTTCCTTGATGTGGACTGCACGACGTGGGAGCCTGCCTGTCCCCTCTGCCCTCGCTGTTAGCTGCTCGCCGCTCCCGCTACGCGGGAGCCGCTTCGCTCGTGGGAGGACCTAACGCCCACCAACGCTGTTTGCCCCTGTCTGGCTGCTGAGAGTGGAACACCTGTGGAGGCTGCAGGGGTAGCGCGGCAAGGACTCACTATCCCAGGAGTCCCTGCTTGACCACGTGACATCCGGTCAGCGCCCCCCTGCCTGTCCCGCCCACCACCGCCCATCCTATAACATCGGGGGAGAGCCCGTCTTGCGGGACGCAAGCGGAACGCCGGGCGAAGCCCGGGCAAAGGGCGGGCCGTCTGTGGCCGTCCGGGGCCAGCAGGGGCCGGGACGGCCCAGCCCTCTAACAACTCAGGTAAAATAGAGGATTATTGTGCAGGGTAAAATAATATTGCTAATTGTGTCACTCGACCTTCATGTCTGCATACTCACCAATGGCTACTCGTTCAGGTAGATGCTCACGGAGAGGGGGAAACTCTACGCTAGGGACCATGGATAATTTTATTACTCGGGCCGTCTCTGTTGTAGAGAAATAAATCATTTTAGCAGAACGTAGACTATCTCGTGAATACTTGGCGCATAAGCGATCCTCAATGGGGTCACTTGCCCATGCCAAATCTCCGCCAAACATTATTCCATCGGAATCAACTACTCCCTCAATCCCTAGCGATCAGCAACTTTGTGTCGTTGATTTGAGATCGAACAGTGACTTTCTTGTAATTACACCTGACCCAGCACCTATAAACAAAACATCAGCTAATGTTGAAAAAAGAAATTCCTCGAATATCACAGTGACTGCCCCACCGGTCATGCCCTTAATAACGATACATGACACTCCAACAGAACAAACTCTACAATCACCATCTGAGAAAACAAGTAGGGCTGCCGTAAAACGGGAAAGACTGGTTACCCCACGCAAAGCCTATAGACTAAAGGCCTTAAAAAGAATTCGTAAAAACTACATGCTTGGGGGAGTTCATAGTAAACAACTAGATGCTGACTTTGCGACCAATGGGAGTGAACGAAGTGAACCTCCGGAGTGTGACCCACCAAATGTCCTTGCTGGTTCCGTCACGGTTATGGATCAAGAAAATAATCTTGAAGAACTACCAGTACCAGACTTGTTGATGGAACGGATCCAATCCCTTATGATATCCTTACTGCAACCAGTAACTGACAGACTGAAAGGACTCACGGACCGCTTGGATAAATTCGAGCAGACATCCTTGGACAACTTCTTTGCCCTAAAATCTCTGGTTAAACTCCATTCTAAGATTGGACTAGACACTGTAAGGATGGAGAGGAGCTCAATGTCTCCTAAACCAGCACAACCAGCTCGCCCACTCAGGAATGACAAGGTGGCAGATCCAATTGGGTCTAATGCTGTATCAGGAGGATTAAGAGCGGAGCCCCCCAAAGGACAACCGCCCAATGGTGGAATAAAATTGGCTGCTCCTCCAAAGCCTGCACCGCGTAAATCTAAACAAATAACAAATAACATCTCTACAAACCCAACGGATGGGATGGGACCTACAGTCCCCACATTAGTTTGTGGCAATAACAACAATGTTCCAACATCTGACTGTAACATAGGAACTCAAGCGCCAAAGAAGGTTCCGAACGCACACCTCCCACCAGGGTGTCAACCATACGTGGTAGTACTTACTGGAGTTCCCCCATTGAAATCCAACAAAAGAGAGTCCTACGATGAACTAAAAAACAAGACTTTATACTGGCTAAGGGAAAATAGACCTCTACCCTACACTGTCAATTGCCAAGTAATTCAAGTCCGAAGAGTTAGCTGGCTGGGTTCTAGGCAGAAAGGCATTGAAGGGGACTGCATTTTGGTCAACTTCAAAGATCCTTCTGTAGCACAACTTGTGTATAGCCAACAACCACGAAGAGATAATCGAGGAATTGGAACCTGCGATCTTAGCTACTTTTATCCAATGCAATGTAAGCAAGTTAGCAAAGTCCCACAACAGCTGGGTCTGATGGATAATAGATACTCATTCTTTGATCCCCCAACTCCGGTCGGCAGAATATACCCACCATACATGGAAACGGACAAAAATTGGTCATGGTGGGGCCACTGACAAACAATAGAAGGCTATGAACTTAATGGATCATTTTCCCCTACAACTTGTGTGCACCAGTGGGAATCAAGTATAACATCAAAAATAGGTACTGGCGTATTGTCCTCTGTAACAGAGTCAGTTGAACCAAGGCGGGCAGGGAATCTGTCCGGAAGAAAACTGGTTGACTACCAAGAGAGGGATTTGACTGATCCTTGCAGTGTACAGGCTCAAGATATATTATCAGCGCCAAACAAAGAACCCTGTGATCAGGTGTGTGGAATAGTGATTATGGAGGAACCCAATGATGGGGAAACACTGAATACAAGCAATAGACACCCAGCCAACCTAGTACAAGGCAAGCCTAAACGGGATTTAAAAATCATGTAATGGAACATCGCAGGGTTGTCAAGAAACCTCTGTGATAGAAATTGGAGTTCCTTCTTGGAGGCGCATGATATTATACTCCTACAGGAAACATGGGCAACTAACATTGTACATAGACTTGGCTATAAAGCGTTTCATTGTGGGGCAATTGCATCAATAAGAGGTAGACCTTCAGGGGGCTTAATAATCTGGATAAGTATATCCTTGGACGTTGTTGTATCGCCCTTGTACCTTGTTTCTAATGATTTGCTTGGGGTTAAAATAGCCACGAAAGATCTGGGCGATGTTTACATGATAAATGTCTATAATAGACCAAACCCACAAAATAGGGAATCAATGGTCATAGAACAACTTAGCTCCTATTTGTATAACCTAGAGCCTGACTCTAAAATAATCATAGGCGGGGATCTTAATTGCCGATTCGAGCCCATAATGGGGCTCGAAAACTTATTAGAAAACTCAGATAGAGCACACGATATCCCTCCCTTAGATAGCACAAAGCCAGTAAAATGCACAGTGGCAGCCATGCAGATTTATGAACTGACTGTATCCTATGATCTAAGGGCATGCAATGGGCGGCTAGACCCAGATAAGCCAGCTAACAACACATTCAGTAAAGGGTTGTCTAAATCTCTGATCGACTTTATGTTGATATCAACCAACCTTTGGTACCTATTGTTGGCTTTTAAGGTCGTGAATAGACCGGAGAGTGACCATTTTCCATTACAATTGGGGTTACTACCGGATCCTTTTCTGACAATCGATAGCGAGTCTGAATGTGAGAGGGAGGTGGCTGAGGTCGTTGTCTCTAACAACAGGAAAGCAATAAAATGGCCTCACATCCTAGCAAAAGAAGATACGCTTTTGGGCATCTATAATACTTTCTCAGAAATCATTCCCTTATATGAAAATTTAAGGCTGGGATCTGACGATGTCCTAAAAATGCATTACCACTTAGTGGAATCATTAACTCCCCTCTTGAGTAAAACTTGTAAAAATAAACAAGGTAATACAAGGAGGCAATTGGAACTGGAGACACCATGGTATAACAAGCAGTGTCATCTAGCTAAAACTAATTTAATCATTGCCGTGAAATCTAAAGATCAGAAGAGGGTTAGAGAATGCAGACAAGAATATAAAAGGCTTTTGCATAATGCAAAAAGGGAATGGGATGACTTAATCTGGGATGATCTTTTGAATGCTGCTAGGAAGCATGACCAATGCACTTTTTGGAACCTGATAGCCAAAAATAATAAAACAGGTAGCTCCAATAGGGACTTTTTTCTGGACGAAAAAATCTGGTTTGATCATTTTGTAATTTTATATGATCTGGCTGGGTCATCTCCTGAGTATAACTATTCTGGATCCTTTCCCCAGTGCACCAACACAGCGAAATTTAGTATGGAAGAAACCTTGTGTGCAATAAAAGCAGTTAAGTCTGGTAAGGCACCAGGCCCGGACAAATTACCTGGTGATTTATTTACTCATAATATCGAAGTATGGTGCCCCTATATAAACTTTCTGTGTAATTCCATCTTGTTGGGAACCCCGATCCCAGAAACTTGGAAAGGGGCAGAAAAAGTAACTATTTATAAAAAAGGGGACCGCTACAACCCAGGCAACTACAGACCAATTAGTTTAATTGATATTTTACAAAAGATTTTTGCCAGACATATTTTAAATAGACTTTTAACTTGGATAGAGGAATCCGAAATCCTTTCTAAACACCAAGCAGGATTTAGAACTAAGACAAGCACTGTTGACCAGGTGTACAGATTCATGTGTATTTGCTGGAAATATATTCAGATAAAGAAGTGTAGTATATATGTTGCATTTGTGGATTTACGCTCAGCGTTTGATCTCGTCCCCCGTTACCTATTGTGGGAAACGTTGAGGAAGATGGGTGTACCGGACGAACTGTTGGCCAATCTTATAAAGCTCCACACTGACAATTACGCCAAAGTAAGGTGGGGAAGAAATGACGAACTCACCCGAGCCATACCAGTAAAAAGGGGGGTTAGACAAGGGTGTGTGTTGGCCCCAACCCTTTTTTCCTTATTTGTAAATGATATTCCCTCCTACCTAGCAGAATGTAATCATGATTCCCCTAAATTGTGTAACGAAGCAGTCACAGCATTGTTATTTGCGGATGACACCATTTTAATATCCCAAACACCAAAAGGCTTGCAAAATTTAATTAATAAATTTAATCGTTATTGCGACCTAAAGGGGTTAGAAATTAACTCATCTAAAACCAAGTATATGGCCATTAATCCCCCTAAATCTTTTAAGAAGAACTTGGCCTTAAACAATACTAAACTTGAGTACGTGGACTTTTTTGATTATCTTGGTATTAGGCTGGATAGCAGAATGTCTTGGATAAATCAATTAGAAAAAAGCAGGATAACACTCAAGCAAAACTCCCTCCCCATTCTAAAAATTCACGGTGGGAGTACTTCAAAAGCTATAACCCCTGCTATTGAAGTCTTTAAAGCCAAAGCACAATCTGCCGCCCTGTATGGGGCCGAGATCTGGGGGCCGTATACAAAAAAAACATTTGATATTGAGGAAAATGTCTTCTTTAGACGTCTATTAAGACTACCAGGAAGAACGCCCCTAGTACCAGTCTATCTTGATATTAGTCTAAAACGTACAGACCATTTGTGTTGGTTGAGGCCATTGCTCTACTGGGTAAGATTATGGTCCACCCCGGAACTCGCTGATTATAGAGCAGGATTATTGGAAATTAGGGAGCTGGACTCTTTTAACTCGATCAAGTGGCTGAGACATGTATCCCATTGGCTCACAAAAATAGGCCTTTCACACTTCTGGAAAACACCAGCAATGTCAATCACTTCGTTAAATATTTGTAAAGAACAAGTAAAATCTGCCTATTGGAACTATGTGAATACCCATGTTTATGAACCTACTACTGGCTCACTAACGCATAAGTTCTTGCAATTTAAGGACTACCCTACATTTGAACATTTTATGGACGAAATTGAGCCACCTTTGGCTAAAACTGTTTTCCTCCAATATAGATATAGGGTTTTACAGATCAATGCGAATACTTGTCGGTGGGGAGGAGTAAATAATGATCCTAATTGTAAATTGTGTGATTTAAAACAAATAGAGGATGAGGCTCACATCCTCTTTTTCGGCCCGTCATACAAATTGCAACGCAAGAAATGGATCATACCTCTTTGTAAAAACTTGGGAACACATTCGTATAAAGAGGCAGAGCGATTACTTAGATCTTCAAACATCAGGTTGATAACATTTGGTGTGAGCAGGTATCTTCTTGGTGTCTGTTTAACTAGAAAGAGACTAGGAATGACAATATAGGATTTAAAGTGTTTTTATCGCTGGCATTGTTTAAAATTATTTATAATTGTATCAAATCGTTTTTAATATTGGTCTTGTAAGATGGCTTGATCGTAGGTATTCTATTAGCAAATGAGTAAATGAACCAGTTTAAAATTACAAACAAATTGGAATGATGGTCCGGGACCTACTCTTATTGCACTTTTGTATATTATGAATGTTTGCTAAATGTAACAAATTTTTAATCATGTTTATGTTTGTATGTATTATACTGTGTGCTGGCTTTATGACAAAGTGTCGAATAAAAGCTTTTACAACAAAAAAGGCGATAGGTCAGATCCGATCAACTATAGGCCAATCTCGCTCTTAGATAACACCTTAAAAATTCTGAGGCGAGTTCTTTATAATAGGGTGCTGGAGTGGACGGAAGACTGTGAATTGTTGGACCCCTGTCAGATGGGGTTTAGAAGCGGGTGGGCACGGTGGAGCAATGTTTAAACCTGAAATTGGTGATTGACAAGTATAACACTGCTCGATCGTCCCCTATTTATCTTGCATTCATGAATCTTTCATCCGCTTTCGATCTAGTCAATAGATCTAAACTTTGGTCCATTTTTTTTTACTATGGACTGGATGAGGCTCTTGTAAACTTTTTGGCCTATCTCCATACTGACCTTAAAGCACAAGTTAGGATTGGGATGGGTGGGGAAGTATCCGGGCCTATTAAAGTAGGAAGAGGGGTCAGACAGGGGTGCGTTTTAGCGCCCCTGCTTTTTATCATTTATATCAATGGGCTAACCAATTCCTTAAAACAGGTGACTGCAGATGTGCCAATAATTAAGAGGCAACCGCTACCGGTCCTCTTATACGCAGACAATGCGGTCCTTATGGGCCGCACCCCAAATCCGCTCTGTCTACTTGTTAAAACTTTTGTACAATATATGGAGGCCCTAGATCTGCGTGTGAATTAAAAAAAATCTTTTATTATGTCTTGTGGCCCAGGGAAACGGAAGCTTAATATTATACATGTGGGGACTGACAAGTTGGAATCTGTGAGTACATTCCCGTATTTAGGGATGGTTGTTGCTGCGAACGGCTCGTGGAGTGGACATTTGCGCCACGCCACGGGCAAGTTCTCAAAAGCCATCAATTCCATCTTGAGCTTGCCCCGCCCAAAGAAAATAGGTGCCTCTAAAGCTATTTAAAAAAAATTCAAATTACAGTGTGTACCAGTAGTCACATATGGGGCTGAGGTTTGGGGATTGGGAAACAGTTATAGCATTCAACGAGAAGAAAACCGTTCCTGTAGAAAGATCTTGGGTGCCCCAATCTCTTCTTCTGAGTTCATTTGTCATAATGAACTAAACCTGCCCTATTTATGTGATTTTATCAGGTCCAGGCCAGCTTTGTTCTGGTTCAGGATCTGGAAGAATAACTCAGCTTCCCTCACACAGGACATCATAAATGATTGTCTCAGCTGTAAAAAGGGTTTAGTAATTCCCTGGCTCGCGGGAGTTTCTAAGACCCCGTGTGCTGCGGGCAGGGGAGATCTCTTCTCTGACCCATCCAAAATAGAGCTGAAAGACAAGAATGTGCTAAAACACACACTATATGCACTTTATAATTCCGAAAGAATGGAAAAGGAATTACTCAAATCATCAGTTGTGACTTACATGGGGAATGATTTGATTAGGCAACCACTCCCACTATATCTTACCCTCCCCATGACCAACTGGGAAAGATCGTTGCTGTTTCGTTTAAGGGCCGGTACTGTAAAATTTTTATTGGGTTTCCCATTGTGTTACCATCAAACATCATATTTCAAACCATGCCCTTGTGACGGGATAAGTACACAAAATGACCTGCATTTCCTATTTTTCTGTAAATTTTATTTAAAGTACATTAAATGGTTTTTATCATCATATTTTAGAAAACGTAGACCCCTTACTTTAAGGGATTCTTATCTAATGTTGATTTCTCTTGACATCGATGAATTGGTTTTTCGCACCAGCACTTTTTTGAGATTGATAACTCGTGCACGTAAAACGATGGAACGCCCGCCTATATTTACTGTATGAGAGTTTTAACAAATTTTAACTATTGTAAATAGATCTGTAAAAGGGATTATGGGATTGTTTTATTGTATGTTGCTTTTATGAATTTTATGCAATTCGAATAAAGGTCTTTTGAATTTGAAGAAGATTGTGCAGATTTAGATTATGCGAAGCTTAGCTATAACATAAGTAGGCAAACCCAAACATCGCGAGTGGCCCTCTTCAAGTCTGGAGCACACAGTAGTTTGAATGGCCTTCTTTTGGCACAAGCTGGAGAACTAAAGGGAGACTATCAATGCTGTTTCCCAACATGAAGAAACTGACCAATTCAACTTGCTAATTTGTGTCTTCAAAGAGAAGTATCATTAAAAGGGAAAACAGTATTTTTTACTGAAGAAACCGGTGTTGTGGAGGACCAATATTGCTTTAACTACCAGTTGCTAGACCAAAGACCTGGGTACACACAACCACCAAAACCGTTGTCTATCAAAGTTAAATTTATCTACTAAGCAATAGCCAAGAGGCAGTACCTAAAAAGGGTATGCATAGTATTCCAGTTCGCATACAGTCTGGTATGAAACTGGGTGCCACCCACATATGAGTGAAAAGAGACTTCAAAGGAGTCACAGATTAGGTAAAAACAGGCATAATAACATTTTTTTAAATTAACAAAGGGGAAGGGGCCATGAGGAACTTCACAAGTAATATTTATTGTATTGTAATTGCATTTATATAGCGCTTACTACCCCTGACGAGGTGTCGAGGCGCTTTTTCAGCGAGCAGCAGGCTTCTCCGGAACCCATAAAGGATTAGTGGTGAATTAGTATAGTATAATATGTAAGTCATTTGAGTGGTGGATATGTTAGTCAGTTATTTGGGGTCAGAAAGTAAAAGGGACCAGCGAGGCCGCTCAGAAGAAGTGTTCCAGAAGTAGTGTTGTTGTTGACTCAACTCATTAAGGGGTACTTCAGCATAATGCACAGGGCTATTTTTGAAGGTTAGCTAGGGACCAAGTTTAGCTGGTTCTGTATAGGTGCATCTATGCAGGAGTCGTGCAATCCAAGGCCTTCATACCGAAATGACCCAGAAAAGGGGGTGCAATAACACTATTGTTGTTGCAGATTCCAGGCAGTGTCACCACCTCATTTACTAAAACCTAGATTTACAGGACTCTTGACAACTTGTTTTTGGTGAATTCCAGGCCCTTTTCTGCTCAAGCTTTCCACCGGATTGCAGCAGGTTGAAAATGTGAGCTGGAAAGCAGGTAGCTTTACCAAACTTTCTTTATTACGTTTTCTGGGCATCAAACAAAGTGTTGACAGTTATGTCAGTACAAGACACCGTAATTACATATCAAAATTGCTAGTGAGGCATGCAGTTTCTGCCGGATGACGGTATCTTTAGACAGATCATTGCAAGTAGCTGAGACGGGAACTGTCAAGTGTATATCAAAGTAACAAACAATCTGCGCCCTAAGTATACCCATAATAATGGTACAAGAGTGGATTAAAAACAATCGCACATACCGCCGTGGGACACTAGACTAATGAGAGCAAAGGGCAGGGCCAGGACAGGTAGAAGAGCATCCCAGGGGAGAATAATAGGTGCCAGACTAAAACTGAAGTAGGTGGAGTGCACTTGTACGTGTGGGGCAAGCGCACTTAGGAAGCCCCTGGAAAGGATCGCCACTAAGGGTCCCCAGGTGTACTCGGAGTTCTTATAATTTACAAATAGAAAACCGGCCATCCTCTCCATTGTGATGGCCTGCCAGTCGGGCATGACATTGCATTTTTGATGGAGCCTCACTCCTCTTCCAGAGGGCCATTAGGGCTGTCTTAGTCGCCCACAGCCACAGCACCTTCTGGTTGCTAGAACTTTGAAGCTTAAGTGAGGCATCCATCAATCTCAACAGGGTAAACCCAGGGATATTAGGCATTGGGTACCCTAAAATCTCCTTAATTTGGTCCAGAATCTCTGACCAAAATGGCTGAATGACCGGACAGTCACACCATGCATGGCGAAAATCCCCAAGTAGCTCACAATCCAGAGAGATCAGACGTAGCAGGTAAGATTTTTTTCTTCAGTTCGGTGGGTTATAAGGAACCAGTTGAACAGTAAGAAAACAAGTTACTTACCTGTAACTTTGGTTCCCCAGTAATGGTAACTTTCATAGATTCCCATGCTTTTGTATCATTCCCCGTCGTCGGAATGGGAGTCTCAGTAACAAAAATAACATAGCAGTAGGAACAAAAGAGAAAGAAAAAGGCCTAGGCCTCATTCCCTTTTGTAGCATATCCGCCTCTTTTTGTAAAAGAGACCAAACTAAGCATCAGCCAATCAGAAGAGCCTCACCCCATAGAACCCTCGTGTAGGAACCTCAGATTTTCGTAGCCGTTGTGTAACAGTAACCACTTCTGCTGAAGGCTGAGCTTTCCTCGGGGAGAAGGATGGGAGCATGGGAATCTATGAAAGTTACCAATACTGGGGAACCAAAGTTAAAGGTAAGTAACTTGTTTTCTTGCCCCAGTATTGGAACTTTCATAGATTCCCATGCTTTTGTATCAGAGTAGCCAGCAGTAAACCATAAAGCACATTTTGTGGCACAAACATGTATATATGTATATGAATACCTTAGTATATATACTTTCATAAGCGAATAAGGAATTACACATAGGAAAAACCATTAGTACTAACATTCGAGACAAAATGTGCAGAAAAAGGATGGAGAGATAGTAAGGAAAGCTCACCAATTAGTGGAAGAGGTTCCTCAGGACTGCTTGGCCCACAGCTGTGTCTTCCTGCGCCAAGGACTCCAAGCAGTAACGCTTCGCAAAGGTGTGCACGCTGCTCCAAGTCCCAGCTCTACAAATGTCTCTGATGTGCCCTCCAGCGAAGAAAGCTGTAGATGAAGCAACGGATCTTGTGGAGTGTGCTCTGATCTTGCTGTTCAGCGGTTTACCCGCTGCTGAATGGCAATATAGAATAGCACTGGAAATCCATCTTGCAATACTTTGCTTTGACAGAGGAAGTCCTTTGCGCAATGCAATGAATAATTGTGTAGACTTCCGAAACCCTTTGATGCGATCCAAATAAAATTTTAAGCACTGCTGCACATCCAGAGAATGGAGTGACCTCTCCGCTGGAGTGGAAGGGTGAGGAAAGAAAGATTTGATAATCACAAGTTCGTTTAGGTGAAAGTCCGAAGGCACTTTAGGTATGAACTTTGGATTAGTTCTTAAGATCACTGTATTCCTTTTGAACTGGAGAAAAGGTTCCTGTATTGTGAGAGCCTGCAATTCCCCAATGCGTCTCGCCGATGTGAGGGCGAGAAGGAGAGCCAATTTCCATGAAAGAAATTTCATGTCCGTCTGATGTATTGGTTCAAAGGGATCTTTCATGAGTTGTTGGAGAACCAAATTCAAATGCCAAGTGGGAGGAGGAGGCTTTACCGGGGGAAAGACGCGGAATAAGCCCTTGAGAAATTGTTTAATTATCCTTGAGGACCACAGAGAAGGTACAGAAGCAGAACGTCTGTAGCGAAAAATCGCTGCCAAGTGAACCTTTATGGATGAATGAGCCAGTCCTGTCTTAGCCAAAGACAAAAGATAGGGCAGAAGTTGATGAGGTTGAGAAGATAAAGGGTCAACACCTTCTTTCCTGCACCAAATGCAAAATCTCTTCCATTTAAAACGGTAAGTCTTATTCGTGGAAGGAGCTCTAGCCTGGGAGAGAACCTCTCTTATTTCAATAGAAATGAGAAGGTTCATGAATTCTCGCTGCTCAGGAGCCATGCCGTCAGGTGCAATGAATCTGGATCCGGATGCCAAATCTGTCCATGGGACATCGTGAGAAGGTCCGGTATTGTCCGCAAAGGAAGAGGAGGGACGAACGACAGAAGATGGAGTTCCGTGAACCAGAACTGTCTCGGCCAAGCGGGGGCTATCAAGATCATCTTGCATGGTTCCACCTTGATCTTCCTGGTAAGCCTCGGAATCATTGGAATGGGGGGAAAGGCGTATACAAATGCTCTTGACCAAGCTATCGAAAGCGCATTCCCTAGTGACCCTCGATGGTGAAGCCTACTTGCATAAGACCAGCATTTCTTGTTGGTCGGGGTGGCAAATAGATATATTGAAGGGTTGCCCCACTGATGGAAAATCTCGTCCAGTACCATTTGGTTCAGTTCCCATTCGTGACTGACTGAAAATAGCCTGCACAGTCTGTCGGCATTTTCGTTTAGGACCCCTGGTAGATGTTCCGCCTGCAGCGATATTCCGTGAAGAATAGCCCATTCCCGGATTTCCTGAGCTTCCTGAGACAACGGAAGAGATCTGGTTCCCCCTTCTTTGTTTATGTAATGCATGGCCGTGGTGTTGTCCGTTCGGATGAGAACCTCCGAACCTCGCAGTCGAGGGAGAAACGCTTGAAGAGCCAGCTTGATAGCCCTGAGTTCTAGGAGGTTGATGTAAAGAAAACGGTGCTGAGGTGACCAATGTCTGCTGAAATGAAGTTCCTGAAGTACTGCACCCCAGCCCTCCAATGACGCATCCGTTGTCGCCACCTGAGGAGACGGATTGCTTATAATGGATAGACCTTGGGAAAGGTTTTCCTGCTTCGTTCACCACAAGGCAGCTTTTTTCATTGCCGAGGTGATCGTCGTCGAATGAACCGTGAATTTGCTTCCACTGTTCGTCTAGCTGCTCTTGAAGAGGTCGCAACCTCAGTCTGCAGTGAGGAATTAGAGGGATGCATGAGGAGATCACTCCCAGAAGGGATTTGTAACGGCTTACTGAAAGACACCTTCTTTTTCTCAAGGACAGTGCCCGTATTTTCCTGTCTTTCTAAGGATGGGAAAGCCTTGTTGAGATTCGAGTCCAAGATGGCCCCCAAGAAGTGCGCAGCCCTGGACGGAACTAGAGATGATTTCTCCTTGTTGAGAGTAAGACCCAAATTCTGAAATAGGTTTGTACATGCCTTGACTGCTTCCCTCGCCGCCCCCCTGGACGTGGCCTTCAGCAACTAGTCGTCCAGGTAAGGGAAGACCTGAAAGTGATTTTTCCGCAGAAAAGCAGCCACCGGTGCCAGCACCTTGGTGAAGATTCTTGAGGGCGAGCAAAGTCTGAAGGGTAAAACCCTGAATTGAAAATGGCTCTTGGCTACTGTAAACCGTAGAAACCTTCTGTGTGCTGGGTAAACGGGTATGTGAAAATACGCATCTTCGAGATCGAGCGTGGCCATGAAATCCCCTGGATTGATGAGACGCAGCATGTCTTGAAGCGAGACCATCCGGAAGGATTGAGAAATGAGATAGGTGTTGAGCTCCCTGAGATCTAAACTAGGGCGCCATTTCTCCAGCGTCTTCTTTACCAGGAAGAACCTGGAATAGAAACCCTCCCCTCTCTGAGATGAGGGGACCAGCTCCACAGCTCCCTTCAGGAGCATCTGATGGACCTCGAGCTGCAGGAGACGCAGTTGTTTTGACAGAATGGCAGCTGGGGGCTTGGATGGTGGTATTTGTGTGAATTCCAAAGTATGGCCCTTTCGAATGATGTTTAGCACCCAACGGTCTGATGTTATCTCGTACCAGTTCTGAAGTTGTTGAGATACCCTGCCTCATACCGATGATATTGTGGAGGTGGGCACAGCAGGAAGAGCCAGGATGCCGCTATTGCCTCTTGGACGTATCACGTTCTTGGCGATTCGGTTTCCCTCTAGTATTTGATCTGGAGAAATTCGAGGTTTGACCTGGTTTCTGATAAGGCTGGAGGTATTGTTGAGATCCTGAACCATATGATGAGTACCGCTGCTGCTAGTATGAGCCTCTGTAAGTGGTACTTTTGCCTCTGGCACCTTTAAACGGAGCCTTTCGGCATTGATGTGTACCCAGAGACCTAGCCGTCTCTGTATCCTTCTTAATATCTTGGAGAGTGTCATCTATATGCTTTCCAAACAACGCCTCTCCATCGAAAGGTAGGTCCAAGATTTTGTTCTGGATCTCCGGCCTGAACCAAGTCGCCCTGAGCCATCAATGGCGACGCAGAACCGCTGCCCCAGCTAATGATCGAAAAGCTGTTGTGGCGATGTCCATGGCACAATCGATTATCTCCTTTGATGTTGCTTCCCCTTCCTGTAAAATTTTCCTTGCCTCACCTTTCGCTTCCTGGGGCAGTTGATCTAAAAATGGCGAAATGTCACACCATAACTGGCGATCATACCTGCCCAGTATCGCCAAAGCATTTACTGCCCGCACCAGAAGACTAGCCATTGAAGAGAATCTTTTCCCAGCATTATCTAGTCTCCTGCCTTCCTTATCAGGGGGAGTAGTCAAAGGAGCCGACAGGTTGCGGTGCTTCCTCTGTGCCACCTGCGAAATCACAGAGTCTGGTTTTGGGTGTCCCATCAAAGATGCCGAATCATCCTCGGGCGCCTTATATTTCTTTTCCCGGCGCGGTAGGACAGGGACCACCGCAGCCGGGTTCTTCATAGCTTTAAGGCCTTCCTCCCATACATGTTGTACAATAGGGATGGATCTAGTCACCTTCTTATATGGTTCCGTAAAGTCATATAGGAAACAATCAGTGGCAACAGACGGCATTGGTAGCTTGAACCTGCTAGATGCCCTCTCCATCAACACATGGAACCCCCCGATATCCACCGGAGGGGAGTCCACAGGGCCTGGACATGGTGACGCCGGGTCCGGAATTACGTACACGTCCCATTCTAAGCCCTGATTAAGCCTGCCATCAAGGTTCTGATCCTCATCCGAGAAATCATCCTGAATGTCTTGTGGGATTGAAGGTACTTGTGGAGCCGGTGTTTGCCGCTGAGACACCACCTGAGTCGGCAACTCTGGAGACATCATCACCGGGGTCTTAGGGACAGGCAAGGCTTGAGTAGCCGGAATAGCAGCAGGCTGAGAACACCTTGATTTGTAATCCTGCAACATGTTATGGAGATCTTGCAAGAGAGAAGTTGGAACAGATACCACCCCTTGTCTCGTGAACTCCTGTGGCAGAGAAGAATGTTGATATGCACATTCCTGCACATACTCTCCTTCCGAATCTGTCTCCTGACATTTCACCAGCAGTTGGGATGGACTGTGTGCATACCCAAACTATTCCTGATCCTCATCATCCTCCTCTAACAACAAAGCGGGAGGCAAGGGGGTAACCCTCCTTGGAGACGTCATGTTCGGGGTAATTCTCATCATAGAAATAGTAATTTTCTCCGTCGACGACAGTATGGATTGTAGCTGTTACAGGTAAACCTGCTGTCTTCGGCGTCGTCGACGGAATAGACACAGTCGACGAACTGTCAACGACGAGATGGGCGTCGTCGACGCTGTCGACGACGAGACCGTCGGCGGCGGCAGTGTTGTCGTCGTCGAAGCACTCGTCGACGACACCGTCGTCGTCACTACCGTCGACAAAATCTTCGTCATCGCTGTAGTAGTCGATGTTCCAATCGACATCGAAGTCACCACCGTCGACAATTCCGTCGACGATCCCGTCGACCGTACCGTCGACAAGCCCGTCGACGGCACCACCTTAACTTTGGGCTTCAATGCCTTCGTTGACGGAGCCTTCTGCTGCGTCGTCGACGACTTGGAACTCCTGTCAGACTTCTCAGAAGACTAAGAAGATGGCTTTTTGAAGGCTGGAGCAGTCTTCATCCCAGTAGACGGTGTATATGGTCCCTCCCTCTCCTTTACACCATGGTGAGGAGATTCGACCAGAACCTGGCTCTCAGACTCTCTGGGGGTCTTTTTTGAGGCCTTAACTGAACGCTCCACAGAAAGTAAAGGGGAAACCCTACCCCTTTTGACTGACCTTCTTGAAGATGAGGCTGAAGAAGACTCCTCACTGTCGTTGGAGACTGTGTCTTTTCTGGACTTCAGCTTCTAGAGCCAGGTGAGGAGCAGACCCTCACGGTCCTGAAGGGTCTTGGTAAAAAAGGTGCAGCATATCTTGCAGTCCGCAGCCTTATGATCCGGGTACAGGCAGTATATACAATCTTTATGCCTGTCCTCAACAAATAACCTTTTCTTGCCACAGGTGGAACATGGCTTGAAAAGGGCCTTCTTCTTTTCCTTATCAGACATCCTGGAAGGGACAGCCAACAATTCTGATGAGAAAACCTTTAGAAAAAACCTGAAAAGAGTAGAGATTGAGCACAGCTCAAAGGAGACTCCCTAAGCACAACGTGCGGTAGAAAATCTGAGGCTCTGAGGTTCCTTCAGGAGGGTTCAATGAGGTGAGGCTCTTCTGATTGGCTGATGCTTAGTTTAGTCTCTTTTACAAAAAGAGGCGGATATGCTACAAAAGGGAATGAGGCCTAGGCCTTTTTCTTTCTCTTTTGTACCTATTGCTATGTTATTTTTGTTACCGAGACTCCCATTTCGACGACGCGGAATGATACAAAAGCATGGGAATCTATGAAAGTTCCAATACTTGGGCAATTTGTAGTGCACCTCCCGCATCCCCACAGAATGACAGAATCTGGGAATGTCCTTCCAAAGTTTGCGCCATCTCTCCTCAGAGATAGGTTTCCAATTATCTGTTCTCAGAAGTGATGTGAAAGGGCATTGGGGAATCAATGGTGGTGATCAATAAGGAGTTCAGGAATAAAATGCACCCCTAGGAACGCCTCCACCTTTTTAGTAAAAAGTCTTGATGGAAGTAGGGCCCTAGTGGCCACCATTCGAACAACCGGGGAAATAACCCAGTGCTTTCGCTGTGTATAGTGATAGCGCTCTAAACTCGGAAGGGCAAAGTCTTGCTGGCAATTCTTAATTGTGAAAATTTCCCAGCCAGTGAATAAGTTGGAAATGGTGGAACATCCCCCCACCCTCCACAGGTCGAAGGGGCCTGGTTGTAGCATTGGCGGGAAGGCTGGGTTAAAATGGATGGGGGTAAGAGGGAAAGGGAACATGGTTCAATCGGAAGCCCGGGTCACCCCATCCCACACTTTAAGCATCACTTTTGTAGGAGTGCTGGGGCATGCATTACGGGGCTGATAAAACTGTATGAAGAAAGTCACATTTCAGCTGAACTGGAAGCCCTTGAAAAAGATATAACAGTTTTGGGAGTACAGTCATTTTAATTGCATGAATGCGGGCAAGCCAATAAATATACATGGGCGTCCATCTTGTAAAGTCTGACATCAGTTGTTGTAAAAGCGGGGTCGTTTGCCTTATATAAGTCTGCCACTCTAGGAGTAATTTTAGTGCCTAAGTAAGTGATTTATTTCTTAATCCACAGAAAATAGGGGTCCCACCAGGGCCTCTATGCCACAGACAGACAGTCAGGTTCAACAGGAGGGATCTATGTATGTTGATGCGAAAGCCAGCTACTCTCCCATAGGTTGCCAATTCCAATTATATAGCCACTAGAGATGACTGAAACGAGGTGAGTGATAACATCTGCAAAAAGTGAGTTTTTATGTGCTACAGATCTACATGGGAGGCCTTGTATGGAATACGTGGTGCGTATCTTGGCAAATAGGGGTTCAAAACTAAGGGCAAACAGAATCAGGACAGAGGGCACCTCTGTCTCATCCCCCTCTCCAGTTTGAACAGATCTGATCTCACACCATTAACTAATACTCAGGATGGTGCCTTGGCATGGTTCACCTGTACTATGACTAGAAATTGCTAGCAGAAGAACAAATCAGCGGAGTGTGAAGTTTGAAGTTCAGCGGAGTGTGTGGAAGATGAAAGGCCAATCCACCTGCTCAAAAGCCTTTTCGGCATTGACCACCCGTAGTACAGCTGGAGTAATGTTTTTTTTCAGCCTTCTCGACAAGGTGGACCACCCTCCGTAGATTGTCAAGGGTCTGCCTTCCTTTAATGAAACCCAACTGATCCAAATTGATCAGGTCAAACATGAGCCCATCCAGTCTGGTGGTTACTATCTTAGAGTATAGTTTAGCGTCATGGCTAAGCAGCGCTATGGGCTTATAAGAGGCGGAGGAGTTTGGGTCCTTGCCAGGCTTCGGAATAACACTTATAAGGCTTCGCTCATTGAAGGAGTGACAGCGCAAGTCTCAGCCATGTGATTGAACACGGCTGTGAGGTGGGGCACCAGCAGGGAGCTAAAAGTTTTATAAAATTTGGCTGTGAACTCATCGGGTCCCGGGTATTACGCAGGTAGATTTACAATTCTACATTCAATAAAACTTTTACAAATAATTGCACAATTACCACTGCATACAAATCAGAAGAAGCGCGAAAGTGATTAGAGAAGCTGAGTTTTTAGGTCGAGGTAATATCCGGTCTGCCGAAGGCAGAACCGGAAGTACCGAGATTTAATGTTTCTTAGTGTGGACTATTTGTCCCACCTCTGTTTTTGCCTCTCTCCCATTGGCTGGCTTCTTAAACGGAGGCCAGCCATTGGAGGAGAGAGCTGTCCCTCCGAATAGGCTCGTCCTTTTCGGATTTGGAGGTGTGTTCGGAGTTCTTCTTTCCACTTTTAGGCCCCGCCCTTTTTGAGAACACCAAACACGCCCCGAATCCGAAAAATTTGGAACGTTGTGTCCGCCATTATTTGTTTTGTCTTCCCATGAGGATCGTCTCGCTTTCTCCGTGATGCAAGGACCGGCAGGTAAGCCATATTGTTTTTTTGGCTTACATTCTCTCTTTTTTTCCGCCTCCCCCCCTTCCTTCTGCCGCTCCCCGGCCCCCACCTCTCCCTCCCTCTCCAGCGGCCATGCTGCCTCTGCATTTTTTTCTTTTCAAAGTATTCGGGTTAGAACCGAGAAATCCCAGTGCCAGTCAGTGCATTCTGCTGATCGACCTTGCCCCCGCTCTGAATTGTGCCCGCAGCCGTCTGTACACACACTGGGACCTGCACCCGCAGACTTGAATCGATTCGTGGCTGCAGCCTGCTTGTCCGCCTCCTGGCCTGGGCTTGGCTTTTAGAGGGAGTACAACCTCCGTTCCTATCCAGCCCGGCAGCTTTGCCTGCTGCTCGAGGGTTCTGAATCAGGCCCCTCTGCGGTAATGTAGGGTGGATGCTGGAGTCACTCACGGGGTATAGTTTTGCCCAAATGATCAGAGGGCGGCGGCTAGTGGGGAATGGGCGTTATTTTTTTTCAATGTCGAAACCTCTCACAGGCTTCGAACGCGCACTACTAACGCTCATCTCCTGCAGTTAGTGAGCAGAGGGAAATGGGACCCGGATGCAAGAAGTAGAGGATAGAGCTGCTGGAGTGGACTGGAGCTCAATCCTTTATTGTTTGAAGACAAGAGTGCCGGGAGGGCTTTAGGCGCAGTTAGTCCGAAGACACCAGTTTAAACAGTAACGCGGTGAAAGGACACACGTGACTGGATGTTGCCGTGCCCTATTTGTACTGCCATGACTGGAAAATGCGTGCGGGACGTGGAGCGGTACCACCATAGTACAAGAGTTAGAAAATCGGACGTGTGCCGACTGCGGAGCTAAAGGTATGTGTAAACTGTACAACTTGTCCAGCCTTGGACATTTTGACCGTAGAGTTCCCTCCGTCTTCTCCTTCGGACCAGAGAACCGATGCTCCCTTAGGACATCTCTTAACCCAGATCACAAATTACCGGAGTAACCGCCACTGCCACAACCACCCTCCCTCCGCCCCAATCACCTTACTCATCAGCAATCGCTTCCATAGCCTCCTGTTATCGATCCATACCAAGATCCCAAAAGTATTCATTTAAAAAAGTACTCGACATCTGGCACGGAGACCTCAGCGTCACCCCGCCCTCCTCAAAGGTCTTCAACAGTTCCTAATGGAAAATCGCAACTAAACAGACTCAAAGCAGATAGCTTTCTCATCAGCACTGACTGAATCCTCATGGCACCATCTATCTACAGAGATAAGCTACACTAAGGTGCTAGCGGCACCTATGTTCATTTGCCTTCCCAACCCGAAGTACAAGACCCCGTTAGCAACAGCAGTACCCCGTGCCCAGTGCTTTCTCCCCTGGCTGTACTTTCTCCCCTGGCTGTGCTTTCTCCCCTGGCGGTGCTTGCTCCCCTGGCTGAGTTATTGAACCGGCTTACGCAGTGGCCTCACTTGCTATTTTTCTGCGCCTCCCTTACATTTTGCTTTGCTGGATCTCTTTAGGACAGCTAAAGTTGCTTCTGCATCACCCCCCTCAAGGGGTGGTGGGCATGTTCTGGCAGTTTTGGCAATTCTGACCGCTCCCAATAATGCTGCGCCTCCATGAACTGTGGCCCTGGTGCCCAAAAAGTCAAAGCCTGCCAAGGCACACCAGTCATTCTTTAATCAGAGCCTCCTTTGGCGCCAGCACAGATTCCGTCCATTAGGTAGTCTCTACAACACTGCCCTCAAAGCCATCATTGTTGGAGGAAATCATTTTAATGATGTATCCATGGCAGAACATCATCCTAGGGCTCAGAGTTTCACATTGAACGCAGAATTGTAAGGCTTTTACTTAGAGGCTCCTGCAATACATGAAGATAATTAGGGCTGCACAGAGTGTCGTGTTTTGGAGGCATTCTCCTTAAATGAGTGAGGGTTACTTTTTTTATCTAAATATACAAAATGTGAGTGGCCTGGGCCCTTCGCTTGAAGGAGACATTCTTTATCCCGGTGGTCCCCTTCTGAAGTTTCCTTTTTTACAACTGTGTTACAAAAAGCAGCCCAAGTGTTGGAATTTACCTCACCTTTAGCAGAAGTGAAGTCAAACACATTGACTGAGATTTTGCCACCCTCCACCTCAGTGGTGGACACCGTGCTTTCATTTAACAACGTTGTTTAGTCATATCTTCATGAGAGAACCCTTCTCAGGCGCAGTGGTCCACAGGCACATAACCAGATGCCAATGGCCTACTCTGTGTGACCCACAAGTATTGACTTCTCACCCGTACCTGGAAAGTTTAGTAGTGTAAGCTTCTTCAAAACAAAAACCAATTGGCTTTCCTATGACACCCCCAGCAGAGAGTCAATTACAATTTACTCCAGGGGCTGCAAGTATTTTCTTCCAGTAGCCTAGCTTTCCACACTGCAAATGCAAACTGCAATATTGTCTGATATGTACACACCCTGTGGGAACTGCCAAAGCTTACCAGGTCATACAAAGAAGCCGTTTCTGGTTTGGTCAATGACCTCTTGAATGCCTCTCAGCAGATTCTAAAATGTGACCTGAACCTTGCAGCTCAATCCATGGCTGTGCTTGCTCCCCTGGCTGTGCTTGCTCCCCTGGCTGTGCTTGCTCCCCTGGCTGTGCTTGCTCCCCTGGCTGTGCTTGCTCCCTTGGCTGTGCTTGCTCCCCTGGCTGTGCTTGCTCCCCTGGCTGTGCTTGCTCCCCTGGCTGTGCTTGCTCCCCTGCCCCCTGGTTGTGCTTGCTCCCCTGGTTGTGCTTGCTCCCCTGGTTGTGCTTGCTCCCCTGGTTGTGCTTGCTCCCCTGGCTGTGCTTGCTCCCCTGGCGGTGCTTGCTCTCCTTGCTGTGCTTGCTCTCCTGCCCCCTGGCTGTGCTTGCTCTCCTGCCCCCTGGCTGTGCTTGCTCTCCTGCCCCCTGGCTGTGCTTGCTCTCCTGCCCCCTCGCTGTGCTTGCTCTCCTGCCGCCTGGCTGTGCTTGCTCCCCTGTCCCCTGGCTGTGCTTGCTCCCCTGCCCCCTGGCTGTGCTTGCTCTCCTGCCCCCTGGCTGTGCTTGCTCTCCTGCCCCCTGGCTGTGCTTGCTCTCCTGCCCCCTGGCTGTGCTTGCTCTCCTGCCCCCTGGCTGTGCTTTCTCTCCTGTGTGTGTGTGGCTCTGGGTGTGTGTGTGTGTGTGTGTGTGGTTGTGTAGATGATTTTTTTGGTAGGTGGCTCTGTGTGGGTGGCTCGGTGTGTGGGTGGCTCTATGTGAATGACTCTGTGTTGGTGGCTCTGAATATGTGCGTGTGTGTGTGTGTGTGTGTCTCTGCGTGGGTGTAAATGCAATAGGTGATGCATATGCGCGCGATTAAGCTATTGGCATTGTAAATGACAATGCAATTTATTTAACGATTAAGCTATTGGCAATGTAAATGACAATGCTGTTTATTTATGATTTTTAAAAAAAAGCATAAGCAATGCCAATAGCTCTACCTTTAAAAATGCTGAGACCATTGCATTGTAAATGCTTGTTTTGTATATGAAGTCCATGGTATTCACCCTTACAGCACATCAATACCACCCCATACAACTACCAGTGGTTCCGTTCTACTAGAAACCCGGGTAAAATATGACAACACCATTGAATAGGAATGCAATGTCTAGATGGTGGTAAACATGAACAAGGTGGTTATTAAGTGAATTTCCCATCACAATTATTAGTTAGACCCCAATATCGATGCCACGGCTACACAAGAGCTCACAAAATAATGGTTGGGATATTTTTATTAATGGGAGGTTAATCTTATAGCACGGAATCCACAGAAAGATGGATGATATCCCTTTTCATTCATAATTCATTTTCAATTATAAAATGCCTCCATCAAAGCAATGACATACAGCAGCCAGCTAGTAAGCAAGGGAACAGATTACCGAGCATAAATGCAAACTTGGGTTTCTACCCATATTAAATGCTTGCGAAAAGAGGAGACAGGTCTTAAAAGCTAGTCTCAATGTGAAAGGGTCCAAGATTGATCTTACATAGATGGGTGACTGGTTCTGTGTCCAGTTCATTGCTATTGATATTTGCCATTTCTCAAGAGTACAATCCACCATTAGTATTGCATTGTAGAGCATCTGGTAGTCTGGGAAGAACTTTCCAAATGGTCCCGAGGTTACCATTGAAGACAGAGATCTAAATGCCATTTTCTGAAGTTGTGCTGTAAAAAGCGAATGTTATTTTGTTATGTGAATGAATCATGAATGCAAGTGGCACGTTAATCCCAGCTGGGCTGCAAAGTGAAGTTACTGACCCCCAGCGGGATTACAAATCCAGCAAGAAAACTGCAAGCAGGGGCGGCGGCTCCTCCATGACGGCGGAGGATCGTCGTCGTCCCACTGGTTGAAGTCAGTCAAAGAAAAGAATAATAATAAAAAAACAATAATATCATCATTTTATTTTTTGGGACTGACTGAGCCGATGTCAGTGTAGGGCGGGCGGGCCAGGTCATGGCAAGGGGAGGAGTGATGGGCACTGTAAAGTGTGCATGCCAGGTTGGCCAGCCTGCTTACGCTGGTCAAACCGAGATGCGCACTTCTATTTCTCTAACCCAGCTATGTTACACAGCCGGGTTTGAGAAACAGCACCGACTCCCATGCACTGTCTGAGTGGCAGACCAGGCCGTACAGACCAATTATGGCGCTGCTCTAATGATAGGTGTGCAAAAACGATGGATTTAACCCAGATATCTAGACAGGTGGTGAATGTATGATTTATTCAGCATTCCGTCCATTATTTGTTTGCGTAGCACTTTTCACCTTAAGTGGGAAGGGTATGCCCAGACGTGGGTCCCTTGCTTACTGTGCCACTGGATTCAAGCTAGTCTGGCTGACGAAGGGTAATACCCAGAAACCGATACCAGGATGTTTGTGTCCGGTCCAGGGAGGACCTGGCTTGGCAGCTCGGTTTGGGCTGTTCCCATGAGGCACTGGGTCAAGACTTATTTGCATATGGCTGGGTCTAAACTGGGGTGGCATGGTGAAAAAAGAACGATGGATTTAACCCAGATCGCTTGACTGGGGGTGGATGTATGATTTATTCAGATTCCGTCCATCATTTGTTTGCGTAGCACTAATGCTAGGTATAGCATGAGAGCAGCGTCTTGATTGGTCGGGGAGCCTGTGCTTTCGCAGTGACTGGCAAGGACAGAGAACCAAAGAGGTGTCCGTCTGCGACATGTACGTTATTTAAATTATTATTATTTCCCCGCCCCCCCTCTTTATTTTTGCGGCGGCCGCTGACTACGAGTTTGGATAGTTTACTCAGACCCTCCGGGTGAAACTCTGGCCAAAATGAGGAACAACAAGCAAGAATCGTCAAAGAAACATTTCCCCATTCTAAATGTTAATCTCGTAATGACCAAAAAACACAGATACAATAATTCAACACCCACTATTTCTGGGTCTTTTTTTTACTGGAGGGCAGAACAGAGGCCCCCCCTCTTAGCATTTTCTCACTCAGTACATGTACCCAATCCCCCGACAGATATATATGTGTGTTAGTAGCTGGTAGAAGTATCTGCAACTAACCAGCCCTAAAAAGGCAGTTAGCAATATATTCTGGAAGTGTTTGAAGGGCAATGCGCACCCTAACTGCGGAAATGCATAAGCAATTTGTTACAACTCTCAGTTCTCATCCAACAAAAACCTCATAAATCATTACAACTGAAATACTCACCCTATGACGACTCAACTCACAAAAAATTAAATGAGACGTTGGTGTGCGCTGGAAGCATTTGGAAAGGCATGCCTGAAGGTGCTGCTATGCTGTCCAAATAACTTTGATATCAGAATAACAAAGGATCTTGGATATGTGATCAGAACTCTGGCTTTATGCATGCTGTCCTACAGGCGCTGTGTGGCGAATATTAGTGCATAATGAGGTGTGGATGGTGCTTCACAATTATGTGATGTGACTGCGCTCTGTGTGTATTTTAGTGCTCCGTTTAGTAATTGCAGGTTGTGATCGCTTGCTGCTCTTAGCACGTTGATACCCACATATGTGGCATCGTTATGCGGTGTTGCCTGTGTGTGCAATCTTCTCTCTAGTATGTGCTGCTGTGTGACGCGAGAGGTGTTGGTAGAGGAGTGGGAGTTGTAGGCAGAATGCCACCCAGTATAATACGGCATTTATAGGGTGCATGAGGAGAGTTCTGCCTATCGAAAGAGCCAGCACACCGGCACATGCCTTGCTGAGGGCAACTATGTCTGCAGACACCGAGCTGAAGAAGCAGGCAGGGTGGCTGTGCAAAGCCTGCAGAATCAGCCTCTCACGCCAGCGCGTTCCCATTGGCAGGAAGCTGACGGAAGGCGAGTGCGCAGTGAGTGATGCGCTTTACAAGGCCTGGGCAGAAGGCCGCCATTTGTCTGAAGCCCACTAATGCACTTCAGTAGTACATTACTCACCAATTCATCAGCCGCCCTGCGCCACAGCTGATGGACTCCGGCCCACAGTGCGCGAGCGTCGGCTGCCAGCCCTCACTACATGCCCTAGGTTACAAGGGCACCGGCGAGGGGAGCCCCACTATTCATCTGGCATTGGAGACCGTATTTCTTCTCCTTCTACCTCTGTGTACTTAAGAAACGGTAACTTTATTACCCATAGATTAATAGCCGGCGGGAGGCTCTGGGCATTCTATTAGCATTAACCATTGCAGGAGGTCCCGAAACTCGCAGTTTAACTGAAATCTATCACATGCTGTCCTTCGGTGTCAGGAGAGGGCACTTCAAATGAGCAATCAGCTGACACCAGCAAGAAGCTTCCCTGCAAACTGTTCATGTGTCATTTTTACGGAGTTTTTCGCAATGAGAGAGCATGCCTCATGCGCGCGCGCACACACCGCCTGCGCGGGCCGGGGAATAGTCAAAGCCAACAAACTAGGGAGCATCGTCAACGCACCTGTGAAACAAACCAAGCACAGGCTCAGGCAGGAGCTGTAGAAGGACACCCGGGGTGGCCTAAGGGACCATGAATAGATTGTTAGCTGACTAAGGGGTCATTGGTAGTTTGGGGGGGAGCAGACCTCATACAGCTCCACGTGGGACCGCTTTGGGGAACGAAATAACTAGTGATGACGGGAAAAGCAGGGGTCTCTCTTTGGAATTAAAAACAACCTATTGCACCCACCCTCCCGGCGCCCTTGGATTTTTCTCAAAGCTCTTGGGGAACATTAGTCGATTTTTCTGTTCTGGACTAACTTGATTGAAGTGGCAGTCATAGCCAGGAAAGCTGTCAGGAATGCCCTGGCTAGGGCAGCCCTTTCGACACAAATTCGGTGTTTTAGGATGTTATTCTTGCTTCAGTAGCGTCGGTCTTGCAAAGATCTTACAATGCTTTTGGACGATAAGAAACAGACAAGCAGCCGGTATAAAATAAAGATCCCACGAATGAGCAAGATTTCCAAATTAGGAATCTGTGATTAAGTTCAATACTGCCTATAAGCGATCTCATCAATGGATCACAATCAAGGTAAAGTACAGCCAGGTACCAGAATGTGTAGCATCTGGGGACTATAAAGGGTCTGTGCTCAAAATGTCCTAGCTAGTATGGGACATGGATAAGCAATAGGAATCTAGACCATTCAGATCAAGTAAAGTGTAGCTCTTAACACTTCCAGTTGTCTTGGACACCACCTAGAGAGATCAGCTGAACTTGAAGTATCTTGCGGATTCAAAATGGTTATGAGCCAGTAACTCATCTGTACCCAAGGCTTTTGGTGTCAGGAGTTCTTTTGGGGGCCAACAAATCTGGTTAAAGACAGTATTTTTTCTTAATCTGTGGTCATATGGACTCCTGGGGTAAAAGAATGGAAAGGAAACAGAAGAAATGAATTCCTTACCATTAACTCTAGTTTTCCAGACTTGGCGTCTTTCATAGATTCACATGCATGAATACTTCGCCATCTTCAGACTGGGATTCAAAGTCGGATGACGGGGAAGTATTCAAGCATGTGAATCTTTAAAAGACCCAATGGGAATACTATTTGCGAAAATGCATCTCAGGGAAAGATTCAGCAATAAAACCCTACTTCTCTGATTTATTTTGAATGGAGTTGGCATGGCTGCTAAGAATCTATGGGGCAGATGTATCAAGAAACCATTTTGCACTTCTCTAATAGCGATTGTTAAGGAATCGCTATTTGAGAAGTGCAAAATGGTATGTATGTAGAAATTTGCAATTTTTTAGCGATTCCTTAAAATTCCTTAATTGCGATTAGCAAATTGCTAATCGCAATTAAGGAATAATTTTCCCATTCAATTCTATGGGCCAGGAGGCCCATAGGAATGATTGTGCAGTAATTCTCAAATTGCGAATTCGCAATTTGCTAATCGCAATTTGAGAATTATTTGAAGGGTGCAGGGGTGTCTCAAAGACACCCTGCTGCACCCCTCAAATCTACATGTCTGTGCATGTGGCACACATACATGCCCTATGGGCATGTATGAGTGTCACATGCCACCCTTACAAATGTCAATTAGGGCATTTTTGTAAAAAATCGCAATTTACCACCAACTACAAGTTGATGGTAAAATGCGATTTTTTTACACAAATTCGCACACCAAAAATGTGTCATACATATCATTTAAGGAATCGCAAAATTTGCGATTCCTTAAATGCTATGCAAAAGAAGGAATCGCAACTAATTGCGATTAAATAAATTGCGATTATTTCATACATGTGAAATATCGCAAAACGTCCGTTTGCGAGTCGCAAAGGCCGAAAATCTGCGATTTTCAGCCTTTGCGAGTCGCAAAAGCCTTGATACATCTGGCCCAAAGTCTTTAACCTCTAGATGGGAGTATTAGTGAGAAAACGACAGACTTCTCAGGAGTAAACATGTAAGCCAGTAAAAGCCTACTGAGTTTCATTGCACATATCACAAGATATAGGATCCCATGTTGTGGAAGGTCTTCACAAGGACATTGAATCCTTAGTCAAATCACGTAGAATGCTTTATCATGGGGTTTACTACTGCCTACAGCCAGCTGCCTGCATCCATAATTTGGGAAAAGAAGTATTATGGGGATGTCTCAGGTTTACATAAATCCTCAATTACCTTATTAGTGTTCCGCATGCACAAATATTGCCTGCAAAAGGTTTCCCTAAATTCCCAAACTTACTGCAAGTCTTCAATACTCAAGGATTACCACAGCACCATTTAAAGTTGCGCAAGGGGAGGACATTGTTTTTTATTTGTGCCTCCCTGTGAAACAACGAAGAGGCTGGATTATGAACCCCATCATGTTTTTCACTGCCATGTTTCTGTCTTTTAAATGCCTTCGGGGAGCATTACAATCCACCACCTCTCTATCCTTAATTGATATTTATCGGTTTTACTATTTACTACTAAAACAGATTCGGTTGAACTAGGCAGGGATTCCCCCTGTCCCCCCTGCTCTTTGCCCTTACGATTGAGGTCCTGGCATGTGCAGTCAGACAAAATAAGGACATTCGGGGGTTCAGAATAGGACAGAATGACGCGGTAGAGGAGAAGATATCCCTGTATGCGGGTGATGTCCTCCTGTATATAACGCACCCTGATACAACGATAGGGGCTCTCTTCCTAGAACTGTATCGATATGGGGCTCACGCCGGGTATCGAATCAAGTGGCATAAGTCGATCCTCTATGATCCCAGGGACCGAGACGAATGGACGGATCTACCGGGAAGGCCGCAGACGACAGGGGTAGGGTTTGTATATTTGGGAATATGTGTGACACTAGATAAGACACTTTCCTATGACAGGAACATTAAAAGAATCTCGAATAACTTTGCAGAAGATGCGGCCAGGTGGAGGATGCTCCCCCCTCACGCTTTTTGGCCGCGCGGCCTTGTTCAAAATGATGACGCTCCCTAGATACTTATATGCACTACAAAATAATATTACCCCATCTCGAGGCAGGTGTTCCGAGACATTAACGTGGAACTTAGGGCCTTCTTGTGGTTGGGTAAGCACCCCTGGGTGGCTCTGACGACCCTCCAAAGGCATCAATACAGCGGTGGAATCTCATTACCTAATATGCCTATTACTGGGCGGAACACCTGGTGCCCATTAACGAATGGATACATGCCCCAGCTACACATCCTACTTATGCACTGGAAAGGCACGGTGTGGAGAAACGCACATTTCTCCATTATCTCTATGGGCGCAAGGGGAAAGCTAGACTGCTTCCAGCAACTAAAGCTACACTAGACCTTTGGATATGGGCGACAAAAGGAATAGACTGGGAACGAAAGCCGACGAGACAGACGCCGTTGTGGAGGTGTGCATGGCTACGGGAAGTGAGTAAGCTAACAGGGTTCCAGAGACAGGATGATATAGGAATGTCGACAGTAGGAGATGTAATGAAGAGGGGGGGGCTGAAATCCTTTCAGGCCCTTAGGGTAGAATATGGACTAGATAACACACAATATTTTAAGTATATACAGCTGAGGCATGCATGGCAGGCGGAGGAGTCATTGAAAGGCACACTTCCAGAATATGCACCATTGGAGGGTCGCCTATTGCAGGAGCACATACCAAATAGGGCAGTCTCCCTGACAATATAGAACGGTGATGAATAACTTCCTTGACGGGTTAGTGAATCTTAAAAGGAAATGGGAGGCAGATGTGGGGGACATGGACGAGGTGGACTGGAACACGGTCCTGATGCATCCGAGAGAGGTGGCTATAAAGTCCTGCTTACGGGTCATCCAATTCAACGTCCTCCATAGGACTTACCTGGACCGAGTGCGCCTACACAAAATGGGAAGGGCCACTGACCCGAACTGCCTGCGCTGTGGAAGAGAGGGTGGAGATTTCTTCCATATCATTTGGTCATGTTTCGAAATTCAAAGCTACTGGGGTGAACTCCTGAGAGAGTTGGGGGAGGTACTGGAGATCACGTTACCGCTAGACCCAAAACTGGATTTATTGGGTATGACTAATGACATAGACCTTGCCTGCCCGCAGCTGATCTTTCTCGTACTAGCCTTGGTGGTGGCTAAGAGATGTGGCAAGGAAGTGGGGGGCTGCCACGCTGCCACAGCTGGAGGAATGGAGAAGGGCTATGGGCCTCTATATGGCGGATGAAAGGGTCACGTATAAGGCAAGGGGTTGCCCCAAAACGTTCGGGAGAGTGTGGGGCAAATTGCGCAAATATCATGGAATGGATGGCGGACTTTGAGCCAATAACAGCCCCAAAGAACAAGTTACTTAGCTTCGGTAACGCTTTTTCTGGTAGATACAATATCTGCCTGTGGATTCCTCACTTTGTGAATATCCCCTTGCGTCAGCAACATTCGGAAATTCTTTTTGTAGTTTCGCGACGACGTCACAGAGGCACAGCATCGCGCGCGACTCCGCTGACGTCACCGACACCATAATAGGCCCACGCCGGCGTGATGACATCAGTTCCGCCCTTTTTTCCGTGCCTTCGAGGCACAAGGACGGACCGATGACAGTAGAAATATACACAGTACACAAATGTCAAGATAACACACATAGTGTGAAGCAAATGCAGGAATGCAATTGAAATAAAACATTTCCTTGACAATGAAAATATTTACATTACAATAAACTCAGGCATAGAAGAATGGACAATGGGTGGGTCAGTGAGAAATCCACAGGCAGATATTGTATCTACCAGAAAAATTGTTAAGGAAGGTAAGTAACTTGTTCTTCTGATAGATACATCTGCCAGTGGATTCCTCACCTTGTGAATAGAGTCCCACAGCAGTCCCCACTCCCGGAGGAGGGTGTCCACTCTTCTATACCAGGAAATCCTGGAGGACAGCGCGCGCAAAGTGGCCCTCCCTCCTCACTTCGGTATCTAAACAGTAATGCTTCGCGAAAGTGTAAAGGGAGGCCCAAGTTGCGGCTCTACAAATGTCCTTAACAGGCACACCCCTAGACACAGGAGAAGTAGAAGACTTTGCTCTAGTAGAGTCAGCTCTTATACCCTCTGGAGGGTCCTTACCCGCCAAGGAGTAGCAGATCTGAATGCAGAGGATATTCCATCTCGAGAGCGTGCGCTTGTGCACAGCTCTTCCTTTCCTGCAGCCAGCAAATCCAACAAACAGCTGGTCATCCAACCTGAACTCACTTGACCTGTCCAGGTAAAAGCTCACCGCCCTCTTAGGGTCCAAGCAGTGAAGTCTCCCCTCCTCCTTGGAAGGGTGAGGGGGAGGATAAAAGGTAGGGAGAGTAACGGACTGCCCCAGATGAAAACGAGTTACGACTGTAGGCAGAAAAGCAACCCTGGTCCTGAGAACGATTCTTTCAGCATGAACAGATAAAAATGGGGGCTTTGAACTAAGAGCCTGAAGCTCACTTACCCTCCTTGCCGAGGTAATTGCCACTAGAAAAATAGTCTTAAAAGACAAAAGTCTTAAGGGACATTTGTGTAAAGGTTCAAAAGGTGAACCCATCAGGAACGTAAGAACAAGGTTCAAATCCCATTGAGGAACAATAAAAGGAGTAGGAGGAAATTTATTGGTTAGGCCCTTAATAAATCGCAATACAATAGGAGATTTAAACAAAGAGGGCTGCTCCGGCAAACAAAGGAAAGCCGATAAGGCCGACAAATAACCTTTGATAGTTGCCACCGCAAAACCCTGCTGGGCCAAGGAAAGTGCAAATTGAAGTATATTGGACAAACGAGCCCTTAAAGGGTCAACGGACTTCTCCCCACACCAAGCAACAAATTTAGACCATCTATAAGAATAAATAGACTTGGTGGAGTCACACCGGGCCGATAAGATGACATCCACCACATCGTGTGGGAGAGAAAAGGAAATCAGGTTGCCCCGCTCAATCTCCAGGCATGAAGGTGTAAGGTCTGGAGGTGGGGGTGTAGAACCTGCCCCTCCATCTGGGAGAGGAGATCTGCCCTGTGAGGGAGACAAAGCGGAGGGCATGTGGAGAGGTGGAGAAGATCTGTGTACCACACCCTTCTTGGCCAATCCGGGGCGATCAAAATAACTTGGGCCCGGTCTTGGTGAATCTTCCTCCGAACCCGAGGAATCAAGGGTATGGGAGGAAACGCATAAAGGAGTTGAGAGTCCCAACTCAACTGAAACACAACCCCCAAGGCTCCCTGCATCGGAAACTGGAGGCTGCAGAGTGACGGGCAGTGAGCATTCTCGCGAGTGGCGAACAGGTCCACCTGAGGAGTTCCCCACGTCCGAAAGACGTGACAAACTACCTCTGGATGGAACCTCCACTCGTGGTCGGCGGAGAACTGCCGACTGAGACTGTCTGCACGAACGTTCAGTACCCCGGCCAGATGATTTGCCATCAGACAAATCTGATGGTCCTGAACGCAGGACCAGAGACGCAGAGCCTCTCTGCAGAGACACTACGACCCCACTCCTCCCTGCTTGTTGACATACCACATCGTGGTCATGTTGTCCGCAGGACTTGAACTGACTGACCGCGAATGGAAGGGAGGAAGGCCTTGAGCGCCAGACGTATCGCCCGCAATTCTAGAAGGTTGATGTGAAGCAACCTTTCCTCTGGAGACCAAAGATCTTTCACCTTCAGATCCCCCAGATGAGCACCCCACCCTAGAGTGGATGCATCCGTTATCACTGTGGCCACCGATGGAGGTAGTTGAAAAGGCTTTCCTGTGACAAATTGCCTTCCACGCTCCACCAAGACAGATCCGCCGCAGTTTCTCTGGAGATCCTGACTGACTCCCTGAGCTCTCCGCTGTGCTGATACCACTGCCTGCGGAGGCACCACTGGAGTGCCCTCATGTGCCAGCGTGCATGATTGACCAACAGAATGCAAGAAGCCATCAGACTGAGCAGGCGAAGGACCTTCAGGACTGGAACGACCGCTCCACAGTAAAATAAAGGAATCATTTCCTGTATGTCGCGAATCCTTTGAGGAGGAGGGAATGCACGACACACAGTAGTGTCCAGTACCGCACCTATGAACAGGTTGCGCTGGAAGGGCACCAGGTGAGATTTGGGTACATTTATCGAAAAACCCAATCTGTGCAACAGCTGAGTGTCTCCCGCAGATGATGGAGCACTATCTCTGGAGATTCTGCTTTGATCAGCCAATCGTCCAGATACGGGAATACTGGAATCCCCGACCTTCTGAGGTGTGCAGCCACCACAGCCATCACCTTGGTGAAGACTCGAGGTTCAGTAGTAAGACCACACAAAAGGGTCGCAAACTGGTAGTGTTGCGACCCAACCGTGAAACGGAGATACTTCCTGTGTGACTTCAGGATGGGAATATGAAAATACGCATCCTGCAAGTCGATTGACACCATCCAGTCCTCTTCCAGCAGCGCCTGAAGAACCTGTGCAAGGGTGAGCATCTTGAACTTCTCCTGCTTCAGGTAAAGTTTCAAGATCCTGAGATCTAGGATTGGACGAAGTCTGCCATCTTTCTTGGGGATCAGAAAATACCGGGAGTAGCATCCCTGACGCCTCTCCTGCTCCGGAACCACCTCTATCGCACCTTTTCTGAACAGTGCCAGGACTTCTTCCTACAGGAGTAACAGGTAGTCCTCCGAACAATAACCCTGGCAAGGAGGGTAATTGGGGGGAAATTCCTGAAAAGGAAGAGCATACCCATTCTCCACGAGATTGAGAATGTAAAGATCCGATGTAATCAATTCCCAATCTCGCAGAAAATGGGTAAGCCGGCCCCCCACTGGGCCCACATGATCCTGAATGGCGGATCTAGGGCTTCTTCGCTGTGGTGGCAGGGGGCTGGGAAGGGGAAGAGGAGGAGGAGGAGGCTTGGCGACCTCTAGGACGAGTGCTCTGTCTGCCCCCGTATGACTTGTACAGCGTATTCTGCTGCTGCTGCAACTGCTGCTGCGATTGTTTGTAGGCCCGAAAGGAAGATCTGCCAAATCCTCTAAATCGTTTCCCAAATAAGCCCTTGGTCTGAAGGCCCAAAGACTTTGCCGTCGCTCTGCTGTCCTTAAACCGCTCTAAAGCAGCGTCAGCCTTTTTACCAAACAATCCT
Organism: Lissotriton vulgaris; assembly: GCF_964263255.1. Classification (NCBI taxonomy): domain Eukaryota; kingdom Metazoa; phylum Chordata; class Amphibia; order Caudata; family Salamandridae; genus Lissotriton; species Lissotriton vulgaris. Next base: position 611,511,448 of record NC_141700.1, read on the forward strand.
GACCCATCAAAGGGCAAATCCATCAAAGCAGACTGAACATCCACAGAGAATTCTGAAGATTTCAACCAAGCAGCTCGCCTTGCGACCACTGATGAGCCCATCACTCTCGCCACTGAATCAGCAGTGTCCAGCTCACTCTGGATTACCTGCCTTGCCGCAGCCTGAGTGTCAGAAATAACCTCCTGAAAATCCTTTCTATTGTTTTCAGGAATTTTAGGCACCAACTGTTTGACGGAATCCATCAAAGCATGGATGTATCTAACCATCAGGCAAGTTGCATTTGAAGACTTTAGCGCCATGATGGCTGATGAAAAGATTTTCTTTGCTGCCTGGTCTTGTTTCCTTGCCTCCTTTTCCCGAGGAACCTGCGAAAAAGCACCTGTTGACTTCTTTGAACCGGAAGCCTGCACAACCAAACTCTCCGGCAGGGGGTGCGTTGACAAGAAATCCGGGTCACCAGGAGCCACTCTATACCTCCTCGCAACAGCCCCTGAAACAGCAGGAGCTGTCAGAGGTTTCTTCCAAACTTCATAAATCTGTTCAGCCAAAGCGTCATTAAATGGAGGCATTGGTTCAATAACGGAAGAAGGCGAGTGAAGGACCTCAGTTAGAATGTTAGACTTGTATTCAGCGGTGGGCAGAGTAATATTTAACAAGTCTGCAGCCTTCTTAATTACAACGTGATAAGGTGTCACATCCTTTGAAGGCACGTCTGACACAGAGGCCAAATCCCACTCAGGAGACAGTTCAAGACCACTGGCCTCTCTCAGGTCATCAAAAGGATCCTCTGAATCCTGTAACTCCCCTTCCTCCACGTCTGCATCCCGATACCTTTCTTCCTCCAGAAGTCTCTGGGCCTCACGCCTTGACCTCTCCTTCATGAACGAAGTCGACGGATCCAGGACCGACTCCGCCTGAGCCGGCGTCGAACCCGAAGTCGGGCGAGGCAGCTTAACCCGAGGTCGAACGGGATTCTGCATCAGAGTCGCAGGCACTGGCGTAGATGGAATCGGCGTAGATGGATTCGGCGTCGAAGGCCTCGGCGGCGCCGGGAAATGCCACTGCGGTGCTAGAGCCGGCATGAAAGGTATAAAGGGCGCAGGAGCATAAGCCTGGGGGTCACCCAGGTTATACGCCAATGGACCCGTGGGACCAACCGGTGCACCAGAGGGGTACATTGCCCTGGAGTCAACTCCAAACATGGCATTCAGGAACTGAGATGGATCCTGACCTGGAGCCGGAAAGGCTGGATAAGGGCCCCCAGGTTGCTCCAGAGGGAGCGGAGTTGTCTCAATGTCGATCCCCTCCTCAGGCTGGTGCACCGGGGTCGACGAACCCACAGGCAACGGAACCTCACCTTCTCCAACTTCCTCCACCTCACCTTCATCCTCCTGACCAGAAGGATGGGACGGGTCCGGAGAAGGATTCGCTTGCTGCTTCGGTGACTCAGGCGAATCCGCACGCAAAGCCTCACCCTCTGAGTCGTGGGCTTCCGAAGCCACCGCTTCTTTACGAAGTAGCTTCACCTGCGACTTCGGCCTTGAACTCGAGTCCTCCCTGAGTAATGGTGAGACTCATGGCTCCTCTTCTTGTGCTTCTTTCTCGAAGACCTCGAAGCATGAGCCGAAGACGACTCCAAGTGCGACCTCGAACGAGACCTCTACCTCGAACGCAGAGTTCGCGACTTCGAACTCCTTTTCTCCTTCTTGCTCTTCAATTTTTTTCTTTTTTTTTTAAACTGTTTTTATTGATGTTATGCAGAAAAAAATTAAAACATCTCTATGAAGCATATCATAGTTCAATATACAATACAGATATCCATGAGATAATCAATCTGAGAATTACAGGAGTATTTCTTTTCTGTTGAGAATTGAGCACGTTACATAAATCATCATCTATGAACTGTAATATATACAATCAGCACTGCCGGTGTTGCCCACTTCAATCAATAGTCACTTGCCTACTTTGCATAGATGATGTGTACAGTGTCTTACACAACGAAGTATTATTATTAAACTTTTATAACAACACTACATTTCCCCTGCCCCCCTCCCCCTGGTACACTTGCATTTAGTCAATGTCACATACATGTCGGCTTGATGTATAAGCTAGTAAAAATATTGAGTGCTGTCGCAACTGCAGTGTGTTTGGATTCCTGCTTACAGGAATGTGTGCAGCCTGAAATGCCCCTGTCCTACGTGCTTTCAGCAGGTAAGCCATCGCAGCATTACATTGTGAAACGATTAGATACCACCATGGCGGGTGAAGTCGCGAGTTCCTCATAAGGAGGATCTTTCATTTTCAAAGTCTAGCAGCAGCTTCTGCCAATCTAGTGATATTGGCGTCTTTCTTAGTCCTCTGTACTCTTCACGCTGTAACTCAGCCCCCTCAGCTTTCCCCCACTGCACTACCTCACTGTGCCAATCCCCTGGGTTCGGAGGTCTAGTAGATTTCCATCGAGCGGTCACCGTCCGCTTAGCTAGGAGCAAGGCCAAGTTGACAAACCTTGACATCGTGCTCTTCTTTTTGTCCCTAGTGCCCAGTCCTAATAGACAGTATTCCAGGTGGTCATAGGTCGTCCAGGGATAATCGTGATTAGTAGTTTGTACACCGAATTCCAGTAATGCCCCAATTTGGGACAGGACCATAGCATATGCAGTAATCCCGCATCCCTTCTTGCTCTTCAATTTTGCTACGAGGAGTTTTGCTTCCCTCCCACGAAGAGCCTTTGGAGTCATCTTCTTGCAAGAAGAACAGTCCTCGACATTGTGGTCGGAGCTCAAGCACCAAACACAGCACTCATGTGGATTGGTGATGGACATCATCTTGCCAAATTCTCTGCACGCTTTAAAGCCAGTCTTCTTCGAAGACATCCCGACAGAAGACAAAGAAACACTAGAATAATCACAAAGAAACAAAGTTACTGTACAGCTACAGACGATCCCTTGAAAACCGTTAGCGTTGACGACGCAGAAAAAAGGAAACTGATGTCATCACCCTGGCTCGGGCCTATTATGGTGTCGGTGACGTCAGCGGAGTTGCGCGTGATGCCGTGCCTCTGTGACGTCGTCGGGGCGAAGCTACAAAAATAATTTCCGAATGTTGCTGAAGCAAGGGGATATTCACAAGGTGAGGAATCCACTGGCAGATGTATCTATCAGAAGTTCCATACACGAGACATGAGAAAAGATGCCGCTAGACCCTGTGATGCAATAAGAGAAGGACAGAGACCAAACCGATTGGGGCTGTATGTGGCACCAGAGAGTGGATTGTTTTTAAAGATGAATCAAGGAGGGAGGGGGGAGGATGGGCGGGATGTGTTGATTAAGGCCGACATGCTGGTTGTGTTTTTGTACAAAAAAATGCTAATAAAAAAATGAAACCGATTCGGTTGAGATATTGGTGAACCAACTGCTCTGTGATTTGCCCACGATTCTCCGTCAACTGGACATCAATGATGTAAAATACATAGTCTAGATATATGCACTGTGCATTTAAAAGCTGGCTCCAGTACACAACCATAGCAAGTGACATGGAAATTCCCAAAAGGAAGGCAATCAATTATTAGGATATTAATATGTTAAATACTCATGCCTTCTATGAAAGCCTTGTGACACATTTACGGACTGCTGTTGGGTCTGTGTGTCAATGAGGCTTTTGTTGCATCTCACTTAAATTTTTACATCCAATTAATCTTAATTAGCAAAACGTCTACATGCAGTTAGCGAAGTGTCACCTCAACTGTACACCCCTTGTGCTTTCCACAAACCGCTAAATATGATATACATGAAGCCTTGCAAATTAAATTTGTTATATGCATGACAGTATCAAGACCAGAGACCGGAGGACAATTCTTTCTATATCTAACTACTATGATTCAAACTGATGAAATGTTTGATTGATGGAGAAACCCAGACTCTCGAGTAGGAAGCTCAATGAAACTTGGTGTGTAAACTCGAATCTAAAAACCTAAGTCGTGAACAGGATGCAATTAACACGATCAATGGTTTCATAATCATAATTGAGTGAAAAGTTTAGGTGAGTTCACTCCGCTTCCCTGCTGATAGTGACAATCAACAAAAAAGTTACCTCAGTCCAGTCTATGTGGTTAGTCTTTCTGCCTACCCAAGGGGATGTCCCTGTTTATTTTAAACCTTGTAGCCACACTTTAGTCAAAGGAGCGTTCCTCTTATCATACAGAGATGAGGAGTCAAATAAGTATCCATTCGGGAATGCATCTTTGACAAAAGAGAGACTACAAGGCACACCCCTCTAATACTCTACAGGGGCCATAACAAATATTATTTAAATACGAAACTGAGGAATGTTCCCAGTATGGTTTGTATGCACTGCCTGCTACAATGAGTGAAACATACACATAGCTTAATTTCTGCAGAAATTGTGCATTAATCAAAGAGATAGCGAATTGAGTGGGGTCAGCTACAGAATACAAGGTGTGGTCCTGAAGAAAGCCATTTAACCACTAACCAAAATGATATGACTCAAACACGCAATGCCATAGATGCTGAAGTCCTCTGTATACTCCCATAGCATCGCCCTTCGTTTTTAACCTTGTCAAAGGACCCCAGAATAAACTGCGGACACACAGAAGAGATACCCTTAGGCAATTTTTTATATAGACCCCTCCACAATAGCACACAAAGTGCTCTGCTGACTATCAAGGTTGAGCCACCCATATACAGACTGTATCTCGGTGAGGATCAAAGAAGCATGCAACTGCTAACCCTAGTTGTTGTGAGTCCTTTGTAATATAAATAGGAACACCCCCTTGTGTAGAGAGAGAGAGTAACAAAATCCTATCATTGGTTTACCAAAGGTTAGAATGAGATGGCGACATGTCACCTCAAGAAGGCTAATTTCCTTCCATTTTGTGGAGGTTTTTGTGAGTCAACCAGCCAAGGATGGGGAAACATAACTCTGTCTCTCCTGAGTTATGCAATGCCATATACTTGATTAACACATCCAAGTTGAACTGGTCTTAAAGGGAGGACTCTGAATTTGTAGTTCTTTGATTTCCACCGAAGCTCTGAAATATTCTGTGATGTGTTCTGTAAGATGTAGAAGCAAGCATCCAAAATGAACACTTTTTATGTACTGTTTAAATAATTTAATACATATAATCCACAAAGTACGCCAACTGTTGAATCTTATTTACTGTGTTTTGTAATTATTTATCTTCTTGTAAATGCTTAATTCTGGGCATACTTTTAGTCATCCTGTAAGAACTGTTAAATACATGTATAAGTTACTCTGAAGGAACCATTGTTGCTGGACATGACTACATATCATGGCCAGGTTCCTAAGAATACAGGGTTACCTTTTTACTGGGCTAGAGTAAAAACAATGCAGACATCTAAACACATGTTTTGCCGATTATAACTCGTCTGCGGTCCATGCGTGCATCCTCCACTGCCTTCGAATAGGCAAAGTACACGTGACTGGTTTAATGAGAGGGTTATGTGCAGGGAGAGGAAGCAGCATGATGGAGAGGTAGGCAGGAAGGGGAACTAGGATGGAGAGCAGTAGAACTTCGAGACATAAAGACCGATACTAGGTAGGGCAGCAAGGCAGGGATCACGGATGGACCAGACACGACACGACCGTGAACAATTACTGGAAACAACATGATGGAGTGCAAGGAGGAAATGGTGGCCCCTATAACAAACAGCTGGGAGGCATTAAAAACAACATAAAAGGAGCCGGCGGGGAGCCAACAATGATGTCTTAAGGGAAATGAAAGGGGGCAGCAACAGAATTTGAGTTCACAGAGGTACATCCCTGTTCCCTCCATGAGGTAGGACTGAAATGCATTAGGAAGTGGATGTGGACAAGAACAGCACTAAAAAAAAGAGCTTATCAATCGACCACCTGAAAACGACCATGAACTGTATAAGCCATCTGGCTTGATCCTTCATGGAAGTGATGAAATGTCTCCAATCAGTAATTATTTCAGGGACGCTGAAGGCCTGAAATTAGCAAGTGAGACACCCTTTCGCTGCCATGTTACTTAACATGCATTAGTGCATTACTCTACGAGTTTCTATTTAATCACGTTAATGGAATAAATGACATCTTGTATGGAAATATGATGCCTGCGGACTAAGCATTTATACCCAAAAAGCATCTACATCTTTTTTCTTTGAGACACAGAGTGCCTGCAACTACAACAGTTAATGCCTTTTTTTTTTATAACACATTCCACCTTATATGCTTCCTTGATGTCTCTGGGAGCTGCACTGTCACGTGGCAACCATAAGTAGCCCATTGAAGCCATCACAACAAGCAGTGTGTGGCTTCATTTCACAGTACATACCTCTACCCTCGATAATTCATGGCTGTGGATGGCATCTCTCAGCTGGACGTGCATCTGCTGCAGGAGCTGCTCCTTCGCAAGAAGCTGCTCCTTCAGTTCCTCATACTCTTGGAAGTCCACTCTACGACAAAAGAGAGAAACAAAATGACAAGTGGTTTTAAGGAAGTTGGATTGAACAAAAGCCCAGTCTCTTGAGAACGTCCCCAACCAATATACTTCTAAAGCATCTTATAATCAATGTACCGTCTGAGGACCTGCATGAGTCATGGACACTCAGTAGGCCGTCTGAGCACACATTAAGGTCCAAAAGAATTCTGCTTGTTCAAAGCAGTAAAAACAGTACAGAACAACCACTGGAAAAGCCAATAGCTCAGAGAACCCTGCAGTGTTGTTTTACTTGATTCACGCATATGCATTAGGTATTAAAAATGTAAAGGTAAAACACAATGTAAAAATGAGGAGTGTATGTGTTTGCAAATAAAAGTAAATAGAACAAGCATTGGCAAAGTCAATAGGTTTCACCTTATTGACTTTGTCATGCTTTTTGCTTATGGTATGCAACAGCAGCAAAAATCTAAATGCCTCTGTAGATTCCATGTGTAAGCGGCAAAAAAAGGGGAGGGAATGGCATAGAAATAATGCACCTGCATCATTCCCCACTTGCATGATGACATATGGATGTGCATGTGTCATCTTGCGTGCGTGCACCAACTGGACCAGGACCAGTTTGTTTTGGTTTGGTTTACTTACCAAACCAAGAAGGCAGACACCATCTGGATTTTTTTAAACTAATTGTATTGATTGAGAAGGTTATCAACTAGCAACTCACAACCCACCTCTAACTTCACTATCTGCTAGGCACCAAACAATCAGGATTCCTAGAGAACCACAGCATTGATCGCAACCACCAAGAACATCGGAAACATCCTGGACCAAGGAGAAACTGCGACCCTCAACCTGCTCTTCCTCTCCACGGCCTTCAACACGATCTCCCGCAACACCCTCATCAGAAGATTCGAGACTGGCATACAGGGATCTGCTCTCAAACTGATCTGTTCCTTATTCCTCATAGGCAGAACCCTAAGGGTCAGGCTGCCACCCTGCACATCAGAGACTAAGAAACTGATATGGGGTGTCCCACATGGATTCTCCCTCAGCCCCAGCTTTTTCAACATATACATGACACTGATTGCCAACATCATCCAATCACAAGACATCACCGTCATCTCCTACTCAGATGAAACACAACTCGTCCTCTCCCTGACAGACAAGACAAACACAACCAGAACCAACTTTACTAACTGCATGACCATGGTAGCAAACTGGATCTGAACCAAATGCCTGAAGCTCAACTCAGACAAGACAGAAGTACTGGTCTTTAGCAACAAGACCTCCCTATGGGATTCCACCTAGTGTCTGTCCGAGCTAGGACCAACATCCACAAACCACACAAGAAATCTAGGGATTATCCTAGTTGACAAGCTCAACAGGACAACTCAAGTCAACCCAGTGTGCACCTCCTGCTTTCACATCCTAATCATGCTGCAAAAGATCTTCAAATGCTTGCAGGAGCAGACCAGACAGATGGTCACGAAAAACTAATAACCAACAGGCTTGACTATGGCAACACTCTCTACACCTAAATCTCCAAACTACTCCTACAAAGACTCCAGACTATACAGAATGCAGCCACAAGACTAATACTCGACCTCCCATGCTGCACACACATCCACTGCACCTCAGGAAGCTCCACTGGCTCTCCATTCCCAAGCGCAGCCAATTTAATCTTCTTACGCACACATACAGAGCCCTACACAACACAGGACCAAAATGCCTGAACAGCCGCATACATTTTCACTAACCCACCGGACACCTAGGCTCTGCCTCACTCTCACACACTCCACGCATTCCCCAGGCAACACTGGAGGTCGCTCATACTTCTGCATGGCATCCAAGAAATGGAACTACCACCCTCAACACATCAGAACCTCCTCCTCACTTCTTGAGTTCCACAAGAAGCTGAAGACCTGGCTTTTCATATATAAGCACATTGGGATCACCCACATACACACCTTGCCCAAGTGCCTGGATACCCTCTAATTGATTAGTGTACTAAACAAATTAACATAACGTAACATAGCATACCAACCAGGGTCCTCGTAAGGAGGCCACTGCTGCTAGCACCACCCTTTGCTACTGCCAGCACCGCCAATGACAGTACCTATACAACTACTAACTATCACAATGGTACATGTGAGACAGTTCAGACTGTTTGCGGCCCCCAAAGCTATAAGAATAACTTGGGCAGCAGGTATCAGTTGCATATAGTGTAGATTGAATTAATTAGCAACTGTTGTTCTGCTAATTTCTAAATTAAACAAACGGTGCCACCATGTGGCTGCCATCATAAGTGCTGATGTTCAATTAAGTGCCGGTGCTGAGCACCAGAAACCACCGGCTCAAATTAAGCAAATAAAACAAAAGGCTTTCGCCTGCAGATAGCCAACAGTTGCCAGGCAAGAGATACCTAAAATAACCCATTGCAATAATAAATAATGATACCTAAGCAGTAATTAAAGCAGGGATTGGCCTAACCAGCCCCAGCACTGAAGTACACTACTTTATATGTGGCAGTGAGGTAAAATGTGCCCTGCAACCCCTGAGTTGAGGAAGGCCCCTGAGTTCCAGGGTATGGGCGTAGGAAGTGTGGGGGACGAGGGGGATATATACCCCCCCCCCCAGAATTTGTAGTGGTGGGGACACGGGGGACAAGGATGGGGGGGCAAGGTGACAAAAGAAATTCCCTTCTCTCTTCTGTTAATCTCAGGGCCAATGGCACGTCAAAACACTAGCGATGTGACAATGGCTCTTCACTTGACCTGTGACCTTCCATCTTCCCTTCTGTTGTGCTGCAAAGCTCCGGGAATTTTGTCTCACCTTGCCACCCACTACGACTGCGTGGAGTCTGCACTTCCGGTACAAAGAAATGGAGGTAGTTTGTTGATTGCTGTCTGCATCCTGCCCCTCCTCAGCCAGACCCTACCTTATTTGACTGTTTCACACTGCACAATTCACCCACTCAAAGCCTAATGTTTTGATAAAATGTTATTTTGAGCAGGTGAACCTCACCTTGATACATGAGAAAAATTAGCCTCAGACATAGTCTAATCACACATCTTGCGTTCTGTTGTGTTAGATGTGTTGGTCTGTCCTGATATCTACATAAATAACAATTTAAATACAACTATTTTGTCTTATTTCTTTTATAGAGCTACTCAACCCAATCCAGTGTTAGAGTGCTTTACATCAGACATACAATGGCCCACGTTACCACCCCTCTGACTTGGAAACTTGCCTGGGGAAAGTGGCTTCGTGGATGGAACACTCCTGCCTCAAGCTGAATGGTGGAAAGACGGAGCTAATGCTTCTGGATAACGCCTCCAGCTTAGACCTCAAACAGATCTGGCCTAACTGCTTGGGGCCTGCCCCATCTCCAAAGACCAAGATAAGCAGCCTGGGCATCTGGCTGAACAGCTCCATTAAGTTTGAGGACCAAGCAGTAAGAGTAACTGGAGCATGCTTTGGCGCCATTAGACTACTGCGGAATGTCCCCTCCCTCCTTCCAATGAGTGCAAGGAGGACCCTGATACAGGCCCTGTTCCTATCATGCTTGGACTATAGAAACTCCCTTTACCTTGGAGCACCCAAAGTGACTTTAAGGAAAGTCCAAACTGCACAGAACTGTGTGGCTAGACTACTGCTGGGGGTACCTAAAAACAAGTCGGCCAAACCGGCCCTAAAGATGCTTCACTGGCTACCTGTCTCCGACAGAATCAAATTTAAGGATCTATGCATTGCCCATAGGATCTACTGGGGTACCGGCCCAGCTATCAATAGACCTCTCATTACCCCATATCTCCCCCGAAAATGCCTCCGCTCTACTAATCTCAGTCTGGCAGTCACACTGAAAATAAAAAAGGGCAAGAAGCGGAGGCAGATCATTCGCTCACAATGTGGCCAGACTCTGGAACACAATAACCCCACACATCTGTGCAGAATCCCATCATCTTCCCTTCCGGAAACTTCTCAAGACCTGGCTATTCCAGCAATCGGCTTCATAAACCTTTGCCGCAACCTCTGTCTAGACGCTAGCGCTGGGATGCCCTCGGGTAGCTATGCGCTCTACAAAAGCTAATAATAATACACATTATACATTGACAATACATCATATATGTGTGCATCAATGTACAGGATGTGTTACATAAGTGAGGGTTGCAAGGTGTAGAAGTCATGCCCTTTCCTTCATAGTTCACTGTGCGATATTAGAAGGATTACATTTCATGAACTGCAAGTAACTAAAGGATCTCCGTGTTAAAAACAGTAACCCACTTACCCATTTACATAAAATAAAAATCCGTCATCTGTGTGTCACATGATGTGCTTTGCTACTTTGATTTAAAACTGGAACTCGACAAAACAGTCGCTCCAGCAAGTGCATTAACCTCCAAGTTATCTTCCCATTATTATTTTTTCCCAGAGTTTTACTGGGTACATAAAGATCTATGCAGCAGGTGCCTTAACCCCATAATATATTTTAAAATGTAGACTTTGCACCCAATTAAGGAGACCAGATATACTGCTACTTTTTTCCCTGTTGCCAATTTCTTTCTGGTAGAGCTTTAATAAATAAATACACAAGTGGAGGCCTAGCTCTAGCGCATTTCGTTTTTGGCAAAATTTCGACGCAAAATCAAATTTGTTAAATATTGTAATTCGCTCAAATGTACTCAAGATAGACCTGCTTAACATATGTGCGATCTTAGAATCTGATGGAATTTTTTAGTGATATCACTTCCTGTGAGGTCTGGGGTTGTGATATCACACAATTTTATGTCACTTACACACTGCCTAAATTGGTTAGCGCCCACTTCTTTTTTTAGGACTTGTGCCCTGGTGGGAGAAGTATAATGGAGAACTGGTGCTAGTTGTTGTTGGAGGCTCGCTTAGCATATGGTGAACACTCTCAGGAGTGATGCACCTTGCACTAATCCAGGCAATCCTTAAGGTAATTTTAGTGGTCTAACCAGTGGTAGCTGTGGAGAGCAGACTTCAGGTTTATCATGAAGGAATGTAAAGCAGGTTGTGTTACCACATTTAATCGACAGTATAGACTAGATGAATAAGAATCACACAGTGTAGTTCTAAAAATAGTTATATTTATTATACACACTCACTAACATATTGGTATATCTCCTACCCAGAGATATCAACACAATACACACAATACCTCAAAGAAAAACAGGTAAGTAAGCACAAATACACAGTGGTCTCTAGGAGAAGACCAAACTATATACTAAAGAAGTGGAATGTGAACTGCAACCGAAGTCTGGACGTGGACCACAAAACTCAGAAGAGCTGGGGACACAATAAACCATCTGAGGTAAGTACCCAGGAACCCCACGGAGGCTGTGTGCAGAGCGGAAACAGTCATGTACTCAATGCAAGTCAAAGTAACAGTCGCAGTTTTTTAGAAGAAGAACCCTTAAAAGTGACCCTGAAGAAGCCCTGTGGAAGACAGAAGGTTGGAGAGTCACACTTCTGTTGATACCCCAGGAACCAAGAAACCTACACCAGGGAAGCCGGATGCATAGGTGCAAAGTGAAGTTGGAAACCGCTGTAGACCACAATGGAGGACTTCAGAAAAGATGCTGCTGGTGAAGGGGGTAAAAGAGTCCAGTAGAATCCAAGGATGTATTCTTGAAGAGGAGTACCTGCAAGAAGAGGGGACAGAGTCTATGCCACTCTGAAGTGACCAGGAGGCACGGATGGACAATGCTCACTGATGTCAGGAGGTTCAAAAGTTAAGATGGTGACCTTGTTGATATAGCTGTGAGTACGAGGCGACACTGAGGAAAACTAGGAGCTGTGCACCAGCTGTCCCACATCGAGTGTCAGTGTCCAGGTGGTGGGTGTCCGGGGGGAGCAACAACAAGCCTTGGTAGCTGCAATTGGTGTGGAAAGCGAAAAGATGCAAACGTTGGGACCAGCAAGGTCCAAGGGATTCACTAAGTGCAGGAGAGTCAGAGCAGGACCCAACCCAGGAGTAGCAAGACAACCTCAAGCAGATCACCAAAGATGGAGGCTTACAGTGCAGAGGATGCATTCAGGACGCTGATCTTCGAGGGTTGAGATGCTGGAGGCTGGAGCTTCTTGTAGCCTAAAGATCTCTGGAGTGCAGAGCCAACAAGACTTGGCAACAGCAAGTCAACGTGGTGCACAGGATTTGGTCCCAGCAGCTCCGACGAGCGATACTGTCCTCAAAATTGTAGAGAAGACAGATCAAGCCTCTAGGAAGCAGCATATTTACCACCTGTGTTTCTGGGCCTCAGGAAATCCGTAGGACGACAGGAGTAGCAGACCGGTAATCTTTGTTGCGGTACCTGCACATGCAGGGAAGTGACTCCTTCCCTCCAAGGGAGATTACTTCAGATGTTCCTGATGCCCACAGGCCTTCTAGGAGAACCTGGATGACGCAAAACACAGACGACGCAGAAGACTATAAGAACAGGGAGACCAGGAACAGCGAGACGAGGAGCAGCAGGAGTCTTCCTTGATGCAATCTCGGTTTCAGTCAAAGTCCAACGAAGCCCAGGTGTCCAGACGATCGAAGAGTGTCTTGGTTTCAGAGGTAAATCTAGTTCCATGATTAATCTGAGGACCCACTCACAAGTGAGGCCTTCAGTACCCTAGGAAAAGGGTTGGAATGACTCGGGGGAGTCCCTTCCAAAGGAGTGGCTGAACAGAGGGGAGGATACTCCCCTGTTCTTTGTCCAGTTTTATGCCAGAGCGGGAGCTGGCTAAAACCAGAGTATGCAAGGAGGGCATCAAAAGTGCCCTTCAAAGCACAGGCGAGCATCAAATGTGCCCTTCAAAGCAGTCTGGTGGCGCTGGAAAGCACTCCCTCCCCAGCCCAATACACTAAGTCCTGTCTGTGAGGTGGTCACACCTCCCTGTGACAGGAAACCTATTGTTCTACTTTCCCCTGCTCGAGTTCAGCTCAGCAGCAGGAGGGAAGAATCATGCCTATGGTCAGCAGCAGCACTAGCTTGCTGGCAGACCCTGAAAGGCTGCTACAGGGAGTACAGAGGGGTCCCCTAAGGATCCATCCAGAACATGGGATCATACTCCCTGCATCGGAATCTGTGTTGGGGTATAATTCCAACATGTTTTATACCAAACATGACCAGGTTCGGTGCAGCCAATATATAGTTAGACATCTCGTAAGAACTGATGTCCACTATATACCTTAAAACGGCTGACAGTACTTACAAAGCCTGGAGAATCATCTCTGTGGTTTGTAGGGGGGTCCTGGCCATGCAGGGGCACCCTCACACTTGTAACCAAGCAGCCTGCCTACCACAGGAGTGACTTGTATGTTTTAAGTGCGGGGACCTCAGGTGAAGGAGTTAAAAGAGTCCAGTGGAATCCAAGGATGCATTCTTGAAGAGGAGTACCGGCAAGCAGAGAGAACAGAGTCTATCCCACTCAGTAGTCACCATGAGTCACCTAAGCACAATGCCCACTGATGTCGGAAGGTTCAAATGTGAAGATGGTGACCTTGCTGATATAGCTGTGATTACGAGGCAACACTGAGGAAGACTAGGAGCTATGCACGAGCTGCCCCACATTGGGTGTCGGTGTCCAGGTTGCCGGTGTCTAGGGGGGAGCACCAACAAGCCTTGGTAGCTGCAATTGGTGTGGAATGCGAAAAGATGCAAACGTTGGGACCAGCAAGGGCCAAGGGACTCACTAAGTGCAGGAGAGTCAGAGCAGGTCCCAACCCAGGAGTAGTGTTAGAAATGGGGGTCTCTAGTTGGCAATGGTTTGCACCTTTGTCCAAATAGGGACCCTTGCTTCTAGTCAGGGAAAGGAGGATACATTCCTAAAATAACCCCTGCTCACCCTCTAGGTAGCTTGGCACGAGCAGACAGACTTATCTCAGAGGCAGTGTGTAAAGCATTTGTGAACAAATACAGTAATATAGTGAAAACACTACAAATGGACACCACACCAGTTTAGAAAAAGAAGTAATCTTTACTAGACATAGCACAAGACCAAACGACAAAAAACCACAATACAGTATCAAGAATATGACTTTAAAATGGTAGAAATAGCGTAGGTCAATGTAGATGGTCAATGCAACACTTTACTTTCACAGTACCTTGGATGCGTCACGCAAAACAAACAAAAGGGTCGCAGGGACAGTGATGCGTCAGTTCCTTGCTTCGAGGGAGGTGATGCATCGGTTCGTTTCGGCAGCGCAGGGGAGGTGATGCGTCGGTTCCTTACCGGAGAGGAGGTGATGCGTCGGTTTCGTACTACATTCCGGTTAGGATGCAAATGTCGTCTTTGATGCGATGTGACAATGTGGATGCGATGCGTGCACGCCCGACGTCCGTGCGGCGAAAACAATGGTTTCTTGAGGCGCGACAGGCCCTGCGACACACTTCTCAGGTGATGCGACGGCAACCTCTGCTGCGGCCACACGCTTCTCTGGTGATGCGACACGCTTCCTCGGCGATGCGATGGCGAATAGCTGCGGAGGCGACACGCTTCTTCGGCAATGCGACAGCAACTGCTGCGCAGCGACACGCTTCTTCCTCGTTGCATCGCGCTTCCAGCTCCCAGCGACACACAGTCTCCAGAAGGCCCAAAACAAGAGAAGACATCTCTCTCCAGGTAGAATTCCCAGCAAGGGAATCCAGGGGGAGCTGGTTGTGAAGTCTTTGTGTCCCTGAGACTTCAGAGCAGGAGGCAAGCTCAGATTCGAGCCCTTGAAGATCTTCCTCAAGATAGTAAAAGTACACACAAAGTTCCTTTTCTCCATTCCTTGGCAATAGGTAACCACTGCAGGCCAACCACAAACAGCAAACAGCACAGGGATAGTCTCCTCCTTCAGCTTCCTTGGTTTCTCTGCTTGGCAAAGGGTTTTTCTGGATTCCCAGAAGTTCTGGGCCACAATATTTATACTGCAGAATCCTTTGTTCTCTGAAGGCAGAGAGGGTCTCTGCCCAGCCAAAACCAGTTCTGTCCTCCCTGGTGCAGCTTCCTGGCAGGAGGTGGAGACAGATTGTTGAAAGCAGACCTGGCCCAGGTTGCTGAAAGGAAGTCTCCTCCCCCTACTCTCTATTCTATGAAGGCTCAGGCAAGTGAAAGGAAATCTCCTCCCCCTACTCTGTATTCAGTGCAGGTCCTATTCAGTTCAGCACTGACCCATCAGACTGCTGGAGCCAAGGCCCTCTCCAGCCCCCTGTCGCTCACAAACCAGACATGGAATACACAAACCTAGCAGAGGCATACTGGATGGTTAGGCAAGAAAATACCTACTATCTAAAAGTGGTATTTTCAAACACAGAATTTAAAAATCACCCACACTAAAAGAGGCATACTAAACTCGTTTTTCTACCTTGTTCCCTTGGTCAGTTAGGATTATAAGATGTTATAATCAAACTGCCCATTCTGGCCTATAGAAACAGGTAGCCTTGCAATAGTGAAAAACGAAATTGGCTGTAATTCACTATTAGGACATGCCACCCACATCAGGGCATGTCCTACCTTTCACATACAATGCACCCTACCCATAGGAGTACCTTGGGCCTACCTTAGGGGTGACTAACATGTAGAAAAGGGAAGGTTTAGGGACTGGCAAGTGGGTGCACTTGCCAAGTCGACATGGCAGTCCCAAACTGAACACAGGCTCTGCAATGGCAGGCCTGAGCCACATTTTACAAAATGCTTCTGTGGGTGGCACAATCAGTGCTGCAAGCCCACCATCAGCATTTGATTTACAGGCCCTGGGCACACATGTTGCACTGTACTAGGGTCTGACAAATAAATCAAATAAGCCAATCATGGAATCACTAATCCATTACAACAATTTACAAAAGAGAGCATATACACTTTAGCACTGATCAGCAGTGAAAAAGTGCCCCAAGTCATAAAACCACCAGCAACAGGTCAGAAAAAATACAGGAGGAAGTCAAAACGTTCAGGGATGACCCTGCAAAAAGGGCCAAGTAGCAAGACAACCTCACGCAGCTCACCAAATATGGAGGCTTACAGTGAAGAGGATGCATTAAGGACGCTGATCTTCGAGGGATAAGGTGCTTGAGGCTGGAGCTTCTTGTAGCCTGAAGATCCATCAACAGGGTCTTGACCGAGGAGACCGGGGAGAGGGTCACTCTCTTCCGCCTGTCCCTCATCAGTGGCCCTGAGCAAGCTCATGTCAGCCCTGTCAACAATAGGTTTTAGCCGATTCACATGAAGTACCCTGTGGAGACTTCATTCGAGTACCTAGGTCAACTAAGTAGGTGTCCTCACCTTTCTTTTCCACTATAATGGGGCCACGCCACTGGTCTTGGAGAACTGCTGGGGCCATAGTCTCCAACGCCCACACTTTCTGTCCTGGCTGGTAAACAGTCAGTACAGCTTTTGGTAATGCCAGGCTTTGAGGTTCCTGGCTGGCCTCAAGGTTTTTGCTGGCCTTCTTCAAGTATTCAGCCATGTGAGAAAGCAGGCCCAGTACATAGTACACTATGTCCTGTTTAAGAGGCTTGAGAGGTTCCTCCCATCCTTCTTTGACTAGACATAATGGACACCTAACTGGATGTCCAACCAGAAGTTGAAATGGGCTGTAGCCCACCTCCTTCTGAGGAACCTCTCTGTAGGCAAAGAGAAGGCAAGGTAGTAAGACATCCCATTTTCACCTCAGCTTTTCTGGGAGTCCCATGATCATACCTTCGAGGGTTTGTTGAACCTTTCAATAAGCCCATTGCCCTGTGGATGGTAGGATGTGGTTGGTAGGATGTGGTAAACTTATAGATAACACCACACTCTTTCCACATAGCAGTGATGTAGCTAGACATGAAATTAGTACCTCTGTCTGACAAAACCTCCTTTGGGAACAACTCTGGAAAAGATTCAGAGGAGGGCCCTGGCGACTAAGGTGAATGGCCTCTGGATATCTAGTGGCATGGTCCACCACCACTAAGATAAAACTATGTCCAGATGCTGTTGGAAGGTTTAAGGTACCTAAAATGTCTATCCCTACCATCTCAAAGGGAACACCAACCACTGGAGTGGGATTAAGGCGGCCTTTGTATTGCCATCTGACTTACCATTGGCTTGGAAGGGGACACAGGAGCAGCAAAACGTCTTGGTGTCTTCAGGCTTGTGGGGCAAGTGAAGGACAAGCCTGTCCAAAGTCTTGCTTTGCCCAAGATATCCTGCTAGGGGAATGTCGTATGCCAGGGTCAATAGGAAACCCCTGAACTTCTGGAGGCATGACCGACCTCCTAGTGGCACCAGGCTTAGGGTTTCTACTTTCAGAAAAAATGAGCCCATCTTCCCAATAGGTCCTGTGGGACCAACTGACATTCCCTACTTCCTCAGCAGCAGCTTGCTGTATGAGTTATTCAAGAGAGGGGCAGGCCTTCTGCACCAGACTCAAGACTTCCCTAGAAGGTCCCCCTGCCCCTAGTAGCTCTGCCTTGTCAGCCCCAAGCTCCTCTAGGACAGTTCCTGAAATCATCCCCCTCAGGAGGCTGATTCTCACTGGGAGTCTGAGAGGAGGATAAGTCTTTACCCTTCCTACTCCTCTTGGGAGGTGGCCGTTCCATCTTTTCAGGATGCAGAGATCCCTCAGTGCCTAAATTCCCATCATATCTGCATGAGTCCCGAACTCCACTTCAAACCAGGCGGAAGTTTCAAGTGTCAAACGAGTGTTCCCTAACTCTAGGTCCCCTGGTGTTGCCATCATGGGATTTTAATCCAAAATTCTTCCTAGCCCTCTGGACTTCTAAGGTTTAATTATCTAGGGCCAACTGATTCTGAGCTTGGCTCTATCAAGTTTGAACAGGTGATACTTCCTTTCTAAAGAATCCTCCCTCTTGCTAGAGATTGAAGTCCATGTTGAAGTGGCAGAGGAGGGTGAATTAACTGAGGAGGACCTGGACCTCCACTGAACCATTTGTACCCTCCCAGGAGACCTCTAGGGCCCCCATCTGTGTCACTAGAACTATTCCCTGGGGGACTAGAGTTCTCCAGTAAGGGGTCTTCAGACGATTCATGGACATGCTCCGAAGCAGAGTCATATGTGTTGGACACCCCTGGCACATCTTTTGGGGCATCACCACCTATATCCAAGTTATCCTGCACACCTAGCCTTTTTTCCTGGTAGCAATAGCTATTCCACAAATATTACTTCACTGTTAATACACATCTCTCCAAATGTCACTTGTTAATAACTCATCATACAAAGAAACAAAAAATGGTGGAGGGCCTTAGGGGAAAGTATTTTTATAGACAGATAATGGCTGAATATTTACATGGAAAGTGTGCACCCACTGGCCTCATAGTCACGAATGCGCCCAGGCTTTTTCTAACGGATAAAGCTTTTATAAAAGGTCCTTAATAGCCTGGCGCTGCACTAGAGACTGGCTCATCCTGATCATTACAACTGCAAAAAGAATCGCAGATGCCATTCTAGTTGAAATACAAGTCCTAGAAGGGAAAATAAAAACTACACTGACAACAAAAAAATTTGAGAAACAGCAGGAAGACTCCAATAAGGCCAACAAAGAATATAGAGATCCGATCTTTTTTGCCAAAATAGAGAAATTCAAGAAGGATTTAGCTAAATTCTCGCATGAAAAAGTGTACCCTTACATAAGTGACAACTACACCCCTACAGACTCCAACAAACAAAAACACACACATGGTTCCTCCTATGCCACATCTTCAGATTCTGAATCTTCTGACTCAGAAAATAGTGGTACTAATCAGTGGAGAGGGAAAGGTCGCAATAGTCGACCAAATCGGAGATATAATGGGCGTGGCAACATGTACCAACCTGGACCATGGTGGCCTCCTGCCCCATGGGGATATCTCCAATTTCCTCCACCAATGTCCCATTATCCAACGCAGCCTCAATACTTTGACAGTCAGGCTTTTTTAGGACAGGGCCGTGGCTGGAATCGAGGAAGACAGAGAGGCCAGGGTCAAGAACTTCCAATGACCCGCAACAAACGAGGTCAATGAATTCCGCACCTCAGGTGAATGAAGATCTTGTAGTGAATCTCAGTACTCGAGCATTAACCTCCAGTGAACAGGAGGCACTGAACAAAGGGCTCGGCTTCGTCCCCACTAATAGTGGAGACCCTTTCCAAATTCGAGGGGAAATCGAAAGATTCTTCAGAACAGTAAGGTTACATTACTTTTTCAAAGACAGAGAACAAGAGACATCAACCGTAGATACTAACACAGGGTTGAAGGTCAAGTCTACTTTCATGCCTCTACTTCAACAAGTACCATCCAAAGTGGGTGCCTTTGAAGCAGCAGTGCTACATGAGCTTAAATCACTTGATTTCTCCAAACAAGGCAACTATCAAAATCTTTCAAGAACAGAAAGGAATGCGCTCGAAACCTTGTCAAAAGACACAAATATTGTGATAAAACCAGCGGACAAGGGGGGAGCCATAGTCATCCAAGACACCACCTCGTATCGGACTGAATGTCTAAGACAACTAGGGAACACCCAGTTCTACACTCCCCTAGATGAAAATCCAACTGCTAGACTTACAAATGAAATCAAACATCTAGTAGAAGAAGCAAGTACGGAGGGTTGGATTACGTCACAAGAGGCCACCTTCCTGGTCACCAGATTTCCAACTACCCCGTACTTCTACACATTGCCCAAGATTCATAAACCAACGAGACCACCGCCAGGTCGTCCCATAATCTCGGTCATAGGGTCTCTTTTAGAACCCTTATCATCATTTGTGGACGTCTTTCTCAGTCCTCTTGTAAAAACTATGCCATCATACCTCCAGAACACTAAAGATGTCCTACGTGTACTACCAGAGGTGCAGTTCAATACTGATTCTGACATACTGGCAAGTCTGGATGTAGAATCATTGTATACTTGTATACCTCAAACAGACACCCTACAAACAGTACAAGAACTTCTAGAGAACTCTTCTCTTGACACTATAACACCAATCCACTTTATAATGGAACTAGCAAGAATTGCAATGACAGAAAACTTCTTCGCCTTTGAAGACTGCCTATACCTACAGATATCAGGGACATCTATGGGCAGTAATTTGCGCCTAGTTTGGCGAACCTTTATGTCCACCAATTCGAAACTCATCATGTCCAGAATACAAACAATCCACATCATCAACAATTGATGATGTGGAAAAGGTACATTGATGATATTCTGGTGGTCTGGCGTGGAGATGAACAATCTCTACTGTCTTTCCAGAACTGGTTGAATAGTCAAAACCCCTATCCAAGGTTTACTTTAGATTACAGTAAAACCGAACTCCCATTTCTGGACCTTTTGATCTTTCCACAAGAAGGGCATCTAGCCAGCTCCTTATATCGCAAACCCATGGCACGCAACTCTTTTCTGAGATTTGACAGTCACCACCCCCATTCCCTTAGAGAGAACCTCCCATTTGGTCAGTTCCTCAGGGTTCGGAGAAATTGCTCTGATAGAACGGATTTCTATTCCCAGGCAAAAGATCTTTCAAACAAATTGAAAACACGACGGTATCTTGGCTCTTTGGTCACCAAGTCTCTAAAACGAGCTGCAAATAACCATCGTGAGGCACTTTTGGAACCCCCAGTCGAGAAACCACCTCTAAACAGACTGACATGGGTCACAACTTTCAATACCTCATCTTCTAAGATCCAAAAAATCATAAGACAGAAATGGCGGATTCTGAACAGTTCTGGCGACAATATCCCTTTGCCACTGTTCTCATTCAAGAGAGGTAGTAATTTGAGGGATGAATTGGTCCATACTAGACCTCGGCACACCATGGAAGAGCCCACATCCACTTTGTGGAATCTTCCTCCAGTTCAAGGACATCACCCGTGCGGGAACTGCTCAGTGTGCCCACAGACCAAAAAGATCCTATCAGTGGACATTGGCACTGCTCGACCTTGGTTGCTCAAACGCCACACTAATTGCAACAGCGAGAAAGTCATCTATCTGATTACCTGTCCATGCGGCTTGAGATATATAGGGATGACAACTAGAACAATTAAACTACGCATACAAGAGCACAAGAGCACAATCAGGCGCAATAAGCAAGCAACCCGGCTCACTTCCCATTTCCTCACCAAAAAACATCATGCAGATGAGTTAGAGTGGTTGGTGTTGGAACAACCCTACATACCCCAACATGTCGCGGATGTCTCACAGTTCCTACTGAGAAAAGAACAGAGATGGGTGTACAAATTAAAAAGTGACACAGAAGGACTGAACGACGACATCCCGTGGATACAGTTATAAGCCCTCTCTGTCACCACAGTCTGCAGCGTATTTTAAACTCGCACGCAATATAAGTCTCTCCCTACTCTTCACTGTTATACTTCTAGGGGGTTGCTTTGTCATTAACAGTTTTGTTTTGAGTAGCGGCGATAAGATCCTATTTTTATAAAGCCATCACAGCTTCTCTGTCTCTCATACAATACATCGATCAAATAAGAGACAACATCAGCTCCAGACGTGATGTGACACGTCCTTCCCATTGCTACATGGTTGATTGTATGCACATTGTCCTAATCATGAACAGGCACTAGTCCGCAAGCGCATACCGCCATAGGCCTACAGACCATTTACATAAAAGTTCTGGTGCCGGGCAGCCAATAGCTTACCTTACTTGTGGCTACTGCACATTTTTTTCTGCCTCAGACTAAAGGGCCGATCATTCAGTTGGCCCACAGAGGCCATCGATCTGGCAGGCCTCCTATCGTGTAAATAGGGTGTGTGCCTTATTTTAGATTGAACAAAAGTGTTGACATGGTGCTCTTTTCATTTATTTTGTCTTGAAGCCATGCTACTATGTTTCTAATGGACATTGCCGTTGTTCGAACCAATGAGGGCTTCTCTCTCTTTTTTGACTTCTCCTCCTCATTCTTTATGGTTAGTCAATCACCAACACAGGATCTTATCCACCTTTGCACATACAGCAGACAGCCACCTTGCGCCTAATAGATAAACGCGCAAATTCTCTGTTACATCTACTGAGTCTGGCGAGGAGATACTGTTTACGTGTTTACGTCTCACACTTCCGGTTCCGTTTGAAACGGACCTATCAAATACAGACCGTCTCAAACTTATGTCTCCATAGCGGTCCGCAAGCTGATGCTTGCGCAAAACCTACCAGCCTCGTTTCCCCGTAGGCTCTGTTCAACATCCGGGTAGAGACAAACGAAGGCGCTAAGAAAAGAAACGCGAGACCAATAGCGAGACAAACTTCCTTTTTGAATGAGCAACTATTGGTCCGCTTTTAGATAGCGGAAAGAGCCTATCACAGAACCGCTTCAGACAGCTCTCTCTCAGGTCCGCTGGTGCAATACAAATTCTTTCGCACCACACAGCGTCACTACCTCCCCCTCGGCTCAGCTATAAGTCTGAGGCAACGACGGAGAGGTAAGTGCGCTCTGTGCTGCGTTTATAGAATTGGTTTTCCCCACAAACCATTGTGGTTTTTGAGTAAGTCTCTCTCCTATGTCCACTGATATCTTATAAATCGACCCCTTGGCTAAGCTAGTAAGGCGGACATAAGAATTTTACCTTTCAGAGAGTTATTTTTCTCCAGATGGCACAATCACAGCTTGAAATACTTCTCTATTTTTTGTTCAAACCAGCCTTACAAAAATAGAGTTGATCTATGCCATTCTTCATAACAAAGGTTTAAACAAGATGAGTCTACACTCTGTCTTTGTAAGGGAACTAATAGACCACACCTAGAACACAGCACGTTGATTGCCCACTTTTTGTAGGTGCCATCTATCCCATGGCCTTCCGTACTGTTCTGTTGTATCACTTTGGAATGCTTTTTTGGATTGTCAAGTTCAAAATTATAAGATGAACTAAATCAAATATTCTAATTTGTAGTGCGTGGCCTCCTTTATCCTGAGCGGGTGCCAGGTGAGGTGAGGCTCTTCCTCCCTTAAATTTGGGTGAGTTGAAAATGAAAATACAATGTGAAAACCAATGCATATAAATACATGTCAAATGTTTAGGATACTTCAACTTTCCCTTGTGTTGTTCCTTTTTGTTTTTTCACTATATTCACAGGAGAAGGTACACCAATGTTCACAGAGAATTGGACAATGTCTGTAGATTGTTAATCACAGCACGTGAAGTAAGTGTTGCAGTAGTGCATCATAGGTCCTGACGAAAGCCTATAAAGGCTGAAACATGTTGACCAAATAACATTCATGGTGAATAGCAATTCTTTGCATGCTATTATCACTCTGCTTTTAATCATACCACCTTGATGGACAGACCTAATAAAATTTTCTTATGACATCAAGATAGGTATTTTTAATCACTTGGATTACTTTCCTTTCCTTTTCATTTTTTCACAATTTCTGAGCACTGCAACTTTGCCCCTTCAGCCTATATACTGTCATCTTCTTTGGATGAGGGTTCAACCATTGGGTCCAAGAACAGCTAGCCTCAGGTTTGTCTTGAGGAAGAGCATATTGGACACCAGTTTCCAACGTAAAACCCAGATGAGGAAGTTCCACTATTGAGTGGGCTGATGGGTACATTTTCCAGTTCCGTATTCTGAACTCTATCTTTCAACTTCCTTTCTCCTGTGTCTCCCCCTTTCTGTGTATTAGTGTCTTCCTCTGTATTAACCTCTTGGTCTTATCACCTATGTGGGACACTATAAAGGTTCCAATCAGGAATTTAAGTAAACTAAGACCTGTGGTATCTTCCGTGTGTTTAATAAATCATCATAGTCTTGAGCAAGGCCACCATGCCTTCAATCACTGTTACAAATAAATGCTCAATATTTGGGCTCAAATAAGCCTAGCATAAGGCATAAGTGGTAGTTTTGAGCATCTTATTCATTTTATAGTTTTTGTGCTTTATTGCATCCCACGCACTACTCATTTGAGACCTTCCACCCACGGTATTAATTTGTTAGCTTCACACACAAACACTATGGGGCATATATAGAATAGAAGTGACGGAGCATGGCGTTAGCAATCTTGGCTTAACGCCGGGCTCCGCCACTATCATTTCAACAATATGGTGCAGCTCTGCGTTTCCCCCTGCGTTAGCGCAAAATTTAGCTGCCTAGCACCAACGCAGGCACCCTTGCACAATAGTGCATGGGTGTCTGCATTACAGGAGAAGATTGTTTATGTGCAGGAAGGTCTCCCTTCCTGCACATATCCCTTCCTGCACATAAACAATCTTTAAATGGCGTTTTGTCACTTCTGTGTGTGTTGCTTAATACAGCACATATAGAAGTTGCAAAACGTCATTTTTTAATGATAGTTTATGTGCAGGAAGGGACACCTTTCTTCTGCACACAAACAATCAATGGCCTTTTACTGTTTCTATGTTTGCTGCACAAAGCAGCACACATGGAAACAGAAAAACGAGGAGAAATTAAACATTTCTCCTCATTGTGCCAGGGTAAGACCAGGTTTGCCATTGTCTTAATTTTGGCGCTGCCCCATATTTATGCCAACCTTGCAAATATGGGGCAGCGTCAAAATCAATGGGTGTTGCGGCGGAACGCCCACTACAACGCCCCTTTCATGCCATGTATAGCGTGAAATGGTGCATTTACAAGGCACAGTTAAACCACGTTAAGTGGCTTAACGGTTCCTTGTTAATAAGGCGAAGCCCCTATCGCCACCACAACGTCAGAAAAAGTAATGTTGTGGTGGCGATAGGGGCTTGTAAATATGCCCCTATGTTTCTGGTGTTCATTACTAACACCTCATATCTGAGCTTTGGCACAAAGTTCATTCTGCATATCTCACTATACCTATTTTCTGTGAACACCTCATATGTGACTCTCACAGCAGGCTTTTTTACATTGATAAGCATCCCTCTTTCACAAAAACAATGTACATCTCTTGTTGCGCGCATCCCACACACGGCTAATTCTTATTGCAAATGTATCTCTTAGGCCTTCTTATATTTTTGTGAAAGATAATGCGGTTTTAGTGCACTCTACACTCATATCATCTATCCGCAATAACACTTCTTATAGCTTAGATAACGAAAGTTTCTGTATTGTGTTGTATACTTTGTGATGCATTAAGGGTTTCTACACCCTCCAGCCACAGTGATGCAGGCAATAAACTTCCAGTATTTGAGAGACTATTCTCGCTGTTCTTCTTGTGCCCTGCTAAAACCAGGGGTTTCCAAAAGGAATCGAATGACTTCACTACTCAAACAGATACACAGAATCATATACCACATTCAACCTGCCAGCCTTAGGGTGGTCTTTCCCTAAATGTTTTGCCTGCTTACCTCCTCTTTTTGACAATTCTTTTTGTTGGCCGTTGGGATCTGAGCACTTTACCACTGCTGACCAGTGCTAAAGTGCATGTGCTTCTCCCCTAAACATGATAACACTGGTGTATACACAACTGGTGTATTTAATTTACTTGTAAGTACCCTGTACAGTTGTTTACTATATACCCTGTTCCTGTAAATTAAATGCTACTAGTTGGTCTGCAAATGCAAAAAGACATGGCTTGGCAGTTCGGGCTGAACTGTTCCCAAGGCTGATTTGCATATGGCCATGTCTGAACTGGGGTGGTGTGGAGTGCAAAAAAACTATGGATTTAGGCCCAGATCTCTGTACTGGGGTGAATGTATGACATTGTTCTGCATTCTGTCCATCAACTGTTGTTTTGCATTTTGTCACCCCAAGTGGTATGGGTATGCTCAACGTGAGTCCCATGCTCTCCACACCACTGAAGTCAAGCTATCCTGGCTGAAGACGGCTGATAGCCAGAAACCGGTCCTAGGATGCTTGATTCCGGTCCAGGAAAGACATGGGTTGGCAGTTCGGCTGGACTGTTCCCATGAGGCACAGGGTCAAGGCTGACTTGCATATGGCCATGTCTGAACTGGGGTGGTGTGGAGTGCAAAAAAACGATGGATTTAGGCCCAGATCTCTGTACTGGGGTGAATGTATACCATTGTTCTGAATTCTGTCCATCAACTGTTGTTTTGCAACTAGTGGGTCTGCAGCACTGATTGTGCCACCCACAGAAGTAGCCTTTTAAACAGGTCTCAGGCAGCCACTGCAGAGCCTGTGTGGGCAGTTTTACTGACTTGGGATTGAAAACCCCTTGGTAAGCTGTAACCGTTACTTTTATTACACATTAGTCACTCCTAAGGTAGGCCGTAGGTAGCCCATAGGGCAGGGTGCTATGTTGCTAAAAGGTAGGCCATGTACTTTTACGTTTTCCATTTCCTTGTGGTGAAAAACAACTACATTTGTGTTTAACTACTGTGAGACCTAATCCCTCATAGAATAACATTGGGAATTCCTTAATACACTCTTTTAAGCTGTAATTCCTGGTTAGAAAGGAGTAACTGTGTCATGCTTTATATCTTTGGAATGGCAATGATAAATCCTCTTTACTGGTAAGGTTGAATTTCACATTGCTATTTTAGATATTTAGATATGCCACTTTTAGAAAGTGGACATGTCTCTGCTCTTACAGCTCTGTGTGCCTGCAGCCTGTCTACAATACACTCCAATATTAGTCATTTTGAGGTTTGGGAATGTCACAAAGAGCATTCAGTCAATTCTTCTTTTTTCGTCCCACCTTTGTTTGCTTGGTACATGAAGATGTAAGATTCAGACACATGTTTTTTCACATTTGGTCTAATTACCTATAAATGTAAACAACAATTAAAGCATACTTGCAAACTGTGACTATATGCCTGTCTTTATGAATGTTACACTACTAAACTATGAGATTGTATTTGTTTAAAAACAGAGCGTACGGCTCTCAATGGGTGATTTGCATTGGGTCACCGGAAAGTCCAAAAGTTTGTCCTTGTCCTTCCCAGAAATTTAGTGTCTCCTACACCCCTATTCCAGGCACCCCCCCTTAGCACTGTGCACCAGCGGTTGGCACCTGGTGTGAGAGCTCCTCACTAGGTCTAGAAGGGGTCCACCATTTACTCTGTAGGTGGGGCCCCTCAAGATTTGTTACGCCAATGACAGGTGGATGTGTCTAATTGCACAAGCAAAATGCCTTTACAGTGAAGAAAGCCACAGGCTACATTGGGCTGACCCAACGCTGTATGCTGTTGTGGGCGGAAGCAAAATGTTAATGATACTTAAACAGACAAATTGATTAAGAATGCTGACCGAAAGCCTCTGCATTCGAAAACTTAAGGCCAGTAAGAGATCCAAAGTGGACTCTACGCCAGACTTAAAAGTCTATACCATAGTAGTTTCCAGAGTAAATTGTTGTGAAGACCAGTCCAGTGGTGTAACATCGAAACTCTGTTAAGATACAAACTCACAATAACATTGTAAGATTTGCTGGCAGAGCTTTGAGAGAAAGTACGGCCAAATGTAGCAATAAATTATTGTCCTGAGAGATACTTTTATGAAATAAGAGAAGTATTTTACCACTTACAAAACAAGATAAAATACAGAATATACAAACAGCTACACAATCCCCCTGAGGTCAAGGCTCTAGTGTTTTCTTGGCGGTTCCCTGTTTCACTTACTCCTATCTGTAGTGGTAGTGGTTACATTCACTAGCATCAGTCAGGGAATGTCCCACTCGTAATCTGAGTCTCAAGAGTCCATTCTGACTCTGTTCTAAAGTCAAAAGTGTTCCAACACCTATGCGCTATTCTAGCCCCAAATTTCCCCAGGGGTGACTGTCATTCTTACCTATACATGCAGGCTTGGAGGGCCACAGTTTATAAGCGCACTCGCTCTGCAGTCTTTGGGCGGTAGTGGCTGTTCTAGGTGAGTTTGCTGCACGCTGCCTAGGCAGGTTGCACTCGCTGATCCCCTAACCACTTCACATCGTGGCACCTCTTTGCAGGTTAATTTGTTTGATCTCTCCCTCGACCGAGGAAAGATGAGAAGTTCCTCAACGCTGAGCCCTAACTGGGTTTTATATGGATAGGGCGAGGGGAGCGGGGGCGGGGGGGGCAGGGTCTCACGGCGGCTTTACTCCTCCGACCATTCTCTGGGACAATGCACACTTCTGGCTAGTTCTTTCATAATTGGATGATGTTTTGCTGTTTTCACATCAACTCCTAGTATCATATGTGAACTAAACTGCACATTATGTATATTCCCTATTTGACTCATGGACTGATCTGTTACCTTCATTTCCCTCAAACTGTAAAGCGCTCTGATATCCTTCGGGATCAAGTTTGCGCTATATAAAACGTTATAAATAAATAAATAAATAAATAGATGCTGTATATGTTCAATAGATCAGATATCACTTTTTAAAAAACCAATCAGGGTATTAATCAAGGTTTCCTTTGGTGTAAACAGCAACAAAACTAACCCTGGGTGGAACTGGCAAAGCGGCACTACGCGGAGGTCCACGGAGTTGGGGACCAACTCCGCTCCGGTGCCCGCCTCCACCCCCCCCCCCCCTAGTAAGAATGAAATAAATGTACATTAAAGGTAAAATAATGAACACTTACCTTGACTGCGGCGTCCCAGGGCTTCCGTCCTCCTAGGAATGTGCGGGCGCGCGCATGCGCAGGTCACTGTGTAACACCAAGAAAGAGGAGGACGGCAGCCCGGGCTGCAGCAGTCAAGGTGTTTATTGTTTTACCATTAATGTATATTTATTTCATTCTTACTAGGGAGGGTGGAGGCGGGGGCTGGTCAACTCCGCTCTGCCGCGGAGTGCGCGGAGGTTTGCCGCCTCGGCGTTCTCCGGGGAAACGGAGTAGCCACATATCTGCATACTCCGCTGTCGGAACAGAGTTCTCCGCCCACGGTTAGACAAAACAAGGGCAAAGATATCCTTCTAATCACATTTGGATTCGTCCTTGTTTTCATTTTATTTCTGGTTTAAAAAAATAGCAACATTAGGGGGAGGGGGGGCAATACAAAATTGCCTTCGTCATGCATAAAAATGTACGTGCTGGAGCTGTCCAAAAACAAAGTGTCTTTATGGGGCCGTTCTCACAAACACTTTGTTGATTTCAAAGCTGCTCGCATGGGGCACGAAACAGGAGTGATGGGAAAGGGCAGTCGTAAGACAAGCCTCTCCCTGTTAAGGGAAGAAAGACAGGCAAGAGGCAAACAAAAATGAAATTTAAATAATTTACGTTGTATGTATTTATAATTACCCAGAACCATCCTTGCGTTTCTTAGAGTGTCTCTCGATCAATATCGGCGACGTTTCTTACTCGAGTGGAATGGCTCACAGTGGGTTAGAAATCTCGTGCGCAACTTGCAAAACGAGTCACAGCATTTAAGTACCAGCTGCAGAATTCACCTCAGTCATGGAATCAGAGGTAGGCACGTAATAGCCCACGTCATAACTGAACTCGCTGCGCATGTCATAATTGAGCTCTGACGCACTACAACTCCCTGCGTCACAAGAGCGAGTCTGGTGACAGAACATCCGTGGGTGGTGATGACAGAAAAGTGAAAGCATGCCAGCACTCACAAGGGCCGCACTTGAGAGTCGAGGGTGATGCGAGGACAGGCACTAGGAGGTTACAGAACCGAAAGTGACACACACGAGGGTCCAGAATGACGGAAGATAGCAGTAGCAAATGACACCCAGGTGACATTGTGCCAAAATTCAGAAGAGCCACACTTGAGGGTTTGGGTGAGGGGAGATCAGGCAGAGGACGGTGACAACCACACTTGAGGGTCTGGGTGAGGGGAGAACAGGCAGAGGACGGTGACAACCACACTTGAGGGTCTGGGTGAGGGGAGAACAGGCAGAGGCCGGTTACAACCACCCTTGAGGGTCGGGTTGAGGGGAGATGAGGCAGAGGCCACTGACAACCACCCTTGAGGGTCGGGGAGATGAGGCAGAGACCGATCACAAGAATGTGGACTAAAGTGAAAGCCCAGAAGTGGCACACTTAAGGATCCACGGGGGGTGGGCAGTAGCACCCGAGAGGAACGTGAAATGATGCAGAGGGTCTAAAGTGAGGAGGGGGGAGCAGTAGTCCAGGACAACAATATGAACTGGCCCTAATGTTGGGAAGTGTCACACCCGAGGGTGCAGACTGAGGGAGGATCAGCTAGTTCGTCATTACAGGAAGGTGAACCAAAGCTAATGCCTAGAGGGCCAAGGGGTATCTAAGCAGTAACACATGACGGAAAGGGGAACTGGCACTAACACTCAGCGGTGCTATTCCATAGTATCTAGTCTGGCGGAAAGTGCCACCCGAGGGTCTAGACTCTAGAGTGAGGAGCGTTCAGGCAGTAGCACAAGGCAAGAATCTGGACCGACACCAAAAAAAAGAAGGTCTAGAGTGATAAACGATCAGCCAGTAGCACAATTACCGCAATAAGAACCAGAGTTAATGGCCTGATAAGCTGTACCCGAGGGTCTAGAGTGAGGAGATGGGCAGTGCCACAAGACAAGTAGGTGAAATGACGCAAATGTTCACAAGTGCCATACCGGGCGGCTAGAAAGAAACAACACAAAACAGGAGAGTGAGCTGCCACAAAATCTCGGAAGTGCCATATAGGCGTCCCTAGTGTGAGGAGACATGAGCCAAGAGCTGATCACAGGAATGTGAAATTACACTACTGCTCTCTGACTTGCCATATGTGAAGTTCTATACTTGGAGAGTTTTCAACAAACAAGGACCAAGCTTGGCCTGATGGTGTAAGTGGATAGGAGGTGGTAATCAGTTATGAACTACTTTGAGAAAGACCAACGGTGGTGCCACAATTAGATACTGTTTGGACATTTACTGAACACTGACCAGGACTAGGATGCTGCTGCTCATAAACAGAAATGCTCAGGGTTAAGGTTAGTAGCATGGGAAAACCAGCACTGGAAAAGCATATGCAAGATCTATTGGCTTTGTCCTGGTTTCTTTATTTTTGTCATGTTGTACACAGTGATTTACATGGGGTAAAAATAGCGCAGGTTCTCATTTAAATGTGGCGAATGGGCGGAGCTAAAGGCAAGACATGCTGATGCTTATTGCCTTCTATACTAGTAGCAGCATATACCAAAACACATGAGAAATTTGTTTCTATAAACAAAACAGATTAACTTGTTGTACAAAACGAAAGCCAAACACAGTGATATTTTAACATTTCCTTGTGTTGTAATATTTCTCTTGCTTTTCTCTCACACAAAATACGCACAAGCAAGCAGGTAAACAGACAAACATAAGCAGACACTCACACCAAAGAATCAGGTGAGATTAAAGACATTTTAGCCTTGTTACCTCCCATGGCTTTCTTTATTGCTCTTTCACTGGGCTGCCTCGATTCCTTACAACACAGTATGATGTTGAACACCCAGATATCATGCAAATGAGCGCACGCTCAATAGTTCAGTGGGGGCTCAGCTCAGGGCTATAGAAGTGCTTTGGCTGCCAAAGAGACAGGGTACCACAACTCACAGCCAATGTGCCTACCCTTTCATGAGACCAGTACTCTCCTCGGCAGTAGAGAAGTGCTGGTACTCAGAGTGATAAAAATAAGAAGTGTCGGTACTCAGTACCTGTGAGTAGCAGCCCATTTAAAGCACTAGGTGTACAGCAACACAGCTGCTGTGCATTACCAGCAGAAATAATTTAAAAAAAGTTATCGCTATGAAGTGCTTAACGCTGGCCAAGTCATAGCTTTTTAAACATTTTTTTAAACCTTTCATCCATGATGTTACAGTATGGCTAAAAAACACACTGACAAATTCAAATAGTTCTCAAATATGCAAAAGCTATTTGACTTTTTACCAATTATTTTTGAGGTGAGCAACAACGGGTAAGAAGAAGGCGGCCAGGATGGGGCCCGCAACAAAGGGTGGGAGGGTGGAGGTGGTTGGGGATTGGGTAAGAAACGACAGGAAGGAGGGGGATGGGAGGAGGGTGGTGGTGGTGAGTGTCTCAGGGCAAGCAAAACTGGTGCAGGGCGATGGGAACGCAGCAAGAAAGGTGAAAGCTACGACAGGCAAGCAAAAACTCCGGAGGGGCACAGGGCAAGCGAAAAACAATGTACAAGCAATGATGTAGGAAGCAACTAAGACGGAGCAAGCAACAACTGGCAAGCAATGAATGGCAAGAAACGAAGTGGGAGGGGTGGAGAACAAAAAACAATGACAACTAGAGAAGGAGAAAAAAGCACTGCAATGCTAGCTTGAGCAGTATAAGGGCAACATAAAAAAAAAGTAATCAGTACTTAGTCCATGCTCCACAGAAGGCAGAAAAACATGAAAAACATGAAAAGAAAGTGAAACTGGCACGCAATGACCAATCAGGAGCCACCAAATAAGAATGACAATGAGGCTAACGAATGTTAACCAATATGCAGGCTCCAAGCCCCCTTTAAGCTAACACAAAATGTCTCAAAAGCGACAGTGCATGCTTTGTTTCAGACAAGACCTAATGACCTTCTATTATCCCAGTACACCTGTGTTTCTTACAGTGAAGCACCAAAGATGGATTGGCCAGTCAGGTTGTCTGATGATGAGGTACATACATGTGAATTGAATGTCCTGGCCTCCTTCCCAATTTGAGTTACTCTGTGTGTGCCAGTAAATGGATCTGTACAAGATTACTACCCTTTCCTCCGGGAAAGGGTCTAGGTATGTAGACTCTCCCAAGCGGGTGAATCGCTTTTTCACAAATAATTCATTCAGATTCTTAATGTTCAAAGTCAAATTAATTTTGTTAGGTAATCGTTTGTAAATGTTGAAAATTATTAGATTCCACATTGGGATTTTCTTATATGTATCTCATTCCAAAGGCATGGTAACACATGTATAAACTTTCTGTTTGTCTTTCACAGAATTAAATATAGCCCCAATAAATTACTAAAAAAAGATTCACTCGCTTGGGAGTACAGTAAAATAGTGTGCGACGGAACCCTCCATTTTTTCAGTAGATGGATCTGACCATTCAGAATCTTACATTTGGTTTGCACCAGTTCCAAGAACCGCAGGTATGGATGTACTTGTCATAGTACTGACAATGTACTGCAGCGGAGGAGTGTGTCCTGACAGGGCAAGATGGTAAAGCTCTTCTCTGAGCTCCTGACCGCTGATCCGGGTCCTTCGTCATCCTTGGTGCTGGGGTGGACCTCCATCGACTCTGTCGCCCTTGCTGAAACTCCCATTCCCGTGGGAGCACGTTGAGGCCAACATTTGCTGGGCAAGGCCGCGTGTCAATGCCCCAAGATATTACTTCCCTAACTGGCCTGTCACCCAAGAGGTGACGACAGGTCGCACTTTGATTACGGTGCCACTGTTCCCAGGACCGCGAACTTGCACCTGATGGTGGGGGGGGGGGATCAGCCTAATAGAGCCAGAACACAGGCAGGCCTCTTCTTCGGTTGGGGCAGCCCAGAGGAGAGAGGGAATCGGTTGATTCCCTGGACAGCAAGGGTCCCAAGTGCGGGGCCAGTCAGAATCACTCCCCCCCCACCTCTGCTTGGATACTGGCTGCTCGTGCTGCCCTCGTTCAACCACACTGCGGGGCATGCGAGCCAGGGTTTGTGACTACTGGTCAGAACCCCCTCTGCAGCAATACCCGTTGCTGAAAACTGTAATTTAATGACATTTTAATGATCTGGGAAGGTCCATTTAACCACTTGACACTGTTTCTAGACTACCTCAACAGCTGCCGACCATTCCTCAAATTTATGCTAAAATTGATCACCAAAGTTTACCATTTTTGGATTTGGAAAACAAGAACAATGATTATCACCTCATTAGTTGCCCTATACAGCAAACCAACCAAGCGCAATATTGAGTTACAGTAGATTCTACCCAAAGACACTGAAAGATGGCCTTTCCTATTGCCAATTTCTTAGGCTGTGCAGAAACTGCACTCTCAAAATAGTTGTTTTTTTTAAAGAAGGTGCCATTTTGATTTAAAAAACTTTTGAATAGGGGTACCCAAACGTTTCATCAAGAACTTAATTGAAAGGGCCTTGTTTAGCCCTGGTTTAGCCCAAGGAAGGATATATCACTAAGCTGACAACACCTCCATACAAGGTTGTGAGGCCAATGTCACCAGATGCAACCCTACACCATTCTCTACCTGTAACTTCCTACTCCTTTACAGACCTCCACCTAGCAATGCAACATTCCCGATACACTTCTAGACAGTTTCAAACCTGAGAACACTATACTCTAACCTATGCCTTCTTGTTGACCGAAACATTTGGTTTGACAAACCCAATACGTCCCATCTGAAAATTATTATCACTGGCCTAGACGCACTAAACCTACATCGGATCTTCCACCAATCCACACACATGGCTGGTCACATCCTAGATGTCATGTTTGCAAATACAGAACTAGTTACCTTACAAAAAATTTCTCCAGTCACATGGGCAGAACACCATTTGCTTGCTTTCCAACATAAAACAACACAAAGCAACACACCTAAAACCACCGTACATGCATCCACCAATCGACCGTGGAAGAAACTCAATTTTGAACATTTAGTAACACATCTAACATCCAATACAGATCTAGGCACAATGAATTCCATAAAAAATGTGAGTGGCTACAGGAAGCTTTTGATATCCTAATACCACGAAGAATAACAAAACAGGACAAAAGAAAACAGGAACCTTGGAAAAATACAGCGATAAAAGAGATAAAACAGCAAATTAGAAAGCTGCAACGCACCTGGCTCTAAACAAAAACAAACCAAGACAACCTTCACTTACAGAAACTTAACAGATCATACAAGTCACCAATCAAAAAAACGAAAAAAAGATACTATTCAGACAGAATAAAAAATTCTACATTTACAAATAAAGAATTCTATAAAATTCGCACTGAATTTCGTAAACTAAATTGCCTAGAAGGAACTCATCCCAATATTCAATAATTCACGGACAAACTGACAAATCATTACAAACCCAACTCAGAAACACTGGATTCCTATTTAAAATAAAGGAAAAGCACCAGCACTGACCATTATCCAAAACAACCTCTATCAACAAATATCACACAATGAATTTATGGATCTGGTCAAAGCAAGCAGGCCTTCCAGCAGCCCTTCTGTCCCATGTTCAGCACACACTTTCAAGAAAATTCTTCTAACTACATCTGCTGCCATACCAGTAAGAAGACTCATTAACAATTCATGAACTATGGGACTAATTCCAGAATACCTAAAAAAGTCATACATAAGCCCAATATTAAAGAAACCAAACCTGGACCCACTTAACCCTGACAACTACAGACCAATTTCAAAGGACCTTTCCTGGGCAAACTGATAGAAAGAGCAGCATTCGCCCAGATGTCACAATTCATTGAAGATAATTTCATCTTTTCAGAGTTCCAAACAGGATTCCGTCCAGGAAGAGGCACAGAATCTACCCTTATTGCCATTTGAGATGACCTTAAGAACACAGTTGACCAAAACGGGATTCCTGCACTACATCTCTTGGACCTCTCAGCTGCCTTTGGGATAGTTGACTATGGCACTCTAATACACAGACTCTACAAAGCTGGCGTAGAGGGGACTGCTTTCAACTGGATCATATCCTACCTTCAAAACAGAACAAATGTCATCCATACACCCCCTTTCTCCTCCAAACCGTACTTCAAAAAAGCAAAGGTCCCTCAAGCCTCTATCATCTCACCTGTGCTGTTCAACATCTACATGAAGTCATTACCGGAACTGATCAATCAATTTCACCTTACATATTATAACTAAGTAGATGATACACAAATACTCCTTAAACTAGAAAGCCCCAAAGACAATGGAAACTCACAAATTTTCAGTTGCCTCAGAGCCGTTGATTAGTGGATGACATGGAGTCATCTCAAATTGAATGCTCCCAAAACGGAAATACTCCAAGCTATTATTGAATACGCAAGTGGATAAACTAGCAAGATTAAGCTTAATTACTATAAAAACTCTGCAACGCATCTTCCCCCACCGGGGATTTCCACACAAGTCCAGGCTACTATCTCTCTTGTACTGTCTAAACTCGATTACGCCAATAGCCTCTTTCACGGACCATCTTTAACAGCTATAAAAAGACCACAACGAATTCAGAATTCTGCTGCCAGACTACTTTTACATGTTAAGCCACAAGCCCCCATCTCCCCTGCCTTGAAAGCCCTACATTGGTTACCAGTTGCTAGAAGATTAACATTCAAGCGGCTTTGTATCACCCACAAATCGATACATGAAACAGGGAAGCTCTTCATCAGGAATAAAATCACCAAATACATTCAACAAAGGAACCTGCGCTCTACATTAGCATCTTACCTCAAAATCCCACTATACAAGAAAAAAAAATAGGTGGCAATCCTGCTCTGTTAAAGCAGCCAAACTATGGAACTCTTTACCTGCAAACATAAGATCTACAAATAACTATCTTATCTTTAGAATACTACTCAAGAGTTGGCTCTTACCCACATAACCAACTTACTCAAACATAAATGTACAACATATCCCAGGAATGTGTATTCCTTTGTATACATGTGTATAATAATTATGTGTATAAATATATAGATATTTGTTAGGTCTGCTTAACAAACATACATATTACCAATGGTCATATTATTCTATGTTTAACTTATTTGTGCACTGACCTATATACTAGTACATTTTTATCATTACTATTTATAATTCGTTGACTAATAAATTATTAAAAGGAAAAAAATATATAAAAACAAATAAATTAGCTTAAAGTACAGGGACACTTGAAAGTCTGAGTTTATCAAATACAACCTAAATCTAGATAGATTATCTCCCTTATATAAATATATATATATACACCTTCCATGTACTTATGTATTTTTATATTTATTACTTTACTCCTAATTCAGCAACTGCAATGCACTACCCTATATCTCACCCTATACCTCTCGCAATATATCCTCTACATATATATACCTTCCATGTATTTGTATATGTATATATATATATATATATATATATATATATATATATATATATATATATATATATATATATATATGTGTATGTATTACTTTATTCCTAATTCAGCACCTTCAATGCACTGCCCTATTTCTCACCTGATACCTTTCTCAATATATCCTCTACCGCTACTCTGACTCACCCCAAACCTGATTCTCCTACTCTCTCCAAAGCACTATGCTATTTCTCACCTTATATTTCTCTTAATAAATCCTCTACCTCAACTCTCTGACTCACCCCAAACCACATTCTACTAGGATACCCAAAATAACCCTTTCTATGCTCTTCCCTCCTCTACTGCGCCTTGCATCAACTCAAACCTCTTTTACTATTCAGATCTCCCAAACAAGCCTTTCTAATTCCTTCCCTCATGTATACCTCCTAGACTCATTCAATACCTCATCTTTCTCCCTAATCCACTTCTAGAGACTTCCCCATCTCTCCTTTACTCATCCCTAACCTCTTCCTACTGCTATGATCTCCAAATAAACACTTTCTAGTCCCTTCCCTCATCTATCGCCCCACTATCCTTTTCAATTCAACTAACAGACGTACATGTCCACCGCTCAAATTATATTTTCCTATACTAATTCACCACTAATCCTTTTTGGGTTTCAGAGTAGTGTACTACTCGCTGAAAAGTGCTTCAACGCCTCATCAGGGGTAGTAAGTCCTGTAAAATGCAATTACAATATTACAAATAAGAGCCAAGCTCCCGTCTGACAAAATTGCCCAGATGCCAACAAAATGATTAAAACTATTAAAAAAAACACTTGTCCATCTTGAAAAGCATAGATATCTTTAAAGAACAACCGCCTTTTTCATAATAAAAAAGGTAAAAAGATTAGGGATCATCTTGCTCATGCTGACTCTAATCTCCCTAAAGTACCAGACACAATTTTGTCCTCATGGGGTCTTGACCATATCAAGGGCCAATTTAAAAGTGCCAATTGCGTTGCTTGCCAATTTCTTTGCAGATTGCACCATTAAGATGACTTTATAACACCACACTTTAACTGCGCATTGAGTAATGTTATTTATTGTGTCTGGTGCCTGTGCAATCTGATCTACATCGGACAGACAACCCAAGTGAAAGCGCAGAATTGACAACATCGAAGCTGCATCCGTTGTGGCAGTGAGACTGCCCCACTGATTCAACTTTTCCTTACACAACAACATTCTGCAGGTGTCTTAAAGTGGCAAGTCATCCAGAGGAGGTGACATTCGATGCACCCTCCAACGTTCAGAGTGCAAGTGGATCCATAAAAATGGACTTAAATCCATAGAAGAATGGCAGAAATTCATTACACTGATGAACTAAAACGGGCTCATCCTTGCACTGATCCCACCAGTGTACTGGTAGCATGTTTATTGATCATAAACTGTATGTTTAAATGTGTTTATTGTTACTACCAAAGCATAATATAAGCATCACAATGCCGAGGTGGCGTCAACATTCGGCCTCACTCAGCGCAAAAGCAGCTTTTATCTTAAACCTAAACATTCAAAAACGTTACCCTCCCTCCCCTTCCATCTCGGGTACCAGTAATATCTAAAGTATATCAATCGTCCCGCATCATAGAGTCTGAGAAGTGGTAGTGGGATGGGGACCCCGTTAGGCGCAATAGCTTAAGGTATCTGGGGCATGTAAGCTCAGTAAATTCTTGCGAAAGAAGCGTTATGAATGGGTGCCATATGTATCTAAAAGTGTCCCCATCCGGATCAAGGATGTTGCCAACCTTTCCATTCCTAGAAGGTCCCAAATGCGGTGTAACCAGGCTAGTATCAATGGAATCTTTTCGGTGCCCCAGAGGGCCAGTATTGTCTGCACCGTTTGGAGCAGAGCGGATAGGTAAGTGGATTGGGGAGGCCCAGTATGATCAAGGAGGGAATCTGGGGAGTTGAGTGTTGAAGTAAGTGTCTATTTCTATTAGAATCTCTTCCCAAAAGTATGACAATCTGGGGCATTCCCACAAAATATGGACCAATGTCCCTGAAGAGTTTTTACATCTCCAACATTCATCTCCTTTGTCCGGATTATTTTACATAACCTAGCTGGAGTCCAATACCAATATGAAGCAATGTTCAGTGCAGTTTCTCTGCTTGAAATGTTTGGTTTTGTGTATCACACTCTATAGTATATGTCTTGCACTCTTTCTGCGTTAAGGGGCGCCCAAGCTCCTGTTCCCACCTCATCTGTGCAGTGGATTTTGTCACTAGCTCCAGGCCCAACAAGAATTTATGTAGGTCTGTGACTATTCGTTTGTCCGAATCTCTGCCGAGGAGCCACTGCTCGAAGTTAGTCAAAGGGCGTTGTGCCGCTTCCCTCGTTGCTGGATCCATAACCCAATACTTTTAGTGTGTTGAATGGGATAGGGCCTTCTTTGTCAAAGAGATGTCCCACGGATCTACACCCGGATCTCTGCCAAGCTTCGTATGCCTTACAGTGTAGTCCTGGGGTGAAATTTGGGTTTTCAACTATTGGGGTTAGCGGTGAGGGAAACTTATTTTTAATCCCGACTGTGTCCCAGACCCTCAGCAGGGGCGCTGTAATTGCCGAGAGGTATAAGTTAGGGGGACGGCCCACCT
This sequence comes from Lissotriton vulgaris, assembly GCF_964263255.1. NCBI lineage: Eukaryota > Metazoa > Chordata > Amphibia > Caudata > Salamandridae > Lissotriton > Lissotriton vulgaris. Next base: position 611,551,332 of record NC_141700.1, read on the forward strand.
TCCTCAGAAAGGGGATTTTCCACAGGGAGGTCCCCGCCAATGCCTTGTCCATAAACAGCCATGATTTCGCAGATTCGGGATGGGACCACTTCACCATGTATCATAGCAGAGCCGCCTGAAAGTAATTTTGTCAAGATGGGATACCCAAACCACCCTCCATTGGGCTGCGCCAACTCAGGTTCCGTTTCATCCGGGAACATTGATTCCCCCATACGAAGGCCTGGAAGGCCTTCTGTAGAGATTAAATTGCCCCAGGTGGAGGCCAAAGGGGCAGGGGCAGGAATATATATAGTATTTTCTGGAGAACTGTTATCTTTAGGGCTGCCATCCGTCCCAGCCAAGATAGTGAATAAGGCTGCCAGCAAAGCATGTCTGACTTTACTCTATCAACTAATTCATTGTAATTCAGTACCACAGTCTCTTGGATAGTCAGTGAGAGCTGAACGCCCAAGTAACGGATGCTTGACCTCCAGCGGATCAAGAACAACCATGAGAGGTGTTCCTGCGTAGGCCAAGAAACCAACAGGCTTAGTGCTTGTGATTTAGACATATTAATCTGAAGGCCCGAGACTGCTCTAAATCCCTCAACCTCCTGAGAGAAACTCGGGAAGGAGGACTGCGGGTTGTCCAAGGAGAAAATAACGTCATCGGCATAAAGGGTGATCAGGTGTTTCTCGCCTCCAAAATATCCCCCCAGCTCTGATGTATCCCAAACTCTCTGCTCCACATAGAGCACGAATAAGGGAGGGGAGAGGGGGCAGCCCTGTTGAGTACCGCAGCGTATTGAAAACTCTCAGAATTCCTGCCTTTCACCCTAACTGATGCTCAGGATCTCACATACCCACTAAGTTCCCAGTCCAAAGGGATTCAGGACCTCTACTAGATAGGACCAATGCACCCTATCAAATGCTTTCTCTGCGTCTAGGGAAAAGCATGATGCTCGCTTTATCAATAAGGTGTAGCAGACGTTTGGTATTATCAGGGCATTGTCTATGGTGTATATACCCAGACTGGTCGGTCCGATCAGCCCTGCCATCAGGGGATCTAGCATCGTAGATAATATCCCTGTAAACAACTTTGCGTCAACATTTAGGAGCAAAATTGGTCTATAAGATCTGCATAGTTTCTTATCCTTGCCCGGTTTCGTGATTACCGTAATGGAGGCCTCTAACATTGATGAGGGAAGTGTTGATGGATCTGTGATTGTGTTGAACACCTTTGTGAGAATAAGGGCCAGTAAACCGCAATATGTTTTATTGTATGTCATAGAGGAAAAGAACTGTTGTGGAAAGGCTCCGCCGGTGTGTGTGTTCAAGGTAGGACAATGCTGCTTTTGTCTTGATCAGATTATTCAGCCCCTTAACATTGAGGGTTAGTACCCTCAGGTTTAGTGAATGCGGCCATAACAAGGACCAGGGAAATTCTTTGATAGACCGATCAGACCCCCCCACCCCGGGCCCCCGTGGAGCAAGGTGCGGACTAAAGGTAGTAAAGTGTAACAATTTGTTCACTGCCATCCGTGAATAATCCCCAAAACCAAGCCACAAGGAAAACCAAGTCGCTGATGTGGAGATGCAGAACGGTCCGTTATCTCGTTACCACTGGTAGAGTTCTAAAGTGAGTTTTGTGGCAGATCCCTGTAAAGCTGTGCCATCTCTTGGTCTTGTGTCCCCCTCCTCCCCACCGCCGGCTCTTCTGTCATTGACTGTGACCTCAAGCTATGGCGTCTGTTGTGGTATCTTCAGATAGCTTGTCCAGTAGGGCCTTCCTCTCTGCTGCTATGGCCTCCTGGTCTGGGCCTGAGCCCTTGTGCCCCTGGTCCGAGCCCGAGCCCTTGTGCCCCCCAAGACCTCCCGACACCTTCCCCCTCCTCTTGCTTGAGGACACTGAATATCATCATCCAGATAGGCGATTCTCCGATTGGGAGCATGCCAGGTTGCTGCTTGTGCCTCTTTATCCAAATCCCTGATCTGAGCCTCCAGCTGCAGATGATTTTAAAACAGTCTTTACAGTGTGCATTTCTCATATGTAGCTTAGCGCTTTTCCCAGTCTGTACCCATTTACTAGCTATTGCAGGGTCAGTCCTGTGAGTATATTTTCACTTACCTTGCATAATAGTGATAATTAACCATTGCGTTTATGGTCAGCTCCTGAGTGGCACTAAGTAAGCGGTTACATATTTTTGACCAGTATTCTTCATTTAGTATGCCTTACATGATGTACACTTCCCACACAGGCCTCATCATCGGCCTGCCACTTGCAGCTCCGGTGACAGCCCCTCCCCCCACCTCATTGCGCAGGAATGCGCTCAATACTTTAAACGTCTCTATGCAAGTTGCCCTGTGCCCCAGGCTGAACAGGGTGACCCGAATGTCAAGGATTTGATCGTCCCCAGACTCTCAGCCACAGATAGACAAGACCTTGAGGTGCTAGTTGCTGCCTCGGAGATTCTGGAGGCTACCCAAGTGCACCCTATAGAGAAAACACCAAGACCAAATGGCTTCCAGATAGAAATGTACAAGAAGTATGAATCGTTATTGACCTTACCCTTGCTTGTGATGTATGAAGACACGCTGAATGCAGGTGAGCTCCCTTCCGACCTATAGTGGGCAGATCTCTGTAATCCTGATGCAACAGAAGCCTCTGGATATATGTGGCTCCTATGGACCCATCTCCATACTTATTATGGAGACCAGAATCGTGGCTAAAGTACAGGCAAACTGGCTGGTGAAGATAATCACATCCCTAATATACCCAGACCCGAACGGGTTCATGCGGGTCTCAGCACTCACAACTGTATTCGGCGACTGAACAATGCAATAGCCTTAACCCATGATGACACAGATCATAGGGCCCTAATATCAATTGATTTTGAGAAGGATTTTGAAACTGTCCACTGGTAGTTTATGTTGCGCTTGTTGGAACGCATGAACTTTGGTCCTATCTTCTGTCGCTAGGTCTGAACGCTCTACTCTCAGCCATGGGCGAAGGTCCACTTAAATTGAGAAACCTCTTAGGTCATTGAAATCGAGCAGAGAACAAGACAGTGATGCCCCCTGTTGCCTCTGCTGTTTGCACTCGTTATTGAACAGTTGACGGAATGGATTAGACAAGACACACAGCTTAGCCATTTCCGATGGCCCGACAGACCTAAGGATAGGGTTTTGTTATAAGCTGACAATCTTCTAATTTATGTTAGCGACCCTGGACCTTCTGTCCTCCTCTATGCTGCAAGTGTATGCCGAGGCGTCTAGCCTAATAGGGGACTGGCCCAAATCCACCTACATCGCTTATCGGGTGCTCAGGAGGATATCAAAGCCACAATTCCTCTTTACTGGTCGTGTTAACACTTTAAATATCTAGGAATGCACATTAATTTAATCCAGCAACAGGCATGGGGCCTTAATACAGCACCTTTGTTTGCCCAGACACGAAGAGGCATGTCCCACTGGGCTTCACTACCCCTCAATATAGCGGGCAGGGTGGATGCTGTTTATGAAGGTTGTGTTGCTTCGATTCCTCTACGCACTGCAGAATTTTCCATATCCTATCTCACCTGCCTTCTTCCGCACTGTACAGTCAAAGGTTGTGAGATTGATATGGGCAGGAGGTGTCTCACGGAACTCCATCCAGAAATGCGTACTCAACCCCTATGACGGAGGACTGAGGTTTTCAGACTTGCAGTTATACTACTGGGCCAGTCACCTCCTCTCGATTAATGAGTGTTTTCTTGCAGGTAGAGGGGTAGGCGTCTATAGTGGTAGAACTCTGTGGTCTCAAAAACCATGGCCTGCTCAATCTTCCTTATGGTTCCAGCACAACCCTCTACCGTACCTCCAGAGTCTTAAACGACCCTGCTCAACTGGCACCAGGCATTGCGGTGGATCGGCTGGCATGGAGTGCCGATGGCAGAGACGCCACTACGGGCTACGACCTGGCTTTGACACACGTCCTCACTAGAGGAATTCCGAGCATGGGACAACATTGGAATTTTTCAAATAGATGTCTGGGCAGGCACCGCTATGTGTACATTTCAACACCTTATAGATACATACACAATGCACAGATACAATTCTACAGCTACCTACAATTGCGCCACGTGCTGAAGGCCACCCTTGACTTCACGCATCTCCTTCCACGACACAGCCTCTTAGAGGCAAATATCATGGAATCACAGGTGGAAAGGAAGGGTATTTCCATCCTTTACTGATACCTTGTGAATAACACCCCAGGCCCAATGATGAGACTGAGGGAAAAATGGGAGGGTGAAGTGGGCCCCTTGGATGGGGATGACTAGGTGGAGGCCAGAATAGCTTGTAGGATACTGGCATCTCCATGAATTACACCTCATTTAACGGAAATACGTACACAGTTTTTTTTCAGCCCTACACGGTAACACAGGATGAAGGTAGACCTAATCCCACAATGCTTGTGCTGTTGGCACTCCCCAAGTACTTTTTTCCATATGGTTTGGGACTGTCCTGTCATACGCAGCCACTGGCGAAATATATGCAACACTCTCTCCCAAGTGGTAGGCTGGGCGATATCACCAGAGCCGAACTTGATTATCTTAGGGCTGATGGACGACTGGAGGGGGAACCGCCATGCACGACGGCTACATGGTATGGACTTCATTATCGCCAAAAGAGATATTGCATGGCACTGCCATTCTCACCTGGCTCCACCAACAATCGATTTGACTTGTGGGATAGACTGCACTACAGCATTAGAGAAATATGTATATGAATCCTGCTGCTGTCCAGAGAAGCATCATAAGGCCTGGGGGTAGCGGATAGCCTATTCAGATACCAAATCCCCAAGGGGTTAGTTTATGCATGATTACTTGAAGTTCACCTTCAATACTGGGGGGATGGGTTCAACAGTACTGCCTCGCAGTTTACATGTTTGTTGTAATTATTGTTGTAAATATTGCAATTATTGCATATGCTTTAAAAATCAATAAAAAGAGTTGTTAAAAAAAATAAAGAATGTACTGCAGCCTTCTTTTCGCTGTGAACCAGGCACTGAGAGCCTTTACTTCGTAATCCCAACTCTGATAGGGACTATAATTGCTCTCCCCGTGGATGCCAAAGCAAAGCCTCTACATCCTCTAGGAATATGGCTTTGCCACATAATTTTCACAGAAAATGGTGGTATTTTCTCTTGTTAGGATCTCCTATACCTGAGACTATGCTACGACTCCTCAGTTCTCACTCAGTGGGTTGGTAATAGCCTAGAACTAATAATGACAGCTGAACAGACCAGAGCTGACACCACGGAAGGTCGAGAGAGAGAATATATGTAGAAGCAATCAGCATATGACACCAGTTAGCCTGCACTACAAGGATAAAAAGTATCTCCTTTAAACATCAGATTGAACAAAAAGAAACAATAGGCACAATATGCATAAGCGTTAAGGATAAGGCAGTCCAAAACAACATTGTAAGCAGTAACATTCCTACAAGGGAATGAAGGGACGGTTAAAGGGCAAGGATGGTGCTTTGCGTCTCGTGGTAGATGAGGCCTGCCTTAGAACTGCACATCTAGGGATGAGCTGGACAAGCACATTCCAATGACAATTGGTGCTGGGGTTGAGCTGTGCCCTCGTCAGCGTTGAAACAGATGCCACATAAGATAATGCTGGAAATTACACTCAACGTAAACCTTATGGAAATCTGAAACGTGATACTTGATAAAACAGCAGTACATAATACTATGATCTCTAAAATATGATATAAAACAATTTAAAATATAAAAATTCTACTGGTCGGGTACACTCATGTGAGCTTGGCTCAATTTCCCAAAGAAGAGATTCAGCTCATAATGTCTGGTCAGCCATAATGCTCGTGCCTGTCCAGAATACTACTGCTGGAGCACAATAGCTGCACAACCTTATTAGGAGTGAAAATGTGATTTGGGACCACTGCAAGACACCAAACAGAATTGGGATTGTGGAGATCAGATGAGATATTATTACAAAGGCCCTTAGCTTTGCAGGGGGCCATCTTTCACACAGTAAAATCTATCTACAGATTTTGAAGCAAGCCTGCCCAGTTTATTAATGGCAGCTGGCACGGCTAATGATTCTGTCTTATTTCTGAACCAAACCTGGCAAATTGTCTGTCATGCATGAGACCATGCTTCAAGATGTGAACAGAAACGTAATCACAGATGTAGAAGGCAACTCTCTCACCGGTGAAATGAGATGGGTGGCAGCCATACTCAGTCCTGTAAACCTTTTATTCAAGTTTGACAGACAGTTTCCAATGGGCCAGTCAATGACTATTTATACTTCTGGTTCTTTCTGAATTGTGGCCTACAGATAGGAAGTCAGTTATCATGGTCAAACCCCTATGCAGGAAACAAATAGATGAAAGTCTCTTGGGCAGAATGGGAACTCCTTGTGCCGGTGAGCAGCTGAGAAAACATTCTGCATTCACACTGCATTGCCAGAAGGCATTCTTCGGGTGGCATGATCCAAAGAGCAAAGCAAGTTTTTTTAGCCAATGGCAACATGAAAAAAATTTAAAAATATCAAAAAATGGGCAAACCTGCAAAAGGAAGGCATGGACAGAAACAAATGAGTCATACCCGGAGAAGCCTTTCTCCAAGTTCGTTAATGGGTGGGAAAAACAGAACGTAGGCTAAGACAGTTGGTTAAACACAGTTGGTTTTAATGGTTGTACCAATAAAAGGGTGTTCTCCTATCGTGCCCATTCTAAGAATATTAAAGTGGCAGCATTTTTCATAAGAGGCCATTTCTAGACGTGCCTGCGATTCCCAGATGCGAGTGTGGTAGAGAGGGACAACAAACATATGAAAGAAAGTGGACATAAAAAACAGATCCACCTGAAAAACTGTGTACGTAGGAAAACCAAAAGGGTCACTTATTGCTAGCCACTGTGTAGCTCACATGTATTCCAGCAAACAAAATAGGTTTGTTAGGTCACGTCTGTGTAATGAACAGAATGAGGTTTTAAATGTTTTGTCTAGGTGGGAGGTTTCGCTTTTCAGATTAGGTCGATGGCCAGTTACTAAATCTTTTTATTAACAAAATGTGCTGTTCCATGGAATCTTACAATACATTTGTTGTTATCTTATTCATAATTCAATTAGTAACACACTGCTTTTAAACATTAAAGATGTTGTTTAGAAACTAGCGGATGTAGGACATCCACCAAAACGGACACCCCCTATAAATCATTATTGGAATCCGGGTAACCTCACTGAGTCATTAGTGGAAGCCAGAATTGGAACCTCAAAACAATACACAGAAATACAGAAACAAGCATTCATCAATCAAATATACAAATGAGTTAAATATTTTACGTGATTCACAAATATAAGGGCCAAAAGTTTAATGGGAAGTTTGGGGCTTTTGTAAATTCAACAGAGGCCCCCCGATTGGCCATCATATATTCTGTTAGAATGATTTGTCAGAAGAGTGCAAATGCATCAAAGGACATCAACTTATTTTTAGCCTCCAATTGGAAACTCCTTCACATATACTTACATGTTTCAACTTTAAATGTTGCTTCTTTATTTACATACACTTTATTAACGTGTTAATATAATAACACCCTGAGTAGGCATCATTGACCCCCCAGGGGTACCCAGACCCCAGGTTATGAACCAGTGATCTAGGGTGTCTACCGCATGTGAGCACTCTAAAAAGGTAGCAGGGACTGCCACCAGTTTTTGGTGGATGTCTTGCATCCTTCAATTTCTAATAGACCAGCTGACTATTTTCCCCTTAGACATCTATGTATTATTTAATGTGCACCAATAATATTACTTTACTACATATTCATTTTCCTATATCATCACAGTCAGGTCCTGAAGTTGGTTAGGAGTCGGAAGAGGCTGAAATTGCAACCTCTGGGTTTTGCAACAATCCCACCTTTTAAACAACCCATATGTGTCTAATAGTCCCGCCTACCAATCGCAGATTGCAGGGCTGATCAACGGATCGGTAAGAGATACCTAGAGATGGCTCACCTGAAAGATTAAAATTTCAGATAAGCATCTCCAAAATCAGACTCTGATGAGAATATTTTGCATCGTGGTAACTAATGGACATGTGAAAATAGCACTTTAACTGAAAGGCCTTTCCACATTTTTATGCATCCAATTGTGTGCGTTAACTCTACCCACTGCTCTCAGATTGATTCTTCACTCTCCCACCGGCCCTACCACCATCTCTGTAACACATTTCCATGACCCCTTCATCTCGCTACACATTACAAAAGCTTTCTCTGTCCATTATAAAAATCTAGCCATGTGTCACAACCCTCAAACTTTAAAGAAAATCGTTTGCAAAATTCGTTCTACCATAAGCATGTTTGTGCCACATCAGGAGATCCTAAATTGAATTTTCCCTATCCCCACTGAAAAAGATAATCTACACAATGATTTCTACATTTCTTGAGTTAGAAACTCCTTTTCAACATATATTGTACCAACCTCTTGCCTCCTCACATTCAGTCCCTCACCTCTTTTAGCCATTCTTCCACTGGATTCAGGATACATTGACAGACGCTGCCTTCTAAATCAGTCTTCAGGCTACCCACCTCTCGCTGATTTAAGATCAGTTAGCCTGTTTGCTTTGTGATTTCTTCTTTCCACTACCCTATCTGCACCAGTGTTCATCAAAGGAGCCATTCCTTGCCCTTTTGGCTTAGGCAATGATATTTTAATACTTGTAGTAAATAAAATTAGTGCACGTTAACTGGTGGCCATTCTTTGCTACAATATTTGATCCAGTATTTATTAATTTAAATAGTAAATATTTGAGCCGAAAATACTCAACACTGCATATCAGTTTATTAAGGAAGTAGTAAGAAACGGAGATGTGTGGTTAATAGCAATGGTAATTAGGACAGGATAGGGCATAACCAACTAAAAATAGTACCAAACAGGACTAAGCAGGCATTGGTGATGCTGCTGTTGTAAGAGTTGATCATGCTGGCAGCGTTAGTCAGAAACACTTGTTCCACATGAGGATTCTTTTGATTGTGGGCGGATAGATGGTCAACCTCAATTTCTAGGAAATGGCAGTAAATTGAGGAAGTCTGAAAATAGCCTTTACTCTGATAGAGGTGGGGCAGTGAGATGTTGAATGGTAAAATGGTGTTGAATTTGTGAAAGGAGAGAGCAGCTAGAAGTGCAAATGTAGATGGTTTGATCGAAGAGGGGGCAAGGGCATACATAGATATATATTAAAATTAGGGTGCGAAATTTCAATAGGGCTCTATTTTGTGCTACGAATGAGGTAGCCAGATGGCTTATTATCCGAAGGAAGAGACAGGTGTCAGTCAAGGGAGATCATGTGGTACGTAGATGGTGAAGGTGGGACCCTTTATCAAGGAAGAAGGTTTGGTTTAGGATGGAATAGAAAGCACCACATTGCGATCAGTAGAATTCTGGAAAGAGAGGTTAAGTACACTAAATGAGATGGATTCATTTCTGATAGTAGCTCATAAATAGCATACTGGAGAAAATGTGATTATTACAAGGGTGACATGGAATGTAATTAAGTGTAATCATTTCTCAGTACTTTCCACAGAATGCAATTTTTCGCTATATAGTTACTATATCGTGCCCCTGTGCTTTCAAATAAAATTAAGCTGTAAGTTTCATCAAAATGCTTCAGATGTGATTCCCCGATGGAGGGTAATTGATCTCATATTATGTGGTTATATCCCAAATTGAAAAGCTTTTGGATTGGAATAGTGCAATATTGTCAAACCAAATTAAGAGCCAGATTTAGGGAGGAGTGGACAGGAAACCAGCAGAGGGCCTTACCTGAGATGCCAGGATTAGCCAGGATTCACAGTGGTATAGCATGGTCCACTACACTGAAGTGGACAGAAACGTCATGCAATGTGATGAGTGTAGTGTGGCCAGTTCTGAGAATGCTTAAGACGTGGTTAAAAACATATTAGCAGAATGCTGCCTGCATAAATTCAACTGCAGGGTGTTGCATAAATGTGTGGAATGGGGAAGAGTCGCTCAAGGATTTAATAAAAGAAGGGTAGACAAGAGACCTGTGGTAGTTAAACAAAGTACAGGCAGGATTTGTCGTACACATGTTGTCAAATAAACAGCTTTTAGGTATGTTAGCACCAAGGCGAAAGAAGTTGACTTGAAATTCGAGATGAGCTTATGAAACCAGGAAAAAACTGATGACCCCAGTGAAATTTAATAATGAGTTTCAAGAATATTACAAGTCACAATTTGATGTAAACTCTGAGGAGGGTAGCCTCCGATGTAATGTTGCCTTTAAATCCCTCTTGCCTAATTTACCACTACAGTCCTCTGAGATAAAACCCTAAAGCCCCATGAGAAGGTCTTTTGTAATAGAAAGTGTTGAAGGTCTCTTGTAATAGAAAGTGTTGAACAGTTCTACTGCCCTAATTTTCCTACAAAGTTCACAATTTACAATAAACAACTGTGTTTTATCTGGTGCTGTACAAAATGAACATGTTTTTAATATACAGTTTAGTACGCAATTTTACCATTCTAAGCACTGTAAATGACATTTGTTAATATGCCTAATTTAATGGTACTGAATGCTTGTTGCTTGCTTTAAAAGCCTTTTATTCACATTCTATCAGCCATCTCCCGGGAGCAGGGTACCCTATACCAAGTGGAACAAAAACCTATGTTGGAGCAGCATTTTTTCCCCACAGTATTATAGTGACATGGGAGTGGCATTTGTATGTCACACCCCTAGTTTCATGGCCTGTGGAGAAAAAAATGCAAGCAATCCAGTAGGCTGGAGGAGGAGGCGGAGTCCAAGATGGCGGAGTGAGGGCTCTGCTGGCGGCGGATCGAGAGCTCCCTCCCTTCACTCCGATGCCGACAGAGACTACTGGCATCTTTTTAAGGACTGCAGAGCTGCAATACGCGATGATTTCAGAGCACTAACCCGGTAGGCTGTGAGCCGTGAATCGAGCCGGCGTGTTGTTGAAAAAGGGAAAAAAAAACGGGAGCGCGGTGATCAACAGCGCTAAGGCAGCAGGCTGAGCGCTGCAAACCAGCGTCCTGGCGAGGAGGAGAAAAGGACGGCAAGGCAACGATTGTGGACAACGGGATTGTGAGAATCCGAATTAATGTGGCAGGCTGAGAGCCACGAGGCTGGTGCACGGAGCCGGTGAGTCAGAGTGGTATGCGCGCTGTGCAGGCGAGGAAAGGGGAGAAAAACGGCTGAAAGCGACGGAAAAATAAACAAAGAAACAAACACACGGAGGGCAGAAGTTGCATCTGTTTCTGTCTCGCCTACCTGGTTACACTCTGCAGTGCTTCTTTTTCCTTTTGCCTCACAAGCAGCAGCATTACATATACACATTTTACACTCTGCTCTTGACGGATATTTCGGTCCATGCTGTGGCTTTCTTCAGATATCTGGTGTGCAGTGCGGGGCTGGCTGGAGAAAAGACTTACTCGATCTGGCAGCAACTTGCTGGGTCTGGCCAAGGCGAGGTTTGCTCTGTTTTCAACTGAGACTATGTCACCTAAACCCCCTCCCCGTACAACGAGGAACACTAAAACCGCTGCAACTGCGGCTGCAACTGCGGTTGCAATAACGGCTGCACTCAAAGGCAACACAGAAATAGCGTCCTTCGCTCCAGTCTCTGCTTCGGCCCCAGCCCAAACCTCCGCTCTAGCTCCTGCTATTCTCATAAAGACTATAGCAGCCACGAAAGATACGAAGAGGGGGGAGGCTGAGAAAAAGGCAGTAAACTCTGAACCAGCAACACTGGTAGCATTGACACCGGGGGCTACTTTAAAAGGGAGCGATAGGAAGGCGGCAGGCAAGACAATTCTGCGCCCTCCTCAATTTAACTGTGGAACTGTTCCTAAAAAGCCAACACCAACAGGTGCGGACATCGATGATATCACTAATGGAAGAACTAAGGATGAGGCTATTCTGGTGGAGGATGGAACTGTAATAAGAGCTGAGAACAACACTACACTGGTTAATTTAAACCACGAAGTTGACTCAGATACACACAAAGCAGTACCTCCAATTTTCAATGAGAACAATGAGAATAAAGAGATTCGGGTGGCATTAATATGCAATGAGACAGCACCAGAGAACAGCGAGAGTAGTGAGTCAAATGAGGCAGCAGAAGGGGGATCCCAATCATTAGACTCATTCAATCCAGCTTCAGACTTGGCTACACCTTCGAGGATGGAGGACTTAGCTGATAAAGATAAAGACAAAGAAACTCTGGAAGTAAGCTATAGTCATGAAATAAACTCAATAAATAATCATGGCTCAGAACATGCTTCGGAGCTAGTCGATGAACATCTCTTATCTGAAGACTGTGAATATGACACAGAAGAGGAAATGGACAAGCCTATGGATAAAACTTTGAGTAAATTACCTCCAAAGAGACGCAGAGGTAAAGGTAAGACAACCCACAAGAAGAGAGGTAAAGCCCTATCTAACTTGGCTACAGACACATCTTCTTTTAATCCAAAAAGAATGGCCAGTGAAAAAAGCCCGCTAAGGAAATGGATTGAGGCTAAAGGGCTAGTTAAGACTATGACTCTAAGGCTCTCTGGGGGGAGTCCTACAGATAGCCCGACAGATAATGAGGTATCGCAAACTCATAACCATGAATTCTTCGAAGAGTCTAAAAAAAAAGAAGAAAAGGGCTTTCTATCAACGGAAAGGGCAGCGACATCTACTTTATCGGCACCCGTGGCTACGGGTAACGAATTAAACAAGCCATCTGCTGAAAGGATGGATGCAAATTTAACCGAAGCCACCAAGCCAGGAGGTACTGATCACCCCCAATTAGATACTATACTGAAACTCCTGATAAATCAAAGAGCAGAATCGGAGCTACACTATCAACAGCTGAAAAATGATAATATAAGACTGCAAAATTCCATAACCGATATAGCCTCTATATTAAAGGGTATCACACAGGAGATAACAGAGCTCCAACAACGTACGGTCTTAGTAGAAGAAGGAACCCAACGACTTGATTCCACGGTGGAGCGTCATGATGCTGAGCTAACTCAACTTCAGGGGAAAGTTGAGGATTTAGAGAACCGTCAAAGAAGGTCCAACCTCAAACTTTATGGAATACCGGAAGGACTGGAGGGATCTGACCCGAGAGCTTTCTTAGTGAAATTACTACCCCGAGCATTCCCGGACCTCTCAGACTGGGATTGGGACTCTCAGGTGCAGAGAGCACACAGACTACCACTTGTCCAAAAGCGTCAGAGTAATAAATTTCCACGCCCAATTTTGATGTATTTCGGTAATTTCCTGCTTCGACAAGCGGTCTGGCAAAAAGCTAAGCCTAATTCCCCAATAGTTATTGACAACCTTACCATCTTTGCTCGGTCAGATCTTAGCAAAGCTACAATGGACAAAAGATGGGAAATGCGCAAACTGATTGACCCAATCAATAAATTGGGAGGATCGGCTTACCTACAAGAACCTGCTCGACTCAAAGTAATCATGAAGGGGCGCGTACATTTTTTTAGTGAAATACATGAGGCACAGGAATATTTGGCTAGTCTGAATAAGAGTCAAAGGAGTAATGATTGAAAAGAAAAATGGAACATTTCTGTTGTTTTCAGCTGTTCTCAGCTTTATTCATATATAAAGAGACTCAGAAACTTTCTTATAGACAGTAACTGAATATTAAGACATAGAATATAGGCTGGGTTTCTCTGGGCACATTTAGTCACTAATTTTGATGCAGCAGAATAATAACACAAGTATGCATTCTGGGTGGAGGTGGAGGTGGAGGGAGCTTTATGGTCCTGGCCGCAGGCGCTGCCTTGTCAGCGGCAGCACTAGGTAGGGGGGGGGTGGGGTGGGCGGGTCTTCGCAGGTTAGGATGGGTGGAGGGGCGGGAGATGGGGGAAGGGGGAGAAAAGAAAAAAAATATTTTCAACCTGGTAGAAAAACTTGCTGAGAGCCTTTTTTTTATTAAATTATGCTATATATTTTGAAATGCGTATAAAAATGCTGAATTTTGACAATATCTTTTTTATCAGAGATGTATAACATTAGATGCTTGGCTTGGAATGTTTCAGGGCTGAATAACAAACGTAAGAGGCAGTTAGTGGCTGAAGAATTAAAGCTATATAATCCTCATCTAGTATTTCTGTCAGAAACTCATATTATAGACAAAGACAAGAAGCTACTAAATCAGTTAGGTTTTGAGATGATAATCAGTTCAGCAACCACGTCCTCCATTAGAGGGGTAGCTATCCTAAAAGACAAAAGGTTCAAGGCAGAAATAACTAAAACACAGGGCGATAAATGGGGGAGATGGGCTATAGTCCAATTTTGTTTCGGTAATATGAAGTATGTGGCATGTGTAATTTATGGGCCAAACAAAGAAGACCCTAGAGTATTTGAACAACTAAACATAGCGTTATTAGATTGGGAGGGAGAAATAATAATTATGGGAGATTTTAATTGCATTCTGAATTGTCAGACGGACACAACACACCCGGGCAATTACAAGCGAATGCCTAAAAATAGAGCATCCATTTTAAATCTATGTAAAATACACAATGTTAAGGACGTATGGAGTTCACTATACCCAAACTCTCCAGGCTATACATTCTATTCAGCTCCTCATAGATTGTGCTCTCGCTTAGATATGGCCTTTATCTCAAACACTCTAATGAGATCAACAAACATGGTAATATACCCACGCATTACATCTGACCACAATCCTATCATGATCGAATTTGCTCTGTCTTTGAAACATAAACCTCCAAGAGCTTTCACCTTCCCTAGGAATTTAGTATCAGATGCGAATTTTATTTCACGATTAAAACAACACATCACAGAATTTTTGACTTTTAACAGAAATACAACTTCTTGCTTAACAGTGTGGGACACTTGTAAAGCCAGCATCGAGGGTTTACACAAGCCTTTGTCTTGAAACAAAATCATGAAAGAAATAATTATAAATTAACTTTGACCTCTGACATTGTAGCTGAGGAGATAAAACTTGTAAAAGCTTTAAGAGATAATCTTCCAACCCTGGACATTAGCGCAAATCTTAGTCAGCTAAAATGTAAAACCAAAGAGACTCTTTTAAAAAAAAGAAGTGCACAAGTTCATAAATACAAATTTTCACAATATGAAGGTGGCGACAAAATAGGAAAAATTTTAGCATTTAAAGTTGCAGAGGATAGAGCACAGTCTACGATTTCCCAAATTGTGGGGGCTGACAACAAGAGATATAACCAACCGGAAGATATAATTCAACAATTTGCTAAATATTATGAAACCTTATATACACCAGAGAATATGTCTAATGATAAAATAATTGAAAATTATTTAAAAGAAAATGTAACAACTAAATTATCAAGAAATGAGACAGAGGAATTGACTTCAGAAATAACTAATGAAGAATTAAAAGAGGCCATAAAATCACTCCCATTAGGCAAATCTGCTGGTGAGGACACCATCCCTTTAGAAATTTACAAATCATGTATGGAAGAGCTAACACCCTTTCTTCTGGAAGTAATCACTTATATTGGCAGAACCGGATCAGCCCCCCGCTCTTGGAATAAAGCCAAAATTATCTTCTTTCATAAAAAGGGTAAACCTAGTGAGGAGATGGGCTCATATAGGCCAATCTCCCTGATCAATGCTGATGCAAAGATTTTCGCCAAATGTCTGGCCAGAAGATTAGCACCACTAATGCCTAAAATTGTAAATACGCAGCAACATGGATTTATAACAGGGAGAGATACATCAGCTCATGTTAATACGGCAATAACTGCGTTCGACATAGCAGAAATAGAGGCTACTCCCCTGGCTATGATAATGTTGGATGCCGAAAAGGCGTTTGATCGGGTGGGGTGGGATTATTTATGGCACGTAATGGAATCAATGGGGTTTGGTGGAAAATTCTTAAATGGGATTCGGGCACTTTATGACAACCCAATAGCATACACTAGCTACGGCGGTCTTACTTCACAATGTTTTCCAATTAAGAGGGGTACACGTCAAGGATGTCCCCTATCACCTTTATTGTTTGCTCTTTCACTGGAACCGTTTTTAAAGGCTTTGGATACTCAGGCAGGAATAATACCTTTCAAGACTGGCAGTCAAAGTTTAAAAATTACTGCGTACGCGGACGATATTGCCATATACTCTATCGAAACAACTGATACTTTAAAAGCTATCAAATCTGAAGCTTTAAAATTTGGTAATGCTTCAGGTTATAAATTAAATGCTCACAAAACTCAAATAATAGCTAACTTTGTACCCCCTCAACCAACACCCGAAATATGTAAGACCGCGACATATCTCGGAATTAAAATTACCTCAAATGTTAAAGAACTTAACAACATTAACTATAAAAACTTAATGAAAACTACTATTTCAAACTTAAAAAAATGGCACCGACTCCCATTAAACCTAATTGGCAGAATAAATCTGATAAAAATGAAAATAATACCAAAATACATATATCTATTCAGATCAATTCCTCTGGCACAGAACAGACTCTTCTTTAAACAACTTGATAGGATCTTCTGCAACTTTATTTGGGGCTATAAGAAGGCTAGAAGATCGCTAAAAATGTTGAAAAATCAAATAGGATCTGGTGGTCTTAATTTTCCAGACCTGAAATTATACTTCTGGGCTTCTTTTATAAGACGTATTCGATCACTACTAAATGAAGAGGACTTACTTTTCTTTCACTATTTATCATTAAAAGGAGATTCTAAACAATTCTTTCTTCGCATTACAGACCCAAATTTTTACAAAAGGGTTAAGTTTAAGACCATACGAGATACAGTAAAGATATGGAAAGACATACTTAAACATTGTAAAACCACTATATTTCATTCACAGTTAATCTTATGGGATAATCCCGGATTGCCGAGTATATTTGGCGATGGGTCGTCTCGTGTATGGCAACGGAAAGGAATTATGGTTTTGGGCGACTTATGTAATTCTCGAGGCATACTGAATTTTCTAACTTTAAAGCAACTATATGGTCTATCCGACACACACAGATTTAAATACATACAAATACATGATTTTCTAATACGGAAAAATAGAATCAACACTTTGTCGAATGGGGGTATATGGGACATCTTTAACTCTAAAAAAGAGAAATCAATAATTAGTACGGCTTATAAATTCTTTATAGGTCTAAGCTCCGACGATAATGATGTATTAGCAAAAAAATGGAATTTAAAACTCGGAACTAATCTAACCGGAAAACAAATGAATACATCTTATACTAACATTCACGACTATGTAAGATCATCCAGTTTGCGACTACAACAGTATAGAACTATTTATATGTTATATTATACCCCTGAAAGATTTTCTAAATGGTCTTCGAACAACATCACAAGAGAAAAAACTAAATGCCCGAAATGTGACGAGTATGCAGCAGATCTTGTCCATATGTTGTTTTCATGTCCGAAACTAGTAACATTTTGGGAAGAAGTGGGAAAGATTCTAACCACAAAAAACATTCTTAGCTTACCACTATCTGCATCCATGGTAATATTTGGCCCACTCACGACAAGTCAACCACATTGTATACTACTATCAATTTTACTTTCTTGTGCCAAACTAACTTTAGCCCGAGCCTGGATTAATCCCAACCCACCCAACGCTTTGGAATGGTGGTACCTGGTCAATGAAATAAAAATTATGGAAGGTACGCTAGCAGAACTAAGGGGTGTTAGATCGTTAAAAAAATTTGAGAAAATTTGGGGAAGCCTAGAAATGAATTGATCAACTTAGATAATCATAATATATGCTCACCTATGTCTTTTTACCCTATGTTAAGTTATTTTCTACTTAATGTTAAGTTATCTTCTACAAAATGAGAAGAATGATCAACTCATGCTTAATTTGGTATTTATTGGTTGAATGACAACTTTGTTGAAGGTTTTGTAATCTTATACCAGGTGAAAATAAAATAAAAAAATATTTAAAAAAAAAAAAAAAACAATCCAGTAGGCTACATGGAATGGCATAAGACAGTTCTGCACAGGGATATTTAGTGGGCTAGGTAGTACTTTGCTCGGGTGATTTAACTTTGAGCTATCTCTCTCTTTTTTTGCTCAAGTTTACTTTTTAGTAACTCAGCACTAGAGTTTTACCTCCTTTCATCTTTGGCTTAAGTTATTTTTTCAGTTACTGGTAAGCTTATCAGTTTCGTTTTGCAACTTATCTATTTTAACTAGGACTGTTGCTGGGATTCACACTCGGTGTTGCCAAGAATAATTAAGAGAGCAGCTCAAATGTGCTTTGGACATCTTTTAGATGCCAGTTGTTGAAAGACCATTAGCGGACCATTCCAACACTTAGGGGGTCATTAGGATGGCGGACGGAAGTGCCTCCGCAGACCCTGAGTATGCGGAACAGGCCTATTTTCCGTGCGCCCGTCGCGGACACTCCGTCCGCCAAATCAGGATACGAAATACGTGGCAAAATCCGTCCGCGGCGGTAGAACAAGGTCCGCCGCACCACCACACCCAACTACGCGGCGGACGTAACCGTACCAGAGACTCCGCCGTACGGACTGACGACTAGGACCGTCCTCCAAATCAAGATGGCGGAAAACACACATAAAAGCGCGGCGGATAAACAACCTGCTTGAACACGGCGGATGCTCCACAGCGACCATACCCACCACGAGCCGCACGCCGACATGGACCCTGCACTACAGGCTTACCCGATACTCTACGCGATCCAGTACGTCCTCGTCTTGGCCCACCATCGACGACGACGCAGGTAGGCACCTAAGCATTCGCTGTCTGGAGAGGAGTACCGGCAAGGGCGGTGACGCAGGGAGGGGGGAGTGACATGTCCCAAAATGCACAAATGCCTGTGTACGGCAACGCCTCCAAGGGCCGTGACCCAGGTAGGGGAGAGTGACACGTAGCACAACCAGGGCTCAAGTCGGGGTACCACGCGGGTGGACGGCGTCCCCCCACTAATTTAACAGGGAGCATGATAACTATAAACTGCAAATGAGTGGAAGCCACCTTTTGTGTCGTCACTTCCTGTCGTGATTTCAGCGTCACCCCACTTCTTTTTGCAGGACTTGGGTCCTGAGCAGAACCCACCGCCCCCAAGAAAATACCAATCCACACCAGCATCACACACGCAAGAATGACTCTGACAAAGCACGACACATGAATCCCAATTTTATTTACGCAGATTCGGAGCAAAGTCACAGTCTAGGATGGAGCATGGCCATAGTGGACACCAGAGCAGGTACATCAGAGGCAGTACATCAGTATCAGAACAGCAACAGGGCAGCAACAGGGCAGTGTGGACACCAGAGCAGGTACATCAGATGCAGTACATCAGTATGAGGATAGCAACAGGGCAGTGTGGACACCAGAGCAGGTACATCAGAGGCAGTACATCAGTATGAGGATAGCAACAGGGCAGTGTGGACACCAGAGCAGGTACATCAGGTGCAGTACATCAGTATGAGGATAGCAACAGGGCAGTGTGGACACCAGAGCAGGTACATCAGAGGCAGTACATCAGTATGAGGATAGCAACAGGGCAGTGTGGACACCAGAGCAGGTACATCAGATGCAGTACATCAGTATGAGGATAGCAACAGGGCAGTGTGGACACCAGAGCAGGTACATCAGAGGCAGTACATCAGTATGAGGATAGCAACAGGGCAGTGTGGACACCAGAGCAGGTACATCAGAGGCAGTACATCAGTATCAGAACAGCAACAGGGCAGCAACAGGGCAGTGTGGACACCAGAGCAGGTACATCAGAGCCAGTACATGAGAGGGGCCAAGTGCTCCAACAGTCCATTGCACTGAAAACGTCCATCACAGGCAGCACATGAGAGGGGCTAAGGGCACCAACAGTCCATTGCACTGAAAACGTCTATCACAGGCAGCACATGAGAGGGGCTAAGGGCACCAACAGTCCATTGCACTGAAAATGTCCATCACAGGCAGCACATGAGAGGGCACAATGCAGTTTCAGAACAGCAACAGGGCAGCAACAGGGCAGTGTGGACACCACAGCAGGTACATCAGATGCAGTACATCAGTATGAGGATAGCAACAGGGCAGTGTGGACACCAGAGCAGGTACATCAGAGGCAGTACATCAGTATCAGAACAGCAACAGGGCAGCAACAGGGCAGTGTGGACACCACAGCAGGTACATCAGATGCAGTACATCAGTATGAGGATAGCAACAGGGCAGTGTGGACACCAGAGCAGGTACATCAGAGTCAGAACATCAGTATCAGAACAGCAACAGGGCAGTGTGGACACCAGAGCAGGTACATCAGATGCAGTACATCAGTATGAGGATAGCAACAGGGCAGTGTGGACACCAGAGCAGGTACATCAGAGGCAGTACATCAGTATCAGAACAGCAACAGGGCAGCAACAGGGCAGTGTGGACACCACAGCAGGTACATCAGATGCAGTACATCAGTATGAGGATAGCAACAGGGCAGTGTGGACACCAGAGCAGGTACATCAGAGGCAGAACATCAGTATCAGAACAGCAACAGGGCAGTGTGGACACCAGAGCAGGTACATCAGATGCAGTACATCAGTATGAGGATAGCAACAGGGCAGTGTGGGCACCAGAGCAGGTACATCAGAGGGCACAGTACAGCAACTTACAGCACACTATCAGGTGGATTGCGTGAAGTACCCGCATCGGACACACTGGCAGCACCAGAAACCGGAGTGTGACACACAGCCACAGATGTAGTGACTGACACGTGAGCCACAGACCCAGATACACTGCCAGCACCTGATACAGGAGTGTGACACACCGACACAGCCCGAGTGACTGACACATGGCCCATAGACCCAGATACACTGCCAGCACCTGATACAGGAGTGTGACACACCGACACAGCCCGAGTTACTGACACATGGCCCATAGACCCAGATACACTCCCAGCACCTGATACAGGAGTGTGACACACCGACACAGCCCGAGTGACTGACACGTGAGCCACAGACCCAGATACACTGCCAGCACCTGATACAGGAGTGTGACACACAGACACAGCCCGAGTGACTGACACATGGCCCATGGACCCAGATACACTGGCAGCACCTGATACAGGATATGTCTCGACTGATACCCTGCCACTAACAGACACATGCGAGTCAACTGCACCAGCGCCACTGTGACCACTGAAATGATGAGCCACAGGGCTGTATGGTCCAGGAGGCAGGGTGGCTCTGGGAGCGGGGGATAGTTGCAATTGGCCGATATCGGATTGGGCATGTGTCAATGCTGTGTGTCTACGCTTCTTTTGGACATGTGCCTGCACCCTGGACAGGACAGGACTCACAAGTCGACCGGACTGAGAAGCAATTTCACCCACCATGGGAGGTGCATGTGCTGGGGGGGGAATGGTCTCTGGGGACGTGCTGGAGCCTGCTTGTCGTTTGCTGTGTGGCTGCCTTGTGGCCTCTGCAACATGTGTCATGGGGGATGCCACGACAGGGTCCACCTGCATCCGTCCCTGACGGGCCATGATGGGAGTGGAGGTAAGGGGTGACTCCACTGCTGAGTCTTCTGTATTCCGTTTGCCAGAAAACAGCTGTCTCAGAGCAACTATGGGTGATGTATGCCTGTCCCTGACCGCGCCACTGTTCATGGGCGAGTCCTTGGGCCTTGGATGTTCCATTTCCGTAGGAGTACTGTAGTCTGCGGACTTGCCCTGTTCCCTGGATGGTGCCCTCTTCCAGGCAGCAGACTTGTTGTCTGTGGTGTACATATCAGCAGGACACCCCTTCTGCCCGTGTGTGTCCCTGCCCCTGGGACTGTCCGTGCTCCTCTTAGGTGCGTTTGTCTTGTGACTATTCTTGTCCCTGCCTTTGGGAGTGGCTCCTTCCTTCGTAGTCTCCCTGCCCTTGGGAGTGGCACCTTCCTTCGTAGTCTCCCTGCCCTTGGGAGTGCCTACATCCTTCCTGCTTTCCCTGCCCTTGGGAGTGCCTACATCCTTCCTGCTTTCCCTGCCCTTGGGAGTGCCTACATCCTTCCTGCTGTCCCTGCCCTTGGGAGTGGCACCTTCCTTCGTAGTCTCCCTGCCCTTGGGAGTGCCTACTTCCTTCCTGCTGTCCCTGGCCTTGGGAGTGGCACCTTCCTTCGTAGTCTCCCTGCCCTTGGGAGTGCCTACATCCTTCCTGCTTTCCCTGCCCTTGGGAGTGCCTACTTCCTTCCTGCTGTCCCTGGCCTTGGGAGTGGCACCTTCCTTCGTAGTCTCCCTGCCCTTGGGAGTGCCTACATCCTTCCTGCTTTCCCTGCCCTTGGGAGTGCCTACATCCTTCCTGCTGTCCCTGCCCTTGGGAGTGGCACCTTCCTTCGTAGTCTCCCTGCCCTTGGGAGTGCCTACTTCCTTCCTGCTTTCCCTGCCCTTGGGAGTGGCACCTTCCTTCCTAGTGTCCCTGGCACTGGGAGTATGCGAGCCCTCAAGAGATGTATTCGTCTTCTCACTGTCCTCGTACAGGGTAGTGTCAATGGAAGCGGAAGTGAGTCTTGGCCTGGTAGTACCTTGTGTGTGGGATGGCTGTGCAGCATGTGTAGCCATTACACCCAACCCCTCTTTTGCCTCACGTGTGTGTACTCCACTATATCTGACGTTGTCCTTGTGAACAGAGTTACCTGACCTAGGGGATGGGGTCTGAGGCCTACGTGCCTTGACGTGCTGGCTGACGCTGCTTCTAGTGCAATAACCTGTATTAGAGTCCAGATGAGAAAATTCACTCCCCCCTGACACATCCAGAGTTGTAGATGGTGGAACAGAAGTACCACCCAGTCCATGTGACTGTGCAATGGCAGACGACACACTGTTAGACAATGGCTGCAGTGTCCTGTGTACACCAGCCAGATCACCATGCATACCTTCCATGAATGCCACCACCTGCCCCAACTTCCTATCGTGGTCTTGGAATGCATTAATCATATTGGTCTGGCCCACACACAGCTGTCGCAGCAGATCAACAGCCTCTGCACAAAGTGAATTTTGGGTCACCGAGGCTGGGGCAGCGGTGCCGACACCGAACGCCACTCTGCTCCCCCTACTCCTGCGTGCACGAACAGTACATGGTGCAGTTGCCGGCAGGGTGGGCCCTGTGTGCTGTGTCCCGACCGAAGGTGTTGGTTGCCCACTCCCAGTCTGTGACAACAGTGCTGACTCACCAACACTGTCGGAAGATGATGACGATGTTGTCTCCACATGCGAGTCCTCCGGGACGGTCCTGTCCCCCTCTCCGCCGCTGGCCCCTTCGGTGTCAGTCTGCGTGTGCGCGACGTCTGATCCGGATGCATTGCCTTCTGTAATCTCCGCCGTCTGTGGCTGAGTGCCCTCTGCCAAAGCTGAAAAGCACAGGAAATGGGTGTAAGTAATGGGCACACACACGTACAGTACTGCTGCGGAATCCCTAAAGCCACTGATGACACTGTCCATCGATCCCCCAACCTGCACACAGCCCACCCCAAGCAGTCATCCTCACAGGAATTCTGTGGCGTTGGCCGTAATACATGTACAGCATGCACACTGGGCATGAGGAACTACATCAGCACACAAGTGTTGCCAAGGGGTGACGGAGCACTACAGCATGTGCATGACAACTGAACAGCTTAGCAGGTGGCGTCTCAACATTCCGCATGTGCAAGTGAAAAGTTAACTGTGGCAATGTCACCAACATGCCATAGGAAATAGACTCACGATAGACGGAAGACCCTAATGTGTGTGGGCAACCATACATGCATTGCACTCACAAGCAACATACACTGACAGTAAGCTTACCGCCACGTTGCTGTTCATCCACACGCAACCGCTCGGACAGGTCAGGATGCGTCACAGCTATGATACGGTGCATGAGAGGGGTCATTGAGCGTCGGGCCAGACGTGCCGTCCGTGGAATCAGCCCTAGTGTCACTTCCGCTACATTCTTGCTCAGTCTGGAAATGTCGTCCCAGCGTTTGTGGCAGTGTGTATGTCGTCTATTGGACACCCCCGCTGCTCGTACTTCACGTGCAATGCTCCTCCACACGTCCTTGCGAAGGTGCAGCTTTACCTACCATGATGGGAGAGAAAAGGGTGGAAGTCAGGGGACAGTTGGCCAGTCACACAGATAGGAGCAACACATTACTCTCAGCAGCCATGCACATATCGATTCTTTAGTTGTTCACACATCACACCGCCAAGTTTCCCAGAGACCAGGTGCCATATCACACCTCATGCACCACAACTCATCCCCCACGACACTTACCGCCTGTCCGGGTGCGCCGTACAGGCGTCCGTAGTTGCGTAGCACAGCGTCCACCAGGACATCCAGCTCCGCGGCGGTGAAGGGACGAGACCGGACCTCTTTGACTCCCGACATGGCAAGGTCACGGAGTATGGCACTAGAGCGGCAGTCGGTGGTCAGCTCCGCAGCAGCAGGTGGAGGTGATGGTCACAGGCAGCAGTCGGTGGTCAGCTCCGCAGCAGCAGGTGGAGGTGATGGTCACAGGCAGCAGTCGGTGGTCAGCTCCGCAGCAGCAGGTGGAGGTGATGGTCACAGGCAGCAGTCGGTGGTCATCGTAGAAAGTTTGCTTTTGCACATCACACATATATAGGGCCCAGTGGCCATGTCAGTGGCATACGGCGCCAGCCATTGGTCCGCCGTGAGAGCGTGTTTAAAATTGGGCCAATGATTGGCCCTGGTGTTGCGGTGAACACCATACGGTACTTGCAATTGGCCAACCGTGGCCCATGTCCACACCTCCCATTGGCTGCACTTGCACAGACCGTCACGCTCACACACCGGCAACTGCACGTGCTAGAGACCGGGACGGATGCATCATTTGCAACAAAGTTGTAACAGTGGCGCCACCATGGCGGGGCACGTATTCGGCGGGGGAGGTGGAGGCCAAAACAGCCATAAGCTGATGTCCATGCACATGCCTCTTCATGACCCCCCTTACAGTGACATAGCATCAGCCAGCCTACACCGGCCGGCCCATCTCTACCCACTACCGCCATGCCAGGCCCAGCCCATGACCGCCGTTGCGGCCGTGCCAACTACCGCCGCTTCAGGCCCCCTCCACTACCGCCGTGCCCTGGCGGCCCTGGCACGGCGGTCATGGGCCTAGGTCTGGCACGGCGGTAGTGGAGGGGCCCTGAAGCGGCGGTAGTTGGCACGGCCGCAACGGCGGTCATGGGCTGGGCCTGGCACGGCGGTAGTGGGTAGAGCTGGGCCGGCCGGTGTAGGCTGGCTGATGCAATGTCACTGTAAGGGGGTCATGAACTGGCATGTGCATGGACATCAGCTTATGGCTGTATTGGCCTCCACCTCCCCCGCCGAATACGTGCCCCGCCATGGTGGCGCCACTCTTACAACTTTGTTGCAAATGATGCATCCGTCCCGGTGTCTAGCACGTGCAGACAATTGGAATGTTGAACGCGGGCCGCGTATGGCCAGACGTCAACAGCGGAAGCAGTGCACCGCCATGGCGGCGTCAATGAGTGCATGTCAGCTGACGATGCACGATGCACTATGTTTAATTGTCTGCAGCTGCATGATGAGGGTTGTGTGCGTGATTGCGTGACTCCACACTTCATGCTCTATCCCATGGTTTCCATACCATGCCCATCGGTGTGCCACTAATGACCGTCACTTTTGCGTCATGTCACATGCCTTGTTGGCAGTGATGTTGAGGTGCAACAGAGTGCATTGGACATGTTGCAACACATCATGTAGCTGGTGGGTGCACATTGCTACGTCAATCCATGTTGTTGTGACAATCAGAGGTGTCACACATAAGCAAATCGTACACTGCCTATTACATGTTGGATAGAGTGCGGTGACATGTGAGTGAGTTGCACAGACATGCGTTGTATGTGAATTGACTTCCATTCCATTTACTCCCACACAGGAGGGCTCAAAATGTCCATCGCCCATATACTGTGCTGGAGGACATGGTGGACGAGGAGGTGGTCCGGAAATTCAGGCTTGATCGACGTCGATTGCTGGAGCTTGTGAACAAGTTGTCTCCTCACCTGCAGCCGCGGAGAACTTATCCAGGCTCAATTTCACCCACCCAAAAGGTGATGGCGGCACTCCATTTTTTTGCAACAGGCACATTCCAGTACACTATAGGACATGCCGGGGGAATGTCACAGGCCATGTTCAGCACGGTACTCAAGGATGTACTGACAGCCATGATGCTGTACAAGCATGAGTACATACATTTTCCACAGGCGGCAGAGTTGGCAGCGGTCAAGGCAGACTTTTATGCACTGGGTCGCATTCCACACGTTGTGGGTTCAATTGATGGCACGCATATTGCGATCATTCCGCCACGGGCACGTGAGCAGGTGTTTCGGAATCGGAAGCACTTCCACTCCCTTAACGTGCAGGTGGTGTGCCAGGCCGACAACATTATCTCACATGTGTGTGCAAGATTTCCTGGCTCTGCACATGACGCCCACATCATGCGGAGCAGCATAGTCCCACGACTGATGGCAAATCTGCGTCCGGCACAAGCCTGGCTTGTTGGTGAGTATGCTGTGGTGACTGGAGTGATATCTGGGTGGCTTGGTGTGGCCACATGTTCAGGTACTGATGTCTCTCTCTCTCTCTCTAATTCCCACATACACAGGCGACTCGGCTTACCCAAACAGGCCTTGGCTTCTGAGTCCAATTCGCAATCCCACCACAGCAGGAGAAATGCGATACAACGATGCCCATGGTAGGACACGTTGAGTGGTGGAACGAACATTTGGCCTGCTTAAGTCTAGGTTTCGGTGCCTAGATAAGACTGGAGGGGCCCTGCCTTACGCACCTGGCAAAGTATGCATGATTGTGATGGCCTGCTGCATGCTCCACAACCTGGCTGTGCGAAATAACATTGCACTGATCTTGGACCCAGATGAACAGCAAGTTCCTCGCCCTCCCGACCCACCCATGTCGACTGATGAGGATAGTGGTGAGGAGGAAGGTGTGGACCAGAGGCGCCAGCTCATTGAACGCTACTTCCCTTGACTGTGAGTGTGCCCCTCTTGTGCTGCTTGTGTATGCCCTGTGTAGGTTTGCTGCTCTGGTGTCATTGTGTTGGGGATCATCTATGTGTTTTGTTATGTGATGTATGCATGTGTGTGTGTGTCTTCATTTATGAGTACATGCACTTCTCCATGATGTGTGTAGTGTCAGCCATTCGTGTAGTGATGTGTGTGGTTTGTTGTAAGTTGCACTGCAGTGAGTTGGGATGAGTGTGATGCTGTTTACTAACGTCTGTTTGCGGGTTCTATGTTTCCCTAGGTCACTCCGTTGCGGCATGATTCTGTACCTGTTGGATCCCTGAACCTGGTTACGTCTGTTTCTGATGCAATCATGTGAATAAACATGGAGGCAACACATCATTGAGTGAGTAAGTGGTATTTATTTACAGATTGTGCATAGGTGTAGGTGCATATTTACAAAGGAGTGAAGGGGTGGGGGAGTGAGAGTCCAAGGTAATGGGAGATGAGATGGGCGTGCAGACACCACATAGGGTGGTGTGTGCCTACTGCAGCAGGCCTGTGGCAGGTGGGACCGGATACTTTCCAGGTTGGATCGGAGGCTCAGGTACTCCAATGAGTCACTGTCGGCTCCTCTTGGAGCGTGTGCCATGTGCTCCAACACTGCTCTCGCCCACTTCCTGCCTCGGACGGCCCCTCCGTCTTTGTGCCGGGACGGGGTCAGCTAGGGGCGCAGGCTGATCCGGTACCACATCCGCCGCCAGGGGCGCAGTCGGCGGTGGCGGTGTTGTGGCCGGTGCCGTTGTTTGAGGGGGGGGGGGGGGGTGTTGGCGGATGCCCTGGCGCTGAAAATGTCGACCAGTTGGCCAAGCCGCCTCTCGATGGCCCCCAACATGGCGGTGTTGTCCACAAAGTCCTGGTGGGCCCGGTCTGCATGTTCCTGGCTACGTGCATAGCCCGCCTCCACCCGGACTAGTGCTTCATGGCACTGTTGCACAGCATTCAGTGTTGTGTCATCAGCCCTTCTTTCCGCCCTGCTCCTGCCTGCAGGATCTGCCCTTGCAGTGGTGGGTTGCCTGACTGTCTCCCTGCGTGGCTGGGATGGCGCTGCCCCAGCGTTGGCGGCGGGGTTGGGCAGGGCGGCAGGGGCAGAAGTGGTGGTAGTAGTGGTGGTGGTGGAGGTGGTGCTGGAGGCAGCTGTGCAGGTCCGAGTCGCCGGTGTTGTTGTGATGCCAGTGCCGGTTGTCGTTGTAGTTGCAGGTGTGACCTGCGTGGCAGAGGTCCCTGGCCGGCTGCTTGATCCGGCACCATCCTCTGCCCCGGAGGTGGCTGCACAATCGTCCCATGAGTGCTCGGAGTTTGGGGATGCTGGAGGCCTGGTGTCAATGGCGGCAGTCAGATTAGGATCCCCTGCAAAAGAATAATGTGATGATGAGTAATGTTGCCTATACGTGTACATGTATTTATGGTTGATATTCAGTCGGCATTGGCACACACCCCACCCACCACCACCACCCTCTCTATGGACATGGGGGCCTGTTGGAAGTTGTAGTTCCGACCCCTCACACACCCCACTCACCACCACCACCCTCTCTATGGACATGGGGGCCTGTTGGAAGTTGTAGTTCCGACCCCTCACACACCCCACACACCACCACCACCCTCTCTATGGACATGGGGGCCTGTTGGAAGTTGTAGTTCCGACCCCTCACACACCCCACCCACCACCACCACCCTCTCTATGGACATGGGGGCCTGTTGGAAGTTGTAGTTCCGACCCCTCACACACCCCACCCACCACCCTCTCTATGGACATGGGGGCCTGTTGGAAGTTGTAGTTCCGACCCCTCACACACCCCACCCACCACCACCACCCTCTCTATGGACATGGGGGCCTGTTGGAAGTTGTAGTTCCGACCCCTCACACACCCCACCCACCACCACCACCCTCTCTATGGACATGGGGGCCTGTTGGAAGTCGGACTAGTGACCCCTCACACACCCCACCCACCACCACCACCCTCTCTATGGACATGGGGGCCTGTTGGAAGTTGTAGTTCCGACCCCTCACACACCCCACCCACCACCACCACCCTCTCTATGGACATGGGGGCCTGTTGGAAGTTGTAGTTCCGACCCCTCACACACCCCACCCACCACCACCACCCTCTCTATGGACATGGGGGCCTGTTGGAAGTTGTAGTTCCGACCCCTCACACACCCCACCCACCACCACCACCCTCTCTATGGACATGGGGGCCTGTTGGAAGTTGTAGTTCCGACCCCTCACACACCCCACACACCACCACCACCCTCTCTATGGACATGGGGGCCTGTTGGAAGTCGGACTAGTGACCCCTCACACACCCCACACACCACCACCACCCTCTCTATGGACATGGGGGCCTGTTGGAAGTTGTAGTTCCGACCCCTCACACACCCCACACACCACCACCACCCTCTCTATGGACATGGGGGCCTGTTGGAAGTTGTAGTTCCGACCCCTCACACACCCCACCCACCACCACCACCCTCTCTATGGACATGGGGGCCTGTTGGAAGTCGGACTAGTGACCCCTCACACACCCCACACACCACCACCACCCTCTCTATGGACATGGGGGCCTGTTGGAAGTTGTAGTTCCGACCCCTCACACACCCCACCCACCACCACATCCCTCTCTATGGACATGGGGGCCTGTAGGAGTGCTTTAGAGGTTGGTGAGTATGTGGACTGCATGCAAGGCTGGGGTATGTGGGATGTGTCTTCAGAGTTGTGTGGCCCACACCGTGTTGTTGTGTTTGTGGTGGTTGGTTGGTACTTACCAGCCTCTTCTCCATCAGGAAGTCCATCGAGGGTGTCAGGGTGCAGGATGGTCAGCACCCTCTCCTCCCACTCGGTGTATGGTAGGGGCTCCGGGGGGGTTCCACCGCCGGTATGGTTGGCCTGGAGGAAGTTCCTGGCTCTAATAGACTTCACCCGGGTCTTCAGGTCGTGCCACCGCCTCTGGATGTCAGCCTTGGTTCTCGGAACGCTCCCGGAGGCATTGACCCTGGTCACGATACGGTCCCACAGGCTGTTCTTCCGAGCTATGCTCGTCTGCTGCACGAGGGACCCGAAGATGTGGGGTTCCACACGAAGGATCTCTTCCACCATTACCTTGAGCTCGGTGTCGGAGAATTTAGGATTCTTTTTGGGTGCCATGGTGCTCGGGGGGTGTGTTTGTGTGGAGTGCGGAGGTGCTGGTGTGTGCTGTTTGGGTGTGGTGTGGTGGGTGTTTGTGTGCAGGGTGTGTTTGGGTGTGGGTTATGTGTCTGAATCAAATAGTTTGCTGTTAGTCAAGTCAAGTATTGTCTCCTGCTGTCAGCTATGCTGGGATGCAGAGGATTTCGGGAGTGGGTGGGAGTCAATTTATAGTCTGTGTGTTGGCCCTGTGTGAATGTTGATTGGCAGTCAGGTGATGGGTGGGTGTGTTGTCAGGTGTGGTCTATGCAGTTCTTGGGGGTGGGTAATTGTGTCTTGTGTTTGGTTTAGATGTGTCAGGTGGGTTGTCGTCCATTTTGCTGTGTTTGGTGATGGATTCTGTCGGTATGTATGCCATTGGATTGACTGTAGGGATGTTGGACTTCCGCTGTGGTGCCCCGTTTCTCATTGCATTGCTACCGCCGCGGACGTGGATCGCGGTGGCTACCGGGGTACTTGCGGAGTTATCCTAATTGCGGACACGGAAAGTACGCAGGTATCGCGGGGGAGGTTGTTGTTCTCCTGGTCATGTGCGTACGCGGCGGTCGGTGTTTTGTAGGTTCCGTCCGCATGCCGCGGAATCAGGTGTACTTCGACCGCCGCGGACGGGGATTGTTGTGCTCCGTCCGCCGCGGTCGGCGTTTCGGTCACATTTGATCCTAATCGCTAATGCGGTTTTTCCGCGGCCAGGTCCGGAGTATCTTGACACCTTCCACGGCGGACGGAGCACGTTTCCGTCCGCCATCCTAATCGGCCCCTTACAGTGGGATCGAGCCAGACCATTGCTCAGCATTGATTGGCTTTCTTGTCACTCATTTATTTGCTTCTTGTTCAATGTTTTTTATTCTTCTTAAGTTTGTCCCTGTCCTTGAGGATAACTTGTTTATCATCCTTTTGATGAACTGGTCCCACCTCAAATACTTATACCTGTACGCTCGATGTTGCTCCCCGCTTCCCCGATCTAAGCTCATCTATTGCTTCCCCACCCCATTTCTTTGCTTCTTATTTCTTTTTTTTATTCTCCCCCCACCCGAGTTCATCCATTCCTCTCCTGTCCACTCCTTGTTCCTCTTTTGGAATCATCATCTTCCTACTGGCTTTTCAGGTATAGCGCACATTTAATTATTTCTCTCATCCATGCAGTGCATGTACCAAGCAATTCCTTTTTTTAACTGTTTGCATTGAAAAAGGCATATTTTTCATACATTTGTCAACGCTTGAACGTGAACAACATTAAACCCATTGGCAGTGGCAACACTTGTTATCTTTTTAGCTTGAATAATGTGTCATTAGGACTTCTATGGCATATATAATGCATATATTGTGTTTTTGGATGCATTTTTATAATTGTACCAGACAACTGTGTTTTTATGGATTTTGTTTAACATGAATAATCCCACTCAAACGTGAGATAGAGAGGTTGGTAATTAAATGCAAATACAGACACACAAACGGCGTTACAGCTAAACTATAGAGGATTCAAACATCTTAACCCCTTCCATGCTGATGACGGAATCGCTCCGTCATCAGCTACAGTTGAGCTGTGCTGATGACGGAGCGGTTCCGTCATGGCCCGGCCGCCGCGCCTGCGCGGCGCTGATTTCGCGCCTGCGCGGGCGTTCTAAAGAGCGGGGCGGGTCATGACGGAACCGCTCCGTCACCAGCACAGCTCAACTGTAGCTGGTGACGGAGCGGTTCTGTCACCAGCATGCGGCGGCCGCGCGGCCGCCCCGCCCCTTTAGCGCTGCGGCGGAATAGCCGCCGCAGCGAAGGGGTTAAGATAAGGTATGTAAACAAACTGTGAGCTAAATACATCGTGTACACTTAAAAATGTAAACATCTGAGAAGGAAAATGAGACTGGAAAAAATGTAGAGATCGCCTAAGTGAAGGTCAAAAAAGCTGAACTGACTCGGGGCACATTATAAAAGCCTTTCAGAAAACACTGCATTTTCCATTTGCAAGGTTAAAAACTTTAACACTCCTGAATGTCAATTAAGCACGAATACACAACATATTCAGGCATATATCCCAGGAGGTGCAGATATAGTCACAGTGGAAGAATTTTATGTTAAAAAGAAAGGCCTAGCTACTTTTCTGCACATCAAAATAATTGTATTGCTGAAAAACATAATTAAACCTATTTAAAAAGCTGATCTGAGCAAAGAAGCGCAATTATGTTTTAAATTAGGTTTGAAATTGGTGCTTTAAAGGGAACAGTTGGCTGTATTCCGACTTGCGGCACAAATACATTGAAATGGAAAGGTGCCTTTTTAAAGAGGAGATCTAGCTATACAACCCTGACCACAATGCAGCTCAGCTGAATAATAGAGTGCTCAATTCATAGCAAAGGCCAAATGGCCGGCATGCGGTAATATACCTAGGCTCAGTTGAATGCTATCCCCTACTCAAGCATTTCAGAAGGCGTATGTATACCAGGGAAATTAACAATTTCTATAATTTCTCATATATACGCCTACTTCCTCTTATAAGCAACCTTCTGTCTGTTAAGAGCAGAGCTGACAGTTCCTAGTTGTATGACACAATAAGTTATTATCTACTTAAAATAACATTGTGTCCAAACTATCAGTTTCCAGCGTTTTATAAAGATTAAGTATAACATTATCAGTATAAATGTACTATTCTTTACTTATATTTATATACCTTATATATACAGTTATTGCTAAAATACATAGATGTGGAGTTGCCTCTATATACTTATCTTGATTATTTGAAAAAAAAGAATACTTTATGGTTTGTTTTCTTAAACCATTACAAAGTAAAATGCGTTCAGTTCATTCGTGAAAAAAACAACTCAATAAAAATAACAAAACTGTGTTTTTCTTTCAATTCGCTAAAACAATGTAGGAAGTAAAAATTCAGCTAAAAGTCAGATTTAGATTTGTACTTATTAACAGTCGAAGGTTCTGTTATGGGACCTGTGGACAAATTGCCGATCTGCTGAAGTAAAAGAGATTCAGCAGCTCCAGTATCTTGCAACAGTTTTGACGCTTTACTGACAAATTTGGTGAACCCAATGTTCAGCTTTGTGTTGTCCGGGTTTAAGGCAGCTATTATCGCTTGGCTGCATGATCAAACTTCTGACCTGATCCATTCTTCTCGCAATAGAGGCCGCCTGTCTGTAAGCATTGCGGGACATACACAGACTATGTGTTCAATGGATTCAGAGTAATAGCCGCACATCCTGCATTTAATACTATTGTCGGAACAACGCAATTCAGGAAGGTTCTTTAAAAAAGGCCATTCACCCATCCTCAGTGCTAAAAACTTTTGTTTCCAGTAAAATGCAAACGTGCCTGCTAAGTAGGGTGACTCAACGCCTGGTTAAAATTGGAAATCACTGCCCATGCGTTCTTCCTCTTTGACAATATTACCCTGTCAGAATGAAAGGACCAGTGCCGGACGCTCTTCTTGATGATCGCCATTAGCGCCGGCTGTGAGGGATTTGTTCCCCAGAATTCCTTAACTCCAAATAATTGTAGGCTTTGACCCAAATGATGTCGATATTTCTGGCTAGTAGGGCTTTTCGATATTTCCTTCCAAAGTCTGGCCTCCAAGGAGTCCTCCCAGGCGTGGCGCAATCTGGTGCAAACCTTTATAAACGCGCCAGCCTCTACGCCATGACGGTCTGATTGATTATATGTTGGTAGTCAATATTGTAGAGTTGAGATATTGGCAGGGTGATTAAAAAAACTGATAAAGTTATAGCACGCCAACTCACAGGCAGCTAGTTAAGGGAAGGCACATTTGCACAGTTTTTTTTATTTCCCATCTCTTCTTCAGGTGACAACTTTGTACAATGTGAAGAAATCAAGTTTGCTACATTGACTTAAAAGTGGGGATGCTATGGACACTTTCTCAGACTTTCTACATCACTTACATCTGTTTTGTTTAGGTAGCATTCCCATGCGCAAACCCGAGATGTGCAATTTGCCTACAATTTGTTTGCAAAAGGTAAGGCAATTTGTGATGCAATCTACACACTAATAGGTCGATTGCAAACTGTCTACTCGCAGGGAGTCGCAAACGACCTGCTAATGAACATTGAATATGCAGCTCGCAATTAGTAACCCCTAGTGATTGGCTGGCAATGCTGGGATGGAGGCCTCCAGCCTTGCATTTGCTTTCTAAAGAGGGAAACATGTTTAAAAAAATAAAATAAAAAAAAAAAGAGTCCATGCCCATTAAAGGCATAGGGGCTCCATTGAAATGTTTTCCTGTTTTAAACACATTGTGGGTGGGTCTTCTGAAAAATGATCAGCTACCCAGGAGGTCTGCTGACATAATTCATGAAGGGGAAGGTGTTCTATGGGGCAACTTTCCCTTTTCAAATCAGTTTCCAGCCCAATGTGGGGGTCGGGGACACATCGATGTTTTGGGACTGACGTTGTATGTCCCGCACTTGCACTTCACTTCAATCAAACCACTGCACATTCATTTTGAATTCACACTTTCAAGCTCTCTCCTATTTGCGATTCGTAAAGGACCACAAAAGCCCTTTTACAAGTCAAAGGATTTCCCACTTTGTATAAGGGTTTTTGTACATTGAGAAAAGTCCTCCTGTAACTTTGCGAATTGCACGGTTTATGACAGCAAAAGGGCTTCATACATTGGGCCCTGAGGTTCAAAGTGCAATAAGTATGGGAATCTCATAGCAAATGTTTGTTATTACCCATTATTTTGGCTTATGTCGGTGCAAACCACCTTGACAATGGTCACTCGTGTGACAGTCTCGGGAATCCCCATTTCTCCACAACGTAGCCACAATTATGAATGTGGATGAATCATTACATCCCACGGATTCTCCACAGTAAGAAGTGCAATCTGCACAAAGAAAATTAAACAATCCTGATTTAATGACTCAGAGATGAAATTACCCTTTTGGCCCACAGATATCGTGCAACACACCCAGTCTTTTGTGGTTTCTACATTTTGGGCATAAACTCAGCTGCTGACAGGTGTTAAAATCAAAAGCAGAAGGACTGTGGAGACCTGAACAATTTGCAACGAATGATTGGATTTCACTGACGCGATATGAGGGATAGAAATAATGGAGCTATTCCTTTGCCATTTTTAAACTGTTTGTTATGCTCTTCTTTGATAATAGGGGAAGGAAGCAACAAGATATTTTACCATTGTGGGACACCTAGTAAGATCACATTAATAATACAATGTTAACAGGACCTGGCGTGTAAACAAATTCTACTATAAAAAACAAGGGAACCCGCTAGGTAGGCAAGGACCTGGGGTATCAATTTTACAAAAAACAATGGTCCTTGACACAGGGATAGAGGAGTATAATAATTATAGGCCACAATGTGCACTATAATGGCAAAAAAAGTCCAGCCGGACTTACAAAATTTATTCAATAATTCATATAACCAAGTTGAAAAGAAGCAATAAAACAGTGGGACACAGTCCTGTATCCACAAAGCTTACACAGACTCAGGGACAGTACAAACATATACAATTACATCAGGCATGTAAACAAAAAAATGGAGCAAGAAGGGGACTCTGTGATATACTTGCTTCACATATGTGGGGAACAAAACTTATTATGCACATAATAGTGAACTAGTGTTAAGCCCACATATCATGTCGACGGCGTTTCGATCCTTTCATGGATAACGGATCATCATCAGGACTAGCATTGTTTGCCTGAAAAAAGCATCAATCAGGTGGGACATGGAATGCCAGTGGTGTTCGGGCGGACGAGGTCGCCGTGAAATAAACAAGGTGCGTCAGGGCGCTTGTAGCTGCATCAACAATAAATGGCTGAGCGTAAGGAAGCTATAGACTGAGTATCTCGAGGGAGGCTTCGTAGGGGTCAGGCATCAGTGTGCCGGTCATGGAGTGCCGAGCGTCCTGTGGTCTGCAGCGTTACCAGCGTGGTGGTGCTGGAAGGGATAATGCGTGGGCACTAATAGGTGAGTGGGGTGATAGCGCTGGGGTGGTGAGCGGGAATCCAGTAGATAACAACCCGCAATTCCAGCAAGGGATAGACTGAGTCGGTTCCTGCGTTCGCAGTGGAGCGGCAAGAAGGCGTCCCGGTGCACGATCGCGCCGTGGATCCACTGCGAACGCAGGAACAGACTCAGTCTATCCCTTGCTGGAATTGCGGGTTGTTATCTACTGGATTCCCGCTCACCACCCCAGCGCTATCACCCCACTCACCTATTAGTGCCCACGCATTATCCCTTCCAGCACCA
The DNA here is from genome assembly GCF_964263255.1 of Lissotriton vulgaris. Taxonomy (NCBI): domain Eukaryota; kingdom Metazoa; phylum Chordata; class Amphibia; order Caudata; family Salamandridae; genus Lissotriton; species Lissotriton vulgaris. The sequence goes on from NC_141700.1 coordinate 611,587,799, forward strand.
CCACGCTGGTAACGCTGCAGACCACAGGACGCTCGGCACTCCATGACCGGCACACTGATGCCTGACCCCTACGAAGCCTCCCTCGAGATACTCAGTCTATAGCTTCCTTACGCTCAGCCATTTATTGTTGATGCAGCTACAAGCGCCCTGACGCACCTTGTTTATTTCACGGCGACCTCGTCCGCCCGAACACCACTGGCATTCCATGTCCCACCTGATTGATGCTTTTTTCAGGCAAACAATGCTAGTCCTGATGATGATCCGTTATCCATGAAAGGATCGAAACGCCGTCGACATGATATGTGGGCTTAACACTAGTTCACTATTATGTGCATAATAAGTTTTGTTCCCCACATATGTGAAGCAAGTATATCACAGAGTCCCCTTCTTGCTCCATTTTTTTGTTTACATGCCTGATGTAATTGTATATGTTTGTACTGTCCCTGAGTCTGTGTAAGCTTTGTGGATACAGGACTGTGTCCCACTGTTTTATTGCTTCTTTTCAACTTGGTTATATGAATTATTGAATAAATTTTGTAAGTCCGGCTGGACTTTTTTTGCCATTATAGTGCACATTGTGGCCTATAATTATTATACTCCTCTATCCCTGTGTCAAGGACCATTGTTTTTTGTAAAAGTGTAAACAAATTCGGCAGATACAAAATGTGTAAAGAAAGGGGCATCATAAAAAGTATAGGTCAATAAATAGGTAATAAGAAGGTCTGTCCGGAGATAGTTTCGTTCAAAAGTAAAAAAGAAGGAAGGAAGAGTCACTGTTCAGAAAGAAGGCCTTAAAATTAAGTCCAACTGGATCTAAATGTTTCTAAGAGAGTTTTGCTTTCTTTTCCTTTGGATCACATGACCAGAAAAGAATCCAGATTTTGGAAATGTTAACATAGTAAAATATGTAAATCGGCCTGGTGTCTCCTATCAGCAATATGGACATTAAAACTGTCTCTTGCCCGAATATTTTTGTTGGAGACATAGTTTTACCTTTTTTACAAATTCGTGTGTTTTACTAGGTCTCAATCTTTTGATAGCATTCGGCTCAGTGGTGATTGAATCAATTACTCTCTAACACATTGTCGTTTGTGTTCTTTCCCCATACTCTGCCTAAAGTTCATTCTTTGAGAGTTGTTTGTTACACAAGCACTTTCTTCAGTGTCCCGCATTTGCTGCAGTGTAATAATGTAAAGCATACAGCAGCAGCACTCAGAAGAAGTAAGAGCTTTTATGTGCAGGCATGCACTTCATGGGTGTGAGCGTCTAAAAACAGCCTGCCCTCTGTCTAGAAGAGCTCCGTGAACTGAGCGTGAGAAGGTTAGTAGAGCAGTAGAGAATTTTAAAAAGATAATCCAAGTCCATCAGAATACCCACAATTCGCCATCACTCTCAAAAATGATTTTACTCTCAAAACACTTCAGTATTCACAAAAAACACTTTGCTTACTTGCACCCCTATCTCTTTCAATTGAGGAAGCTCCACTTGTTATTAGTAGTACCGCCATTTTACAACACAATTATTTTTAAAACACTGCAGCCAACACTGCATTAAGCAGATCACATATGATTTCCAGAATCACTACAGCAAAAAGGTAAACTATGACAGGAGGGTGCTGCTTCAAATAAAAAATGTTTTTAAAACACATTTTCCATTGTCTTCGAAGCATATTAAATCCCCTGCATGACTCGATATAGCAACAGAGCCATATTCAAACACCAATCGAATGCAAACCTATCACTTAATTTGTCTTAAAATAATTAAATAAATAAGTGCAGGAGCCCAAAGCTTTACTTAGGAGCCCAGATGTGGCGCAACAGAATGCCTATTTTGCTAAAAAAGCAATGGTAGCCTCAATTTGGCTCTAATTCCATGCGTCTTTCTTATACCATACTATACTTTATCTCTTTATTTCACTCTTGCAGACTCTTTTTCATCCCTGCTTTCTCAGTTCATGTTTTTTAGTTTTTCTATTTCTCCTTTTCCTTTGTCTCTCGCGCTAGGTAAAAAACTGTAATCAATAAGAGGCTCTAGACCCCAAAAATGAGTGTTGTTGTCCACCACCGCCAACTCCCTGCACAAAATAAGCAGTGCACCTCAGTGTCAAGTAGCACCATATTCTCGGTTTTGCTATTCGGCCCCACTGGTCTGAGGATGGCAAATATCTTTGACTGATATTTTTAATTTGGCTGGTTTTTGGCTCCAGCTGGTTACAGTTTGGTAGCACATAAGCACCATCTCACATTAAAAACTTGTTTAAAAAAACTAGACCACAAACAGGGCTGGTGGTGTAGGGAGTGGTCGAAATGGGTGGGATCGGCAGGGCACGGCGTGCCCCTACTTCTTTTATTGAAAAGATTCAGTTCCCCTACTTTTTCTTTTCAAAACAGTGTCCCAGGACAGCAGTAATAGACAAGGCCTTCAGTCAGCCTCACCCACTGGTACCTCCATTGGCCTTGTTTCAGCAGTAGTAGCTGCAACTCACCATGGATCGGCAATGCAGGATTTGCATGCACACCAAACTAAGTTTGCAAACTTCACAGTCTCTCTGCTTCATGCACAAGCACTTTCAATATGTGCTACCTGCTCTGGAGCCACTGGAATTATGCAGCAGTGTTGACTAAATTATGCAGCAAAAAAAGGCTGCAGCATAATGCAATATATTTTCTTACACTTCATTATTTTGACATTTTTACATATGTTAAGTCTCTGCATAGATTCTGCCTCATTAGTACCAGTGTAACATACAAATGCACCAGTGAGAAAGGTGATCAGTCAACCTTTGCAAAGGGCCGTCCACTTTGCAGCAACACAAGTCATGTTTTTTAGTAACTTTTTATCCGTTTGAGCTACAAAAATGATTAGTTAGAACTGTAAGATTATGCAGTGGATGATATATTATGTGACTAATATGGCAGAGCCGTCAATGTATAGACAACATTTGCAAACTGGTATATTTTGCCATTCATGTTTGAACTGCTCTTGTGGAAGAAGGGAGGAGAAGTGCTGATAACAGAAACTGTATGGCTCGGAGACAAAAGGCTTGTGATTCCACTTATAAGCGTATTGTGGACATGGTGTGATTGGACATAGATCCCACTCTGTGAATTTATTTAAATGCCGATAACTCATATTAAATCTTAAATGAACAAGTGTATCCATTGGCTTAATTATATATCACAATAAGCTGTAACTGGTCAGTGAAATGCCAAACAAATACTAAAAATTGGGATGTTTTGCACATTCTGGCCACACCTCTGACTCTTCCCACTATTCCAATCCTTGGGTTATCCCCGCCCTCGGAGTCTCCGCCCACAGTTCCCCAACTGTTTTTATATCCACCTAGACCACTGGGTGTAGGTAGTTTTGGTTACCGGGGCAAGGTGATATTTTGGACGCCCCTATTACCTTGACAGTGAGGGCACATATTGCTTCTGACCCGTCCACCTGGTTTCGCCTTTCACTGACGGTGCCCCGACCACAATACAGGGCCATCTGTTGACTGAACTGCAAGGCCTTGACCCTAAGTAGTTGACCTGGGAAGAGGCTTGAAAGACGCTGAAAATGAAACAAGATTACTAGGTCACGAAGCTTCACAACGAGAGTGACCCCTTGTTGCTGCCGGTCTGGCAAGATCGTGTTCACTTCGCTTGAATCCTGTCACGATGGGAGAAGTATGCAGACACTTTCTCAGCAAGTTTAGCTTTTGTACAGCTTTACTTTGCACCTCAATGTAAGCAGTCTTTCTCCGCACGATCACCTTCTGCAACATCAACTGTAGTAAAAGTAACAGTTTTTATACAATGTAACGACGCGAAGAACTCTGCAATCTTTGCCGATTGCAAAGGATTCCACAGAACTACACAAAGCTTGCAAAGGATAAAAAAAAACACACACACACACACACAGCCCTTCTTCAAAGAAAACGAAACCGGCACCAACGAATGTGCCTGCGACACATTCCGAGAAGGAGGGCTGTCAAAGCCCTAGCATCTGTTTTACCTGCATTCCCGTAGGGGTACAGCATTCTTATTTTGATGCATACTGGAGAATTTGTGATATATTTTTACTTTTTGCACATGAGTTGGCCTTAACGTTCTTATTATTGCATCGGGCTGTGGTTTCTAGTGGCTTAGTAAGTCAAGAATGCATAGTGGAAGGTGATGTGCCATGAAATAACACTTTATTCCGTTATTGTATTGATTTCAGAGCCCTTTAAAAAGGTACCTGGTCAGGCCTTCGGGATTCCCCTAACTGACTGGACGAACAACAAGGGGCTCTCTGGGGCGCAAACGCTATACATATGAAGACCATAGTTAATTATTTTTTTAAAGAAAACTAGACTCAACAACTGGAGGTTCACACCAATATTGGTGACGTTTCACTGTGTTGCAAACTAACAGAGACGGTTAAAAGAGCATTGTACTGGCAGGTCCGTGCACTTTCATTTCCTTGTAGCTGAACTGCGAATTATTTTCTGGTTCTATGTCAGTTTTTTTCTCCACAATCTAACAAGATAAACCCTTTAGCTTAACAAAGATGGTACATGCAATGTCATTCTGCGATCATGACAAGTATTGCTACTTTTCTTTGTGGATTTTTTTTATATCTCAATACAAAATTCCACAAATACCCATACTTCACCTCTGCCTGAAGAAAGTGTACCATCCGCTATACTGTACTACATCATACTGTAGAAAAACACAGACACAGCATAGTACGGAACTGTGATGACAAGATACTGGATTGCACTATATTATGTGCACAACACACAACATTTTGAACCCAAAGACACAATCTAGCAATTCCAGGAACTCGCAAATGAAAAGTGCACACACACACACACACTGACGCAATTAAATAAACCAAGAGTGTAAGGATCATGCGGTACTAGTCACAAGTGCTAAAACTAAGGACACTGAAACAAAGCGGTAAAGTGACTGATGAGTGCTAATGAAGACATGAGAGCGCTGAGAAAGAAAAAAACAAAGATGAGCAAAAGGGTAAAAATGGTGCAAGGAGGGGACTGGGAGCATTAAGCAGAGGGAGAACCATTCAGAATCTGTGGAACCCAAGAGATGAAGAGGGTAGACGGAATCCATGCGTCTCAATCCTTACGGGCTAACAACATAGAAAGGTCCGTTGTGGAACCATGGCATCGTCAGAGTGGCGGCGAGCAGAGCTCCAAATGATCCTTCAGGGGCTTAGTTAGTGGGCGCACTGTCTGGGCGAGGAGCCATAGAATCATTCTCTTACTCTGCAAATGATGGGAAACACTTTCAGACAGACAGTGGCACTCATAAATTATACACTTCATTTGCATATTTCAGGCAAGAGGCATTATGCAAATGTGGTCCAATTTGCATAATGGATTCCTCTTGTCGCTTCAACAGCTTTATGCTTAAAAAAAAT